>NW_024537569.1:0-600000 GCF_016628075.1 Suillus paluster
TGAGGTATCACACAACATCATACTCAACGAAATTTTGGGTACGGAGAAGGGCATAAAGGCACTAGCGAAGTTTATTCAAGAATCCAGCGCATTAAAGAAGGTCGCACTGGAACGAGAAGGAGACTGGGAAGAAAGGAGAGGGACAGAAGCCTGAGTAAGGGCAAAGAAGGAAGTGACGAGGGAAGGAGGAGACGAGGAGAGATCAGAAGGAGGAGGAAGGAGAGAAAGTGTATCATATTATACTAAGCCTGGACACCAAACGAGCCCACACGCACACCAAAACTCATCAAACGCGGACCGCTTGGCTATTCGTACTATACCTACATCCCTCACCCTGTTACAACACTCCCCAGCACAGCCCTAACAGGGCACCGCGTCTTAACAGCTCACTTTGTTTGTTGCGGTATATAAATATAGAATTTCTCTCTCTCTCCTTGGACTCCTTACATTCGCGCCTAAGTTTGGATTGACTCATCCCTAGCTCTTTGTCAAGGGGATGCAAGGGAGATCTCCGCATACAACCACGAGTCAGAGATGGGCGAGTATTCACGACGTTCTCTTTTGTGACTTATTCTAGTATTAGAAAGTGCAGTTCGACTCCCACGAAATCCGACGGCCTTGGGACAACCAGACGAATGTGCGTCTACCGCTGCTATTTCTGACTCCTGAAATACACGAGGCAGCATTACTCCCTGTTCCCACTGACGCTTGGTCAACTCTTACACGATCACCGAGCTGCACCTGACTCTCATGCTGGGAAATGGAATTACTGTTAGCTTCAGTTCGACCTGAGGTTCGTCACACCATTACTCGTCACTCATTCAACCTGTCAGAGTACAGTACGAAATTGGGAACTAAGCGTCTCGATCCTTGTTATCGCACACCTCTTCACGGAATCGATTCACAAGTTTGTTCCGGCGCATCTGAAGGTTTTGATTGAGTATTTTGTGGTCCGATGTACATTTATGTAACTTGTTCTCGACCAACCAATCAGCATGTATCTGGTGGACTTCCGCAGTGATCCCACTTGCCATCCGTCGGAAGGTGGGAGCTACGAGAATCCGTGGTAATAATTATCATCATAGCAGGCTCATGTGTATATGAAGAAACGTCCACTGCGCTTTATCGCTCACAACGTCTTCATTTTCAACGCCCCGACAGATATGATTGTCACTGGCTTGTCGTTGGAGACCCTTGCAATATTAGTGGGTTCTGTAGCTGCACTTCGCTCCTTGCAGCTCTTCTTGGACTTCCGGCGGCTCCTCGGAAGCATTCAGTGAGATGATCAGCTTTATCGAACTACTTAACACGAATTACTTGTCCCTTGCAGCCACCTTCCAGGATACCGAACAATTCTTGGTTCAACAACTGTGATCGGAAACCTGCTTCCGCCGACGCCTTGGTTGACCTTAGGTCATGATCATAGTTGGCTGCTGAAGCATACCCGTACGTCGAATATCTTCTCTGTTGGTCTACTTTCCCTGATCAACGTAAATTTCGGAAGCCTTCGCGGAGAGGGGCCTTGATATAATTTCCTCTGTGAGTTGCGCGCGAAACCATGATTGTGACATAGGCTCATAGTTGTAGGTGGCATGTTGGCCTAAAGCGATGGGATCGCTTTCGATAGCAGACGTCAATGTAATCAAGGTATGTGGTGCGGTCTATGTCAGCCTTGATAACATGGTGATTAATTGATTAATCGTACCAAAGGACATCGTTTGGTCTCGCGGAGGACGCTTCCCGAAACCTCTACACCGATATACTGTCTTAACATTCTTTGGAGGGAATATTGTTGTTTCCGAAGGTGATGAATGGAAGCGTTACCGCAAGATTGTCGCACCTGCGTTTTCAGAAGTTCGTGACTGATACCAATGGGTAACATGGAGCTATCCTAACTTACAACTTTGAAAGAGGAATAACAGATTGGTCTTGGAGACAACGACACAGATCATGCTCGACCTTTTTGATACAGTATGGGCCGGACAAGATGAAGTGGTTGTAGACCACGCCGTAGACTTGACTTTGCCGGTAAGAGCTCTTGACGTTACCTACACGCTTCTTTAATTCCACCCCCTAGATTGCCTTGTTCGTGATCGGCGCTGCAGGTGAGCATCATCAGTATTATCAATAAGTAGCTGTCGATATTGAACTCATTGTAGGCTTTGGACGCCCGATATCCTGGAAAGAGGACGATGTGATCCCACTTGACCACCAGCTGACCTTCAAAGATGCTCTCCATACAGTGACACAGGACCTTCTCATTAAATTATTAGTCCCGAAATGGGCCATGGGACTCACTAGGCGTTTCAGGCATACAAGACTTGCATTCGATGAACTGCATGTATGTACATGTACTCGTATCGTGCCTGAATACTTCACATTTTAATGACCCTCTTTTTTACAGCAATACCTTACTGAGATGATTCAAGAACGTCAAGGATCCCAGCTCAACGAAGATAAGAACGATCTATTTTCTAGTTTGTTGGCAGCAAACGACGACGAGAACTTGTCAAAGGGCGAAGTCAAGCTAAGCGATAGCGAATTAATCGGTAAGCTACAATTTCAGACACTACAGCAGGACATTGCGACATTATTCGTCAGGCAATATCTTCATATTTTTGGTCGCGGGACACGAGGTAATCCATCCCTTCAACCCCTTTCCCTCGCGCTGACAGCTCACAGACCACAGCACATACATTGGCTTTTGCGTTCGGCCTGTTGGCTTTATATCCCGACAAGCAAGAGGAATTGTACCAGCACATCAAGCGAGTATTACCTGATGGAAGGCTTCCGGTATGAACCCCTGGGTTGACAGCTACTCAGTCAGGCTTACAATGTCTTCGACAGACGTATGACGATATGCCCTCACTGACCTACCCATTGGCGTTAGTTTGCCCCTGAATCGCCTTGAGTATGGCTGACATCATGACAGCGTGTTCAACGAGACATTACGGATGTTCCCCCCTGTATGTTGGTCGAACAGATATCCCTGAGCGATTTATTCACTTCAGGTGCAGGTTGCCACTGTGCCGAAGTCAAACGCCGAAGACACGACCTTCACCCTCACAGATGAGAACGGGACGATGAAAACGATCGCTGTGCCTCAAGGATTTGCTCTTACGCTGGACGTACCTGGGCTTCACTACAACCGTAAGATAATTTCCAGATGCAAAAGAAGTGTGATAACGAGCTGACGTATGATTACAGCGAAGTACTGGGAAGATCCATACGCGTTCAAACCTGAGCGATTCTTGGGTGACTGGAATCGGGATGCATTCCTCCCCTTCAGTGGTGGTAAGTAGCTTGACAATCTGCTTGGAAAACAGCTTGAAGACAGCCCAAACCAATGAAGGTTACAGAGCATGTGTGGGAAGAAAGTGAGCGTATCGACATTATGCCTTGTCATTCATTTGAATTTGTTTAGGTTCTCGGAAACGGAGGGAACGGCTGTTCTGACCATTTTGCTTTCGCGATATACCATTTCCATCAAGGACGAGCCGCAGTTTGCTGGCGAAACATTCGAGCAGCGTAAGGCGAGAGTACTTAACGCACGAAGTCAGCTCACCCTAGCGTACGTTGAACTTCTGCTCCTGGAAGGTGATATGCTGATGCTGCTTAGACCGACCCGCCTTCCCCTGGTATTCAAACGAAGATCTTGAAGAGGAGACTGGGTAATAGTATGCACGAAATACAATATGCGTGCAAACACACTATACATCGGGCTTTGGTTTGACTGCACAAATGATTTACGACGCCGATTCACTTTGACATCTCCGATACTCCTGGCGCTCGGTGAAAATAACGATAACGCTCTGACCCTTGAGTTTGATTACTGCTGGGGCTGGGCAGGCAACACGCTCACGCTCAGGATTAGGAGCGGCCTGTCACGGTAACAGGGTTAGTGTTGATACTGATGAGAATCAATGTTCAAACCTTTTTCGTCTGTTGCAACAAGTATTCCGAAGCTTGCCTCAGTTTTAAAAGTTTTCTGTAGAAAGTATTAAGGATTCATGCGAAACCTAGTAGTACTCACATCAAACGGTAGTCCACGGCGGACTCGGACCGTGACAGAGGGTCAATGATGTTACTCCGTGGACCGTCATTGCCTGCGTCGAGTCGCTGTATGGTTATCTGCCTTCAGTGGAAAATCTTCTAGCTGATCTATGACGCTTCTATGGAGCGCTCGAGAAATAAAACGCTCCTGGCCAACTTGACTCGGAAGAGTAGCGGAAGAGCATCTCCTTCTCCGAATTCTTGCTTACCACCGTGTGATTTAAACTTTAGACTGAAACTTTAGTACCGTGTGTAAAGGTGGCTGTGCAAGTGCGAATTTCAATCCTGCAGGCTGCCATTGAACTTGGTACTTATGTACTGTCATGTGGAGGCCGAAAGCATTAACGTGAAATTTACTCACGTCAAGGCGCTCACAGCGGAAGTGGGGTTTTGCCTGCATCTACTCGCTCTTTAATGATACCTGAGTTTCTGTGGAAATTTTTCGGCCTGGTTGCCCCTCCTAACATGCCTGTTAGCACTGCCAAGCGGCTGTCGCAGCACTCGTGGACGATGAATTGGGAGTTCATGTTCATGAGAAAGTCACTCCTGGTACTTGCCTTGACGTGTAAGTCATTCACTGAACCTGCACTGGACCTTTTGTGGCGACACCTGGGTGGGCTTGATCCACTTATTAGATGTCTCCCGCAAAGCCTATGGAAAGAGGACAAAAACAAGCTAGTCAGTCAAGCTCTGGCTCATGGTCGAGAGTACACCAATTCACTCCACTTGACAGCAATTTCAAAGACCCACGACCTTCGATGACTGGTCTATCTTTCGCGAATATAACCACCGCGTCCGTTCATTGCTCAATCAATGTTCTGGAATGTACGGCCCCAGATGATCTGCGGCACTGGGGTTTGGCTTGCCCTCAGCTGTCCTCCCTTCTCCCTTACCTTGACTGAGGCTACCAACGAGACATTCCAGTACATCCAGTTGTTCGTGACCCCAAAGTTGACAATGCTCAGTATCCATGCATACTACTCCCTCACCTTTGGTCCATCAGAACAGTTCATCTTGTCATCTATCCCAAAGTGGTATCCTTCTGTCTCGGATTTCGAGTTAGATCTATCCAATGAATCAGGAGACACATCAGCCGTGTTACAATGCTGGTCTCATCTGACATCGGTGAGGGCTGGAACAGTTTCCGAGGCAGCGTTACTACACCTGTCCAATTTGCCTTCGCTACGAGTGTTGAATTCCAATTACCTTCAACTCTGATATCTGCGGATATACACAAGCTCCTGCAGCATCCCGTGTTCTGCTCATTACGAGAACTGGACATAGTGTGCAAAAATGCGGTCATCTTATAGGCTTTTTAGAGAAGCTCGTTGTCACTCTAATGGTATTATCCTTTACAGTCACTGATGGAGTGGATTCGGCGCGGGCCCTGCCGGCTCTGATTTTTCGTCTATCCACTGGATATGCCCACAGATCGTTGCGACAGGTGCGGCTCAGCATCACTGATAAGCCTACTGTTCGCGATGCTTCAATCGGAGCCGCAGCCTTTCAACCACTCTTTGCCTTTCGTAATCTCGCAAGCTCGACTCCGACACGGATCAGCTACTGTATTGTCCGAATGGATGACACTGTCCTGTTGCAGATGGCCAAGGCCAGGCCCCTCCTGGAAGAGTTATGCATCACCAGATACACCAATTCAAGTCATCAAGTCACTCCAAATGCTCTCGTCTCGCTGTTACAACATTGCCCACGTTTAGTCTCGGTTGCCGTTATCGTTGACTGGGCTACGATAGACTACTATGGCATACCCCTTGACATCCCTTACCAAGGATTTTATCACGAGGCACTATCCGAGGTGTTCTTTGGTGGTTCAAAGATTGACCATCCGATAAGGATTGCCGCTTTCATCTCA
Organism: Suillus paluster; assembly: GCF_016628075.1. NCBI lineage: Eukaryota > Fungi > Basidiomycota > Agaricomycetes > Boletales > Suillaceae > Suillus > Suillus paluster. Next base: position 5,924 of record NW_024537569.1, read on the forward strand.
GTCATCGCACCCAGCGTAAAATCAATTAACGCATGGGATTCTGAATTCTGTAACTGGGATGAGTACCGGGAACACTCCGCCAGGTGGAATGTCATCCAGTATTCGATCAAATCATTACAAAATTTTCGTGCGCAGGGGTGGAGAATGTTGTCAAGAATGATGCAGAATAGGGGTGGGGGTGGAGGAGGTTCCGGGGAAGATGGCGAAAGCGAGAGCGAACATTCATTTTGACAATGTCTCGTCAGACGTTGGGGAGGAAGAATGTCTTGAAAGGTACGTCTTGAGTTCTCCTTGATGCTTCGCCATGTTCGTTCACTCAAGTTTTTTCTCGATCAGGTCACTTCTCCTGATCCGACACCCTCAAGGAATCTCTTTGGCGCAGCCATGTCTCTCAATTCGACAGCAGGAATACGTATGTTGTATCATAACCCTGATATGCTATCAAGATTATGGTATATGCTTTGCAAGACAATCAACCGCTCAGACGACAATCACTTTTGGCAGTATTTGCCGAAATACGTACACACATCCTTGAGCAGAGGAGTAGATATGGTTTACCAGTAGAGCCCATCGCAAATTCTTGAACCTGAACACAAGAGCTATGGACTACGCTCCACGGAAGGCTCACAAGACTTTGAAAGCAGTTTGGTCCGAGTCGAAGGTTGATTCTCTATGCAACACTGAGCGCTTCCTTGCGGATGTTCCTTTGTCTAGATGAAGAGACCGACATCTGGCGATCACCTTTGGGATATTGATCATGCGATGGCTGGTTGAGGAATCGGTCCGTAGTTTCCGGGCAGTATCTGATGGACTTCCGCAGTGACCCCACTTGCCATGGTCGGAAGAAGCTATAAGAACTCCCGCGGTAATACTAATTAATAGTAGGTGCATGTGTATATTGATGTTATATAGAGGGATGCATTGCGCTGTCTCGCTCAAACGCCCTTCCAAGCATGATTGTCACTGGCTTGTCGTTGGAGACCCTTGCAATATTAGTGGGTTCTGTAGCTGCACTTCGCTCCTTGCAGCTCTTCTTGGACTTCCGGCGGCTCCTCGGTAGCATTCAGTGAGATGACCAGCTTTATCGAACTGCATAACGCGAATTACTTGTCCCTTGCAGCCACCTTCCAGGATACCGAACAATTCTCGGTTCAACAACTGTGATCGGAAACCTGCTTCCGCCGACGCCTTTGTTGACCCTAGGCCATGATCATACTTGGCTTCTGAAGTATAGCCGTACGTCGAACATCTTTCTCTGTTAGTCTACTGTCCCTGATTAACACAAATTTTGGAAGCCTTCGCGGAGAGGGGCCTCGATATAATTTCCTCTGTGAGTCACGCGAAACCATGATTGTGCGAGAGGCTCATACTAGTCGTAGGTGGCTTGTTGGCCGAAAGCGATAGGATCGCTGATGATAGCAGACGCCGGTGTAATCAAGGTAAGTGATAATTTCTATGTCAGCCTTGATAGCATGATGATTAGTTGATTAACCGTACCAAAGGACATCGTTTGGTCTCGCGGAGGACGCTTCCCGAAACCTCTACACCAGTATGCCGTCTTAGCAGTCTTTGGAAGGAATATCATTGTTTCCGAAGGCGATGAATGGAAGCGTTACCGCAAGGTTGTCGCACCTGCGTTTTCAGAAGTGCGTGGCTGATGTCCATGGGTAAAATGGAGCTCTCCTAACTTACGACTTTGAAGAGGAATAACAGATTGGTCTTCGAGACAACGACACAGATCATGCTTGGCCTTTTTGATACAGTATGGGCCGGACAAGATGAAGTGGTTGTAGACCACGCCGTAGACTTGACTTTGCCGGTAAGAGCTCTTGACGTTGCCATACCTACACGCTTCTTTAATTTCACCCCCCAGATTGGCTTGTTCGTGATCGGCGCTGCAGGTGAGCATTATTAGTATTATCAATAAGTAGTTATCGATATTGAACTCATTGCAGGCTTTGGACGCCCGATATCCTGGAAAGAGGACAATGTGGTCCCACTTGGCCACCAGCTGACCTTCAAAGATGCTCTCCATACAGTGACACAGGACCTTTCCATTAAATTATTAGTCCCGAAATGGGCCATGGGACTCACTAGGCGTTTCAGGCATACAAGACTTGCATTCGATGAACTGCATGTATGTACATGTACTAGTATCGCGCCTGAACACTTCACATTTCAATGACCCTCTTTTTTTTTTACAGCAATACCTTACTGAGATAATTCAAGAACGCCTAGAATCCCAGCACAAGGAAGACAACAACGATCTATTATCTAGTTTGTTGGCAGCAAACGACGATGAGAATTTGTCAAAGGGCGAAGTCAAGCTAAGCGACAGCGAATTAATCGGTAAGCTACGATTTCAGACACTGCAGCAGAACATGGCGACATTGTTCAACAGGCAATGTCTTCATATTTTTAGTCGCGGGACACGAGGTAATCCATCCTTCAAGGAACTTACTTTTTGCCTCACGCTGACAACTCACAGACGACAGCGCATTCTTTGGCTTTTGCGTTCGGACTGTTGGCTTTATATCCTGATAAGCAAGAGGAATTGTACCAGCACATCAAGCGAGTATTACCTGATGGAAGAATTCCTGTATGGACCCCTTATGTTACAGACAACTACGCAGCAACGCTTACATTGTTTTCGACAGACTTACGACGATATGCCGTCACTGACCTACTCGTCTGCGTTAGTTTTCCTCTGAATCAACTTTGGTATGTACTGACATTGTGGCAGCGTGTTCAACGAGACATTACGGATGTTCCCCCCTGTATGTTGGTTGAGCAGATATCCCTGAGCGATTTATTCACTTCAAGTGCAGGTCGCCGTTGTGCCAAAGTTCAACGCCGAAGACACATCCTTCACCCTCACAGATGAGAACGGGACGATGAAAACGATCGCTGTGCCTCAAGGATTTGCTCTTACGCTGGATGTACCTGGGCTTCATTACAACCGTAAGATAATTGCGAAGTGCAAAAGAAGTGCAATAACGAGCTGACGTATGATTACAGCGAAGTACTGGGAAGATCCATACGCGTTCAAACCTGAGCGATTCTTGGGTGACTGGAATCGGGATGCATTCTTCCCCTTCAGTGGTGGTAAGTAGCTTGACAATCTGCTTGGAAACAGCTTGAAGACACCCAAACCAATGAAGGTTACAGAGCATGTGTGGGAAGAAAGTGAGCGCATCGACATTATGCCTTGTCATTCATTTGAATTTGTTTAGGTTCTCGGAAACGGAGGGAACGGCTGTTCTGACTATTTTGCTTTCGCGATATACCATTTCCATCAAGGACGAGCCGCAGTTTGCTGGCGAAACATTCGAGCAGCGTAAGGCGAGAGTACTCAACGCACGAAGTCAGCTCACCCTAGCGTATGTTGGACTTCTGCTCCTGGAAGGTGATATGCTGATGCTGCTTAGACCGACCCGCCTTCCCCTGGTGTTCAGACGAAGATCTTGAAGAGGAGACTTAGTAATAGTATACACGAAATCCAATATGCGTGCAATCACAACATACGTTGGGCTTTGGTTTGACTGTACAAATATATTGCGACCGCATTTCACTTTCCCTTATTTGAGTGCGTCGTAGGCCTTGTAGTATATCACATTAATGAATCCTTACCATTATCATCTAATACTCACCCTTGAGGTTGGAGAGACCCTGCCTTCGAAGTTCGGTTCTTTGGCAAATTTTACGAGCGCTAAACTGAACGCAGGTTCAGCCATTTAGTCGAAATCGTTCGCGAGGTCCGGTTCGTGCTCTAACGCCGAACCTGACCTAAAATGCATGACTATCGTGCATGCACGTACGAAATCTGCACAACTCAATGCCCAACGATTCCTGGCGGTTACATCAGGACAAACCTCAAACCTCCCTCTGAAATCCCAACTGCTGCTGGCGTTCGGTCATCATACCGATGACGTAAACGCTCTGGCCTTCAAGCTCGACGGCACTGAAATTACCGCTTGGGTAGGCAACGCATCCCCAAAGGTAGGCAACACACCCACATGAACGGTCGCAACGGTTAGCGGTTTCAAGTTCAAGTAGAAACCCCTGCAACAGGATTAGTGTTGATACTAATGAGAACTGATGTTCAAAATTTTGCTCACCAGGTGCACATCAGGTGAGTAGAACGGCGTTCGGTTACCTGAGAAGGTTATGTCATTACAGTCGCTCGAATGTTGTTGGTTCACCTGCCATAAAGACTAAAGTAGTTGGCTTCTATCAGTAATACACGTACATACCGATACAAGGTGATGCCTCACTTGCACACTTCAAGGCGCAGTGCTCGTACATAGATGCGTTATATAGGAAAAGGCATCGAGTAATCTTCCATGGTCAGTGATACGCTCCTGCTTAGGCTTCATCGCATCGAAGGAACGTCTGATTGTGAGAAAAGACACAAAACACGTTGGAATTCATTGGAATAAACACATGAAATGCATGGATCATGAACGAACTGACGGTCCAGTACAAGTTTAAGTTTAATTGTGCCTGGGTTGGAACGGGTTCAGAGAGAAACATACCTGCTCGGACTTGGAGAAAAGTTCGCGTCCTAACCTGCGGCAGCAGTAGCGCTTATAAGTTAGAGCTGGAGAATGGTTATGGGAAGAACGTGTGAGGAGCAGGGTGATGGTAGACGTGCGAATGTAGTTGATAGAATGAGTGAGAGCTGGGAAACAGAATCATTGACTCAAAAATCAGGCCAGATCAGAGATCGTGGAAGAGTGAATTGGCGGGGGACGGCTATGGGGCGGTAAATATTAATCCGGGCTACCATGGATAAATATCATAGCACTCGTATGGGATCAGCATATACTACATCTCCGCGTCCATGCTTGTGTAGACATACATTTTGATTTGTGCATTTCCCGTGCCCGCCGTACTCCGTCCTCGTGTTTCAACGACCTTGCCCGCCTCAACCATCTCGTATCTTACAAGCGGCAAGAATCGAAACTCGAGTTGCGCTAATACCGAATAGGTGGAATCGGTTCTGCGCGTATTGAGGCAAGGTCTACTGCTTGATCGATTGCTTCGTCGATTTCACCGATGAGTACACTGGGAGTACTTGTGTGAGAGAGGGAATGAATGATTGAATCTCACGCACATCATATCTCCCTTGACAAGGTAGAGACCTAGTTCAACTTCTTCTACACCTTCATCTATACTATAGATCCTCTCCTTTGAATCACTGAGGACGACATTGGATTTTTGGTCATAACCAGCAAGGACACCGACGATAGCTCTGCCGTCTTGAAGTACGAGGAGGACGCGCCCTAGATGATCATTAGAGATGAAAAGGACGTAAGAAACAAAAACATACTATCGACGTAACCCTGCAAGCTGGACATAATCGCTGTTGCAGTAAGAGGCCTGGTTCTATATAGTTGTGGCTGTGCATTTGATATGGCTCGGCCAGGGGAAGCCCATGGCAGGGGCGTCTCTATCTACTCGCCTCATTTGCTTCTTCGTTGTCATCAACGACGACCACGGTCCACGGCGCCACGTATCATACCCGAGATATTCCCGAGCTCATATAAAATATCTTTATTTTCTTCTTCAATTAATACTATGGAGAACGAAAAACTTGCCACCGTCGACCTCCACGAAGACCTTCCTCCTCCAGCAACAGCTCAACACCAACAACAGCCTCGAAGTCGTGCAAAGCTCAGCGCAGCCGCAATAATCCCTGTCTGGATTGTTCTCAGTAGTGGTGTCATCATCTACAACAATTATATCTACAATACTTTGCAGTTCAAGTATCCAGTCTTTTTAGTCACTTGGCATTTGACGTTTGCCGTGAGTTTTTCATGCTTTACATATTTTTTAACTGACACTTTTGACAGGCAATTGGCACCCGCATCCTGCAACGTACTACCCACCTCCTCGATGGTGCCAAAGATGTTCCAGTCAGCAAAGACATGTTCTTTCGCTCCATCCTCCCCATTGGCCTTCTTTTCTCCGGTAGTCTCATCCTCAGCAATACGGCTTATCTGTACCTGAGCGTGGCCTATATTCAGATGCTAAAGGTACGTCCATCCCATAACTTCTTTATCTGTATCTTTCATACCGAATGTGCCTTAACTTCACCCTTATTCATACTGTGTTTTCACCTCATTCATATGCCGTTTTATTTGCCTCGTCCTTGTTGAAGCTTCTCTATTACCACTTCTTCTCCGGTTGTTCCTGTACTTGGCTCGCGCGCTCTCCTTCGCCGCTTGCTTCCATCTGTCTTTCGATACTCTATCAGATCTTCGCTTATCCACCCCTTCACCGCTACTAAACGCACACTGACTTCTACCTTGCTTACACAGGCCTTCACCCCAGTGGCCATCCTACTCATCACATGGGCAACCCGGATAAGCGAACCCTCCCGCAAGCTGCTATTAATCGTTCTCATGATTTCCTCCGGTGTTGCCATCACAAGCAAGGGTGAGAAGTGGTTTAGTTTAGTTGGATTTTTCATTCAGGCTGGAGGAGTCGGTGTGAGTGTTTTTTTTGCTCTCGTAATCCTCCCTGATAAAACTAACCTTTCCTCGTAGTTCGAAGCCACCCGCCTCGTACTAATCCAAACCCTCCTACACGGGCTCAAGATGGACCCCCTCGTCTCCCTCCACCTCTACGCTCCCGTCTGCGCGCTTATCAACCTCTGTGTCTTACCTTTCACAGAGGGCATCGAACCCCTTCGCATCGTATGGGCGAGTATCGTGGGGTCGTACAGTGAAGCTATGGTTGCCGTATCCAACAGCGCAGCGTCTGCTTTAGCCAGCACAGCGACATCGGATGCCACAGTCTCAGCAGTTGTCGCATCAGGAGAGGCACTCGAGGCCGTGGTGCCCCACATCACGCCCTTCCTGCTATTCACGAACGCACTACTTGCGTTCCTGCTGAACATTGCAGCTGTGTTTTTGGTAGGCGCGGGGAGTGGATTGGTGTTGACGCTTGCGGGTGTGTTGAAGGATGTGTTGTTGGTAGCGGGAAGCGTGGTGATTTGGGGTGGGGAGGTGGGCGTGATGCAGGCGTCTGGTGCGTTTTGGTTTTGGTTTGACATTTGGTGCGGTGCTGACATCTCTCTTTTTCACACAGGATACTCGATAGCGTTGTGCGGATTAGTGCTGTTTAAGGTGTCGGGTGGGAAGTGAGCGCTTGGCGCTGCATATAGAGTTCTTGCACGATCTAGAGCGCCTTGTTTATCACTTACCTTGCTACCCGGCTCACTTCTGCATACATTCCCCAGCCGAGTCTATTCGTTCAAGAGATGTTCATATTGGATTGTTCCCCGGACGCTCGCTACCGTCGTCCTCTTGCATATTATTGCGATCACCTTGTTTTCTGTCTTCGCACTTGTACATCCTCTTAAACCCTCGCTGTCTCCCTCCTGCACTTCCTCTCCCACCCGTCTTATCTGCTACCGACGACATTCAAAGCACGTGGACAAATACAAATCATAGACTAAGATATGCAAACATTCCCCCTCCCCTCCCTACGTCACTTCCATATACTGGCTGTTTCAGTATTACTGACTGTCCTTTTTGTGTTTTCTATTCTCGTCCCCCCGTGCTTGCTCGACACTCGTACCGTGCTTCTGATTATGTAGTGGTGTGTGTTTTTCGACGTATAGACTTTTTGCAGTGCTTAGCTATTGAATTCGTGTGAGAAGGAAGTAATTGGATTGACAGACGATACGTGAAGACAGTCGTTCATTAACATTCTCTAGATCTCATCCGTCGTGCAAATAATACGTAACTGTAGTTGAAAGCCAGACCTTCCGTAAGTATTATGTACATGGTCGTGTGCGACTCGCATGTTTGAAACTCGGACGCGCCCAAACTTAGAGAGCGTTCCACAATTTGACCCGTAAAATTTCGCCATCATGACACCAGCATTCAGCGCCCTGAAAAGATGGTTTTTACGGGTTGCTCGCCGTTCTGCGAGTTTCTTCTCCTTTTTCTTGTCTTTACTCCGCCGATTTTCTAGATATCGTTCAAAGCCCGGAGATTCGAGATTGATCAGCCAGCCTCGTATTTCCAATGGAGCTCTCCCGCGACCCCTTGAAGGGGACATAGCGGGAGAGGATGTACCCGTTTGTTTCAGTCTTTTGCCTCCTGATCCAATGGGAGTGGAAGCTGCGGGAGAGTCTCTATCCCCTTCAGATGATCCTTACACAGGAACCCATTCACGACCTCTGCTAAAGGGTACATTGGCACCTCTGTTGGAAGGTAATGAAGCGGCAGCAGGGCGCCCCGGTGCAACCGAAACAGATGGGCTTCATCAGGGTTCTATGTCAAGTCTACACTCACCCCCGCAGGGAGAGGCCTCGGTAGACAACAGGACGATTCTCAACGACCCATTACAGGAGTCCAGCAGCCCAGGCTCATCGCGTTTTTCTGGCCTGCATGAAGTATCCAGAACACATTCACGACCACAAGGATACATGGATGATGCTCATTCTATTAATACAACGCACACGCCATCCATGAGCCATATGGCACCTGGCATGCCATATTCCCAATACGCGTCCGATAGTCGTGTTTCGACAAGCATCGGTCGCTCCCTTACACGATCGATTGCTGGGTCAGAAAGTCGACAAGCTGCATATCGAACACACACAGGACCTGTCCATTCTCGCCCGGTTTCCGTCCATAGTTCCATACACCACGGATCCCTGAACACTGTTTCTGTTCCATTGGATTCGCCTGCCCAGGTGGTGCCAGGATCAGATCTCGGTATTGATCATCACGTTCATTACACTGCTCCGCCTGACAGTGACGAGCAACCGGGCACAGAGGCCGTCATGGTCTATGACGGTCCGCCGATAAGTGCTATGGTTCCAAGCGGAGTCAGGAGGTACGCAAGGTGCATGCCCCGGTGAACATCAGTCCGCTTTCCCGCCTTTCCTCGAGAGCTGATCCTGCTAAAGGGCCGCCAACAATTCAAAAACTACTGTCCCTGCTATGACAATTACATTTCCTCTGCATGAGTAAGTTTGCTTTGACCGTTTTTGTCGCACTTCAACCCTTTCAAGTTTGGATGTTCCCCCAGGATGGATCTCGGTTGTGCATCCAGAAGGTGCTCGTTACTTTGTGAACCAAACAACAGTGCGTCAAGTTCATGGATTCTTGAAGGCTGACGGTCTAAGGTACGACGCACAGAGAACAATCACAGAAATGAATATCTATGACGAAGAAATATGCGCTGACATCGAATACTTCATGGCCTACTTGCTGGGTGAACTTCGGTGGACCGTTGAGCACGGGAACCTCACGCTCGACATGACGCAAGTCGACCTTGTGGTCGAGCCAAAGGTCTTAGATAGCACCTCTGTCGTTTGTTGCTATTATTTCACCAACCATCGTGACAGATGCCTCTTTTGGTTGGATGACTTCGATGCTCAAGATATTCTCTTCGAATGTAAAAGCATAAAGACTCTTGCACATATACGTGGGTGATTAGTAGTTCTCGGCGGGTCTGGATCTGACGACTCGTTCTGGCTTTCGTCATCAGGACTTGCCATTCAAACACAATATTGGTGTGTCCCAGTAAAGGTACGCACGATGTCGTTTACAACTGCCCCATTCTCAACACAATTCTAGGTTCATATGCATGCAAGCTCACACGCAACGTAGGAGCCATTGGGACTACTTCCCTAGCCAGTGCCCAGTTGCACAAGACCTTGTCGACGAGGTCGAGAATACATTGGTGCATGCGGCATGCGGTCAGCGCTCTCTTAGACATGATGCCTTGGTTTAATGCATGCAATGATCAGACTCGTTAACATCGACGGAATCTCCTATGGCATTTGGTGCCATTGAGGTGAGGGAACTTCTGTCTGCGGTGGATAAAATCAAGGGTACGTTACTTTGATACCTTCTCACGGATGTGCTAATTCTATTTCTCAAAGTCCACTCCTCTGCGTATCAGAATACGCAGCAATGCCATGCTGCCATCGTCATTGGTGAGGCTTGAATTTGAGTTCCATTTCTTCCTGACATTGATTATCATTTAAGGCCGAATTATGTATGCGTTCAGTCAGTGCTCCCTCACTTCTCTATCTATCTGTAATTTATGGTGATTTTGAAGGTCACAGTCACTTTGTCAATTATCATGGGGAGGACTGCGTAAGACTGAGCCTTGAACAAACAGCTCATAATCGGGCATATAAACCATCACCGTTGATGGTCATTCTCGCACCCTTCCTGTTCTTTGACTCAAGTCCACGAACTGCGCAAGATTTTCGTCGACGACGCTACTTGCACAGTACGGTGGAATGCATTCAGTTTAAAAGCGAAAGGGCAACTCCAGAACTCCAATCTCTTGGTAAGTCCACATTTTCAATGCTGTCTACTTGCGTGCGAACAACATTGAACCAGGCCACTATCTTGCTCAACGTCAATGTCGGGTTTCTCGCTATCAACAGTGTCGATAAGGGGGGTAGAAATGCCGTTCAGATGGCAAGTTACATGTCTCTTGTGGTGAGCATGGGAAGCATGATTCTTGGCTTGTTGCTGGTTTCGCACAATCGTACCATGGGTCAAGATACTTCAAAACAGACAGTCAGTAATGATGCTGTATGATCACAACGTGTCTCACGGTGGTTGGTTCAGGCAGTTTTTCAATCAGGACTTTACGATCGAAACCACAAGCTTGAAAAGCTGGCCCTCGTTTACAGCCTCCCAAGGCGTTGCTCATTTGGGGGTGAGTCTGTGCCCTAATGTGATGGGCAGACGCGCTGATTCAGTATGGTAGTATGATCCTCTTTTTTACGGCATTCTCCATCGATTGGTGGAGTCCTGGAGACCGAACTTCCAGGATCCTCGTTGGCACTATGACACTAGCCGTATTCGCGACGATCTCAAACAACATCCTTCGCATCCTTGAAGGAGACTTCTGGCCGTGGCAGCCAATCCTACTGCATGGCGGCATCGACCGGCGACTATTGGATTCCCTGGCTGACGCTTGGAAGCGAGTCATGAAATTCATGGGGATGGGGATGAGAAGAGCTGAAAGAGCCCTCATCCGCGACTCTCAACTCCATACTGAAGGGTTTGACCTTAATCCCTTTGGCTCCTTGCAACCAGATGCAGAGCCAGATATTCCATTGCGCGGCACCTCTCATCCAATCCTACCTTTGATTCCACTAGAAATACTGGGCCCAGACGATCGTGATACTTACCCCCACTCATATCCCCCGATTCCGCCATATCAACCTACCACTGCTGCAGATTCACCCCAGCAACCACATGATGTTAGCTCCGTGCTGCCATCATCGGATTCACGCACCAGCCCAGGTTTTCTGTCAGGCGCTGGCCCTTTACAAAGCTCTGCGTTAGCAGGGACGGTCAGGACGGCAGCCAACGCGATATTGCATTCTGATGCTCTCCCAACCATAGCCACCGACACGGCCACCTCCACATTACCTGGTCCATCTCGAACGGAAGAAAGGGAGAGGGTGGAATATACCGATAATGTGGTCGAGGAGCCGGGAGAATTAGACGATCCTCAACGTCTGTCGAGCACAACGCCGCCTCCAAGAATCTTTACTAGAAGCGCCACTGCTGACTATGGCCGTCATGCTCCGGTGGCTCCGAGGTGGGCGTTAGAGGACGGGCATGTCATAGAGGAGTGCCAAGAATATGAGAAATGGCTCGTGGTAATCGCAAGAGGAAAACCATTTGTACAATGCGATGATGTATAAGGTTTGGTTAATGATTTGCATGCTTGTATTCGCTTGTACTCCTTGCATACCTTGCTAAGTCTCACTTGTAATAAGGTACTTACAAAGCTCAGCGCAGCCGCCTCAACGGTAAGTTCCCCTCAGGGGTCTCCGTTTGCTCTGAAACCGTGAGACCTCTATGTACCTACTTAGCATAGGGCTTTAATATTATGTCACCTAACTTGCCAATAGACCTTGCATCGTAAGGCAACTGTTATACTCCCTCAGTGCACACCAGCACGCGAAAATTCTAGATTCATATCTCGCCGTAAGTTATTGGTTGGTACAAACTGCATACATGTAACATCACATTTTGTTCAGGGATTCAAAAGGAGCCAGACATCGAGACATCGAGATTCGAGGTACAAACCCACTATCATTGTGCAAGACACTCGGAGGTCTGGTGTGCTCCCGCCCTGTAGTGGACAGCTACCAAGCCCGATCCGATCTCATCAATTATATTCCCTGTCATTGAACATAGTAGAACTCTCGAGTAAGCGCCAAATCTCCTTCGTCTTGTATGTTTTGGAATCTTAGATGTTGACTCGTGATTTAGCGCCCTTCACAAACTGGAGATATCGCTTGAAATTCGACTTCCATCCCTTCTGACGTGAATAGAACTTCCAGTTAAGAGCAACGCATTCATTGTACTACGATTCGATCACTGATTCAATTACTTCAGTACCCTTGCGTTATGAAATACAGTGCCGTTGGCACAGTGGTAGCCGACACCAGCAGTGCAGAGAAGATCGTTGAATCCTTAAGTAAGGTCGCTGTCCACGGTGCACCATTTGATTCGCACGTGTGGGGCCCTCCGCATAAACGTGAATGCCTAGATGGCACTCGCACGAGGATCTTGGAAGAAATCGAGACAACACTACAGGCAAGCAACAGTACGCTGATTTGGCTCTCTGGCTCTCCTGGGATAGGAAAGTCTGCGATCGCTCATACAATCGCCAGCCGTCTCAAAGACAAGTCGAGATTAGCTGGAACGTTTTTCTTTAGTCGCAAACATGGGGACATGCCTGGCATGGCCAGCCTTGATTTCTTTGCGCCTACGTTGGCGTACCAAATTTCAAACAGTGAACACCTCGCCAAAGACGATGTGGTCCGTGCCATCAGATCCGACCCTGCTATCCTTGATCCAAGGAAGCCGCTCGCTGATCAAATACGAGAACTGCTAGTTAAACCGTTACAGAATTTGCGGGTCTCATGGGGACATTCGGAATCAAAGGTGCTTGTAATCGATGCGATTGACGCATGTAAAGAGCGCATCCGCGAGCTCATCCTATGTCTTTCGAATTTCCTTCGCCAGCCACGTATTCCGCACTTGCACATCGTCATCACCAGCCGACCTCTTTACACTATTGATGATGCATTTGAAGCTATTGGTTCCGAGCAGTCAATACATCATATCGCTCTCGATGACGTTGATGTTGCTGAAGCTCACAAGGACCTTTGTCTCTTCTTCGAGCATGCTCTAGAGAGGAGCTACAGGAATCATGGCCTTGAATACCATGAACTGGGGCCCGAAGACGAGATAATCCGCTGTCTCGCTGACAGGGCGAACGGTCGGTTCGGGACCGCGTCGACGATGATGAGATTCCTCGAAACCCGCCATGACGACGACGAAGTGTCATATGATATCGATGAAAAACTCAACATTATGAAGGATCCCGGTGATGCATATCTACATCCTACCCAAATATTCTGTTTCTATGAGTTCATCATCAAGGCATCCGAAAATCCAACCCGTGCATACCAACATTTGTCCACGGTAGTCAATCTCGCCGAACCGCTAGCAATTTTTTACTTGCAGAAGCTCCTGGGATCTTCAGAAAGCGATTTATTGTCCATTCTCGTGTCGTTATCCCCGACAGTCAACGTCCCCGCTGATGACTCTCGCGCCGTGGAGGTTCTCCACATGAAGTCGCTTCGCGAGTTTCTCTCCCACCATTCCTCTTCGTCTTCGTCGCGCGCATCCCAGCTCCTTGCACAGTCCAGTCTGCGAATGATGAAAAACTCATTCATGCGCCAGTCGGGCCTCAAGGATGAGCTGCAACGAATGGTTGCAAAGATCATCATTGAAGCAGGTCCGCAATCAGATCTGCAATCAGATAATGTAGGTGCCTGCTCAGTTACATATACATACTGATCTCACACCAGCATTTACAGATACTGATTATTTTCCTCGAATTGTGTTTGGCACAGTCGTGCAGCAAGACCGTACGTGCGACCGCCTGGTACCACGAATATATGCGATCAGGGGCTGGAGCTCCCTGCTCCGCCCCGTCTCGTGCCCAGCCCTGTGATATGTCGGAGGATATATCAAAAGCTCGGTTGGCACTTCAGGATTTCCGAGCGAAATATGAATTTCGCGACCTACACGTGTTCGACCTCTTAGCAAAACTACAGGCTCTGCCAGAGATGTTGTTCATCTTGATCCTCTTGGCAATTCGTCACACTCATCCTTCCGCTTCGCATCATATTGGTTGCATCGATGAGTCCTTATCATCACGCATGCCTCCGGCGTTCATAAACTTCATGCGATACGTGTGGAAAGGAACTGAGCAAAGCTTAAACAGCTCGACAGCCCTCAAACATGCTTGCCAATATTGGAGTGTGTATCTCTCCCAGGCTCCGATGAACGTGGATGGATATTTGTGCAACTATCTTCGTGCCTTTTGGCAGGATAAGTTACTATCTTGGTTCGAAAGACAGTGGTACTTGGAGGGCTTAGAATCATGCACAGCCATCCTGAATATTGCACAGACCATTGATTTCAAATTGAAATTGTGATTGATTTGCGATTCTGTTGTACAGTAGTTATCACTTCTACAATTGTCTACAAGTACATCACAATCACTGCGGAAACGACTTTTTAGTCGGACACTAAACGGAGGAAGAAACCAGGTCTAAACAGACTCAAAACGTACTTAGACACTAACCGAACGCAAAGCAGACGTGTCGATGGTTTTGGTGAAGCGACAAATGTAAATAGAGTCTTTTCAGACTTCGCGAACACATCTTTCCCGACCGTCGTTTATTCTCTTCAAACACTCCTTATCCCACCACTAACCAGATCCGTAAATCCATCCTTTCGACCTCTTTTTACGGTAGACTTGGGCGAAGGTGAGTATTTTTGAAAATTCCTCTAAGTCCTCGTTTCATGCTATCATGATGGCAGAATGCAACATGATCAAGCTCAAGATACCTGCGCAACTGAAAACTTTCAAATTTACTTTCGAGTGCAGAAGACCAGGACCCGTAGTAAGTTATTTGTACAACTAGACTACTCCCAACTAATTTCTATCTAGACTGTTGAAATTTCAATGCGCAAGCCTCTCAAGCGATCGAGGTCACAGCCTAGTAGTTCAGAGGACTTGCGCAACTGTGGAATGTAGATTCGCGGATGGATCATGTGAGGGTTGATTCATGTAAGAACCTCCAGCAACGCTAAACAAAGGCTGATAATCAGGTGTTGGACCCCTTTGATGAGGCTGGGGTGCGAGTGAGGGTGGTTCGCTGTATGGAAACATGTGAGTCCCACTGTTGTACGGTGTCCCTTGTGCTGATGATGTCCCTTGATATGGTGTTCCTTGGCCAGATGATGACGACGCTGACCCCACATGTGCCTGACGCCCGAACAAATACAGGCCGTTGTTGTTCTATCTAGGTGAGTATTTGGTGTCCCCTACTAGAGCATCCAAATGGACTTACCATGACTTGTGGTTCACGACTTGCACCCTGTTGTCCCGCACTAAAGAACGGATCCATCCGCGGCAGCCCACCACTATTTTCGAGAGGGGAGAGCTGGGGTTGCATACTGGGTGGTAGTACAAGTGGCCCCATAAATGGTTCGTGTCGTTGCTGCTGCCTTTGAGTTTCCTGACCTAACTGGCTGCCAGGATCGCTGGGCCTTCTCTGCACGTTCTGGGGCACACCACACATCGCTATGGGAGGGGACGAGAGCAGGCAGAAGAGCGAGAAGGAGGACCTAGCATGTGGGGGATGTATGGCGGATCCATAGAAGCATGTAATCCTAACCTAAACAGAGGGGGTTTTCACTATTTTCGATATTCTAAACGGACGTGATAACATATCTAATCAGCTTCAAACCCGACTAAGTAATAGCATGTCTGTAGCCTAATCACACTCCGTATCACGCTGAAATCCGTATGCTCGTTTGGTGCGGATTGGGAGACCTTTCTATACTTTGTCTGATACATTTTGAGTCTATTTCTAGAGTACAGTTTGTGTCTGTGTACATGCCCTAATCCTACTCTTTTCGTATACGACTAAAAAGTCGTTTCCCCAGTGAATCTTAGAGCCTGTTCAGCAACTGGTGTTTGAGCAAAATTTGTGTTTATGTATGGGATTGCATTTGAGCAGCACAGAAGCCGTTTGTAACGGAGTTTCAATCACTCTATTACTCCCAATGCTTATGACAGCTCCCTGCCCAGTAAATAGTCGAATCAGTCCTTATCAGCGAAGGCAGATCGTCTCAGCTGTAGCTGCTATTATACTCTGTACTCAGATCCAACTCTTCTTGATGACCGAGAAGGACAGCAAGAAACCCAAAGCCCAGTGGAGTGATGAGGAGGTTGATGTCCTCCTGGAGTTTCTTCAATCACAGACTTCCAAGATGGCCGGGACGACTTTTAAAGATGAGACTTTCAGTGATGCAGCAAAGAAAATCGCGGAACATAATGAGAAACTGAAGAAGCAAGGTGCAGCAAAGGACATGGTGCAGTGCAAGGGGAAATGGTGATCAGTATGTCTCTGTATCATATCCCCTAGCTGCACCGCTAACTTATTATCAATATGCCTACAGCTGAAGCAAATCCTAGCCACCATCGAGAGATTTCGCACAAGTTGATCTGGATGTCACTGGGATAATATCAAGGGTGCTAATATTCAGGGGGAAGCGGTGGAACTCATGTGGAAGCAATTCATCGATGCTAGTGCTTCAAACAAGGTATGTTTGTGTTAATATTTCCATCTGCTACTCACCTCTTATTTTAGGTGTTGAAACCTTTCAAAAATAACGGATGGAGACCTTGGCCAAAGATGATGGAAATTCTCCCAAACAGGAGTACTGCTCAAGGGGCAGCTGCCTACAACCCAGCCTCCTTGGCCATGCAGGCATCAGAAGCTGCTCCTGCCAATGCTGAGGCCAGTGGATCCTCGTCATTGGCCGTACAAGCATCAGAGAGTCATAGCGCCTCTGGGCTTGAAGCTGCTGTTGTGCTGCAAGCTGGATGGGACCAGATCATGTCAGCCCTTCCGTCTGCCACACCCAGAGTTGCTAGACATTCTATGAACATGCCCCCTCCCCCCTCTTCTGTCACACCCTCTAGTACCAGTAAATGCTCACATTCTGACATGGTCTTGTCCGCCAGTGCCACTCAAAGTATGACATCACCTGAAGATTCATGCAATGCTGACAAAAAGCTGAAGTTGTCAACATGCAGTAGCAGTCATGTCACCAATAGTTGCAAAAGTTCTAAGGCTGCAAAGGATGCTGCCAGCACTGCTGTCTTCATGAACCTGCAAGGTTCCATCAACTGCATCACTGACAGCCTTCACATGTCAGCGTCCAACACAGATGAAACTTGGGTGTTGGGTGAAAGGCTGCAGGCGATGAACTTCATGCAGGAAGAGGATGGCATTTCAGATGACGAGCAGATCACCCTCATGAATGTGTTCGCAAGGAGCCTGTTGATATGCAGCATCTACTTGGCTGCCAAGCCTGAGAAGCATGTCCGCTACTTGCGATCTGTTCTTGTTCAGGCTGCCACTGGGGAATTTGGTGTGTTTTAAATTGTTGTTTTTACTTGTTTGTTTCTCGCATCATGTTACATAGTAGTCACTCTTCAATATGCAGTGCATCTTCATTTGTAGCCCTATTTACACTAAAAATTACTGTGCCTCTAAATGTCGTCCTCGCTCCCATAATACTCATCAATGTCCTTGATGTCCTCCAGATCTTCATCAAAATCTAACAAGTGAGCTACATCTACTAAATCATGTTCATATTGTATGTCCTGGTAATCGTTCCACATCTCTGTTGCCATGCGATCGTGAAACACATTCACATCTAGATCATCATCAAGAATTGTATCCGCATCAGCATCATCAAGGATAGCTTCACCAGGTAGTCCCTGATGGGTAGGGTTATCATTGAAGATGGCCCTGTGAGGGAGAGGCTCTTCTTGTGGGTCGTGAACACGTATATAGTTGTGAAGGGCACATAATGCTGTGGGAATACGAGCCTGGATAGTTATCTTGTACTCTGGAGATACCAGGAGAATGCGAAAGTGCTGCTTCATGACGCCAAAAATACGCTTGATGACGTTACGAGCAGATGCGTGATGAAGGTTAATAATTCCTCTTTATTAACAGGTCTAAAAAATGGTATTATTAGATGAGCTACACCACATAAGAATAAAAGTCTTACCTGACGCTAGCATGACCCCACTCAGCTATGTGGTACTGAACACCACGGTAAGGAACTAAAAGTTGTTGGGTCGGGGGGAAACCGAGGTCCCCAAGAAGGTATTTTCCAGGTGGAATATTCAAGCCATCATGTTGGGCTACATCCCAGAGCCGTGCATCTGTCGCCAACCCTTCCCATCTAGTTAGCATGAAGATAAACTCAAGGTCAAAGTTACAAGCAAAGAGGCAGTTTTGTGATACAAAACCTTTGCAGTTATAGTATAAATGGCGAGTGGCTGAGGGAGGAAATGCATTTATATGGCTCCCATCAATCACTCCAATAGCATCACAGAAGTATGGCCAATGTTTGGGGTTGTCGCGAATTGCACTCGAGACCGGTGCATCAGCAGTGGGAAGGTGGACGTATTCTGTGTAAAAAGGATGGGAGGAAAGTATGTCTAGCATCTTGTGGAAGTATCTACAAGAGGATTAGTATCAGAAATATACTAGTGTTAAATCAAAATACACACTTGGAAATTGTAGCATTTGAATGCTGGAATCGTTCAGCGACATGCCTGACAGTCAATCCTGTCACACAGGTATATAGGAATATAGATAGTTGTTCTTCGAGTGAGACATAACACGAGTTGCCGTGACCAAGGGTGTGAAGGTCTTGTATCAATTTCTCAAAGACATGAAGATTAACACCAAGTTCATAATGAATGCGATCGGGGTGGCAAACAATGAGTTCTATCACCCACTCTTGCCCTGTTAGGGCTGAGGTGTGATATGATTCGGGGTCAGGAGTATCGTCCAGGAAGATATGCACTGTAGCAGTAAGTAGAATACTGAGGATAAGTGCAACATAACAAATAATGTGCTGGTGAAGTGCAGCATGGTGAGGTCAGGGGGCGAGTCTGTTCCAATGGTCGGACGAGCGGAACTACGAGTCGCTGTAGATCAACAAGGTTACATGCATCCATATAGCTATTGGATATCATTGAGTTATCATTGTATGTGTTATCACACTGTTATCGCTCACTGACTAATTTCAGACTCAGCTTGAATCTCGGTACACCATGCTGATCAATGATGTTTGGTTTAGCAAAGATTTTGCTCAAACACTGGTTGCTGAACGGGCTCTTAGAGTCAATGAGGCCAACTATCTTGGGTTGTTAATCAACAAACTCTTACAGCTCTTTGCAGTACCAAAGGTGCCAGCCCTTTTTGAGAAAATTCAGCCACATTGTAATACTAATCATTACACTTAACTTACTAACAAGAGCCTGTTCAGTAACCAACATTTGAACAAAATTTTGCCAACTTGAAAATTGTCAGTGGCATGAGTGTGTCTAGTGTTGTTGGCAGAATGAAATATTTCTGCCAGTGGAAATTGCCAGGCAGCAATTACTGGCAGTAGGTCGAGGGTGGTTGGCAGAAGTTGGCAGAACTATGATAGCCTGGTATTTGTTCCTACTAACAAACAATAAAATTTTGAATGTATCCTGGTGTGCAAGTCCACAATTACCATGGCCCAAAAGCCCAAGGGCTGTCCTGTCCGAAAAATCGTGTCCAACCACTTTGTTCTTGGGGAGAAAGTCAAAAACAACTCAAGCCACTACTTTTTCAAATGTAACTACTGCTTGGCATCCATTGAGGGCCATGATGACAATCATCTCAAACATTTAATTGATCAAAAAACATGCCCCAATGCCCCTAATCACACCCATGCAGAAGTTCGGGGCTACCTCGCTACAAAGAAAGGCAATCAAGACCTTCTATCCCCACCTATTGCAGAAGCAGAAGCTTCTTCTGAGTTGACCAGTCATTCTCAGGGTCAGACTAGTGTGGAATCATGAAAACAAAAGAATCTTCTTGGGTATGTAGATCTCCCTATCACACCTGAGCAAACCAATCAAGCAAATTTCAAGTTGTTTTGGTAAGTAATTACTTTGTAATGATATTAGGTGGAATAATCAGTAATTGCATGGAGACAGGTTCATTGTTCATTCCAACATAGCATTCTTGATTGCCAAGAATTGGTTCTTCCAGCACTTCCTCAATGAAATACACTGAGTTTGAAAGCCCTTGGTAAGATTGATTGTTATCAATAACATATTATAAAGGGTTAATACAATCACATGGGTCTAAATCAAACAGACTCTCAGATTGTGCATGTGAAGGCAAATGTCTTTAGTATTCATCTAGATCAAATGGACTCTCTATGAGAAGTGAGTATAGGTAAATGTAAGTAGAAGCTAGGTATCTTACATTAGATCATGTGTGTGAAGGCAAACATCTGAGGTGACAGTCTGAGTCTGCAGCTATCTAAATAGATGAGATGATCTTGTATGAATGAATTAAGTGACTGAGACTATGACAAAGAATACATGGTGCTGGCCCATGCAGTCAATAGATTCAGTAGGTACAATGAAAAGAGAATAACAAGAGCAGATTAAAGAAACACCCTAACAAGTAAAGGTGTTGTAGCAAGTTGGCAACATGTTCATGTTGAAAATTTAATTTATTTAAGAAAGGCTGTTCTTGATGGTTTTTGGCTTATTTATTCTTGGTTCATTGTTTTTATGTATTCAGTGGTATCAAGTTGTAATTAGGTAATGTGTACTTTTCCTGATGTACAGACTCCCCCCAACCAGACTCACCTACTGCAAGCTGCAGTTCACCAGTATATTCTTCATTACATTGCTCTCCTCCTCAATATTCTACTTGCTGCCACAGCACATATCCTCCTACAGGCTATAGCAAGTCCAGGATGATCCTGAGCCCTACCACACATCTGCCCTAACAGGGGAAGAGTGGGTGATAGAATTAATTATTGGCCACCCAGAGCACATCTGCTGTGAGCTTGGTGTGTGACCTTCAAAACTTCAGTCACATGGATTCATGCTATGTATCACTTGAAGAACAGTTGGCAATTTTTCTGTACACTTGTGTGACAGGTTTAACTGTCAGACATGTTGCAGAATGATTCCAGCATTCAAATGCTGCTATTTCCAAGTTTGTGATTCAATATATGTTTCATACCTGACACTAACTCCCTTGTAGGTATTTCTGCAAGATATTAGACATTTTTGCATCCCACCCATTGTATATGACACATGTACACCTTCCTGCTGACAATATGCCTGTCTCCATCAGTAAAACCTCAAATCTATTTTCATTAATGAATTTTAATTTATCCTTATTTTTCCCACTTTGACCAGGCTTGAGGAGTCATAAGGTGATATGAAAGACACAATGAGAAAATTGAGAAAAAGGCCACTTGCCCTCTGAATTCTGCTTTACTGCTATTAAAAGTCACGTACCAGGCATTGACCGACAAAAAAGCAGTAATAATAGAGCAAACAGCATCACATTGTCCAGTGCAAAGTATGAAAAAGTGGTGAAAATAGGAAGAAAGGGCAGTGATGTGGAGAGCATAAAATAAATGTAAATTGAAGAAAAGTGTATGAGATGCAGATAATGAAAAACAATATAAGCAATGGTTAGATAGGCAAAATGCATTGGTATGAAGATGGGTGCACAATTGGAAACTCGCAGCAAGCAGTGCAGAAATGAGATCTATCTATAGAATGATGTCAGCTTGTCAATAAGGGAAAAAAGAACCAATCTTCATTACCACAGCATGGCACACCTGTCAATTTCCTCCAGGTTATCATCATCATTGATGCAAAGGTACTTCTCGAGGCCAATGCCACCCAATTTCTTCAGTAACTTCCAGGCCATTGATGTCAAGTTCCTCATGTAATTGTCTCCCTTGCCCTCAATAGCAACCACATATGACGCAGTTGCTGATCCCCAGTTGTTGATAGAGAAGGCATTCTTGGTAGTGCTGTCCTTGCTGGTGGCCTTGTTGAAGGTCTTCAATGTCTGCAGCTTGTGCTTCATTTTTGTGGGACTGTCATATCCCATACCTCCAGACCTGGAATTCTGGACCCTCCCCTATGAAAGTCCAGGTCTCCATCCTATTCTCCATCCTGTTGTCCACCCAGCACTCCACCTTCATCTCCAGACTCACATCTATCTCCTTTGTTATATACTGGATCCGAGCACCCCCAATACCACCTGTGAACATCCCTACTGTTGGTCTGACTGATCCTACTCCTACTTCCTCCACCATCTCCGCTTTTTCAACCCACTCGGTTCCTCCAGTTTCTCTCGTATCAGTCCACCCAACTAATAGTCTGTCCAACCGCCTCACCAGTCCACTTCTAGACTAGGAACCACTCAACTAGTCCTACCTCCTTTTGGTATCATAGTTCCTCCTTTTGGATCACCGGTAATCCCTATACCTGAGTGATTATTGATCCATTGCGTACATACTGTTCTCTGAGCCTCTTTCTCATATGTCTCAGTCATCTTTCTAGTAATTCTGTACACTCAGCACATAGCCTTCTGCTATGCTATGCTACTTACTTAGAATATATAAACATATGTATATCTGTCTGTAGATCTTCAGTCTGAATATTACCTTTTCTAAGCCCTGCTCCCTTGTCCTTGCTCTTGGGCAATACCATTGACAAACTCCTGTATGCCAGCCCAGGGGATTGACTCCCTAGGTTGGCCACCATCTCCACTCATCCGACTCCCTGCACCTCGACCACCCTTCCCGCGCCTCAGACTTATGACCAATACTCTTGTACATCTGTCCTCCTTGTTTCCATTCTGCTTCGGACTTCATCTGAGCAGTCTCCTCTGCTCCGCTTCTACTGTTAGTTCCAACTGCAGTAGTGCTCTGACTCTCTCCTGTCGGGCGGACCAACCTCCGCCTGACATTCCTGTGCTCACCTGGTAGTCCATCAGCCCTCCTTCGGAGGGCCTCTGCTCCAACGTCCTGTCAGAGATTGCAGAACTCATGTTAGACTACAATCTGAAATTAGGGGCACATACTCGGGTAAGGGGCGCAGCGCACAAGCTAAAGCCAAGCCTCTGAGTCTTAGGGTTAATCCTTAAGACTATATGTCCAGCTCTACCTTAGGGTAGTCTATCTCTGTTCCGTTTCTACTCTAGACTTGTTCAAAGTAGTCTTACTCTATTTACTCCTAGCCTTCCGGAGTTCCGCCAAACTCCCCCTGTGTCTGACCTCCAGACTTACCCAGACTTCCATCAGACTTTCCCTCTGCCTCTTGGAAATTAAGGGCACATACTTGGGTAAGGGGCACAGTGCACAAGCTGAAGCCAAGCCCTTTGAGTTACTCTTCCCTTGAGCACGACCTTAACAGGGACCCATATCTAGGGTGTCTGCATCAACATTAATGGTGTCAATATGGAGGTGTTTGATAGTGCACTTGAGCTGTTGATGAAAGTACAATCATCAGTCATGTCACTTGTACATCTAGAATACTTACTGAAGCTGTGCAAATGCCAATAATGCCAGTCATCCTGATAACAGACATCACATGTGTTTTGAGCATGGGAACTTCAACATGCCTGAGAATGCTGTGAAGATGAGCGGTTGCCAAGAGCTGCAACATGAATGGAGACAAGAAGGCTTGGATTGGGTCTAGGTTTTCCATGTCCTTGTAAATGAAAGTAAAGTCCTTCAGAAGTGTGCTGGCAACCTTTACTGAATCAATGTCTGTTATGCAAAACCTCTCGGATGAGATCCGGTGGTGCTAAACCCGCAAGGGGTGTTCGAAGTGTGGCCTTCAGCGCTAGCCCAGCAAGGAGCTTGCCTGCGCTAAGTCTGAGTAAGGGTTGCAGCCCTTATTTATGTAGAGTCAATTGGAGTTTCTCGAGGATACAATCCAAGAGACAGAGTTCAACTCAAGAGTATCATCTCAAGAGAAGGTGGTTCTGTGTACAGAGGGAGTTCTCTTAGACAAGAGAAGTTCAGACCCAACGACAAGTATCAGATGAGAACCGAGTAGATTCAAGTTAGAGAATCTATCTACAAGAGAAGTGATATATATATATATGTAAAGTGAGATACCAGTGGAACGGTAAGGGTATAGGGTAATGGAGGTATTACCGAGGTATCGGTAAGGGTCAAGGGTATGTGTGAGTCACATACTGGAAAGGGTAAGTAGTACTGGTTGAACGGTAAGGGCAAAGGGTATGGGGAATCCCCATCAATGGGGGAACCAATACAGTGGTTAGGGCATAGGGTTCGGGAGAAGCTGTGGCTTCTGTGATCTAGAGGTAGAAGCGAGAACTTCTCACGTTTCAGAACAACGGGATCAAAAAGAAAGAGACAAGAATAGAATCATAACCATGGTCCAGGTCTGGACGAGTCCAAAGAATGAAATGACGCGTTGTGAGGAATTCCCCCACTGTAGGTGTAAAACCCTGTCCTTTCCGCATCATCTCACATCAGTTCCATGTATTCCGCACGTTCCGTGTTTCCCGTGCATCGTCCGATGGGTTCTGCATTCCCGCACATCCTTCGGAACCTGCCCGCACTATCCAATATTCCTGCACATCGTCAGACAACCTTCACATGTCCTGTCCCCATCCTTCCAGGTCCATTGGTATGCTGTATCTCACTTCCCATTGCTTCTAACATTATCCAGATCACACTGACACATGCCCTTATGGCATGGACCCCTATTGCGGAGTATTGCACCCATGTGCACTGCCTGCCTTCACTTCCGCTTCCTGAGAAACTTACTACCTGTACCTCAGTGTTCCTTAAAAATAATCTTCCCTTTAAGTAGTGGTACTCAGGGCTTGGGTGTTTTTTTTATCAAATCCCATCTTTTACCTTCCCACTTTTTCTTCACCTTACTAGAGGACCACTTTGAATTATGCCCACTATCAATCTAACCTTGTGATATACTTCCTTTGACTTGATCTGCAAGTTCCGACGACTCCGTATGTTCCGCATTGTATCCAGTTGAGTTCCGCTTCATTCCATTCCATTCCGCTTGGGTTCCGCTTGTTCCACTTGAGTTCCGCTAGTTCCGCTTATTCCGCATTTTTGCGGATCCTCATCTTACCTGCGGTAGGGTTGATTAGGGTCATTTAGACAGAGACTAGTACTCCCCAGTAGCAATCCCCTTTAGGGTCGAACGTGCTTGTTCTCAAGTGAGGCAGCAGGCAGCAAAGACCCAACTGTGTAGTAGTCTCCTCTTTGGTTTTCACCTTCTCTGCAGGTGGCTGCACCTGTGTGGCAGCTGACTGGGAGATTGTTAGGTACCATGCTTGGATGGAGAAGTGAAGGGGTCAGGGCTTGGCTTCAGCTCTTGTGCTGTGCCCTTAGCCAAGTATGTGCACTGAATTTGGAGTGGGACCGACACTGTCTGACCATAGGACAAGTGGATCGTTTTGGACTGCTTTGAGGGTTGGGAGGTAAAGTACTTACTAGTGACAGACCGACTAGGAGCAGAGCAGATAGAGTGGGGGAAGGAAGTCGCAGCAGAGGGGACAAGGGGATTGGTGTTATGATGCAGAGGGAAGTAAGGGAGATTAACTTAGAGCATGGCTCTAAGTTGAAGCGGAGGAGCGGAAGGAGATGACAAAGTGAGACTTGTGTCTGGAGTGAGCAAAGTCCTACAGAGAATTCCCATCAGTAGAAACTGAGGGAAGACAAGTAATATTAAGACTAAGGAAACTAGCTATGTACATAATATGTTTATATACTTCTATGTGAGGAGGCAGTGATCAGTAGTCCATAGCATAAGGCTATGTGCTGAGTATACAATTGGTAAGTATTACTACAGAGAAAACATAAGTCAGAGCAGATATCAATATGCATGTGATGGATCAGTAATTGAGCGATTATAGGAATTGCCAGTGATCTGGGAAGTAAGTGTTATGTACTGAAGGGGAAAGTATATACCTAAATGAGGAAAGAGGTTCTAGTTGAATGGAACTTATACAGAAGGTGACTGATGAGGCAGTTGAGTGGAGGTGCAGGAGCAGATATGGAGGCTAACTGGATTGAGCGGAGACATGTGGAGTGGATAAGAGGAAAAGGTGGAAGGGGTATAGGGTCAGGTGGAGCGGATATCAATATGTTGGAGCAGTCAGATCTGGTATATGACAGAGACAACAATGACAGTCTGTCCAGAGAATATAAGTTGCAATAATCATTAATAAAATAAACTTACCAAAGATGTTGAATGTATGGCCTTCTTCACTGTGTTGACTGTTGCAACAGAGCCTGTAGGCACATTAAGAACATCAATGTTATCATCCTTGTCCTTGTATGGGGTACCCTCCAAGACGAGGGTGGAGGATTTGGTGTCTGCAAGCTTGTATTTCTTACTCCAATGGAATGAGACTCCATTGCTCAGGCTGCTGTCACTGTCCTCAGACATCTTGGTATCTTCATCCTCACACAATTTGTCCTTCAGGTTCATCTGTGCATTTATCTCAGTCTCCTGTGAGTCTCCTGTTGAACATAGCACATCCTTGGTCATTGCACTGGAGGTAATCTATATGGTTTGCTTTTTGCATTAGAATTAGAATGTATTTACAAACCATTTAGTATGCACCTTAACTGAAGACTTCTTCCCCTTCATCTTTGGGATGAATGTATCCAGACATTCCTGGGAATCATCCAAAGTTTCATCATCAAAGCTGCCAACAAGAGCATTGAGAATATCAGGTGCATTAGCTGGAGTGGGGGAGACTTTGGGTTTAGAGGACTTGGTAGTTACACCTGATACTGATGTGGCATGGAAACTGGATAAAGTGCTGCTTGGTGGTCCATGCACCAATGACAAAGTTGAGGCAGTGGTATGAGATTTGGAAGTGCTTGAAGCTTTGGGTAGTTTGGCTGTATCTGGTGAAACATCAGAAACCCAGCCATTAATGCACTCTGCCAATGATAACTTGGGGTTGTTCCTGAATTTTGAGGTCAAGTTGAGAAAAAAAGAGTTGATTTAGTGAGCATAAAAATCATGGTTTTTGATTGAAAAGAAAAGATGCACAATGCAGTAAGGTAGGCCTCATGCGAATGTATACAATGTCACATGACCAAGCATGATTTTTCATGACATTTGAGCTTTTATTCAACAACAAACTTACAACTAAGTAAATTAAGAAACAGCTACATAAAAAATCTGAAAGAGTTATTTGAAAGTTTTTTAGTTTTCCCATTTGACTGTCCAAGCAAAATTGATTTAGTTCTAGAATTTGTGGGACCAGCACTCTGATAGCAAGAGAATACAAACAGCAGTCGGCATTTGGCACCTCTACTAGCCATTGACATGACATGATGTGAGTCAACAAAACAGACCTTCAAGTTGCATGCCATCCAAAAATGCAAAGTGACTGAAATTCCACTGTGAGCTGAATTTCATTGAGATGTGCTGGGGTTATGCAAAGAGGATATACAGGCAGTATGTATTGTCATCAAAGGAGGATGACCTCAAATGAAACATGCTTTCTGCACTTGATTCAATCCCTTTGCTGGCAATGCAAAAGTGAGTTGTTCATTTTCAGTCACTATCTGCAGGCTAAATTGAAAATTTCAGGTTTGCAATCTGATCTTGATGTTTTATTGATGCTTATAACAAATAGTGCTGCCGAAGTTCGGTTCCGTCTGGTTTTTTCAAAATAACTGAGGACCGAGAACCAAACCTCGGTCAAGTTCACAAAGGTAAGGTGGACTCTGGGCCGGACCACTTTGAACGGGTTCACAATGGTCAGGTTCGGGTTCAAACCAGTTCGAACTACCAAACGCAACATAAAATTTTGCAAAAAAATCGCCAAGAAAACTACAAACAATTGTAGGCTAGTATGATTGACTATTCAACAACAACGTTTTGAGGAGCAACGAGCTCAGCCTGCACCATTGTCGAGACATGGCCTTGACGGTATGTACTCTTCAACAGTTGAAGTGCCTCGAATGTCTCTGGAAGCAAGCAGTTACGACACGTGGTCCCAGTGATGCCGCCACTTGAGAATGCCCGTTCAGATGCAACTGCAGACCCCTGAATAGCAAGGTAGTCCTTTGCGATGCGAGCAATAGTAGGATATTGAATAGAGTGATGCTTTGAAGAAATATTTGTCAGCTTGCACGGAATATCAAGGATATGAGGGAAGTGAACTTACACCCCACCACGCTACTACATTCTCGACATCCTCCAGTGGTGCAGCTAGATAATCCTCGAGTTCCTGACGAGGTCTTTGACGAGCTGCGTCATGTGAGACACGAGCTTGGATTGCATCGCGCATCCAGCTATGGCCATACGAGCCTTGGCGTGAGAGAGATGGTACAGCAACAGAATGTGTCGCCATGGCAGATGAAGGAGGGGCACGATAATACTTATCAAACTAGATACTGAGTTAGTGCGAAGACAATTTATTGAGAGACCCATGTACTTACCACATCTTTGAGCCGTTTCACGCCATCAGCAAAGTCTTGAGATGCCCATTTTGCCTTCGCATAGGCAACTTTGTAGTTAGGGTCAAGGGCTGCATGAAAGTAAGAGTCCCATCAAAATGAGAATGTGTGAATTAAGAACGGGTACGTACCAAGGCAGATGAAGTAGACATCTGTGTCATTTGTCTTTCGATACCACTTACGAAGATTGTCGAGGCCAGATTGGATGGATGTCGAAAGGCTGTCGAATTTCGATGTGCCAGCCATGCTTTCCCACGTCTCTTGAAGATATTTGAGAACAGGAATGGTGCACCAGACTGTAGGCTCCCGAGTAGCCGAGAAAGTCTGTTGAGCATTAGCGGGCTCCTGTGCAGTATTGTGCTAGTTAATAGGAAAGGTGAAAAAGACAGTTAAAGGAACTGACCTGCAGCACATCTTGAATCAACTCTAACTTCAACCACTCTTGTTGCGTGAGCTTGAATGCCAAATATGTTTTCCCTTGTAAATTAGGGACTTCTTCGTTGTCATCAGCGAGCTGCGTGGACCTGTTGACTCCCTGTAAATTCAAATCAATTAAATAGAACAAAAAATTTCAAAAGATATGACAAACCTTGCATAAACGGATCACTTGCTCCAACATTTTGAAGAGTGATGCCCAACGTGTTCGAATCCATTTCAGAAGTTTGAGAGCGGGAACATCAACCTCAGTGCAGCACCTCTTAAAGAAAACACGAGCTTGTGGGGATTTTCGTATTTGCGTGACAAGTGACAGGGCTTTACCGACAGTATCGGTGACATCAAAATTGGTCTCGTCATTGTCATCTTCCACTGTCTTCTTGAGTAAAGCACTGGTGGATGTCAGGGCTACCCTCTCAACAAAATGCTTCGCTGCAAGATGCAGTGCATGTTCCATACAACGGACACGATGTTCAACTGGGTCCCAGTCAATACCAGAAGGGTCGATAGCCTCCGCAACAGTTCGAATAGCAGTATCATTGTTCGTAGCGTTGTCAGCTGTGAACCAGCCAACCTATGATCGAAAAATTAGATAAACAGTAACTACAACAACATAAATGCTCACCTTTTTGCATAAATCATACTTATCAATGACTTCGATCAAAATGCCACCAATGTTGGCACCACTGTGATTACCCTCGATGGGCCTAAAGGCAAGTTGCTCCGTCTTGAGCTCCCACTCCTGAGGCTTGTCGGCGGGTGAGTCAATATAATGGGCCGTGACGGAAAGGAACGGGTCGCCAGGTTCCGATGTCCATGAGTCAAATGTCATTGAAATCTTGCTGTCAACGTGCTAAGACAATCATAATGAGTGAAAAGCAGACAATCACAATTATTAACACTTACTGCTAGTTTTTCCTTGACTCGTTCGACGGCGAGCTTTGCTCTCTCAAGAATCTCATCCCGTGTCTTAGTGCAGTGCGGAATATCTTGATCTGAAAGACTTGGCCAAAGGTATTGCAAGAGATGGCGAAATGGTCCTTTGTCAACAAGTTGAAATGCCTGCAATTGCGTGAGGATGTGTGCATGAAACAAATAACAAAAGTTGCAAACCTCATCCTCAGCAACAATGAGCTCGACGATATAGTCAACGAGGCCTGACTTCGAAAACTGAGGTGGCTTTGGGACAAGGGCATGATCAAGAGTTCGTTGCCCTCCGTCAGATACCTTGACATTCATGGGAATAGCACACTCATGCATGATGACGCCTTTCTCCTTGCAGCGAGTCTTGTATATCGGAAAGTGGCAGTTCGGATGGCTGGTCAGATGGTTAGCGTGACTCAAACATGCTTGAGAAAAAATGTACTGAGCAATGTGAGTACGACGGGTGGAAATGCTACCTTTGAAGAAACAATTTTGAAGAGGCAAATTTGCGTCCCTTTGAGACAGAGGGCAAGTAAGTAAAAAGATACTCGGAAAGGGGGAAGAGCAAAATGCACTTGCAAACATTACACCACCATCCATCCTCACTTTCACCAGTATGTATGTTCTTGTGACCTTTTTCCTCGGTAAAAATCATCCGCAGATCTGCCGTCCGCTCATCTTTCTTCAGACCTTTGCGAGCCTGGAGGTTCGACATCAGGATAGTATGAGAGAGTCTGAAAAACACACTTACATCTCGGTCAGCATTTCCAAATGTTTTAATTTGCTGGTAAGCTGCCTCAGCTTCCTTGGCTTCTTCGTCGCCTAAATCTTCAACAAACAACTCATCCTTGTTGGTAGACAAGTCGTCATCGTCGTCGTCATCATTGCCATCATCATCACCAATCGTAGAAGAGCTGGTTGCAGAGACAAGCGGGCGCTTGGTGGCAGGGGGCATGGTGGTAGTACCTGAACATTTGGCAGGAATGGCACTACTCGCTGCTTCTCGCACCTTCGCAGAAGGCTTGATAGGTCGGCTGGAGCGACGAGAACCAGCAACAAGTGTTGTAGGCATTCGGCGAGAGCCCATTTGGCCTACGAAGGAGTCCAGGGTGTGATGAGAGGGGCCAGAGGGCAAAGCCTTAGCAGAGGATTCAAGATGGGGAGAGATGGGCATGTCGTCGTCAGCATCATGATACCATTTGATTTCAGATGCGTCCTTCAAAACACTATTAGCATTAACTGCAGAGTTCGACATGGTTTGATGAATGAGCTAACCTTGGATGCACCCCACCCTTTTATCCTTTGTTGATGTTCTGCGCAAGACCAGAATGAGATATGAATATCCACTCTGATCAATTGCATCGGTGATGGTAGTGCCGGTGATGATTGCGCCGGTGACGATTTCACCAGTAAACTTACTGATGTGTCAACAATGAGCATCTTTCAAACCTGAGGAGTCGCAGAACAGAAGCAACAAACCTGCAACTCCAATGATGGGTTCGGACCGGTTCAGACTCGTCCGAACGGGTCCAACATCCATCCGAGACTGCCCGAACGAAGAACCTAGGTAGGGTTCAGTCCTGTGTTGTATGTCGAACCACTGACCAAACAGTGGTTCCGTTCGCAAAAGTTCAGGTTCGAACCTAGGTTCGGAACTGAATGGCGGCAGCACTAATAACAAAGGACTCACAGGCACATAGGTAGCATGGACTATCAAGAAGTACCATGGTCACTGAGTTCTCCTGGACAGTATAATGCGTGATTTCAATTGTACTCCCCATTCATTGCTTTAACTTTCCTGAAATTTTCAAACTATCATTATAATGCATATCTTTAATCTTACATTGTTGTGTATATACTCTACACCTGCCTTGCTCATAGTAGTGTTCTGTCACTGCTGTTTGTTTGCTCTTGCTGTTTTGGCCAAGTTTTGACAGAGACTTAACTTTGCATATCACAGAAAGTCACACTTATGTGACATTGTATATATTTGCATGAGGCCTACCTTAGAAGACTTTTCTTTCTTGTCATCAGTAATGGCACATGGCCCTGAGTTACTAACTGTCCTGCTCAAGCACTGTTGATTGCATCCTTGAGAGACATCTTGATGCCCCTCTGGTTCTTTGTCTTCTTCTTCATTCCATTCTTGATGTTTGCCTCCTGGTTGCTTTCTTCTAGGTCCTCAAAGGTACCAGCCTCAGGTGAGTCAGTATTAATGAACATTTGCTCACTCCCACCAGCACTTCCTGCTGCCAGGAGCTCCTTATCTGCTGGTTTGGCAGGTGCTGCTCATTTCTTGACAGGGTGA
Organism: Suillus paluster; assembly: GCF_016628075.1. Lineage (NCBI taxonomy): Eukaryota > Fungi > Basidiomycota > Agaricomycetes > Boletales > Suillaceae > Suillus > Suillus paluster. The sequence continues at coordinate 38,066 of NW_024537569.1, forward strand.
GCACAGGGTCCCACTGACTTTGGGTTCATTGCTATGCTTTGTTCCTCTGCCACCTCCATCTCTGTCTGCATGCCAGCAAGTTGTTTCAGCCTCTCAACTGCAGCTCACTCTTGAGCTTTGTGGGCTTCCTTGAGGATTTTGTCATCATTCACTTTCTGGGCCTTAATATGCCATGGAACTCATGCTTGCAGGTCTGGCAAGCCTGGGTGTTTGTGCAAGTTCTGTGGGTGAGTGCAGCATCCCTTGGTGATGTTGGACATGATTGCTGACAAGTAGCAGATTTGACAAGAGCTGTGGCAAGCTTGAGAAAAAAAAAAGTATAGTAAAGGACATTGCATGGTTGAACTTGAACTTTGACTGCAAATTCATAAGTTCCTTACTTAAAAGGTTCACCTCATTCAATTGCTAGTCTAGTACTTTATGGTCTCCTTCACAACTGGGTCTACATATGTATACTGAATCACTCTTAATAAAGGTAAGTTTGTTGTCTTTCTTTTCATCTTTTGCTGTAGAATTCACTCTATGAGCCATTCTTCCAGTCACTTTGAAAGTACATCAATGAGAAGGTGGGCAGATTCCCAGAACTGAGACTAGTGCTCACTCTTACTAACCAAACTTTATTCTAGTCTAGTATTACTGCAATGCCCAACGGTACTCCACATACTCAACCACACTGATGGGACCATAGTGCACTTCAACTCCCATGTAGAAGTTGTTCAAGGTGGTTCAAGACTATCACTGGGCAAATGTAGGACAACCACCAACACCCTCTGAAACTGTTCATTGCACCAGAGCACCACTCACCAAGCCCACAACTTTCTCATGATAGTGAACATGCTGATGGCCACGGTGATGAAATGGACATTGATGAAGGACATGCTGACTACAATATGGATAAGCACTAACATCAACCATCCCCCAGCCAAATATTGATACAGAATTTATTGGGCCCTGGGATCACCTGTATTTAAATTACCATATGGGTCTCAACAGTAAGTTCATTTACATGATCCTGTCATTTGTGGCTGAATGCAATTACAGGCAGACCATGCAATGTAGATGGTATATTCCTCCCCCCTGGTGCTCTGCCCCCACCTCCTGAAAATGTAGCAACTAATGACTGGACACCCTTTCACAATTATACAGAATTTGAAACAGCAGAGTTCTTGTACACACAAAATCAGATGGCAGCAGGTCAAATTAACCAGCTACTCAATTTATGGGTGTCTACCCTTACAAAACACAACAACAAGCCACCATTCACGGATTATTGTGATCTCTACGAGGTGGTCGAGCAGGAGCATAGAAGCAGATGCAGGAACTGACTGGGTTGAGTGAAGATAGGTGGAGTGGAAGTGTGAGGAAAACAGGAAGGGTATAGGGTCAAGTAGAGCAGATATCAATATCATCGGAGCAGTCAGATCTGGTATATGATAGTACTTCTACCTCTGCATCCAATACTTTCTCTGACCTGGACTGATGGTCCTAGTTTTCCATGGACCTGTTCAACTAGTTCCTTCCTTATTTAGATAACCCCTTTGCTTCCAGCCATTCAGTTATGTATATTCCCATTGATTACTGATCTGTTATACTACTTCATTTCTGGCTCTATTCTTCTCATGTTCCACCTCACTTTACTAATCCTTCATTGTACTTACTAATATATGTTCTACATGCTTGTACATAGCCTCCTGGTCTTTGCTTACTTATCCCTCAGACTACCTACAGGCCTTGCTCATTACTTTCTATCAAGCCTTTGTTTATTACTTTTCATCAAGCCTTTGCTCTTTATTTTTGAACTTAGGTTAAAACCTTATTGACTGCTGCCTCAGGCCTAGGGATTGTTTCCCTAGGCCAAAGTTCCACCTCTCTGGTTTTGGTTTCCCTTTGGACCTAAGCCTAGAACTCTTGTTTCTCCACTCCTCCATTCATCTATTCATCTGATCGTCAAACCCTTTGGTTGTCCAATTATCTAACCCTCTGGTCCTCTTCTACTTCAGACTTTGTCTCTTACAGCCTTTCCTCTATTCACTTCTACTTAGGACTAGTCCTGGGTAGCCTTTACACTTTCCCCTATCAAGCAGACACACGTCTGCCATAAATTCCCACACTCCCCTGGAAGTCTGCCAGCTCTCTCTTCTAGAGTAGCCTTACCCTTTGGACATCCATCAACCATTGTTAGACTTCATCTAGACTTTATCTGAAACTAAGGGCACGTACTTGGCTAAGGGGTGCAGTACATGAGCTGAAGCCAAGCTCTTTGAATCTATCCCTCCCTTGAGCATGGTCTTAACACTTTCAGCCTTTTCTCTGTTTGCTTCTACTTAGGATTTACCCTGAGTAGCCTTTACACTTTCCCCTGCCAAGTGGATATATCTCTGTCATAGTTTCCTGCACTCCTCTAGAAGTCCACTGGTGCTCCCCCAGAGTAGCCTTCTCTTAGAGTTCCACTGAACTTCATTGGCTTTCCACTGGACTTCATCTGAAATTAAGGGTACATACTTGGGTAAGGGGTGTAGTGCATGAGCTGAAGCAAAGCTCCTTTAAATTAGTCCCTCTCTTGAGCATGGTCTTAACACATGTAGTGTTGCTGGACCATTGGATCAACCTCAGTTTGAGGAAATACCCTATCAAATGTTGTGGAGGTGTGTCTAAAAACCACTCTTTGCATTGAGTCAACCAGAACCCTATGTTCAACTCTAAGGCAGCCCAGGCCTAAGGTCTAGGCCACCAAAACAATGTTTCTACACTCCCATAATCTAATTATTAGACATATAAGTGCTATTGTTAATTGTTAATATGGGCAAGAAACTTACTGTTATGTGCATTATATGTCCTGCAAATGAAGTCCACCTCCTCTTCTGACAGCTCATCATTAAAGTAAGTCTGACTATTGATGGGCAACATAAGGCCAAAAGAGACAGCTTCCAATAAAATCCCATTGAGAGCAGAGGGCAGATTATAAAAACCCAAGCTATGCAGAGCTAGATACCATACAAGCCTATCATAAAGAAGTGCAGCTCTTGCATGAGGCTGATTCATGAACTCATGCTGATACTATTCATATATGACATAATCTTCAAAAATAGCTTTAAAAAAAGGGTACAGTATCTGAAGGAGTATGTATGGAGAGGTTGTGCAAAACAATTACAATTGTTATCCAATGATATGCAGCTCAATGCTTGCTGTGAGGATCATCCTCACTGTAGGCCTGTATCCCCATAAATTCCCATACTTGTCCAACAAGCCCTATTCACATTCTGAGGTACTCTGGACACCTGTTAAGACCATGCTCATGGGTAAAGTGGAGTCTGAGGGGCTTGGCTTCAGCTCGTACGCTGTGCCCCTTACCTGAGTATGTGCCCCTAATTTCGGGGTGTAGTCCGACACAAATTCTATGGGTTCCGACAGGACGTCAGAATGGGGGTCCTCTGAAGGAGGACCGACGGACTACTAGGTGAGCATGGGAAAGTCGGGCAGGGGGTTGTTCTGCCCAACAGGAGGGAGGTGGGAGACTACTGTGGTCAGAACCAACAGTAGAAGCGGAGCGGAAGGAACTGCTTGGACAAAGTCCGAAGCAGAGCAGAACGGAGGGGACGGATGTGAGAGTGTGGGGTCTAGTTCTGATGCATGGGGGGTCAGGGGAGCGGAGGAGTGGAGGAATGGGGAAATGGAGGGATGGAGGAATGGGGGAACGGGGGAATGGAGGAGCAGAGGATCGGAGGATGGCCAACCTAGGGAGTCAATCCCCTAGGCCGGCTTAACAGGAGTTGACTAGGATCAGGCCCAAGTCAAAGAACAGAAGAGCAGGGCTTAGAAAAGGTAATATTCAGACTGAGTATTTACAGACAAATGTACATATGTTTATATACTCTAAGTGATGAGCATAGCATAGCAGAGGCTATGTGCTGAGTGTACAGGATTACAATAGGATGACTGAGACATACAAGAATAAGGCTAGGGGAACAGTATGTATGCGATGGATCAGAATCACTAGGGTATAGGGATTACCAGTGATCCAAAAAGCGGAACTATGATACTAAACGGGGATAGGACCAGTTGAGTGGTTCCTAGTCTAGGAGTGGACCGGTGAGGTGGTTGGATGGACTAACAGTCAGGTGGGGGAATATGAGCGGAACTGAAGGACCCCGTGGGTCGGAAAAGCAGAGGGAGTAGGAGTAGGATTGGGCGGACTGATAGGGCGGAGGAGCGGAACCCCAGATAGGGTCGGATGGAAGGGGTATGAGGTTGGGGGACATAGGGGTAGTGTCGGGAAAGCGGAACAGGGTCAGGCAGAGGTAGCAGGGCTAATCCTGCTGAGATGCACTTCGTGCATTGTCGGGGAAGGAGGAATGGAGTGGACGGGGAAACAGGGGGTCAGACCAGGGGTGGGGATGTTCACAGGTGGTATTGGGGTGCTCGGATCCGGTATATGACAACACCTTGCAAATAGTTGTGCTCATACCCACGCACTCCGCATACTTTGCTCTGGTCTGCAATGCATACACATCTCATTACAGTCGCCCAGCACAGTCCTGCCATGTCCATCCCATGTCTGTCTATCCCCATTGGTGTGTTATTAGCTTATTTCCATTTGTCTTTGACCACCTGCAGGTACCTTACATATGCGTTCACATACATGAGGCCAGTAAGGGTTTATTACATACTATCCCGCAGCACCCTCACTTGTGCATTCCAGTACCACCTACAATGTTCTGATATATTACAGACTATGATATAAACCCATCACAGACTCACTATTACTTACTTCTCTACATCCCTTCCGTCCGAGTCAGTGTCCGGAGTCACTATCATTAGTTACATTGTTCTTTATCTTGCACAATTGATTCCTGTTCAGCCTATCTTGCGCAAGTGATCCCAATCCTTGGTGCAATTAAGCTAGTGGTAGTTCATATAGCTTTTACCTTGTTGTGAGTCCTGGAACAGATCCCAGTGAACTTTGCATAAACCTGCATACCTTGCCGAAACCCATTACCTTGTCATACCCATCATGTGTTACCTTGTACCATGCTATATGCACTCCACATCAGATCCACACTGCATTCCTGTCTTATTGCACTGCAGTGTGCCCCCACACCTTCACCCATAACCCATCTGCATTCTTCACCTCGTGTGCAACTCCACCACAAGTGTCTGCAACATTTGGAAGTCCATTCACTCATATTCTCCTTTGCACAAACACATGGAAGATTACCTCTCAGTAGCAACCCCCTTAAGACAACTAGCAATACTCGCTCTCAAAGGAATATCTTACTAGCTCACTAGTACCTACTCAGGATTCCTTTCTCACATTGCATTTTGAATTGATGTTTACCTGAAGTGTTATGATCAATGTTCACCAAATGGTAAAGGTTTTACACAACCACTAGGACTTGTTAAAGTATAGAGAAAGAGATGATATTGAGAGTGAACATCTGAGTCTACACTGGGTAGGAACGAAGAGGTTAAGTCTAAGGAGTACTGACTACGACTACCCTAACTATATACATAACATTGAATCGGAGATGCCTGAGTATAAAAGAAATCAGCCAATGAGAAAGAATCATACAATACTGTGGATGACGTATCCTGACATCATGATATATAAGTGATGAGGTCATAGCAGAGATTAAGTGATTTAGGTGAAATGTGAAATGGTGAAGAGGTGACATGTGAAGATGTGAAACGGTACGGGGTTATGTGACCGGTTCAGGTATTAGAAGTAGCTGAAGGAAAACCGAGAAATGAAAAATGGTTTGTATTAGGAATTTGTGACATGAAGTCCCTAGTGGCACTGCCAATGACCTTTTCAAAACCCCCATACAATGCTCAGATTGCACACAAAGATGTGCAACAGCACTATCAAAAAGGGTATTCTCTGGTAAGAGGGAAGCAGGGCACTTGTGGATGGGAATGGTGTATGGACTGACAGGATATGCAGAGTTGACCCAGGCAAATTCATTCCCCTTAAAGAACCACTCAGTATGCTTGGCTGCCGCAGTATGCTCAAATGCAGAGGCATCATGTGCAGAGCCTGTGAGTCTGTGTGCATAATCAACAATGCGGAGATTGAATGGTAGATTTCCAACCTGTTCAAAATGTGATGGTTATATTTTTTTTACAGATATGTAGTGTAGGCTTACCTGGAGATTGAGACCATAGTTGGACTTTCAAGTGAAGTATGCATCTCCATTGAGGCCTGGCTTGGTGTACAGGACAACAATAGTCCCATCATACATTACCCAGCTTTCCCTCCAAGTTCCCTGAAATCCAAGTTCATGATCTATCCACAACTTCTCAATCTCCTTCTCTTTGGCAGTTGGTAGGCGAACAAATGCATCATGCAAGGATTCAATTGCAGCAAAGCATTGCTCCATAAATAACTCCACTCCACCCTCTAAGATCCCTGCATGACAAGCAATGTCCTCTAGTGACCAACCATTTCCACAATGACCCATCTGACAGAGTGTGACAGCAAGCTGAGTCTGGATGGGTGTTTGAGAATTGTATAAATTATTATAGAATGCAGGATGGTCTTCAATTAAATCAAGCAACACAAAAACCATAGGGGAAATGTGAAGCATGTTGGTAAAGTGTTAAGGTTGTGCTCAAGGAAAGAGTAACTCAAAGGGCTTGGCTTCATCTCGTGCGCTGCACCCCTTATCCGAGTACGTGCCCTTAATTTCCAAGGGGCAGAAGGGAAGTCCAATGGAAGTCCAGGTAAGTCCAGAGGTCAGACACAGGGGGAGTTCAGCAGAACTCCGGAAGGCTAGGAGTAAATAGAGTAAGGCTACTTCAGACAAGTCCAGAGTAGAAACGAAACAGAGATAGACTACCCTAAGGTAGAACAACAGATATAGTCTTAAGGAATAAACCCAAAACTCAGAGGTGGACAAGAGATCAGACTCAAGTCTGGAGAAACGGGAATGAGCAGGAACTAAGATGATATTCAAACTAAGGAGGTATGGAGTTTTACAGGAGTTTATATACTGTAGATATCATGTAAGTAATCAGTCAGCAAAGTGAAAAGCTATACCCAAAGCATATGGAAAGTCCATTAGTAAGTATACAACAGATCAAAGAAATGAAGTTGGAAATGAAGTGCAGACGGACGGATCAGTAAGCAAGGTGGAAAGGTGTACAACCAGTAGCCAGAGAGCAGTATTCTAAAAGGAGATAGGTGTGAGTCCGGAGATGAAAATGGAGCGCCGGACAGAGAACAGGATGGAGACCCGGACTTTCATAGGGGAGAATCCAGAATTCCGGGTCTGGAGGTACAAGATATGACATAAAGCAGTCATGGTCAGATGGACCTTTGGCATATTCCTAAGCAAGGTGTAAACTACCAGCTTTTGCAACAGGGGATCGTCCTTGTAGGTAGTGAGTTTGCCGGATGGCAAGAATGCAAGATATGTCACAGTGCAGCTGCAGTGCTGCTTCTTTTACAGTTTCCACAGGGTGAAATAAGATACAAAGGACCATAAGTATGAGGTATGAGTGTAGGTATTGCTTGTGCAATGTGTGACAAGCCATCTGTGATATGTTTATTGTAAAAGGCCTTGACTTCACACTGCATTAGCATTGTATTATAAGTCCTGCAGGGCCACATCCATGGCAGTGCCTGCTACCTTGTCCATTTTTTTTTTTTTTGGTACATTATTACAGGCTAAAGAATAAGATAGAACAATGATTTCACAGGACGTGTTGTTTGTTGTGCGGCATTTGCCAGCTGACTTTGAAAAGTCACACGATCACCACAACACACTATTCTACAACTGTTCAGTTTGCCTACCTTCACTCTGCCTGCATATGATGGCCCCGGTGTATTTCTAGATCGGTGAGCATCCTTTCTTTTTGGTTTGCTTAAACTCCCCTCCCTATGAAGCTCGGTATGGCCTGTCCCCGCCCCGAGGCTGAGTAGTGGAGCACCACTTCCCCTTCCACCACATCCACATATTTTGACCATTTTTTTTGCTCACTCCCTATGAAGCCCGGTATGGCCTGTCCCCGCCCCGAGGCTGAGTAGTGGAGCACCACTTCCCCTTCCATCACATCCACATATTTTGACCATTTTTTTTTTGCTCACTCCCTATGAAGCCCAGTATGGCCTGTCCCCGCCTCAAGGCTGAGTAGTGGAGCACCACTTCCCCTTCCACCACATCCACATATTTTGACCGTTTTTTTTTTTGCTCACTTTCTATTTATCTAGATTACATCCTGACCAGCAACTGCTGCTATCTGAGGTTGCAAGGTGAGATTGTCCCTTCAAGTCATCCACATCATTCACACTAACATTGTCTTCTCTCAGTGTCATTTCCGTCCAGATCTCCTACAAGCAGGTATTTGTCCACTTCCGTCATATACCTGCCACATGAAGAGCGTGAGTGGGGCATTGACATTACCGCACCGCTGGCTGTTCACCCTCTCTGGAATATGTATGTTCGTGGCTTCCTTCTCATTTTCATCCATCATCAATGTGTGCCCACTACCTTTATATATTTTTTGGTACATTATTACAAACAATGATTTCACAGAAGACGAAGCACTGGTAGTACAATTTAGCAAGCGCAGTCAGAAGACAAGTACCAGACAAAGAACTGGTAGTACAACGATATTTTGAGACATCAGTCATTTGGAACGGGTCTTTTTCTCAATTTTGAAGTCAGCAAGCGCAGCTGATGGCCCTGCTCCGTGTTTTTCACCAGTGGGCAAGATGGCTTGGTAACGAGGCTCAATGCTCTCGTTGGAGCGGTCTATAACTTTGATGGACTTCGCGACAAGTTGCCAGGTCTGTTGAGATTTCTTAGAGAGGCATTTGAATATGTGAGAGTTCGTACCTTTCTTCCTTTTTGTCCAGGTTCTTTTTGAACATAGCCGTGCATTGAAGCTGCGAATAGAACAAGAGTGCCCTGACGTAGTTTGCTGTACCATCTATCAGGTGTGATGAGTTCATTTGCATTGTCACGAATGTCGAGTTGACGCAGAGATGCTCGACAATGACAAAAGATTGGACCTCTGTAATCTGGAAGAAGAGTCGGTGGATGCGTTGTCTCAGTGGTGATGGCTGTGAGCGAGGTTAGCATGATTGAAAGGGTTATATGACATCCTCATCGCACTTGTGTTCGTTATATCTTCTGACATCTTGGTGTCTTCCTGTCTCATGTCAGTGTTTTGCGATGTGGAAGTTGAGCCAATTGGGTCAAGGACGATTTTCCGCATCCTCGATGCTTTTGCTGAGCTTTTCTTCGGATCGCGCTGTTCCCGTGGGATGTCATAGAGTCGTTGAGTGTGGACCATGATGACGTCTGGATCGGTGTTGTCAGAGGTCGTGCAACTGAGGCAGTCTTTAACGATGAAATTCTGTTTGTTCGTTTTTTAGTAATTTTCTTGGTACGTATGTTAACAGATTTTCTTACTTCTTCATTTTTATCGTCTCGTTCTTTTTCGGTCTCGATGATGTTGTTGATTTCTGCAATTGTGTTGTACCAACAGTTGTTGACGAGTTTTGGAGCTTGTTGTCCCATGGTGCAGGCTAACAGACATTTGACTGGCGTGTTGTCGTCAATGTAGTTTGGCTGCGATTGTTCAACTTTGTTGGACAGCTAAATTTGAGTCTGCGAGTGACTTACCTCAGATTGCCTCCCCAACCAGCGGCTGCCGGTAGCTTGCAATTTGGTTCCACATGCAAATGAACCTATTTCAGCTGGAAGGAGTATTTCGTAGTCTTCATTAGTATGGTTGTTTATGAAGTATATGTTGCCTCGGTTATCTGTTTCACGACGGAAATCATGCTCGTATAGAGTGTCCGCAAGACAGACTCGATTGGGCTGGCGATGAATGTAGTCATAGAGCTGTTCATAGATTTGGTTGGAAACTCGTGAATCATATATGGAGATTCGTTTTTTCTCTGTCATGGTGATGGTCGTGTTCCAAAGAAAAAGAAAAAAGGGGGAGGGAGGAATATTGATACAGTGGCGGTTTTTTAGGGGCGTCTCAAAAAAATAAAAATAAAAATGATGTCATTCAATCTTTATTCAGGTTTGGTTCTAGGAGCTGTGTGGTCAGGAGTCGTGAGTGATTCAGAAGATCAGAGTACAAAAAGAAATTATGGATGACGCGTGCTAAATGAGATGAGAATACTGCAAGAATCATATTTCCATGAAGCTGTGGAAGTATTGTAAGTGGAATTCTGTTCCATAGATTGGTACTTGCCTTCGTATAAGAAAGTTGGTCAAGAATACGTCTTTGTCTTGCATGTCGAGGATGTCAAGTGGATTATTTCAGCGTTGTTTGATTACCAATATGTTACCTTCGAGCCCCCTCTCTGGCTCAATGTTGGGCGCTATGTCTTCCAGCAGAGCATTAGGTGCCACATAGTCATTGTTCTGTTCGAGGAATACTGTATAAATGTCGTCCGGCTGAGTCGAAGAGTTTGGAAAAGTATCGAATGTTCTTCGGTGTTGTTTCCTCGATGCAGAGCAAACCATGACGTCACGCTGACGTACCCAATAGTTTACTTCCAGCTCGTCGAGGGTACCGAGCTGATCTACTCCATCTTGAAGAGGTACATCGACGATCAAAGGTTCTGTGCATGCTGTGGCATATAACAGGCCTTTGAACATTCTTTCATACATCTGTGTTTGAATAGTTAATAACATTGTGCTATTAGAACTCATATGCTTACCGGTTCATGGTTCTTGATGAACTTTGACTGTTGTCTGACGCTCTCCAGACTATAGGGCATGATCCTCGGCGGAATATCGCAGTTGTTGATCATGACATCGACATTATAAAGACATTTTCGATTGAAACAGTAATCATTGAGACACCACTCAATGTCGTTGTCGTAGAGTATGGATTTCACTGAAAAGCGCTGGTCCCAATCGACGGTAACATATTCTTTGCGGTTGGACAAGTGGCGCCAGAGTGCAGGACACAAATGATGACAAGGACCGTTGAGGAAGGACGTGTCAACATGGACATCAAATCTTTCCTTTCCAATACTTCCTAGCTTCTGTCCCGTCAGAACACCTTCTCCACTCATCGTCTTTAATGTGTGATATTCCCTGGTCAAGTCTGAAAAAAATGATACTCCACCGCCAGCAGTGATAAACGTCATGTCTGATGTCGAGGGGCTGTTCAAAACGACGTGCAGTGGGTGCATAAGATGTTTAGGTTTGGAAACAGTGATGATCTTTCTGTGACGTCCATATTTGCGAAAATCGTGTACGACAAGGGACAACGAAGGATGACATACAGCTGCGATTGAGTGATACGATAGGACATTTTGAATGAACGTTTCCATCAGAGTTAAAGATCCGTGCGGGACCACGATATTGAGATCTCTTGGTGGTGTATTCCTCGTTCCGAGCATCATGTCTAGAGCACAAGAGCCCACGATGATGGCTTTCATGTGTTGAAGGGTTCGGTAAAATTCCCAATTAAACTGCGTAATGAAAGGGTAGAGAATGGTGTTGAAACGGCGTAAGATTAATGGAAGTTCTTCCCTACATAACATTTTGCATGTCTGACCCAAGCTATGAAGCTCGGGCAGAAATAGGAGCGGAATGATCATGTTCAGAAGATCAAGATTGAATAAAACTGTGGTGTGTACAGTGGCTCAAAAAACTGTCCACATGTTTTCACAATTTTCACCATCTATGATATTGTGTGAGAATATACAAACACATCAAGGACAAGCTGGTACCATATTGTAGTACTACTTCAGGGCTTCCGATTGAGCCCTATGGCGTGGGAATCGGTCGAGATATGATGGAGGTATGAGGCTTACAAAATGATGACTCATGCGGACAGTTTTTTGACTCAAGTATTTTACAGTGATAATCAGGTATTCTAGTACATTGTGTGACCTCCCTTGGCTTTAATTACTGCCTCTATCCTTCTATGCATACTCTCAATCAATTTCTGGCAATATCCTGCTGTAATCCTTGCCCATTCCACTGCTACTCTCTCCCATAGCTCCTATACTCCTTTAGGGGGGGTTTCATAGGCTTGAAGCATCTTCTTGAGTGTTCCCCAGAGATGTTCAATGACATTGACATCAGGGGACTGTGCTGGTCAGTCAAGAACATTGATATTATGTTCTTTAAACCATTGTCTGGCTCTCCTAGATGTGTGCTTGGGATCATTATCCTGTTGGAAAATGATGTCTTCTTCATCAATCTCTGATTCGGCTATGCTAGGCAGCAAGTGGTCATTTAGAATGTCCACATACTGCTCAGCATCCATCCTCCCCTCAACTTCAGCAAGCATACCCACACCATTCCATCTCATACAGGCCTGTACCATTAGAGAACCTCCTTCAAATTTGACAGTCTCACTAACCTCTCTGTCTGTTAGAAAATCCCTCTTCTTTTTCCATACATATACATTCCCATCTGACCCAATCCTATTTATTTTGGTCTTATCTGACCATATAACATGCTTCCAGTCCTCTACAGTCCAGTTTTGATGGGCCAAGCCAAAGGTAGTCTTCTCTGCCTATGTTTGATAGAGATAACAGGCATTTCTTCTTTGTTACTGCCTTGAGATGAGCTGCCTTGAGAACATTCCTTACAGTTTGTGAAGAGACAGTGGTAGTGATGGTGGAATTGATATAATGGGTGGCTTGGAGGGCATTATTATCCTTTCCTGTAGTGATATGTTGGATGATAGCCCTCTTATTAGCAGAGGTGGACATCCTCCACAAGAGTTTTCCTTGTCCAGGTGGCTTTCTTTGATACACTTGGCCGCAGTAGACTTGCATACTTCAGTTCTAGAGGAAATTTGATGAGCAGAGAGGCCAGTGTAGGACAAAGAGAGGATATTATCCCTTTGAGCGGAGGAGATGGCTTTCATGGTGATTATGACCATGACACATGAGATATTCTGGTTATATAGTTAGATATAGTTTTAAGAGTATGCCTAGAAGGATGGAGGCAGTAATTAAAGCCAAGGGAGGTCCCACAATGTACTAGAATACCTGATTATCACTGTAAAATACTTGAGTCAAAAAACTGTCCGCATGAGTCATCATTTTGTAAGCCTTATATCTCCACCATAACTTGACAGATTCCCACGCCATAGGGCTCAATTGGAAGCCTTGAAGTAGTACTACAATATGGTACCAGCTTGTCCTTGATGTGTTTGTATATTCTCACATAATGTCATAGATGGTGAAAATTGTGAAAACATGTGGACAGTTTTTTGAGCCACTGTAAATTATCGAATGTAAATCTAATTCTGTTTCCCAAACTTACCTTTGTTACTTGCTGGCAACTTATTGGTTTGCATTGTTGTTGTCAAGAAGGATAAATGATGAAAGAGAAATATATCGAGGCTCGCGCTATGGTATATATGATGTCAGTTATTTCATTTCATTGCCTTTTGAAGCCATTACCGTCATTGGAAAAACGGTTTCAAATGCCAGTCGATCGTCCACACGACTATCATGATGGTAGGGGTAGGTTGAGTTTTCTTCTTTTTGGACGTTTCACTGGATTGGACTGTTTGGCATTTAGATGATTGGCGTCATGTGGATAATCCGTTCCTGGGTCTGGAAGCTTTCATTTTGATTTGCGAGATCGAGGATGTGGATTATTGGCATGTGATGAGGAAAAAACATCATCGATGTGGTTCTGCAATGTATCCAGTCGCTGTTCCATGTTTTCTCGAATGTCCACGTGTGCTTCGATGGTCGAAGCGATAGGTGCAGAAGATGCATTGTTGAACTGTGTGTGTAATTTCTGTCGTGCTGATACTTTCTCCTCGTTGCTTCCATGAACAATCACAGTTTGAAGTTGTAGGCATTCCAACCGTTGTTCCTCTTTACGTGAGTCCTCCGAAGGACGGCTACGAATCTTGTTTATGTTGAATGGACGAAGGACGAGCAATCCTTCTAGGGAAGTAACACGGGATGCCATTACGTATGGCGCTTCAGTCCCTCTGCAACTTTGAATGTCGATGATCGCTCGCGATAGTGTTCGACCTTGTGCTTTGTGCATGGTCATCGCAAACGCCAGGAGAACAGGTACTTGGGTGCGTGTAATTTTACACTGCTTGTGGGAGTGCGGATGACTGAATCGGAGGTCTACACTGTTTTCGATCGCTACGAACTCTCCATTTTGTAGATAAGGAAGATTATTGCACGTAGTATCCAAAGAATGGATTATGCATGACCGTGCATGTCGATTCCCATCATCATCAACTGAATAACGGATAGGAATTCAGTATTCCTTGACATCCATTAACAATTCCTCCTTCAACGTCAAAGTTATGGCCTACAATAACTGGCATACCGATCACCAATGGAATTTTGCCAAGGCGCTGATTGGTCAGTCCTGAATGCAAATTATTGAGATATGTGCGCAATGAAGGATCCGTAATCTGTTTTCCAGATTGAAAGTCAGAACAATGATACCAATGTAATTCATGTCCAGATCGTCATGCAAAATCAACAGTCGCTTGGACATTAAAAGCATCTTTCACATCATTGTTGCTAACAATCACTGGTACATCTCTCCAGCCATCATTCCAATTCGGATGCACATTACTGATTTGGCAAGAGTTCAACAATACATAATCTTCATTCGTGCAATTTCTGTGACGCAAACGCGACAACAACTCTACAAAATGCTTGTTCTCTTCTCCTTGCTGGCGCATAATTTCATTTAGAATCACCACAGTATCTATCGATAGCCATAACAATTTTCCAAGAATAGCGTTCTGTCCTTGGGTAGTTGCTATACGGTGCGTATTCACATGACCAAATAATCGGGGCTGACCGACAGGCGGCAGTTGATCAAAATCACCAGCCGTGATGAGATTCATCTTTCCGAAAGGTAGTGTTTTTCCTTTTGCTTCTGTTAGTGCTTCACTGATCTGGAGCAGAAAATTGCATCCGATCATTGATATTTCATCAATAAACAGGTAATCTACACCTTCCCACATTGCTACAAGATCTCGATTTGTTTTAGTGCGTGCAGAACGACTCGTACATTGTCCAATACTTAGTGCTGAATGTAGCGTCATTCCCGAAATATTCTTTGCTGCTACTCCAGTATACGATGCCAGACGAAATCATCTACTTTGATTGCGTTGATGGAAAAATTCTTTCAGAGCATTAATGACGCGCGATTTACCTGTTCCTCCTGCCCCTCCAATGAACATCCGTAATGGCTCAGGCTTGACAAGAAGACTATGCTCTGCAACAATTCGAAATGCACGTGCTTGTTCTGTATTGAGGGTGAACTCTTCAATCATGTTATCAATGCTAACATCGTTCTTGCCTTCATTCTGCATGATAGGAAATCCTTGCTGTATGTTCATCTCACGGACGATTTCAGATTCTGCCGCATTTACATGTGCATCTCAGAATTCTGATCCGTCATTTAGAACCCGACTAGTAGATGCAGTCGTAGGTTCATTGAGATATGATGAGCTATTTGGATTACACTGAGATCTTTTCTTTTTCCAGTTATCTCGTCGCTGTTCATAAGCCGTTGACCACATACCTTCTAGATCTAGTTCCGTTGGTGAGATGTGAATTTCTTTTGATGATTCTGACTGAAATTGAATAGGCATTGTATCCATCACTTGCCATAGACCAGACATTTCGACATGATGTAAGCAGTCAAGAACGGCATCAGATGCTAACATTTTTTGATTGGACCGGCAAGCATCAATAGATTCTAAATGATCCAGGATAGCTTCTTCATTTCCGAATTCATCGGTCTGACTTGGACGAGTTTCATTTGATTCTCGCATTGAAGACTTTCTCATTCGTGTCAATCGGTTCGCAAAATGGTCATCACGACTATCACGACATTCATGCAAAAGTTGTGTATTATGCATTACTTGCAGTAACTGACCATCTGCAACTTCACGAAACTGTTCGAATGCTTCTTCCCAACTTTGACCATGAGAACGTAGGTCTAAGACAGAACGCCAGGGCTTGAATAATATTAACATCAATCGACAGTACCTAGGGTAAACTTTCGGTTGATCTCGACATGGTATGCATGGTCCAATAGGCACAGGAATAGAACAATTTTGCACAAGTCGTACATGAAGAACATGAGATTCAAATTGAGGGTGCGCTGATACAAAAGATATTTTTGGACGTTCTTTAGCTTGATCAGTTAGCATATTGTTCCATTCAATTGGAAGATCTGCTTTGGATTCATCCTTCATTGTGTTTTTTGCGTTGTTTTTTACCTTTTCTGTTTGTGCAACAGAATCCCATAGTGGCAGTCTTTCAAGTTCTCGACCACGGAATATATAGTCTATATACTGAGAGGGCTTTTCCACCAAATTTCCGTTATGATCTACATGAACTCCAATCTCATCATCAGTTTGACCTTCATCTTCTGCATTTTCATTTAGATTCGGATCATCTTCATGCTCATGATTGTCAATATCATTCACAATCTCATCCACCTCTTCATTTGCTTGCCAGCAATTCTCTTGAACACTGTGAAATCGGTCTGGCTGACATTCGGAACTCGGTTGTTGTTCATTAACACCTCTTTCAAAAGAGGTCCAATACAGATTGTTGAAAGTATGACTGGTATAATGATCTCCAAAATCAAGTAAATATGAACAGACCTGCTGAGCGGATAGCTCTTGATGAGAGATCATTGCATGAGCGCATTTCTGTAGCAAACACTTGGCATGAACTGTCAATTCATCATCTCTTGGACAATACTGACCCAATTTATCAACAGCTAACCGCAATGCAGCATATGCGACATGAGCTTTCAGTTGTGACTTTGTGATATAGTCCGTAATATAATAAAGGATTGCCTTTGCAGACACGCCTGAACCGATGAATTTAATGTCCATATTACAACATACGAGCTCCAAAATCGTCTCATTGAAATTATTAACCATTCCATCAAGACATCTTAAACAAATCACACCTTCCTCCTTATCAAAATAACTAGTGGGTGAAAACTGTTTCTCATCAAGATCAAACTGACACTCTTTAGGTTCTGGTGGACCCTTCCAATATTTGAAACAGGTTGAGGTATGCCTATGTTTCTGACAAGAGAATGCGAGATGATGAAGGTCTTTTTGCCTAGCCTTTTTGATTTGATCCTCTGGAAATATTTCACGAGAAACGCCATGAACAGAACAAGGATGATGACTACTTGAAGGAATGGAAAGTTCGGGATCTGGATCGAGAGGAATACAATTTGAAATACTGTCGTCCAAGAAAACGAGCAGATGCTGCGCAAAATCGTCGTCACCTTGTTCAACAATTCTCTGCTTGATTTCATCAGGATTCAATCCTCTGTCCAACCACACCATCATATGGCAATGTAGAGTACCTCGTCCTTGAGCCTCTACACATCCATAATATCCCTTTACTAAGCCAAGAATTCCTCCTTTAATGTCTTCTCCACTCTCATCGTATCCAAGAATACAAGAGATAAATGCTTTCATATATAGATTGAAAAATTTAGCCGCAATGGCTGGATTTTTCGCAATAAGAATGGATTGTTCCATAAACTGAGGAACTTCGTCCAACAATAGATTGTCAATGTCAATGTCAGCGCCACTAAGGAACTTCACTATTGGATTATACACATCCACTGGATTGATCGTGATATAAAAACTGGGAAGTCCATGCTCCATCATCATTGCTCGAATCTCATTCCTCATTTGCATTTTAGCAGCCGACGATCCCCGTACATGAGTTGAAATCACCTTGACTTCACTCATCAGACATAGCACCTTATGTTCCTCGTCGTTCCGAGCAGTCTGAGTGTCACCATGAGCCACACGTTCTGAAACCATGTGAACCATTTCTGGAGAAACTGAAGCAAAGTTGCGAGCAGCTGAGTCAAAGTCTGCACGCTTTACTCTTAGATTTGTATGCAATAATAACTCTCTTTGCTGTAACACATTAAATACAGAAAACAGAAACGAGTAGTGCTCTTGAAACCACCTATCAGCCAAAGAGAAAAGATGTTTCACATGACTTTTCATTGTGATCTTAGATGTACGAACGGAACTTTCAAATCCTCCAAGGCCATAAGGAAACAATGTAGGATAAATCATTGGAAACAGATCTGGATTAGCAAACTCATTCACTGGTAGAGGTCCATGAGGAATTTCAATATAACCTCCTCCGTGCTGTTTCACATGACAAAGAGCCGCCACACATAATTCATTAGTTGGCGCATGAGCATCAACATCAGAAACCACAACATTTTGAAAAGGCATTGTACTTTCAACTGATTATCGCAGATCCAAATCGTTTGTGTCATATCTTGAAGTAAGCATTTCTTCACCTCTGTTAACAGGGATATGTTGTACATGGACAGGCAACAACTGTTCAGACTCTAGCTCGTCTAATGCACCATGATTTATGATCACATCTTTATACAGCTTGTTGTGTTGCGATAACCATTCAAGAGCGTGTCTGACACGTTCACAACGAATGATAAGTGGACTTGCTTTAGTACGTAACCATTCCTGCATAGGAGGCGAAGACCCAACGAACAAAACGCATACCGGAGTCACGACTTCATCTAAAGACGGTGGAAGTACTTGCGTAATTACTGATGGATTCTGAGGATAGATGATAATGTGACCTTTCATGCCGCGCTGAGAATGAGGAAGATGAAGATTCGAATTTTCTTCCTTCAAATGAATCACCCAACACTTGGCACGACAACGCGCTATCATAGCCTCCTCAATAACCATTAAATCCTTGAGTTCATCTGGTACTGGACCAAGTAAATGATGATTAGCAATAGCAGTAGTAGGTAAACGCTTCTTCTTGACAGAGGCAAAACACGACTGACAAAAATTGAGATCAATATTTCCATCAATATGTTTATCGAACCCTCGCTCATCCAAAAGAATATCCTGAAACAAAGGTTCTTGATGAGGCATAGGAGGAGAACAACACTGGGAATCCAACCACCACGGATCACAACAACCACCCTTGTCATCTATTCTGCAATCAGGACGTCGCAACACATCCAAATCTAACTCTGCTGAATTAACAGACACTTTCTCAGAAACAAAACATTCAGCAGCACAACAAATGCATGTGAATCTAGCCAAAGACTCAGAAGATATCTGCTCTCGAAAACATCTGCCTGACACGTTCTTTAATATCTTCACCGATCTTGCGAGGCCAAGCTCGACGAACTTTGTCTTTGAGCACTTCACGCCGTTGATAAGACAAATCTCGACCAACATCATTGTCTTCACATTGCTTCCCCTTTTCAAGTCGAGACACATAACTTTTCAATTTCCGTCGCAAGGAGGCAAGACCATCATCCCCATCATACTCTATCGAATGAATACGCAACAAATGTTGCAATGATTTTATAGACATCTGAGGACCAACTGCCCTGAGCAAACTACACTGTAAATCTCGCCTGTCTGTTCGTACATCCTGTGGCAACAATAAAGTTTCATTGCATATATGGAGACATCCTACATTGGACCCGCGACCAGACACACAACTACCATCACTCAAATGACGCATCAAGATCTCTTGTATACCATCACGAAAAAGACCACAATCAACTTCAATACCATGAGAAGACGCAAAGATAACTAGCTGCTCACGAGACAAGCCCTCAAATCCTAAAAACAAATCATGTAAGAAGTTAGAACCATCTAAACCTCGACAGTGTTGTGTCAACGCAGGGACCATTGCATCTCGACGAGCATGAACTGAAACACCAGGGACTTTGAGAATTTCGAGAATATTCCTCAACAACGGCTTTGTCAATTTTTTAACATGCGAAGAAGCCACAATTCCAAGCATATATTCCATCAATGACGAAACTTGTGTAAAACCTTGGGCAATAACTGCACATGCATGTCCTCCAGTTCCCAAGGATCCCTTCATAACACAAGAACCTGTGAATAAATGACGAACAAACTGATCTCTTACCAACACATGACCAACACTTATATCCAACGCATGATCCATCGCGATTTCATTGACAGTCATCTCGGAATCTTCCTTATCCAACAAGATAATCATCAGCTCATGGACTATTTGTTGTCGAACCATATCCTGAGCAATAACAATATCTGCCGACAAACAACCTGCTTGGGCAGCTTTATTAACAACAGATCCATCATCAATGACACCTTCATGTCCCACAACCCAAAAAAAAAAATCAACACAAGCCAACCAATAAACCAAAAAAAAAAACGAACCAAGATTTTCCGTCAACGTCCACTCACATGACGGAAGCCACACTTCTGGATGAGTGTGCAGAATATCACGACAAAAAGCATACCAGTCACAACCTAAAACGACCGTGGCTGGCAAAGTGTCGCGAAGGACAAACAGAAAATCGGTAGAGAACCGAACGTCTCCTTCAAGCAAAATCACAAGCGCACGAAACATGCCCTCACGAGGAGCCCCTTCAGTGAATTCACCCGTCTCAGACGGGCAGCCGGGCGTGACAATGTACCAATAGAGACGGGCCACCCGGTGCCGGCCCATGGCAATAATTGTACCGTGTTAGACGAGTGGGCCGAGGGGGTGGAGTGTCCAAGGCAAACGGATGGGCCGGGTGTATATAGTATAGATGGTAGTATAGCAATGTACTATATAGGAAATTATGAATAGTAGTAGTGAATCCAGTGTGTGATAGATGAGTGGGCCGGAGGAATGGAGTGCAATATAGACGAGTGGGCTGGGGAACTGGGGTGTGATGGAGACGAGTGGGCCAGTAAATGAGGTGCAATGGAGACGAGTGGGCCGGTACATAAGGTGCAATGAAGACGAGGGGGCCGGAGAATAGGGTGCAATTGAGACGAGTGGGCCGGTATAGCAGGTGCAATGGAGACGGGTGGGCCGGTATAGCAGGTGCAATGGAGATGGGTGGGCCGGTAAATATGGTGCAATTAAGACAAGTGGGCCGGTATAGCAGGTGCAATGGAGACGGGTGGGCCGGTATAGCAGGTGCAATGGAGATGGGTGGGCCGGTAAAGGAGGTGCAATGAGGACGAGTCGGCCGGTGTTATTGGGTGCAATGAAGACGAGTCGGCCGGTGATATGGGGTGCAATGAAGACGGGTGGGCTGGCATTATAGGGCGCAATGGAGATGGGTGGGCCGGTGATATAGGGTGCAATGAAGACGAGTGGGCCGGTGATATGGGGTGCAATGAAGACGGGTGGGCCGGCATGATAGGGTGCAATGGAGACGGGTGGGCCGGTATTATGGGGTGCAACAACGACCGGTATTTATGTAACCGGTTGCTTGTGGTAACATAGCACTCAATCTGGCGATTCCACCGGTGGTCTGATCATGTAAAATGGTTAAGATTTGACAAAGTTATGAGCCCTACAAGGGAAAGCCATAAATTTAGAGGATATTATGATATATTGTATCTAGACCATTGCAACCGGTATTTTTTGACCAGTATTTACATGACCGGTTGCTTGTGGTAACATAGCACTCAATCCGGTGATTCCACCGGTGGTCTGACCATGTAACATAGTTAAGATTTGACAAAGTTAGGAGCCTTACAAGAGAAAGTCACAAAGTCAGAGGATATATGATATCTAGACCATTGTGACCGGGATTTTTCAACCTGGTAGTTATGTGACCAGTTGCTTGTGGTGACATAGCACTCAGTCCGGTGATTCCACCGGTGGCCTGACCATGTAAAATGGTTAAGATTTGACAAAGTTATGAGTCTTACAACAAGAGAAAGTGACAATTTCAGAGGATATATCATGTCTAGACCATTGTGTCCGGTATTTATGTGACCGGTTGTTTATAGTAAAACATAGCACTCAATCTGGTGATTCCACTGGTGGTCTGACCATGTAAAATGGTTAAGATTTGACAAAGTTATGAGCCCTACAAGAGAAAGCCATAAATTTAGAGGATATTATGATGTATTGTATCTAGACCATTGCAACCGGTATTTTTTGACCGGTATTTACGTGACCGGTTGCTTGTGGTAATGTAGCACTCAATCCGGTGATTCCACCGGTGGTCTGACCATGTAAAATGGTTAAGATTTGACAAAGTTATGAGCCTTACAACAAGAGAAAGTGACAATTTCAGAGGATATATCATGTCTAGACCATTGTGACCGGTATTTATGTGACCGGTTGTTTCTAGTAACAGTACTCAATCCGGTGATTTCACCGGTGGTCTGATCATGTAAAATGGTCAAGATTTGACAAAGTTATGAGTGCTACAAGAAAAAGTCACAAATTCACTGGCAGAGGATATATGATATCTAGACCATTGTGACCAGGATTTTTCAACCGGAAGTTATGTGACCAGTTGCTTGTGGTAGCATAGCACTCAATCCGGTGATTCCACCGGTGGTCTGATCATGTAAAATGGTCAAGATTTGACAAAGTTATGAGTGCTACAAGAAAAAGTCACAAATTCACTGGTAGAGGATATATGATATCTAGACCATTGTGACCGGGATTTTTCAACCGGAAGTTATGTGACCGGTTGCTTATGGTAACATAGCACTCAATCCGGTGATTCCACCGGTGGTCTGATCATGTAAAATGGTCAAGATTTGACAAAGTTATGAGTGCTACAAGAAAAAGTCACAAAGTCAGAGGATATATGATATCCTAGACCATTGTGACCGGGATTTTTCAACCGGAAGTTATGTGACCGGTTGCTTGTGGTAACATAGCACTCAATCCGGCGATTTTACCGGTGGTCTGATCATGTAAAATGGTCAAGATTTGACAAAGTCATGAGCCCTACAAGAGAAAGTCATGAATTTAGAGGATATATGATATCTACAGTATTGTGACCGGGATTTTTCAACCGGTAGTTATGTGACCAGTTGCTTGTGGTAGCATAGCACTCAATCCGGTGATTCCACCGGTGGTCTGATCATGTAAAATGGTCAAGATTTGACAAAGTCATGAGCCCTACAAGAGAAAGTCATGAATTTAGAGGATATATGATATCTAGACCATTGTGACCGGTATGTTTTGACCGGTAGTTATGTGACCGGTTGCTTGTGGTAACATAGCACTCAATCCGGTGATTTTACCGGTGGTCTGATCATGTAAAATGGTCAAGATTTGACAAAGTTATGAGCCTTACAAGAGAAAGCCACACATTCAGAGGATATGTTATATCTAGACCAGTGTGTCTCCAGCTCTACCTTAGGGTAGTTTACCTCTGTTCCATTTCTACTCCAGACTTGTCCACAGCAGTCTTACTCTGGGTTTCCTTGAACCTCTGGAGTTCCGCCGAACTCCCCTAGTGTCTGACCTCCGGAAACCTCTGGACTTTGTTGGACTTCCCTCCTGCCTCTCATAAATTAAGGGCACATACTTGGGTAAGGGGTGCAGCACACAAGCTGAAGTCAAGCCCTTTGAGTTCTCCTTCCTTTGAGCATGACCTTAACATCCACAGACAAAACCTTGTGATGCTGTGTACTCACCCTCTCCTGGTGGTCCATCCTCTGGGAAAGGTTTTCCTACAGGAACACAGCTGCAGAATGATATGGGGACCATTCCTAGACAGATTTAGAGTATGTACACCAGGTTGGTACATCAGGATACCTACAGAATCCTTCTATACAGGCTAAAACTTCTAAGATTGCAGTTGTCACATTTTTGGTGTTTTCCCCTACTTTACCATTGCATAAATGATCCAGACTACTCATATATTATCCTTACTACATATATACCTACTTCTCATCCCAAGGATCAGTTAGAAATATGGTATAATATTGTTATCTAAGGGAAAGGGGGTATGTGTACTGATAAGGGGCCTACATTCTCCAATGGACACAATCTAGTAATCAGATGCTTGCAATATATTCTAAGCATGGTCAATATCATGGTCTCAGATTTATAAAAGGATCCACTAACAGTTGAGAGCTAGGGCAGTGAAATATCTCTGAAATAGAGTGTGGGAAAGTCCAAAAGCCCAAAACATCGAAACTCACCAGTTTGGTGTATATGTAGTGGTTGGACTTTTACTTATCAATCCTAATATTTCCTCACCACACTCTTCTACAAAGACTTTACCTTCAGGGCAATGTGTATTTTAGGTTCATTATGTAGTCTACTATACATACTACTGCATTTTTAATAAAATCTTTGGTGTGTGTGAGTGCTACATTACCACAAGCAACCGGTTGCA
Organism: Suillus paluster; assembly: GCF_016628075.1. Classification (NCBI taxonomy): domain Eukaryota; kingdom Fungi; phylum Basidiomycota; class Agaricomycetes; order Boletales; family Suillaceae; genus Suillus; species Suillus paluster. Next base: position 62,197 of record NW_024537569.1, read on the forward strand.
AAAATACTGATTACAATGGTCCAGATATAAGCTGATACAACACTGTATCCTTTGAATTTATGACTTGGTCTTATAAGGCTCAGAACTTTATCAAATCTTAACCATTTTACATGATCAGACTACCGGTGGAATCACCAGATTGAGTACTATATTACTGCAAGCAACTGTTCACAAAAATACCGGTCACAATGGTCTAGATATAACATCCTCTGAATGTGTGGCTTTCTCTTGTAAGGCTCATAACTTTGTCAAATCTTGACCATTTTACATGATCAGACCACCGGTAAAATCACCGGATTGAGTGCTATGTTACCACAAGCAACCGGTCACATAACTACCGGTCAAAACATACCGGTCACAATGGTCTAGATATCATATATCCTCTAAATTCATGACTTTCTCTTGTAGGGCTCATGACTTTGTCAAATCTTGACCATTTTACATGATCAGACCACCGGTGGAATCACCGGATTGAGTGCTATGCTACCACAAGCAACTGGTCACATAACTTCCGGTTGAAAAATCCTGGTCACAATGGTCTAGATATCATATATCCTCTGCCAGTGAATTTGTGACTTTTTCTTGTAGCACTCATAACTTTGTCAAATCTTGACCATTTTACATGATCAGACCACCGGTGAAATCACCGGATTGAGTACTGTTACTAGAAACAACCGGTCACATAAATACCGGTCACAATGGTCTAGACATGATATATCCTCTGAAATTGTCACTTTCTCTTGTTGTAAGGCTCATAACTTTGTCAAATCTTAACCATTTTACATGGTCAGACCACCGGTGGAATCACCGGATTGAGTGCTACATTACCACAAGCAACCGGTCACGTAAATACCGGTCAAAAAATACCGGTTGCAATGGTCTAGATACAATACATCATAATATCCTCTAAATTTATGGCTTTCTCTTGTAGGGCTCATAACTTTGTCAAATCTTAACCATTTTACATGGTCAGACCACCAGTGGAATCACCAGATTGAGTGCTATGTTTTACTATAAACAACCGGTCACATAAATACCGGACACAATGGTCTAGACATGATATATCCTCTGAAATTGTCACTTTCTCTTGTTGTAAGACTCATAACTTTGTCAAATCTTAACCATTTTACATGGTCAGGCCACCGGTGGAATCACCGGACTGAGTGCTATGTCACCACAAGCAACTGGTCACATAACTACCGGTTGAAAAATCCCGGTCACAATGGTCTAGATATCATATATCCTCTGACTTTGTGACTTTCTCTTGTAAGGCTCCTAACTTTGTCAAATCTTAACTATGTTACATGGTCAGACCACCGGTGGAATCACCGGATTGAGTGCTATGTTACCACAAGCAACCGGTCATGTAAATACTGGTCAAAAAATACCGGTTGCAATGGTCTAGATACAATATATCATAATATCCTCTAAATTTATGGCTTTCCCTTGTAGGGCTCATAACTTTGTCAAATCTTAACCATTTTACATGATCAGACCACCGGTGGAATCGCCGGATTGAGTGCTATGTTACCACAAGCAACCGGTTACATAAATACCGGTCGTTGTTGCACCCCATAATACCGGCCCACCCGTCTCCATTGCACCCTATCATGCCGGCCCACCCGTCTCCATTGCACCCTATCATGCCGGCCCACCCGTCTTCATTGCACCCCATATCACCGGCCCACTCGTCTTCATTGCACCCTATATCACCGGCCCACCCATCTCCATTGCGCCCTATAATGCCAGCCCACCCGTCTTCATTGCACCCCATATCACCGGCCCACTCGTCTTCATTGCACCCCATATCACCGGCCAGCTCGTCTTCATTGCACCCCATATCACCGGCCGACTCGTCTTCATTGCACCCAATAACACCGGCCGACTCGTCCTCATTGCACCTGCTATACCGGCCCACCCGTCTCCATTGCACCTGCTATACCGGCCCACCCGTCTCCATTGCACCCTGCTATACCGGCCCACCCGTCTCCATTGCACCTGCTATACCGGCCCACCGTCTCCATTGCACCTGCTATACCGGCCCACTCGTCTTAATTGCACCATATTTACCGGCCCACCCATCTCCATTGCACCTGCTATACCGGCCCACCCGTCTCCATTGCACCTGCTATACCGGCCCACTCGTCTCAATTGCACCCTATTCTCCGGCCCCCTCGTCTTCATTGCACCTTATGTACCGGCCCACTCGTCTCCATTGCACCTCATTTACTGGCCCACTCGTCTCCATCACACCCCAGTTCCCCAGCCCACTCGTCTATATTGCACTCCATTCCTCCGGCCCACTCATCTATCACACACTGGATTCACTACTACTATTCATAATTTCCTATATAGTACATTGCTATACTACCATCTATACTATATACACCCGGCCCATCCGTTTGCCTTGGACACTCCACCCCCTCGGCCCACTCGTCTAACACGGTACAATTATTGCCATGGGCCGGCACCGGGTGGCCCGTCTCTATTGGTACATTGTCACGCCCGGCTGCCCGTCTGAGACGGGTATATGTTACTGCATTATGTGTCACGAGAACGAGTGAGTGCATATGAACTCAAAAAGGACACAGAAAGTTGTGAGACGTCTGACGCATCATCTCGAACAACAGATACGTTTTCACCCTCAAGCATGAATGACATAATGGCAGAGTGAACACAGAATAAACTAAACGAAAATCTATGGCATCAGATATGAGACGTGGGAAACAAACACTACATATATCCACAATCAGAATCCTCGGTTCTTTTCTCATTTTCACGTCCACAAATACCCAGCTATAGGTAGCGGGAATATAATACAGATATGTACAAAACGGGATGGTGTTGTTGTGCAGGGGGGTCATGGGCATGGGTGGGTGTGGGCGAAGTGTGCACCCCAACTTTGAGGGTCCCTATTCTTTTGCCTCCTCTACCCATTCCTATACTAGTTGCATTGTGCAACTGAGTACACATTCAGTTCATCTCCATCTATTTAGTGTCATCTTAAATGCACGTACCTTAAAAGTCACCTCTCCTTTGATAGATTCCATGTCTAAAACATGCAGCAGGAATGGCAGACCATTAGAGGCAAACCTCACACTGGGGCATTCATAAATCTAGAGGTGCAGCAAGACACAGGGTCCCATAGACTAGAATGTATTGTCTTACACAGAGTACTACTCTCAAAGACAGAAATTGGAATTAATTTTTTTAAATGGCATGCCCAACAGCATTTGCAAAAACATGCCCGCATTACCATGGAATGGGGGTGTTTGAAATTACAGAGCGAAGAACAGCATTTGCAAGGAAAATCAAGACCGATTGCAATCACGGCCACAGCACAGCGTGCAGAACCTTAATTTTTGGCGTGAAACCCGGAAAATCTGGCGCTCTAAGAACCCACTACTAAGGTAGCGGGAATTAGATAAAACTACATGGGACTAGAATGAATGTGTATCTACTACTTGCGCCACGAAATTGAAAGCAATGAGGATGAACACCTGAAACCCAAACCACACTTTACTTTCGACCCGACTGTGTAGGAGGGTACTGTGCAGGAGGGTACTGTGCAGGAGGATGCTGTGCAGGAGGATGCTGTGCAGGAGAGTACTGCACGGGGGTGTACTGTGCAGCAGAGTAGCGTGCAGGATCGACGTAACGAGGTGGTCGACTGCTGTACGCCCTTTCAACGTACGGTATAATTTGTCAAAGTAAACGTACCTCTTGCGTGGATGTTTCGCTGGTGTGGATGGTAGTGGTATGGATGATAGTTGTTTTGGTGGTTGTTGTGTCGGGATTCGTTTCAGATGGTCATCTTGTGGTCCACGACTTGTGAACCTGATCAGCGATCAGTTTCTGGGAGGTCTGAGTTTCACCAAGGCGGGAGAAATTTATACCTGACATAGTTTGGGATGTCTATATATTCCTTATGTAGATCAAACTCCTCTTCGGAGTCCACTTTATCTGCATCCGATTTGCGAACTTTCGAAATAACTTCGTCGGGTTTCCTGACAGTAAGTTGGATCACCTATCAATGGCAGTGGAGTATAGAATAGATACCGTTGTTGGCCAACGCGCCTGTGATGTTCTGGATTTGACAAATTTGGCGAGAGTTGTCGTGGTGGTCGTGACTGCAGGAATGACGGTGGTTGCTTCCGTGACTGAATGGGGCTAGTTGAGTCTGTGATACGCGGAGGTGAAACACATGTGGCGCTGTGATGGCGCGGAGAAAGGAGAAAGCTTTTGGACGATGGCGTGTCAATGATTGGAGTGCCGCTGGACGCATTGTATCTTCCTGGAATACCACCAGGTACTTGAGCAGGCAGACCAACATCTAAGTTGACACGGTCAGCTGCGGAACTGCTTGCACAAAAAATGAAATGAATAGGAATAAGCTTCATGTAAGATGCCGTGCATAGACTCGAGTACCTTGAACCACCGCCAATGCCAGAAAGCGTCTCAGCACCCTTCTTCGCGGCTGTAGTCTCTTGAGCATCGTTCTTCGCGGCCTTCCTTTCCACTTTTTTTTCCCACGACGGCTGCTTCAGCCCTCTGCTTTTCCGCTTCTGCTGCTGTCCTAACACTCTCGGAGCCTTCTCGCCTACTAACCTCTATCGCATTATCTATACTCCGCTTCACCGCCTCAGACGTTTCAATCTGATCCGCCTTCATGTTTGCCGCGGTACGTTGCGCACCAGAATCAAAACGAATAGGCGGATTTGCTGTCAAGCAAAGCTCCTTGACCTCGCACAACGTCCGAAGGCAGGTCTCGAAATCCTGGAGGCACCATGCTTGCACGAGCCACTGCCTGAGCTTCTGTCTCATGAAGGCCGTCAAAATGGAGCGGAGGTCGTCATCCCATTCTGCCAAAGAAAGATGATATGCCCAATGAGCGCAAGCATAATCAAGTGCGCTTGAGCCTGCTCTGCGCTGATTCTTGAAGGTATGTACATCGTTCACGATTTTGGCTGCTGTATCCAACGTTTTTATACGCGGTTCTTGCTCCAGAGGCGGTGTGTTCCCATTTTGGCCATGTCCGGGAGATTCAAATGACAGAAATATTGGGAAGGCCAGGAGTACAGGTAGGGATCGAAGGTTTGCTAGGAAGTGGAAAACAGGCAGAGTGTCGACGGTGGACAAGTCGAGGTGCTGTAAGATTTGCCAGGTACAGCAGAAATATCCCAATGCTGATTTTGTACGAGCATCAACTGTAAGTCCCGTATACTGATGTTGCATGATGTGCCAGAGCGTAGACAAAAACGGCAGAGGCTCTGGTGGTGAATATACCGCAAATGACAAAACTTCCGCGTGATCAAATCCACTAAGCGACGTGGAACTACTTTCCGTCGCTAACCGGGATAAACGGGAACAGAGAGTATGGTCGTCCGGTAACTCGTTTATCATGATACTCAAAGAAGAGTACGCTAGCAGGCGATGAATACCAGCTTGGGAAATGAACTGCTCTCTGCAGCGCAGACGATCGGACAGGAAATCACCAAGGGAATCCTGACAAACTTGCATGGCGCTGTCGTGACCGTCGGGAATGTGAACCAGAGGTGACAATTGCGACAACACGTAACGCATCTCGAACTTCTGGTTTGGCCCTCGGTTGAGAAGATTTTCTAGTTGCGGGCACGACAGCATGTCGGCAAGATTCACAACAACTGTGAGATGAAGGTATGCTTGTTTGAGGTCGTCGGATGAGGAGATGATAGATTTGTATAAGTCATCTACCGATGACTGCAGATGGGACGAAGGTTTGAAAGGAAGATGATAAATGAGATCCATCATATCTATGGGATCGCGATCAGGACTTTCCACGAATTTGACGATAACCGATCCTGTAATGAAGTGGGGTCCAGTCCTATGGACAAGACGGTCGAGGACATCGTCCGATGGCCACGGTTTGAGGCATTGAAGACGATGACGTTTATGTATCTTGTTGAAAGATTGACGAAAAAATAATGTCATGTCAGGAGCAACCTCGATGCGATCCAGAGCAACGTCCGATGTGATTGGTGCAAAATAACGCTTGATAGAAACACCTTCTACTTCGTCACGGCTTGTCAAGAAGATGTGAAGGCCCCCGTCAACCAGATGGGAAAGAGGTCGAGTAAGAAGTGAGATGAGTTCTGGTACGTGGTCTTGACACTGATCTATAGCATCAATGATAAATATTCTCGCAGGAGTGTGCCAATCAATCGCCTCCAGAGGTTCAACGAGAAGCCGGGCGAATTGCTCACGCAAATCTCGAGAAGGGGAAATTATACCAGGATCGCTGTTGAGGGCTGCAATTATTTTCTCCTTCGCCTGCGGTTGAGACAGCCCGAGTTGATATGCGAGCGCGAGAACGAGAGAATGCGCGCTTCTGCAGTTTGAGTGCCTGCGAGAAAAGAAGAAACTGCCTGCCAATCTATCCTTCTGTCTCCAACGACCAGCAAGATTGTATGCAATGACAGATTTTCCTGTGCCGGAAGGTCCGTGTAGCCACGATATCACATTCTTGGGGTTCTCGAGGTCTGCTTCGAGCGTTTCAATCAAGCGAGCACGACCGCTGCCCAGTTGAATCATCGGTAGGGGGCCTCGACTAGGCGAGTCAAAAAAAGCGCCGAGGGGGACAAATCTACAAAAGAAAGCCCAGGTATAGTCGTGATCTCGAGGTTCCGCGATCAAAGGTGGGATATTGTTCAGCAGAGCGCACAAGGGTCCATGTTGAAGGATTGGAGTCAACCACGCGAAATTACAAATCCTGCAGCTACTCGACGGGGGAAACTGGTGGATATATTATTTAATCAACGATCAGGCAGAAGACGTAAGGTACTTGACCCGTACCATTATATCACTGTCCACATTTGTGCTAGGCACAAAGGCGGCAGAAACCTAATAATGAGAATTAGTGAATGAAGATGAGCGGGTCACAAAGTATTACAGGTAGATGGAACAAATCAATATCGTGATATCTCAGTGGCACGTTTAAAGTTTGATTGGGATACGGTGGTAGGTACTCCTGTAATCATTCAGAGATGCAATGAATGCGCAGGCAGCACCAAGCCGGAGATAGGAAACGTACATTAGGAGGATCGGGTACAGGGGGCAAATTTGATGCGGTAGTTTCAAGGGCAGGCTTGGAAGACGCAGGCGTTGTCAGCTACGCAAATATCAGCGAGAGAATATCGACATACGATGAGAGCTTCGCGCATTAAATCCCTCCGCCAGTGACGTGTCATGGGATCTGACATTAGACGCCACCTCTCCACCGCATTACTATCTTGTCTGACTCTGGGCATTGTCCCGCTGAGATTCAATGTCCAGTCTCCTCCAGGCTTGGGTTGAGTTAGGCCGCGGAAGAGGGTCTTGTGCAGAAGAGTGTCTACACGCTTCCAGCCTTGGATGGTTGGAAACACCGGCGCAAGGCTGCAGCGAAGCCTAAACGCCTCCTCACACCCTGCACGGAGACGGAGGGGAATCAAGTTCTTTTCCTGGGGTGTGAGCGGTTCATCGAAAACTGTATATATCGCCTCAAAAATATCGCGAACGCGAATGCCTTCATCACGCTTCACGTCGATATTCCATTTGAACGGATTACGCTGGAAGTTGATGACCATCTCCGTCGACTCCTTGTCTGCAGCTGGCTTGTCGAGATCAGCATCAGAGAGGAGCGTCCGTTGGACGCCGCAAGACAAGTTCTTCCTGTACTCAATATCGCTGGTTGGGAAAGCGACGTCGAAATGGAGGGATAAGTTAGGTCGAGCTACATGGTACGAAAGCAGCTGCCAGTGAAGGTTCAGTGCGGGTTCCGCGCAGGCCTGTAGCACTGAACTCGAGAAAGACGGATTCAGCGATGTGAACCCAACGGACGCACTGGGGCCGCCGTGTGGATTGAAGCTCTCGCTTTCTTCTTCTGTGTAGGTAGCCGCGAAATCTCCATCACTTTTGTGTATGTTCCTCGAACGAGTGACTCGATTGATCGTCAGGTCATCCCTGAGTCATGAGATGAGCACAATCACAACACAGCACCAGAAAAACACGAACCTGAGTGCTGAGTCACTACTGCCAGAAGAATTGTATTCGGGAGGCTTTACATCGGAAAGCTCGGGATCTTTCGAGCCAGCCTGTAGGTATGGCTTTGACTGGCCACGATCGGTAATTGATCGACGCACAATCGTGATAGTTGACTGGGTGGAAAGCCGGGCAGGAACGAGAGACGCTATGCGACGGGTGGGACTATATATGACCAGCATAAAGTTGCAAAGTTTGTCAAGCACGGTCAAAAGAAATATACGAACATTCTACTACCCAGTGTAGTAACGACGCTAATCGCCCTCGATATGGGGTCGGTCTCTAGCGCTAGTTTATGGTAGGCAGAGCATCTGTGCACCAAAAGGCGCTGATATTATGTTGCAGGCATCAGATCAAGCTGAGGTCTGAAGCTAAAAGCTGTCAATACATGGAATCATCATTCCAGATGAAAAAGAGCCCAAGAGATAGCTGCTGCCGCATGAGCCCACACAGCACCTTGTCCCACATCGCAACGCAATAATATGAAAAGACATACCTTCGGTCATTGATTAAACTCTCCATCTGCTCTCCGAGCTCCAGGACGTATGTCCTATCTTTGCTTTTGAGAGCTTCAATAATCTGGTGATCGACGTCCGCGAGAGCGCTCCTCGACTCTGCAGAAGCGTCGGAATCGGAGCCTGATGGTGACTGGACATTTGCTAGCTGGTTCAGAGGATGAGATACTGGATTCATGTTTGGTGCGAGATTTGACTCTAGTTGAGAACTAGATCTAGAGGATGCTGTGATGAGTACGTAGATGCTGTATCGCACAAAGTACAGGAACCAAAGATTTTGCGGGACTTTCGTGATGGAGCCGAATGATGAACTCTGCGCAATGGGCGCCGTCGTATGGTTTGAAGTCGTCGAAGGCTTGGGCGCTCGTGGAGGCTGCGCTCCGGAGTCCACAGCCCTCAGAGCACCGAGAGAAAGGCGATCCGTATTTGGCACCACTGTTGCGGCAACTGCCACCTGTACTATCAGAGACCTTCCTCCAGCAACAGCTCAACATCAGCAACAGCCTCGAAGTCCGGTCAAAGCTCAGCGCAGCTGCAATTATCCCTGTCTGGATCGTTCTCAGTAGTGGTGTCACCATCTACACGTGTTCTGGAGACTGTAGCACGTCTTTTTGACTGATTTTACTGGTATCTTAACCTCACCGCCAATTTGGGTCATGTCCGAAAATTTATCTTGCTCAAATTTAATGCTATGCAAAATCGCTCTTGACAATGGACTTGTTCTCGAAAATTTTGCACACATGTAGCGGCGCATAAGTGAACTGCAACATACGACAATTATATCTACAACACTTTGCAGTTCAAGTATCCAGTCTTTTTAGTTACTTGACATTTACGGTGAGTCTTTATGCTTTCCATCTTTTTAACTGACACTTTCGACAGGCAATTAGCACCCGCATCCTTCAACGTATTACCCACCTCCTCAACGGTGCGAGAGATGTTCCAGTCAGCAAAGACATGTTCTTTCGCTCCATCCTCCTCGTTAGACGAGCTTCTTTCAAGAGAGTGAGATTATACTTGTTTATTAGATCGTCCCGAAGGCCCACGACTCATTACTCACCACAGTACGGGGTCTACTGGTATAGAAGGGTCCTTATGGATCATATCGGGGGTTGTCGCAGATGTAAATGGGCCAGTTGAAAATTCCGAGTGAGGGCAGGTGGGACAGAGGGGCCGACGCGAAGGTACCAAGTATGTTTGTATGTTGAAGATAACAAAACCGTGACGTGGTAATATGTGACTAGAATTGTTTTGATACATCAGTATGGAGCTCGTCGAGTGGAACACGAACAAACCGGTGGAGTCCTGTGAGTAAACACTGGAGTCGGCCTTGTGCTGTTCACGGCTATTTAGTACAGAACGGTCAGTAGTAAATCAAAATCCAAAGTGATTTACTCACAAAACATGACAGGTCACTGCCCGAGCACTCGACCATGCACTGTTCGAGCAGATCAATGATAGACAAAGATCAGGAAGAGAGTACGAAACCTTGGTCAGACCATCAGCCATAACCTCGCGATAGACCCTCTATGCAGTTCAGGAAGAGAACGCTAGCACATTTCAAGCGCAGCGACAGCCTCGAACTCTGTTTCTTCTACTGCAAACGCGACATTGCTGCTCGCCCTATCTTGCTCAGCTGTCTTACCTCTGTCCACGCGTGCCGTTATGCGTCGCACGCTCTCCTTCACCGCTTCCTCCATGCCTCTGAGACCCTCACCTTTCACCAGGCCCTTTCTCCTTTACCAAACGCACACTAACCTCTACCTTGTCTATGCAGGCCATCTCCTCAGTAGCCGTCCTCCTCATTGCATGGGCCACCCGGATAAGCAAACACTCACGCAAGCTGCTCCTCATCGTTCTCATAGTTTCATCCGGTGTTGTAATCACAAGCAAGGGTGAGAGACGGTTTAGTTCAGTTGGGTTTTTCATTCAGGCTGAAGGAGTCGGGGTAAGTTCCTGAGTCCGGGCATTAATTGCCTCGCTGGCAAAATATTTGACTAACCTTTCTTCGCAATTCGGAGCCACCCGTCTCGTGCTCATCCAAACCCTCATGCACGGGCTCAAGACGAACCCCCCTTGTCTCTCTCCAACTCTACGCGCCTGTATGAGCACTGATCATGGTGCAAAAGGCGGCACCTTGTTCGTGCTGTTTGTGTTGCATCATTCCATCATTGTAAATATGTACAACATGATTCACGAGACCTCGGCCCCCAGCAGTTGAAGGGCAAAGAGGACAGTGGGAACGAAATGGACGAATGAAAGAGCATCCTCCGCCCATACTAGACATGGAATGTGCGCATCTGTTACTGCACGTGCGGGCTTGAGCCGAATGTCTTGTGTCTCAATGCTGTCTGTGCTCGAATCATAATAATGAATGCCCAACGCGATTGTTCCGGAGCAGGAAACGAAACAAAGGCTGCTGCCAAGCCTATGACTTATGTAGGTTTCGACAGTATGCAGGGGAAGAAACCCTATAATGCGGACAGTACTTGAGGGCAGGAAACTGGTGCGTTGTTGTAAATCAGCGTAGATGGTCTGTTGCACCTGACGCTCTGCAATTAAATATGCAGCGTGAAGTCAGCATGACGCCTGGCACTCCATAATGCGGGCAGTGCTCAAAAGCAGAAAACTCGTGCATTGCTAGTAAGAGACTGGTAATTGAAAAAAGTTCGCTCTATGACAGCGAGGTGTGCGTCGGGGGAACCCTGCGTACTATGTACTGAATGCGACGGGCCCAGTGGCCTAACAAATCAAAAAGAGATCTTTCGTCATCATGAGCCACCCGGGAACGTAATTTCCAGTTGCTGAGGCCTTGACGTAGAACCTGGAATCGAGAAAAAACATCCTCCATGTTCGGACGTTGTGCTGGATCGGAGCGCAGCATGTCCGACACCAGATCGCTCAGGAATTCCACACCTGAGTAGCGCTGTTTGTCCAAAATCAGCGTATGAAAAATAAGATTCCACCGTTGCACTTTACATCGAGAAAGGTTTCTTGGATAGCATGCCCAAGATACCAGACATCCGTCGGGAATGGGTTCCAAGGTTTGCTGTAGTCTTCCGCGAACTCTGGTACTCCTTTATCTCCACCATATATGGGCATTTCCACTGGGTTGGTGTTGGACGCATCATATTTACGGGAGATACCAAAGTCTATGTAGTAGTATCGTGGCGGCGACTGCGTGCGCGTACGATGCCTGGCCGCACGTTTGAGGTCCTCCGACATATATTGTTCACTTGGGTGCCATGCATCTATAAACATGCTGCCGTCCATCAGTATATTCAGCTGCATACAGTCCCTACATCCACGTCATGAGACAAGTCTCTCGAGCAACTTGGATACGTACCGGTGAGCGACGTGATGCATGTGCATGAATCGCAGCCCCTTCAAGTGAAAGAATGAAAAATAAGTCATGATGAGCGTAAGTCGGTGAATTAAGATTAAGACATTACCTCGAAAAGCTGGTGGATGCAGTCTACCACTTCCCCGACTGTGTCAAAATAGGGATCCGTAGTACGTCGAAGTAACGGCATGACCAGTATCATAAGATGATCGTTGTTGGGTACCTCTAGAACATCGTAGATTGGCACGCAATGGTTGGCTGGCTCCTCGCCGAGAGGTGAGCTACAGAAATAGCGACCGATCTCTATCTCATAAGGATGTCGCGATATGTCTATACATTTAAGTGACACGCGAGCACCATCTCGAGCGCGCCGTGCATCCAGCAGAAGATAGTGCTGGGGTATACATGATAATTGATCAACGTTAATATCAGCGAAGACCCGTAGCACCTACTGGCGACCTTATTCCATCCTCGCAATTTATGTCAACTTTGTTGGTGTTCGTCCAAGAGGGCACCCAGTCCGGACTGTAGCGACTGCGTAGCTTGTAGCCTTTTTCTTCGAGGAAAGTGTAGTGGTCCCTCCACCAGATCTCATATTCAGAAAGATGGGCATGAGCAGCAGAAGTCGAGGCCATCCTCTGAAAACCACCTGCTGGTGTGAACTAAAAGCAGTCCACACACTGGCAAGCAAGCCTGGCCTGACAACAAATATGGACCCACATAAATTTATGTAAAGTAAATATTTGGAGCTCGGCATTTCGCGGACTTAAACCACCTTGCAAATTACATAATAGCAGAATAAGTGCGTGTTGCACCGAAGTTCCCCTGCCAGTACTTACTAGTTTGGTTTTATCTATACAATCAGCAGCGCTCAGGCTCAGCACTTGACCATTCATATCCAGTATCAGCAAAGTACCCTGATAGGAAGCTTTTGGCCGAATGACTGGAAATTATTTTGGATTGTTTTATCTTAGTTCCTTCGAGGATTAGATGGTTGACAAGGGTCAAGCGCCAAGCGGTGATTTTTGTCCACCAGCCATTGCATCGATTGTCATTCTCCCATAAGCATCCTGCGACCTGCAAGGAAACAGGTTTTGCTCACTTTTTCCTCTCAACCAAGGCCTGCACCATCGGCGCGACACATCACACCAACTCCAGTCATTCTTAGTACTAAGCAATGGATCCCCCGAAGTCGAAAACGACAATTCGAATCGCCACCAATCTAGGTCCCGCGAGCCAATTTGCGAACTCGCCCATGACCGTTATCGAGCTAAAGGGCCGGACAAATCATGAAAAGGGCGAACACTATCTACAATTATCGCTGGCAGCCCTGAGAGAGCTGGCTGACTTGTTGGAAGACGATCGCCTCTCAGCAAATGATAAAGCTACCTACAATCGAGCTTACAGCTCTAGTAGGGATCGATATGACGAGTAGGTTTTTATCTTCATCCAGCCAGAAGCTCATCCTCATCTATCTCCGCAGAGTGAAAAGGATTCGAGATCAACTTTTGGCGCAGAAGAAATCCTTTCGCAAGTTCCTTGTTAACCTTTTCGTCCGCGAGTCGGATGCCCGCCGCTTCTATAAAGTTTCATACGACAATTATTCGACCATCAGAGTAAGTCAACTAGTCGCATAACGGATATCTTAGAATTGTAGTTGAATAGTAACGCAGACAACTTCGGATGAGCTGCACAGGCGATTACTGCCGGACAAGAATGTTATCCTTGGTATGTCGGTAGAAAAAACAAAGTTCCCCTCGCTGACTCCAACCGACTGGCCAGCATCAGTCAACTCCGAGGAGTCCACACAATGTCATGCCTCTGTTTGCGAGGAGGGTCCGCGTGATGTGGTAGAAGGTACGCATCATCGCCGGATTTAATGACAAGGCACTAAGCATCCCCTTGCTTAAAGACAATATTTTGGGTTGGTGTGATTTTCTTTCCCTTTGCCCATATCTCACATGAAATGTATCAGTCAAAGATCTTCCTCCGAACGAAAACCTCCGAGGCATAAACGTGGATGTCCATAACGAACAAGAAGAACAACAGGCCTTTGCGATTCTGAATCAAATCGCGAAATCCGGAGAAGCAGACGAAGATGATGACCAAACCAGTGTGTTTCAAAATCGTTACTCATGATATCACTTAACAGCCTTCTTGATATCTCAGTCAGACCCTCAACCTCAGAAAGCAGACCGCCGTCTCCTAGCCCCAGCTGCACAGTCATCTACAATTATAATATTTACAACCAAAGTGTGGTGTCTGTTGATTCCGAAATGACAGGAACAGTTGTCAACTGTGGGGGGAATGGAGGTTTGTCGTGCTCGCTGTCGATGTCACCACGCAATGTCTAATAATGATGATAGGGATCGGCTCTGCATCTCGTACTAATTCAGATACCAATAAGCCACCGTCTCCGTGGGATTAATTCACAGGTTGTAACGTGTTCGTTATGTTCAAGTAGTCTGCACTGCTGTATCAATAATGTATCATGGACCAGACATTCATGGGACTCTTGGACGACCTGGCATGACAATCGTGATACTACTTGCCATGATATGTAACATGCCCACACAAACATCACAATCTGATACGTCGTTTATTCCAGATTCAGAATTTACAGCGTCATTTCAAACTCCGGCAAAGATGTATCACAAAGATGTAATCTCAGGTTCCACTCCGCGACTCACTAGACATCTTGACATCGCTAGGTTAGCAGCTAGAGGCTACTTACTCCGCGTGGTCTGGAAAACGCAGCGTTAATTGTATGAATAGCGCAAAATTCTGCGACTAATCATTCGAGATTGAGACGAGCTGGTGCCACATTGCCCTGGCGGGCTACGTAATAAGTGTCAGGTATTTTGACTTGTGGGCGTTTGTGCCGCATCTGCCGCATGATGGGATCACGATCTTCTACCGTCTCCTCAGGCTTGTTCGTGCCACTGGCTACTTATGGGTATCATTGTTCTCCAATGCCGCGAGAGAAAGCATGAGGAACGGAGTTGTTTATCTTTCGTGCTCCTGAACAATCATTGAGCGGCACAGTTGAGCTCAGCCTCTGTGCGACGCATGAGATAATTGATCTCCTCGCAATCGGGACTTATCGTCTTTCGCGAGCATCGAACACCCCGCACGTTGTTTGTCATCGGCCGCGCGGCAGGTGAGAATAGTGAAGACTCGTCGGGCCTCGCCAATGTAGGAACATGCAAAGCATCAATCGATCTGGGGCATCGCAGGGTGACGAAAATAGTAACCTCCGCCAGCGCATGTTAGGTGGAACACCTTGTCCCAACGAATTCAGGGAATATTCTGACCAAACAGGAATCCTATCATACCTATACATTGATTCCCGCTATATAGTTGTTCAGAATCCCCTCGGTTATGGATCACAATGCCATATCGAGAGCGGTGTAGTATCGTGGGTATTCTCCAGTACTTAGGATAGTTATTGGCCCTGCACGTAGGAATCGAGATTGAAGTCCACAAGAAAGGTCAGATACCTGGACAAAACATTGGTGTAGGTAGTCCGAAGGGACCAGAGGAGCATGTAAATATATATGGCATCCATCACATAGTGCGCATGACAGAGATAGACGGCAGCTGAATAATCTCGTTTAGCAAGAGCAAGTCCCAATGACAAGAACCCTAGCACTGTCAAGAATCGTACCCTCAACTTCCAATCATTGATGACCTTTGCACTACAATTCATCCACCCGACCAACTACGTCAAACACATGCGTCACTCTGTCAGTTGTGCCTAAGTTAATTGAAGTTAGCATCAGGTAAGCCAGAGAGTATGACGTGCGTCCATTGGCTAGTGACGTACTCGTATGGCATCCGCGAAGGGCGGTTAAAGAATGAATGTCGACCGTACATAGATGAGGGTAAAAATTGCATTGTTGACACTTTCATAACATGTGTCAGAGACCAGGCAAATGTGGCTTTTCAGCGTCCGAATGATAAGTACTTGAAAGTTGTCCGATTTACGACGTCCTTCGTGCCCACGTCTGAAGTCGCAACAGCATCGTTTGTGCGGATTTGAATGGTTGCAATTGCGATGCAGAGGGTAGCAATATTTAGCTAGTCCATTTGGTCGCGTGAAAGCACGTATGTGTCAGACAGAACCGAACCATAGTACGGTTGTTCTTCTACTGCAAACGTGACATTGCTGCTCGCCCTATCTTGCTTGGCTCTCTTACCTCAGTCCACGCGTGCCGTTATAACTTATGCGTCGCGCGCTCTCCTTCGCCACTTCATTCATGTCTCTGAGCCCTTTCTCCTTTACCCAACGCACACTAACCTCTACCTTGTCTACGCAGGCAATCTCCTCAGTAGCTATCCTCATTACATGGGCCACCCAGATAAGCGAACCTTCACGCAAGCTGCTCCTCATCGTTCTCATAATTTCATCCGGTGTTGTAATCACAAGCAAGGGTAAGAGGCGGTTTAGTTCAGTTTCAGTTGAGTTTTTCATTCAGGCTGGAGGAGTCGGGGTGAGTTCCTGAGTCCGGGCATTAATTGCCTCGCTGGCAACATATTTGACTAACCTTTCTTCGCAGTTCGGAGCCACCCGTCTCGTGCTCATCCAAGCCCTCCTGCACGGGCCCAAGATGGACCCCCTCGTCTTTCTCCACCTCTACGCGCCTGTATGAGCGCTGATCAACCTCCGTGTGATATATTTCACTGAGGACGCAGAGCTACTTCGCATAGTATGGACGAGTGTTGTGGGCTCGTATAGTAAAGCTACGGCGCGACGTTTGCCTTGGCCAGCACATCGATGTCCTATGCAACCGTCTCAGCAGTTGCCGCATGGGTCGTTATAGGTGACGAGATGGTACAGACCGCCGTACCTCACACCACGCCCTCCCTGCTATTCACGAACGAGCTGTTTGCGTTCTTGCTCATCATTGCAACAGTATCTTTGATGGGTGCGGGGAGCGGACTGGTGCTGACTCTTGCGGCGGTGTTGAAGGATGTGTTGTTGGTCACGGGAAGCGTGGTGATTTGGGGTGGAGATGTGGGTGTAATACAGGCGTCTGGTGCGTTTTGGGTTGGGTTTGACATTTGATGCGGTGCTGATATCTCTATTTTCGTACAGGATACTCGATAGCGTTGTGCGGATTGGTGCTGTTTAAGGTATCAGGCGGGAAGTAAGCGCTTGGCGCTTCATATAGAGTTCTTGCACGATCTAGAGCGCCTTGTTTATCAATTACCCTGCTACCCGACTCGCTTATGCATACATTCCCCAGCTCTTAGTTTTCCCGACTTGCTTGAAGCAAAGTCCAGATGCTCATCTTGGATTGCCCCCCGGTCCCCGGATGCTCGCTACCGCGTTCGTTCGTCCTCTTGCATATCATTGTGCTTACCTTGTTTTCTGTCCTCACTTGTACATCCTCACACCTCGTTGTCTCCCTCCAATTCTCCTCCCACCCGTCTACCTCGTACAACACCACCGACGTTCCAAAACACACATTGAACTCAAACACATGGATAGACTAATACATACAGACATTCCCTTCCTCCCTGTCCCTACTATATCCTGGTTGTTTTACTCCGGCGACCATTACTCCATACCGTTGTTCATTCCCAAGATGGTTAGTGGGGGTTTCAGGACATACATGAAAGCAGGCCACCTTTGCACTGAACTCCCCATCGCAGTTATCCACAGCTCCTCAAACAGATTGTACCTTACCTCGTGCGAACAATGCGATTCTCCTTCCTCGCCATCGTTGTCGCTTTGACAGCATCTTTGTCTGTCAGTGCGATACCAGCTGTGTTCAACAGTCTAATTCGCGACCAGTGCAATAAAGACTACGAGTGCCTCACTGGTCGATGTGTGAGTAGGAGTAGTATCCTTTGCATCCAGAATCTGACCCCTTAGCTCACCTTTACGCGCCTTGTGATAGCACAACAATTCTTGCGTACCATCATATTAAGGACTCCCGGATTACCGTAGAGCTAGCACGTAGCATTGCAGTAAGTCGTGCTGTTGCATTCGTATCGGTGCTGTCGCTCATGGCACTCGTCGTTTTGGGTGAAGAGGTGCCTCACATCATGCCCTGCTGTTTACGAACGCATTGTTCGTATTCCTGCTGAATATTGCCGCTGTGTTTTTGGTGGGCGCGGGGAGCGGGTTGGTGTTGACGCTTGCAGGGGTGCTGAAAGACGTGCTGTTGGTAGAAAGGTAATTTGGGGTGGGGAGGTGGGTGTGATGCACGTATGTGGTGCGTTTCAGGTTGCTTTTGGTATTTGATGTGGTGTTGATATAGTTCGTGCAGGATACTTACTCGATAGCGTTGTGTGGATTACTGATGTTTAAGGTGTCGGGTGGGAAGTGAGCGCTGAGCGTTTGGCGCTGCAGCATATAGAATTCTTCCAGGAGTGCCGTTTGTCACTTACCCTGCTCCTACATTGTGACCCGTCTCCCTTTTATACATCCCCCAGCTCTTGATTTTCCTGACTTGTTTGAAGCAGAGTCCATTCGCACAGGAGGTGTTGATCTTGGATTGCTCCCCAGATGCTCAGCACCGCGTTCGCTCGCAAATTATTGCGCTCACCTTGTTTTATGACTTCCCATTCCCGTCGTACCTCGTACAACACCGACGACGACGTTCACGGGCAAACTCATACGCATAGATAGACAGACTAATACATTGCTTCCCCTCCCCACGTCTCCACATTGCATATGCTAGCCGTTTTACTACTGACATACTGTCCTTTCATATTTTATATTCCCGTCCTGCTTCGTCCCTCTTAATGCTCGTGCCTTGCTCCCTGCTCACCTCCTGTGGAGTGGAGTACGTTATCCTGACGCGTATTAGACTTCTTTTGCAGTGCTTATGTAGTAGCTATTCGTGTTGCATATTTCAATTCGAAGGAAGTAGATTAAGTATTAGGAATTAGATTGAATGCAAGTTTGGAAAAGCCGGGTATAGCGGGGTCTCCACTAACTAGTAGTCTTCCGTAGGCAAACCCAATCTGAGAAGTAAGACAGTCTGCCCCTCCTTCTGATGCATGTCACTAGCGCCAGTGCATGCAGACTAGGCCTCCCCTAGACTTGACGAACGAAGATAGTCGTTCCTTCTTTACTGGTAAGTATCGTATCATTCTAACACCGCAGTTCAAAGTCATGAGCGCTTGAGCCTCAAGCGCTCGAACATGCAGTGCGGTGTGCGACACATCACTGTATTTCTCCATCATCATGACACCACCATCCCTCGTTCACATTCTCAGCGCACTGAAAAAATGGTTTTTGCGACTTACTCGCCGTTCTGCCAGTTTATTCTTCTTATTGTTATCTTCACTCCGCCGATCTACTAGATGTCATGCACAGCCTCAGGCTGGAAATTCGAGATTGATCAGCCAGCCTCGTCTCTCCAGCGGATTTCTACTGCGAGCCCTTGAAGTGGACATCGCAGGCGATGATGTACCCATTTGTTTCAGTCTTTTGCCTCCTGCCAGTGGTCCAATGGGAGAGCCTTCATCCCATTCAGATGATCCTTACACAGGAACCCATTCACGAGATTCACGACCTTTGTGCAAGGGCACAGGGTCACCTCCGTTGGAAGCTAATCCGACGACGACAGGATACCCCAATGCAACCGAATCAAGCGGGCTTCATCAGGGCTCTATGTCAAGTTTGCACCTGTCTCTGCAGATGGGAGAGAGCTCGGTGGGCGACAGGACGATTCTAAACGACCAATTGCAGGAGTCCAGCAGCCCAGGAACATCGCGCCATTCCGACTTCCATGAATTACCCAGACCGCGATCACGATCCCAAGGATACATGGATAATACTCATTCTATCAATACAACACGCGGCGCGGAGATAATCAGACCAGTGGGCTTTCCGACGAGAGTGAACTCGATGAAATATCTATCATACACAAAAACTGTTCATTCTCGCCCACATTTAGCCCGTAGTGCCATCATGCGTAGATCTACGGACACAGATGCTGTTGGTCGTGTTTCGGTGGGCACCGATCGCTCCCTAACACGATCGATTGCTACGTCAGAAAGTCGACAAGTTCCATATCGAACACACAAGGGACGCGTTGGTTCTCATCCAGTTAGCGTCCATAGCGTCTCCATACACCACGGATCCCCGCACACAATTTTTGTTCCATTGGCTTCGCCTATCCAGGCGGTATCAATATCTGATCCGGGTAGCGACCATCGTCGTTATGATACTGCTCCGCCTGGCAGCCCCGAGCGACTAGGATCGGAAGTAGCGCTCCCCATGGTCTACGACGGCGGCCCGCCAATAGGTCTCCTGGTTGCAGAAGAGGTCAGGCGGCGTGAAGAGTACATACCAAGGTCAACAATGAATATCCCCTTTCTTGCCTTGACCGTACATCTGAACTTGCTAAAGGAGCTCTGTACCTTCCCGAACTGCCATTCCTGCCATGACCGTGAAATTTCCTGTACACGAGTAAGCTATGTGTTCATCGTTTGAATGCGTCACCTGAAAATTTTCAAGCGCGGCTGTACCCCCAGGATGGACTAAGCTCGTGCATCCGCAAGGTTGTTGCTACTTTGTCCACCAAGAAAAAGTACGTCAACTTCATGAATTATTGGACACTGGTGATCTGAATCAGAGCTACAACACACAGAGAACATTCACACAAATGAATATTTGCGAAAAAGACGTACGCGAGAAGATCGAATACTACATGCAGTACTTGCTGTATGAACTCCACAAACACGGGGACCTTGAGCTTGACATGTCGCAAGTGGACCTTGTGCTCGAGCCGAAGGTCTTCTCCAATGGCGATACAATCGTTGGCTGTTATTATTTCGCTAACCACCGTGACAGATGCCTCTTCTGGTTAGATGAATACAATACCGAAGATATTCTCTCAGATTGTAGTGGCGTGGAGAATCTTTCACACATACGTGGGCAGTTAATGGTTCTCGGCAATTCTAAATTTAACGATCCATCTTGGTTTTCCAAACCAAGGGCTCGCCATCCAAGCACAATATTGGTGTGTTCTAGTCAAGGTTCGCACCAGCACATTTAGCAGTTCTATGCCTAACTGAGTTTCAGGTTGTCGTTCAAGTAAACTGACTTGAACCGTAGGAAACATTGCGAGTACTTCCCTTGCTTGTGCCCAGTTACGCAGGATCTTGTCGATGAAGTCAAGGATATGTTGCTGTATGCGAAATGTGGTCAGTACACTCTTACAACGAGTCAGCATGATTTAATTGTTTCATCAGACCACCTAAGCTCGCGCCAGTCTACTGCGTCGTTCGATCTCATCGAAATCAGAGACTATCTGTCTATTGTAGATAAGATCAAGGGTACGCTAAGTCGATACACCATCGTTGAATTCATGTGCTAATACCATTTCTCGAAGTCTATTCTTCTATAGACCAGAAGATGCAGCGATGTCACGCCGCAATTGTCATTGGTGACACTTTAAAATTGAGCTCATTCACTTCCTGATCTTAACTATTCTTTTTTAAGGTCGAATTATGTATGCATTCAGTGAGTGATTTATCATCTTGTCTTTCTAGCTGTAATTTGGTCATTTTCCAGGTCGAAATCACTTTGTCAACTCTCATGGGGAGAGCAGTGTGAGACTGACCTTTGAACAGACAGTCCATCCATATACTCCGTCACTGTTGATAGTCGTTCTTGCACCCTTCCTGTTCTTGGACCCCCTGGCACTAGTTCGAGAACTCCACACGACTTTTATTGACAACACGCCTTCCTCAGAGCGGTGGAATGCATTCAACGCAAAGCTGAATGGGCAGCTTCAGGATTCCACCCTACTGGTAAATCTATTTGTTCATTGTCGTGCACGCGTGTGAAAATGATGTCGAACCAGGCCACTGTCTTACTCAATGCCAATGTTGGATTTCTCGCTATCAACACTGTTGATATGAGCGGTAGATCCCCTACTCAGGTGGCGAGCTACATGTCTCTCGTGGCAAGCTTGGGAAGCATGATTATTGGCTTGTTGCTTGTTTCACATACTCGAACCTTGGGCCAAGGTACGGTCCTCCAAGGGGTCAGTAACTATAATGTGTGATCATAATGATTCTCATGGCAGTTTATTCAGGAAGTTTTTCTATCGGGACTTGGTGAGAAAGAGCGCAGACTTGAAAGACTGGCCATAATTTACAGCCTCCCAAAAACGTTGCTCATGTGGGGGTGAGTCCGTGCCCTAATATAATAGACGGGCGAACTTATTCAAATATGTTAGTATGATCTTCTTCTTCGCGGCATTCTCCATCAATTGGTGGGGTCCTGGAGATAGAACTTCCCGGGCCGTTGTTGGCTCCGTGATACTGCTCGCACTTGTAGTGATCTCGTTCGGCGTCATTCGAACCAGTAGCAGAGGAGATCGCTGGTGGCGGCAGACGAAACTAATCTTCTTGGAACTATTTACTTCTCTGGCTGACGCTTGGAAGCAGCTCGTGGAGCTTATGGGGATGAAGAAAGGCCAAAGAGACGACCCCCAATCCCACGCTGAAGGGATCAACCCTTTCCCCATCGCTGGAGCGGATGCATCAATTTTACCTGGTTTTCAACCAGAAATACCGGGCTCAGACCATCGTGAAAACCACCCCAACTCCTCTATCCCCCCGACGCGACAATACCGCCCCACCACTTCCATGGATTCCCCTCAGCAACCACATGACGCCAACTCCACGCAGCCATCATCGGATTTACGTCCCAGCCCAGGTTTTCTGTCAGGCACAGGCTCTTTGCAACGAATTCGAGAAGACATCCAGAATGTTTTCCGAGACAAGTCTACCATGGGGGGATACTGCGAGCCTGATGCTGCCCCTTTAGGTATGCACTTTACGACATCACCAAACTCTGGGTCAGAATGGATGGTTGGGACGGCGGTCGATGCGATATTGCATTCTGATGCTCTCCCAACCGTGGTCACCACCCCGTCCGAGTATGAGTTACAAATCGCAGTGGTGGCCACCGACACGGGCACCTCCATATTACCTGGTCCATCCCGAACAGAAGAAAGGGAGAGGGTGGAATATACCGATAATATAGTCGAGGAGCCAGGAGAATTAGACGATCCTCAACGTTCGCCGAGCACAACGCTGCCTCCAAGAATCTTCGCTAAAAATGCACCTGATGACTATTTCCATCATGCTCCGAATTGGACGTTACAGGAGGGGCATGACCTAGAGGAGTGCGAAGACTAAGAGAAATGGCTCGTGGTTAATTGCAAGAAGAAGAGCACCGCCCTGGGAACTAACAGTCACAGACACTGGTGGCTATCACCGGTCGGAAGTGTATCATACTGTAGATGATACTACGTACTTCAGTACAGCGTACAACGCAACTTCGATGTACCCACGAAGCTCAGCGCACTGAGCGCAACCGCCAGCATCTCCGTCTAGATCTCGGTGTCATTATCTAAAAGCCTTCCGTTTTCAATACGAACAAACAACCGCGAAAAAGTAAAAAGTTTACTTCGTATGAAAAATTGATAATCCAGTGGAGGACCGTCAATTTCCCCGTGATCAACTCTACTTCGAACTGCCAGCAGGTCAAAACTTCCGAGGGACGCACTCAGCATGGAGCAATCCTATTACGTACAGAGCCGACATTGTAATACCCATAATGCTGCCTAATGATAGTAATCGGATCTGTCCTCCGTCCATGCGTTTTTATCCCGAGCGTACACCTCCGAGCCTCTTTTTCTGCTGTCCATCGCTCTCATGATGTCCTGCGGTGTTGATCGCAAGCCAGGGTGATTCAGTTTGATTGGGTTTTTTATTCAGGCCGGAGGAGTCGGGTGAGTGTTGTTTTGTTCTCTGAGTCTGGGCATTAATGCCTTGCCTCCCTCCTGGCAAACACTCACCATGCTTTCGCAGTTTCAAGCCCTGTCTCATCCAAACGCTCCCACGCAGCTCAAGACAGACCCCCTCGTCTCCCTATACCTCTACCCACCCATCTACACGTTCATCGACCTCTACGTCACACCTTTCACCGAGAGCGCGGGGCACTCATCGTTATAGGTGAGGAGATGACACAAATTGTGGTACTGCACATCAGTGCTCTGCCACTCGTGTTCCTTCTGAATATGCTGTATTTCTGGTAGGTGCTGTGCTGACGCTTGCGGGGGTGCTGGAAGATGTGTTGTTGGTGGCGGGCAGCGTGGTGATTTTGGGTGGGGAGGTAGGCGTAATGCAGGCGTAATGCAGGCGTCTAATGGGTTTTGGGTTGCTTTTGATGGTGTGGTGCTGATATTTGTTCCCTTCTCCCTGCAGAATACTCGATAGTGTTGTGACTTCTATCCCTGATCCTACATTGTCAACGGACTCCCTTATAGATCATGAATTTCCCGGCTCGCTTGAAGCAGAGTATATCTGCGCTCAGAGATGCTCATATTGGATTCCGCCTCGGACGCTCGGCACCGCGTTCGCTCCTCTTGCATATTAATTGCTACGCTCGTCTTGTTCTTTGTGTCCTCGCACTTGTACCCTTGCTGTCTCCCTTCCTGCAGTTCCTTTTCCAAGATCCGTCCTACCCACCGACAATGTCCAAAAAAAACATGAACTCATACGCATGGATAGACTCAGACATGCGGACACCAACCCTTCCCCTCCCTAGTACATCCCACATTTCATATCCTGGCTATTATGCTATTGACTGTCCTTTTGTCCTGATGGCCAACGCGAACGGTTGCATCGATAGTACTCGTGAAGTTTACAGGGTTAGGTGATGAGATGTCTCGAAATAAGATAATTTTATCCTAGAGCCCCCATCCGGCTGGGGAATCTATCATCTATCTATGCAGCAAGACGAGCTTGTATTCCTCCGATCAAAAGGTATGCGATCGAGAAGCCAAGCTGTCAAAATTTATGGTGCTTACTGTGACAGCGCGATGACAGCGTGAAAATCATAGCAATTTCACCGCATTGGGTAGTTGCTCTATGCTCTTTGTGCACACATCCGTCCTTGCCTCTGGTTTCACATGGGCCGGATCAAAGTTGCAACGTTGCCCTATGATAAGCGCTTTGCTTCAAGCCTCAGGAGGTGAGTCGATGCAAAATGGTGCCGTGTTACGATTCCGAACAACGTCAAACTTTGTGGCCTGAGGTGGCCTGCAAGAGTTTAATCAAGCTTCTAGTACATGTTCGCCTCACAACAACTATGTACCCAGCGACTTACCCCTCATGCACTCTCATACTGAGGTTACACTGTCATAAGTACCGGTACTGTTACAAACCATGGATGCATACTTGAAGAGGATCATTGGTCCCACTAATGCGTGTATACATTTAGGATGTACCATTGGCGTCTATGTAAATATACACTCGTTCTTTTGACCTTCCTGGTTCTCGGAAACATATAGAATTTCGAAGCACCTGCTTCTCGGATTTCAGCGGCCGCTGCTAGCCTACACCTGCTCAGTGCACAGTATTGATTGTTTCGTACATGTCCATTCACCCATGCAACTGTGACACTCCATCTGGCCTGAGATCGCCAAAACTTGAATTGTGTGCTCCAATTTTTTTTTATCTCACTCTCATGATATTGATGGGTCATGCGCTGTCACAAAGAAAATAAAAGGCATATTTGTAGGTTATTTGTAGGTACTTAAATATTTCACTTTTACTTGAATCTTGAAAGTGTCCTGAAGTGTGGCTGTGTCCATGCATCGATGGTTCGACTTTATGACTCACTAGTGCACGGTTGTGACTGTCTCACTTCAAAATGCAGCACTATGCACGTACATGAGGTGCTTGACTTAGATCATTCTACAATGAAGGTGCGTTCTACTAATAACTGAAAACTGACTATCAAGCGTGATAGAGTTCATCATGTTGTGAAGAAAATTGTGTAGCATACATATGCTTGAGCTCTAGTACTACTTGAGTATCTTGTGCCAAGTGAGTCTTCCGTGTTTTGGGCAATTTTTTTGCTGTGTCTGACAATTGCAAGTTCCTGCATCATGTCCCGTGTCTTTCTCGCACATCCCAAGTCGCTCTCGCGCGTCACAAGTCTTTCCCGAATATGTCTCGCATTGTTCTTCCTGCACCCTTGACGCCCATCCCACGTCTTTTCTGCACGTCCAATTTGTACATTCGATATTTTTCGTATCTCCCGCACTTCCGCCGTACCTCATGCGTCGTCTCTGCTACACGGCTCTTCTTCCGGTGCCTTTGACGCTCATCCCAAGTCTTTTCTGTGCATCCGATTTGCACACCCTATATTTTCCTGCATCATGCTGTATATCTCCCGCACTTCGGTGGCATCCCCTGCGTCATCTCTACTGTACACCTCATACCTATCTCATGCACCTCTCCGGCACGTATCCTACATCCACAGGCTACCGCATATTTCATGTCTCGTGTATGGTATCCCACACTAGTACTACTTCGCCTCCTCGCTCGGTCATCTCAGTCGCTCGGTCTACTCGCCGTTGGCCTCACTAGGAATACTAGTCACTACTCTGAGAGTACCCCCGTGGGTTGATATGTGCCTAAGAAAACAACTATTTCCGTTATTCCCTTAAATGGACCGTAGATTAGAGGCCGGGAACACGGACTCTGAAGCCTGGCGGTCAAGAAACAATGACAGAAGTAAGTATCAGATCTATCATAGATTCGATTCACAATATTGGTTTTAGTCAGTGCCAGCAGAGTATGGATACAAGAAGCCACTGGGGAGCACTGTGGACTCGGAAGTATGCATTCATGACTTATTGCTATGGCGAGCATGTATCGATACACCTGCTAGGGTGTTTTGTCACACTCAATATTAATGTACAGAGTCGGACACCGGACTCCACAACAAGTTGACACGGTGTTCTCGCATTCCCGCTCTTCCCCAGGCCAGCGGAGCTGGCACCCGGGCCATCGTCCTGTAATTGCGAATCGAGGTCAATATTGCCATGCCACTAGACCAGCGAGCAAGCTTCGAGGTTGATTTCTGTCGCTCCACGCACTGCGAACAATAATTTAGGTCACTCAGACTTGCAATCGGTATGCTTTGACGTTACGAGACTTTGATGATGGAAGCATTCTGAATGTGTACTGTAATTCCCGCTGGAAGAAGTCGGTAAGTTCGGTACTAAGTCTTCTAGACCTTACTATCTAAACCTGAACTTATTATAGCGCAAGGTGACTCCTTTTCCGAATTACTACCATGTTGGGTGGCAGAATGCCTACAGGTACGTTCCTCCAGCGTTGGTAATGTATACTTCTCAGAACTAAGTGGGTTGGCCGTGAGTAAACAGTATCCACTATAAAAGACTGACTGGCAGGCTCTCCGTACACCAAACCGAGCAACTTCGCCCGCATATTCCTGTTGGTAGCCTTTTCACTCCTCCAAGTTGTTGGAACCTGCGTTTCATTGTAGACTCGTTCTTGTTATGTCTCTCCATCCAGCAAGGCAATATGCCCCGGTTACTGATAGACTGACCAACCCCTCAGCCACCCAGCTTGCTACTTTAGCCTACAACCTACCTTCAGACCTAGATTCGGACAAATCCGCTCCTTCGCTCCTTAAGAAGAAATCGTCAGACGTATTCACCATAGAAAATGAACCAGCCTTTGATTTTGAGCAGGTACTCAGAGACCTCATGAAACGGCAAGTGTTCCGTAGTGATTTGCATGGACCGTCTAATTTGACATTTTATCATTATCTCTCCCTCAGCCGTCAAAATGAAGGAATAAAGGACCGCAGACTCGGTGTCGTGTTCAAGGACTTGCGTGTCGTTGGTGCAGGTTCTTGTACTTCTCTCCAGCCCACCGTGGGTGACACTTTCCATCCCTCCACGTTTCTGCGCAAGATAAGGGAAATTCGCCATTCCTCAATCAAAGACATCTTGTCCGGATTCGAGGGGGTGGTCGCTCCTGGCGAAATGCTTCGTAAGTGCACGTCCTTCCTCGAACTCCAGTCTTGACCCTCTATATAGTGGTCCTCGGCCGTCCCGGCTCCGGGTGCTCGACCTTGCTGAAGACGCTTGCTAACCAACGTGGGGAGTATCATGCTGTTGAGGGGCAAGTTTTCTATGATTCATTCACCCCGAAGGAGGTCCACGACTCCTTCCGTGGCGATATCACTTACTGTCCGGAGGATGACATCCACTTCCCGACCCTGACCGTCAACCAGACCCTCTCTTTCGCTGTCAGAAATCGTACTCCTGCAACACGTCTTCTCGGTCAGACGCGCGAGGACCATGTTAAGGATACCACCACGATGCTGATGAAAGTATTGGGCCTCTGGGATTCGAGAAATACGTTGGTCGGTAATGCTCAGATTCAAGGTGTTTCCGGTGGCGAGAGAAAGCGAGTTTCTATCGCAGAAGCTTTATGCTCTGCAGGCTCGCTTGGTGCATGGGATAAGTAAGGTTTTGTCATCTAACGTGGTATTCTTCTGACTTGATTTTTATCTAGTTCCACTCGCGGACTAGACTCCTCGACTGCCCTTGAGTTTGTTCGCGCATTGCGTGTCATCACAGATGTCAAACGCACGACGACGATCGTCTCCCTTTACCAGGCGGGCGAGCAATTGTATGATTTGTTTGACAAGGTCTGCGTTGTCGATCGAGGGAAGATGGCCTACTTTGGTTCGACAAAGTCAGCCAAAGATTATTTCATTGATATAGGCTTC
Organism: Suillus paluster; assembly: GCF_016628075.1. Lineage (NCBI taxonomy): Eukaryota > Fungi > Basidiomycota > Agaricomycetes > Boletales > Suillaceae > Suillus > Suillus paluster. Next base: position 90,713 of record NW_024537569.1, read on the forward strand.
GAGCCCCAGAACAGGCAGACAACCCCCGATTTTCTGGTCGCAGGTACGGCATTCCGGTGTTCTTACATTGTCTCATAATGATCGTTATCAGTGACGGACCCGAACGGGAGGAAAATACGACCCGGATATGAGAGCTTCGTCCCGCAGACGTCGGAGGAACTTGCTAGCCGTTTCAGGACTTCTGACCTTGGTCGTCAGAATCAGAAAACGATCGAACAGTACCGCGAGCACTGCGTTGGCAATGACGACAGCAAGCAGGCATATCTGTCCAGTGTGGCTGCTGAACATACCAACACGTCCACTGCGTACATGACTTCTATCCCCCAGCAAATCAAATCAGTCATGAAGCGCCGTCTGCAAGTTATTATTGGTGACAAGTTCGAGCTCTTTGTACTATTGGCGTGAGTGGCATTCTTTTTTTGTCCAGCCTTCGATGACACTAGATGGTAGTTCCCAGGTCTTCCAAGGGATATATTTTGGCAGCGTCTTTCTCAACATGCCAAATGACACTTCAGCCTATTTCTCCCGTGGAGTTGTTCTGTTCTTGTAAGTATCTTCCCCTATCTCGACCCAAGTTGTGCCTCACGTTTCTTTCAGCTCCCTGTTCTTCAGTCTTTTTACATCTGTTGCAGAAGTCCCTACACTTTTCTTTCAGCGTCCAATCGTGCTTCGCCACCAGAAAGCCGCGTTGCATTACCCGTGTATCGAAAGCCTGGCGCATACTGTCGTCGATATTCCGATCACTTTGATCATTCAACTGCTTTTCGCTGTGATACTTTACTTCCTGACTGGATTGCAGCGTTCTGCTGCGCAGTTTTTGTAAGTTCTTTAAGCTGTTTGCTCCTATAGCTTTAATGGTCACCCTGCTGCACAACAGTATATTTTACCTTGTCATCTTCTTAATGTCGCAAACCATGAAGTCATTATTCAGAGCTATTGCTGCAAGCTTTAAAACTCTTTCCAGCGCATTGGCTGTCAGTGGTATCTTCATTCTCTTGATATCGCTCTATGCTGGGTCCACAATTCCTTGGCCAACTGCTCCGACATGCTTGCGGTGGATTATGTGGTTGAACGTGCGTCATCCCTCGCAGGAACTTCTTTCGATTAATATCAATATCGCCATCTTAGCCTTTGTGGTGGGGATTCGGTGCACTTATTGTGAACGAGTTCCATACGCTCGACGGAGTTTGCTCCACTCTTGTCCCTCAGGGCCCTGGCTATTATAATGTTTCACTTGAAAATCAGGTTTGTATAACAGTCGGATCGCAGCCCGGGCAGCTTCTCGTTGATGGCAACATCTATGTTGGATTTACGTACGATTTTTGGTATGGTCATCTTTGGAGGGTACGCCGGTCGCGCTAGTATTACTTTGTGAATAACTGATGACATCACCCTAGAACCTTGGTGTCATTTGTGCCTTCCACCTCGGGTTCTTGGCTGTTCTCCTAATTGCCACAGAATGCAACACCTCGTCTGCTTTCAACAGCGCCACCGTTCTCTTTAAGCAAGGCTCTAGTGCTATCGATGGGAATGTCGAGGTACTTGACGAGGAGGAGGTAGATGCAGGTTTTCGTTATGGATGCCGCTCCAAGTCAGCTCATGGTTCGACGTTCGGCGATCTCGAGAAGCACACCATGGTCACGGACCTCTTCACGTGGCAGAACCTGCAGTATGAAGTCCCCATTGAAGGTGGGATGAAACGCCTTCTTGATGATGTTACGGGTTTTGCTGCCCCTGGGAAGCTTACCGTGTTGATGGGTGAATCTGGCGCTGGGAAGGTATAACTTCCTATGATATCAGTCACGCATGCCCTTTACTTGAATGCTTTTAGACCACACTTTTGAATATTCTTGCACAACGCGTCGGTGCTGGTGTGGTGACTGGTGACCGGTTCGTTAACGGACAACTACTCCCCATGGACTTCCAAGCTCAGATGCAAGTATCGTCTTCATTGTTCTGAGCTTAGCTGACTGTAATGTTTAGTGGTTACTGCCAACAACGCGACACTCACCTTCCCGAGGCAACTGTTCGTGAAGCGCTCCTTTTTTCTGCTAATCTTCGCCAGCCCCAGTCGGTTCCTCTCGCTGAAAAAGAAGCATAGTGCGTACGATTTCTGCCCATGATGAATTCCCACGTAATTTTCCAGTGCAGTGTTGACAAGTGTCTTAGAATGTGTAATCTAGAGGATTACGCAGATGCTATCGTTGGCTCTCTTGGGATTGAGCACTGTAAACGCACCAGCATCGCAGTGGAGCTCGCTGCCAAGGTTCGAACATAAATCCTTCAGGCTGAAGTTGTGCTCAGCGCCTCACAGCCCACACTTCTACTCTTCTTGGATGAGCCCACGTCTGGCCTCGACTCGCAATCTGCCTGGGCTATCGTGCAGTTCCTTCGTGAGCTTGCTGACCATGGTCAGGCCATTCTCTGCACGTGGGTTCCGTTTCTTTGTGTGGGTTTTCAACTGATTATGAGCTGTACAAGAATCCATCAACCTTCAGCGGAGCTCTTCCAGGTCTTTGACAGATTGCTGCTCCTTTGCAAGGGTGGACAGACCGTCTACTTTGGCGACATTGGCGAGAACTCCTCGACCATGCTGAACTACTTTGAGCGTAATGGGGCCCCACGCTGCGGATCCGACGCCAACCCGTAAGTAAGGTGCAGTCATACCAGGTCTTATGCTTACTATGGTATGCAAGGGCGGAATACATGCTCGACGTAATAGGTGCTGGATCAACTGCTGTCTCCACCACGGATTGGTACGATGTCTGGAAGCATTCATCAGAAGCGGCGCAGCTTCAAGTTCAGATCGAAAAGATGCATGAAAATGGTCGTACTCGCCCACAACCGCTTAGCGCTCGCTACCCCATATTCCCCACTTCATGGTCTCACCAGTTCGTTGCCCTCACCCAACGGAATTTCCAAGCATACTGGCGCAATCCTACGTATATCCGCGCCAAGTTTGTGCTCAACATCGCTGGTGGTCTCCTTGCGGGCTTCACATTCTTCCAGGCAGATAATTCTTTGCAGGGCACCCAGAACAAGCTGTTCGTAAGCCTATCCCTTAGAATCTTCGTTTAATCACCTTTTCACACCTCTTTAGTCAATCTTCTTCTCCATTATGCTCTGCATTGCCCTCGTCCATCAGCTCATGGCCGTCTACATCGACATTCGCACAGTGTACGAAATCCGTGAACGTCCTAGTAGAATGTATAACTGGACTGCTCTCGTCATGTCGCAGCTTGTTACTGAACTTCCTTGGAACATGTCAAGTTCGGCAACGTTCTTTTTCTGCTGGTACTGGACTGTTGGATTCCCCACGGACCGGGCAGGCTACACGTTCCTCATGCTCTGTATCGCGTTCCCGTTGTACTATACCACGCTTGGACACGGCATCGCGTCCATGGCGCCGACCGCTCCAATTGCATCCCTATATTACACAGCTCTCATTATGATTATCATGGTCTTGTGAGGTGCACCCTTTGAGCCACGCTACTTCATGTTAATAATCCACCAGTGATGGCGTCATCCAGCCGTTCATGGAGCTTAATTGGTGGAAATGGATGTACAGAGTCTCTCCTTACACATACATAATCGAGGGTCTACTTGGTCAAGGTGAGTGAGTGATCTCTTGCTGGATACTCGTATTCATTTCAGTCCTCGTAGCTATTGGCGGGGAAGCTATTAGCTGCTCTTTCACAGAACTCGTCTCCGTCAACCCGCCGAAGGGTTTGACGTGCGGCCAATACATGGGTCCCTTCATGGAATTCGCCGGCGGCTACCTCACGGACGCTGAGGCCGCAGGGGGCTGCCAGTACTGTCCCTACAAGACTGCTGACCAGTACATGGACTCGAAGTTCAACATTCAATACAGCAATCATTGGCGTAACCTAGGTATCGTCTTCGGATTCGTCGCATTCAACGTGAGTCACTGTCGGATGTTGCTTGGATCTCGTGCTCATGTACGCATCTGTAGATTATTGCTATTTTCTGGTTCACATATTTCATGCGCATTCGCACCGTTAGCGTGTTTGCTTCTCTTAAGAAGTTAACTCGCAGCAATTAGATCGCGATTCCTCTTTGTAACGGTTGCGCTTGCTATAGCCTCGATCACGAGCTCCCTCTCTCTCTACGTCACTTCCCACATCCTGGCTGTTTGACTACTGATTGAATCATCTCCTGTTCTTCTGTGTTTTCTGTTCCCGTTCTGTTCCACTATATCTGCTCGTACCCTTCTCACCCCTTGTTGTGGAGCGGTACGCCATCAGAGGACCGGTGAGCCGTAGATATTGTCATATATAGTTTCGCGTTTCGTCACATTAGAATATAAAGCAATATATGATCATGTAAAACCACCGCAATTTACATAATCGCTAGCAAGAACTCACCGGTTTGCTGATGGCTATTCGCATACCTTTCGCAGTGCTTAACTACGTTATTTCGAACTATTTAGATTCACTTCAGAAACGTGATCAAGTTGATAAGCACGGGGTATAGCAAGGGCGAGTATCAGCTTGCGGAGGGAGTTGGGGGTTAAAAGTACGGTGGAGTTGTTGACCCGCTGAGCGGGTGTGTTAGATTATGCTCAAGGAACGAAACGAGACTAACATCCTCCTGCATGCAGATTAAGTAGCCTGCCGAGTCTGGACAGAACTTAGACCCATTGCGAGAATTGCACATCTATCCGTTTCGTAGTACAATTTCCAAAATGTCTCGCACAAGTCAACCTTGGGAGTGCGGACCCAACGAGAACGACAGATTTAGTTCTGTACTACTACACGTAGCAGAGTCAAAGCTACGACTCAGAAGATTCCATGAAGCACCTTCCGTTTTCAACACGAACAAACAACCGCTAAAGGTAAGTAACTTCGCCAATCGCCAGTAATGCAGGTCGAAACTGTTACTACTTCGGACGCGCTCAGCATGGTTGTGACCATCATGAGCATAATGAGACTCGAACTATCTGTCTAGGACATTTCAATCCAGCACTCGCTTCACTGCTTTGGTAATGGGTTTATACTTAAGATACCGACAATTAAAATCTGCTCATTTTATTATTTAATTACTGTTACAAAATCGACAAGCTTTGTGCACATGCTGCCTAATGAGATCAGAACTGTCCAGTGAGACTCATCTCCCGAAAGACATTTCAATCCACTCGCTGGCGGTGAGCTCGCACTTCATCAGTGGGACATTTCGAACCATATAGTTCTACGTAGCAAGCCGAAGCGCAGTAGCAAAACCCCGCTACAGTAGTAGTCGAATGCTACAGGAGCTCGGGTAGCACGTCGTAGCAAATCAAACTAAACCATTTGAAGTTAAAACTATAATTTTGACTGAACAAGTCCCGGAGCCAGTATGGAGGCTTTAGTCCTTTCAGCTACTACTGGCTGCTACAAGCTGCTACAGTCGATTCAAAAGAAGCGCTGTGCTACAAGCTGCTGCAAGTCACTTCGCTCGGCAGTGGGTTTCCTGATGCTTCAGTACTTGTGTAACGGTTTCGTAAAATACCTAATGACTCAATCAAATCTATCCATACACTGTTAGCCTCCATTTCTCCTGCTAGTCACAGAGATGACTATTACCTTTTATTTCCCCATATGGTTAGCAAGGTTAAGTTCAGGACATAAAAGCAAGCCGTCTCTGCCCCGCGCCTTGTGCAACCTCTCAAACAGATCCTTTCTGTGACCACGTGCAAATAATGCGTTTCCCCTTCCTCGCCGTCGTTGCTGCTTTGACAGCATCTCTGTCTGTCAGTGCAACGCCACCTGATTTCAGCCCGCCATGTGGGTTGACAGACGCTAAGTGCAGTGGCCCCGAGGATTGCTGCTCCTTTCAGTGTGTGAGTGGAGTAGTATGCTTTTGCGTCCGGAATCCGATCCTTGAACTCATCTTTTGCGCCTTGTGATAGGAGATGGGAAAGGGTACCTGCCACTAGCCATAGTAAGCACTCCCAAGATACCGAGAGGCTGGCACGTAGTATTGCAGAGTGAGTTGTGCTTCTGCTTTCGTATTGGTGCTGTCGCGCTCATGGCACACTGCTTAGTTGATGCGAGTTGATCGATATGACTTGCTCTTGGACACTTTGACTGCCGCTTGAGTAATTCTTGACTCAAATAAACGCTCATTGAAATATTGAGGTGTGAGTGAACGAAGTATCGCAGCCCTGATGGTCCGTATGAGGTGGAAGCTAGTGCTGAGCGCTGATGTTTCATCCCCAGTGAAATGCACTGATGGCCAGGCCTGGTGAGACGCGATGATTTTTTTTCCCATCTTGGTCGACGGTTCCAAGTGTTGTGGACTTCTTAAGCGGGTAGGTGAGATCATACTCAAGGGCAGAGACCAAACTACCATTCTCCTGCCTTGCAGCTTGGATCCATTCTAAGAATTGTCTATCTGTTTTTTTAACGTCGTACAGGTTCCAAAAGGTCTCGTAGCAGTAAACCTTGGGACCCAGCGAGAACGGCGGATTTATGTCTGTACTAGAGTCGACATCGCAGCAGAGCCAAAGCCGCGCAGATAATTCATGGACCCACAAATGATATACGTCAAGACAGTCAAGTGCGACAGAAGGAATGGCTGTCTTCATTCGTCTATGGTCTGCCTAGGGTTGATATTAAGCTCGAAATCCGTGGTGTTGGGCATTCGTGATCAGTCGCCAACAGTCATACTTCAAAGACGGTATACCACTAAGCAATATGCTGCACCGCATCTGCGTACATCATGACCTAAATATAAAATGGCAGGCGAAGTGCGGGGTCCGCTGGCATGGAAGGTCCTTATCGACCGTATCGGGATTGCCGCGGGTGTAAGTGAGCGAGTTCCGACGCTTCTGGAAAAAGTACAGGCATAGTAGGGGCAGGGGGGACAGAGATGCAACACAAAATCGGGTATCAGGCACCGAGTATGTGTGTATGTCGAAGGTGACAAAACCGTGACGCGATGATATACGGTTAGGGTAACTGTTTCGATGTACCGGTCTAGAGTTCGTCGAGTGGAACACGAACAAGTCGGTCTTCTGTGAGTAAAGTGATGTCGTCACTGGAATCGGCCGTGTGCCGTTCACGGCTATTCACTACAGAATGGTCAGTAGTAATCATGATTTTTATGATTTACTCACAAAACAGGCTCAAGGTTTGGAACATGAGGGGCCACTGCTCGAGCACCTGACCATACACTATTTAAGCAGATTAATAATGGACGAAGATCAGGATGAGAGTACGAAACCTTGGCCAGCATCAGCCATAACCTCGCAATCGTCCGCAAGACCCTCTATGCGTTTCAGGAACAGAGCGCTAGCACGTTCAAGCGCAGCGACAGCCTCAAACTCTTTTTTCTTCTCCTGCATTATTGGACTGTGAGGCTAGGGACGCTGAATGTGAAATGCGACCCGGTGCAACAGACTGACGCATTTCGTTGGGATGTGTATTGGCAACGGTAGTTGTTGTTAAGGACAATATTAATGGACTTATCTTAATACGAAGGAACGACTGTCTTCCTTCGATTGGTCTGCTAGGAGACGATGTCGAGAATCGAGACGTTTAGAAGTCCGATAGCTTCAGAGCCTATCATTACTTGCGATGAAGGATGCGCAAGATTTCGTGAGCTCGACTGTAGTAGTCCTCGACTTCCCTGCCAGACTTGCGTGCACGCATTGCTAATCGCCCATGGCCATGTCCGCGATCGGCCTACAGCGTTTCCATAGTCTCTTCTAGAATCTAGACAGATTATAGTTGTTATGGCGTTTCCCGGGATTCCGTTACCCACCGAATGCTCAGCGCTTGAAGTGTAGGGCCTACCCTTTCGCCAACTACTTATTTCACACTGAATCACACACCCTACTTTGCTCAGACTGATCCTCAACGGCAATGAACGAAGACAATCAATCGAGAGAAGCAATCGCTGGTGAAAGCTCGGTACGTTGTTCATGAGAATCGCTAGTCCATTGCACTTGAACGAGTCACTGAATCCGATGCATCTTTTGTCCAGGTCCGACCTCGTAGCAAAATCCGTCGGTTTCTGGGGAAGGTTAAGAATGGTGTGACTAAAAAGATTTCTGTGAGTCGACGAGGATGCGTACCGAGTGTCCTGGAATAAGGCTGAGATTGTACAAAAGCACTCGAAGGGTTCCCACAACCGCGACCTTGTTCTCCCGAACGTCGATGTTCATGAAGGTGCTTCATCGACTCTGAACATCGAGGTGGGTGCCCAAACTCGCCCTTCATTTTCTGCTCACTCTCTGAACTCTCGTGTAGGAGGATGCCCCTTCTGGCGTGGGACAAGGTGTTGAGCCTCAATCAGCACTTCGAGATGCCAAAGAGGCTGCCAAGCGCATGAATCCACCTTTGGAACCTGTGAGATCTGTAGCGTCCGCAGCCCAAAATGCACAAGAGGATATCGATGCTGCAGACAACATCGAGAGCACATATCTCCAACCCCTCAGGATATTCGACACTGTTGTTAGGGAAATCGCCGATGTATGGGGCTTCCTCTCGATCGGAACCAAACTAATCCCATTCTATAGGTGCATCCATATGCAAAGATGGCACTGGGCGTGTTGTCTTATGCATCAAAAGTATGTTGGTTTTGCTGTCATTCCCACTTTTACTTAGCAGTTATCCGTGCAGATTATTCTTGCCCAAGTGGATCGCGACGCAGCAGTACATCGTCTTGTCGAAAAATTGGATCAAGTTTACGGCTTCATGACACAGGACGAGACGCTTGGCCAGATTTCGTCGATGCATAGAATCGTTGGACAGATCTCTCAGCAGACCCTTGAATGTGCCCGCTTTGTCAAAGATTATGCAGAGACCAAGAGCTTTTGTGAGTATTCAACGAGCTGTTGCGCTTTGCAATACTCAATCTTCTATCCTTATCATAGGGAAGAGACTCGGGAAGGACGTTCTCTCAGAAACAGATAATGTAATTCAACAATTCAGCGACGTGTTGGATGGGCTCATGCAAAACTTCCGAGACCAAGTTACTCGCGACGTAGCCATCCACGTCCACCGTACAGGTAAGTATCAGGACGTGCTTGTGACTCGACATCTGTTCATACCTTTTCAGGAGAAATACTGGACCTCAGTGGTATGACTTATGCAGCGGGGGCGGGACTAGATACAAGGAAACAATGCCTACCAGGAACACGGACCGAAATTCTCTCCCAGATCACGGACTGGGTCAACAGCACTGGAGACGATGTTCCACGCGTGCTATGGCTATCTGGTCCTGCAGGCAAAGGCAAATCGGCCATTGCCCACACCATTGCCAACTGGTTCCGCGACGTGGGAGGGCTTGGTTCATGTTATTGTTTCGACCGTCACCGAGAAGCCGATCGTCGCCATGAAAAGGTTTTTTCCACCATCGCGCGCGACCTAGCTGACCGTCATCCGGAGATGAGACGAGCATTAGCAGAAGCAGTCCAGAATGACAGTGCCCTGAAAAACACAGTGGATATTGTCCAGCAGTGGCAGAAACTTCTGATGGAACCACTAGGCAAGCTTTCAGCGTCAATTGTAGGGCCCGTCGTAGTTGTAATCGAGGCATTGGACGAGAGCGGCGGAGTCGAGACACGGCGCCACCTTCTGCGCGTGCTTGCTGGCAAACTCGCTGTTCCCAAAATCACCGAACTCCCAGCCAACTTCCGGATTATCGTGACCTCTCGCGCGCTTCGCGATATCGATAAAGAGCTTGGTGGTGCTCAGCATATTCGCCGTATGTCCATTGATGACTTTCCAGCGGAATTCGCGGAGCGTGACATCCGCGCGTACATATCGAAGGAGCTGGAAGGGTTGCTGGATATCGGGAGCAATGAAATTGCACGCCTGGCTAAGAAAGCTGACGGACTTTTCGAGTGGGCGCGTCTCGCCTGCAGATACATCGACCAAACGTCTGCTGGGCTATATCCAATCGAACGCTTAAATGTTCTCGTGAACCGCGAGCCCAGCGAACCGGACGACTTGTTGTATGACATGTATCGCCTCATGTTGACAGAAATCATGGACGCGGATGCACCTACAAGTGCCAGGAACCGACAGCCCCTGCGTATGAAAGCGCTCACAAGATTTTGTTCTGTGATGGGACAAATACTTGGCACAGCTGAACCCCTCCCTGTAGCTTCCCTGAATGCCATGCGGGACCATTTTCCAGACAAAAGTGACCATTACGAGGTGGAGATTGTGGTCAAAAGCATGGGATCCCTCCTCAGCGGCACCACCACCCCAGATTCCCCAATCCGTCCTCTTCATGCATCCTTCCGCGAATTTCTGACAGACCCAGAATGCAGTGGAGATTTCTTCGTCGACATCTCGAAAGTGCAATGCGACCTTGCTTTTGCGTCACTTCGAGTGATGGAACATGGACTTTCCTTCAATATCTGCAATTTGAAGTCCTCGTATCTCCCTAATTGCGAAGACACAGGACTGCCAGAACGAGTTCAGAGATGCATCCCCCCGCATTTGTCATATTCCTGTCGATTTTGGGCTCTGCATGTACGAACAACAGACTTTGGTACGAAGCTCGCAAACGAAGTGAAATCATTCTTCGACCACGAGCGATTGCTCTTTTGGCTCGAATCACTAGCCCTTACCAACGCGTTGAGCGGCGCAGTTGTCGTCCTTCCGCTCATTGCTCAGTGGCTGAAGGTGAGCACATGGTTGCCGAACGCTGTCAGAGACCCACTCACGCGCAACAACAGGGGCGTTCCGGATACGAAGATTCTTCGTCGACTGCAATGGACGTGCAGAGATTCATTCAAATCTTTGGCGGCAGCATATCGCACAGCACGCCACATCTATATGTATCATCCCTGCCGTTCTCACCCGTCAACTCTGCGATATCTAAAAAATTCGCTGCAAATTTTCCGAATACTCTTCGTCTGGCATCTGGACATGATTTACACTGGACAGCTGCTCAGAATGTGCTCACTGGCCATACGAGTGCGGTGCAGTCGGTCTGTTTCTCGCCGGATGGGACTCGCATCGTGACTGGTTCGAGGGATAACACTATGCGGTTGTGGGATGCAGCGACGGGGCAGCCAGTTGGTGATCCCTTCCGTGGGCACCCTGATTGGGTCAATTCAGTCTCGTTCTCGCCGGATGGCACTCGTATTGTGACTGGTTCGAGGGATGGGACTATCTGGCTGTGGGATGCAGTATCGGGTCAGCCAGTCGGTGAGCCCTTGCGGGGGCACACAAATGTGGTCAAATCAGTCTCGTTCTCGCCGGATGGCAATCGCATCGCGACTGGTTCGAGGGATGAGACTGTCCGGCTGTGGGATACAGCGACGGGCGAGCCAGTCGGTGAGCCCTTGCAGGGACACACCCGTTCGGTCAATTCAGTCTCATTCTCGCCGGATGGCACTCGCATCGCATCTGCTTCGGATGATATGACTGTCCGGCTGTGGGATGCAACAACAGGCCAGCCAGTCGGTAAGCCCTTACGGGGGCACACAAATTTTATCTATTCAGTCTTGTTCTCGCCGGATGGCACTCGCATCATGTCTGGTTCCGAAGATCGGACTGTGCGGCTGTGGGATGTAGTATCAGGCCAGCTAGTCGGTGAGCCCTTGCGGGGGCACACAAATTCGGTCAACTCAGCCTCGTTCTCGCCGGATGGCAGTCGCATCGCGACTGGTTCGAGGGATGGGACTGTCCGGCTGTGGGATACAGCAACGGGCCAGCCAGTCGGTGAGCCCTTGCGGGGGCACACCCTTTCGGTCAACTCAGTTTCGTTCTCTCCGGATGGCACTCGCGTCGTGTCTGCTTCGGATGATAATACTGTCCGGCTGTGGGATGCAGTGACAAGGCAGCCAGTCAGCGATACCTTTCGTGGGCACACCTCTTGGATTACCTCAGTCTCGTTCTCCCCGGATGGCACTCGCATCGTGACTGGTAGTTGGGATACGACTGTGCGGCTGTGGGATGCAGCGACGGGTCAGCCAGTTGGCGAGCCCTTGCGGGGGCACACTGATACGGTCAACTCAGTCTCGTTCTCGCCGGATGGCACTCGCATCATTACTAGTTCGAAAGATATGGACGTCCGGTTATGGGATGTAGCGACGGGCCAGCCAGTTGGTGAACCCTTGCGGGGGCACACTTGTTCGGTCGTTTCAGCCTCGTTCTCGCCGGATGGCACTCGCATTGTGACTGGTTCGAGGGATAACACTATGCGGCTGTGGGATGCAGCGACGGGCCAGCCAGTCGGTGAGCCCTTGTGGAGGCACACCCATTGGTTTAACTCAGTCTCGTTCTCCCCGGATGGCACTCTCATCGTGTCTGGTTTGGACGACCACACTGTACGGCTATCGGATGCAGCAACGGGCCAACCAGTCGGTGAGCCCTTGCGGGGGCACACTAGTTCAGTTAAATCAGTCTCATTCTCGCCGGATGGCGCTCGCATCGTGTCTGGTTCACATGATAAGACTATCCGGCTGTGGGATACAGCCACGGGCCAGCCAGTCGGTGAGCCCTTGCGGGGGCACACTGATGATGTTGAATCAGTCTCGTTCTCGCCGGATGGCAGTCGCATCGCGACTGGTTCGGGGGATGGGACTGTCCGGCTGTGGGATGCAGCATCAGGCCAGCCAGTTGGTGAACCCTTGCGAGGGCACACCCGTTGGGTCAACTCAGTCTCATTCTCGCCGGATGGCACTCGCATCGCATCTACTTCGGATGATATGACTGTCCGGCTGTGGGATGCAGCAATTGGGCAACCATTGCATGTGCCGTTTGAGGATTCAGCCAACAAAGATTCTGCAGCATTCCCCCCTGGTGAAAGTCGCACCATGCATCCAATGGAGGACAGCGCTACCATGTCAACTGACACTCGGAACTATCACTTCATTTGCTTCTCATCTGACTCGACTCATGCGCTGTACGACACTACTGAACTAATGGAAGACACCTCCCATGATGAATGGCGCTCGACCTCCTTTCTTCCGCGATCTGATGGATGGATGGTAGGGCCCCATCGTCGACTCCTATTCTGGGTGCCACCCGCTTCCCGGGAGCCATTCTATACACCTTATACTGCATTGGTAATACCCAGAGGGTGTATTGAGCTCGATTTGAGCCGCATGGCATATGGACAGCACTGGCGGAATTGCCGAGATGAGTGAGTTCTCTACCCTGTTCTGTCCGTTGCAGTGGGTTGACTCAACGCTTCTAGACCTTGTTAATGACGATCTTATTCCATGTATTTGTAAGGATTGCATATCCTCTACAAACCGATCACGCTTCAAAGCGAAGACGACGTGACTCCGTTACTCTTCGCATCCGAGTTACAAACTTCCATTTTCATTTCCTTTTACGATCTTACCTTGTGCTCACACTTCACAATCCCTTTCTTGGACCGAGTATTTTCACCTCACCATATGCTCTTCATGCCGATTCCGGCCTAGTTGACCATTCGAAAACGTATATATACCGCGCATGTACATTCATACCGATAGCGAAGGGAAACGAATCCTATATTCACATCCCCGCTCCAAGCACGATCGAAAGACCTCACAGCAAGACTTAGTCCCACACGTTTACCGACTCGTTTCGATTACCTTCGCGCTCGCTCCTATTTGCTTCGTTTAGCTCCAATTCCCCTTCGAACTCACAACTAGCCTTACATATTGTTTGTGGAGATGACACATACACATGCATCGGGCACGATATTGAGTGTACACTCTAATTCATTATCTGCTATTCTGTACCTCGTGTTGAGTATAAGTTCGGGGTCGAACGCTCTGCAAAAAAGTTAACTGGGCGATACTCGTTGTGCTCCTGTTGGTTTGTGACAGTACATATACCACTGACAGAGGGTTAACGTTCGTGCAGGAGCAGAATACAACAATCAAGCATAGTGGGTTAGCTTCCGTGGCCGCAACATAGTTCACACCATTAATTATATGCTCGGTTCAATGAACCAAAGTTTTGGCTGGGACGAGTTGTGGATCGAGTCTGAAGAGTTCGACCACTTTACGTTCCTTGGGAATAAGTAAGTTACGGTGCAAATATGTACAGTCATTAGGTTGTCGTGAAAAGACAACAAGGAGGAGTACCCTTGTCCTGTAGAGCAAGTAGACGAACAAATATACAAGAAACAGGAAGTTACCAAAAGTAATCCTATAATGTCTAGAAGTCCATGTGTCATTCCCGCTACCTAGCGGGAATTCCGAGCGCGGCCAGTGGCGATTCGGTTCAAGAATCTAAAATGACGGAAAATCATTGGACAGGGGTAAGGTTCATGAGATTGCTGATGAACCCTTCGCCGATAGTTTCTACGTGCGAATGACTTCCTGGATGGCCTGCACGACTGCAGCAGCGTCGATCAGAACTTCATCATAATCACCCCCTGGAGCCACAGCTGGAAGACTGCCACTTTGGAACTGCCTATAGATAAATAATGAGGGATCTGAGAAGAGAATTTATCAGAAGGCAGGGCGTACCGATCATTCCACCAGGCGATGTAGTGAATGCCTAAGGAGCGAACCGATGTTTCTGCGTCGCGAGTGAAGACGTCCAAGGGGAAAAATTCCATGAGAGTCGAGTGCCCTGATGGCCTCATAAACACGCTGTCCGCGAGGCTATCTCCATAAACACCCAGAACGACCTTCATACAAAGAATCACATGTTAGTCGCAGTGCAGCACCTTTACAAGCGATGCACACTTACAGTAGATTGGGCGATGGCTGACATTCTCTCTGTCCAGTGCCCCTCTTCTGAGGAAACTACGTAGACCTCGAAGTTGTCACTCCTACGCAACTGTTCAAGAGCACTAACCAACGCATCGTGGTCAGCTCTCCTGAGCTTTGGGCCACTTCTGGCGTCCTGACGAGATATGTAAGTGACTATCGTCTTTTCCCCTCCGCCGTTGGGGTTTTGTGCATGGGGGTCTACGTGCAAGAACTTGGCAAGATTCTCCCTAATTGGCTCCCACCATTCCTTTGACGCATCTAAGCCAATAAGAGAGAGAGCGAATGGAGGCAGATCATTTGTTGCACGTTCAGCCGCACCAAAATCGGCAACAACCAGCCTCTCGAAAAGGAATGGGACTTCCATCAGCGCATAATCTTCCCAGTCTTCTTTATACATCAACCCGAGCATTGGAAAAGCTGCCTTGGGAAGATATGGATGGAAACCACTGTCCGAACGATAGCGTCTAAGGATGGGCCGCACGTTGACTTCGGGCCGTTCACCTTGCAAAGTAGGGATATTCGGGAAGAACAGTCGTCGTGGCGGACGGAAAAGTTCTGGAGATGTCGATGCGTTCAGGGAGCTGTGGGTCCGCCAGAGCGAGAACAGCGTGTAGTTGTCTAGATATGGGATGTAAGGACGGGCTCATGAAGATACAGGTGTTGACGAACTAGGAGTCACGTCATACGATAGCCAACTGGCACCTTGAATCCTGGACAACATTATGAGCAGTCAGAAATGAAAAATGGTACATGTCAAAACTCACAGTCCACCATACGAACCAAGTTTGTCTCTCGCTTGCTCGATTGACAGGACTTCCCATTCTTCTGGACGCGGAGCTTCGTGCGGGTTCCCAACAGATGATGCAATGGAACCCAACGAAGGGAAGCTTGAAGGAGAATCCGTCACGATGAAAATTGTGCCGTTGCATATTACTACATTGTCCAGTATCGAAAATCCTATAGGGGTTGGGTAGGCAACATGAGTGGTACCCCCATAAGTAGTTGCAGTGTACCCACCAGCGACGTGTTTCATCACTTGAGTTTGAGGCACGTCACTGCCCCAGTGCATAAAGCCATCATTAACATTGATGTTTCCGAAGATGACTTGCTTCTGGGCCTCAGATACAAGGTCCTTTATCCAAATATCTCCATCTGCGTTATCTTCCATCTCCTCCTGCTGTTTATGAACACTGGATATGTGCGCCTCATCAGACTTCCAGTCCCCGAATATGTCCATCTCGAGGCCGCTGCTATCTGCGGAGGGATTTAATAAGGACGTGCCAGGCGCGAAGAGGTCGAAAGTCGCTTCGAAGTTATAGAAGACCACAAAAATTGTGACGGAGAACAGAACGAGAGTGAACTCCCGCCGATTGGGAGGGCAAAACCGTGTCATTGTTGACACAGCTCAGACTTGTCTAGAAATATGAGCCGTCCTGGTCCAGGAGTGGAGAATCGAGATAGTGCTTGTAAATTCAACAAG
Organism: Suillus paluster; assembly: GCF_016628075.1. NCBI lineage: Eukaryota > Fungi > Basidiomycota > Agaricomycetes > Boletales > Suillaceae > Suillus > Suillus paluster. Next base: position 106,876 of record NW_024537569.1, read on the forward strand.
TACAAACAAACACGCCAGGCTCATATGCTTTAGTTCGGTACTAGAAGGACTCGAATACAGACTAATAGAAACACGGCCGAACATGTATGATACAAAATGAATGTAATAAAAAGTAGGTAAAAGGAGAATAAGCAGTGCAAGATATAAGATGCGTAGAAATTTACACCTCCTGGCTCGCACCCTCCTTCTTGCCTTTGCTGTAAAGGACGTCAGATCTGCATACACCATACAACACGTGGCATACTTTGATTTACTAGGCAGCAGTTCGGGGTTGATGAAGGGGACTACTCCTCCCTGTGAGATGACTACGTCACCTAGAAGTCTGTTCAATCTAGAGTGATATCAGTCGCTGAACATTGGAGATGGGAAGCTGACTCACTCTTCGTCGTTTCGGATGGCCAACTGCAGATGCCGGGGCACAATACGTTGTTTCTGTGGGGATGATCAGTTCGCTGGTCCTCAAAAGACAGAAAGTCCACCAACCTTGTTATCACGGGCGGCATTGCCTGCAAGCTCGAGAATTTCGGCGGCAAGGTACTCGAGAACTGCGGCAAGGTAGACTGGAAAGCGTTAGTTCAAATGGGTTTGTTTGCGAGACAGCTGACTTACCTGGAGCGCCTGCGCCAACACGCTGGGCATAGTTGCCTTTCTTCAAAAGACGGTGGACACGACCGACGGGGAACTGAAGACCGGCCTTTGCGGAGCGTGATTGTGACTTGCCTTCACCGCCAGCCTTGCCGCCAGAGGAAGACTTGCCTGCTTTACCTGCACCGGTATGTCAATACGCCTGAGTGATCCAAAAGTTCCCAAATCCACTGACCCTTGCCAGACTAGAAAATGTCCTAAATGAGATTTAACTGGAACTGATACAAAAGAACGACGGACCATTGATAGCGTTGGTTGGTATTGAACTGGTGGTGGTAGTGGTTTGTGATAAAGAGATGACAATCAACAAACGGACTCGGGGCGCGACTCGCCCGCTTATATACCTTCACGTGACATATGACCTCCACGCGCCCGATTAGGAATTTTTGCTTTTTGACCTTACATAAATGCTTGTCCGCGCACTTGTCCGTGCACGCTGGCAAGAAACAGTTACCCTGCGCAGATTCATTCAGAGTCCAGGATGTGCAAGATATTTGACCTCTGGAACTGAAGAGTCCGCGAAGAAGTCAGCGAAGGCTTCTCCCGATGAGTTGACATTACCGTTCTTGCAGCGTCCGCTCGGCGTGAAGGAGAGTCCTTCGTCTGTCCTGAAAACTTGGGCAGATACTAGAGAGGAGATGATGAATCAGGAGACGCGCTTGGCACAAAGAGAGCACCTGTGAGCTGGTTATCGATGTATTGCTTTCGGAGTTGTTTTGACGGCTTGCAGGATGAAAGAAGCTACGAAAGGCTATTTTACTGACCTCAATGCAACAAGGAGGCACGGTGGTAAGACGTGGATAGCACCTAAAGTGATGATTCGTGAGGACGTATGTTCTGTAGTCTTCATGATGGCAAGGTGATTGACAATTTACCCAGAAAGCGCTTTATTTCCCAAATATCGTCGGCTCAAGCCTGGACACGAAGTCCAAAAAACATACAACCAGCATTTGTGAAGGACGTATCTCCGTGATATCTATGTTATCCACAAGGATGTCAGAGGTACGCTCGCGTCTCCTTCCTTATCGTTCTCGATGCTGAGCATACTCAGATACACGTAAATGGTTTCACCACACCGACGAATACGAGGTATCTTTCAAATCCACTGTACCAATATGTGCAGATCAACTTGCAAGAGAACCTTCTGAAGTCCTTCCTTGTGTCGTTGTTTCTTTCATCGATAGCCAAGTCGGTTCCCCCAGAGCTACACCCGACATACTTGGTATCGAGCCAGAACATGGAGTTCTTGCGCGAGCAGCTTGGTATGGTGAATAAACACGTCGGGTACGTCTATCTCGTGGACGATAACCTTAAGATTAGGTGGGCCGGCTGCGCGGACGCCAAGGTAGAGGAAACAAATGCACTTGAGCAATGTACAGGAGTGCTATTAAACAGACTAGACAAGAAAAGATCTCCACGATAGTACTACCTAACCACATCGTGTCAACCACCTATTCGTTAAATTATTACAGCATATATTTTGACTTTGCAAAAAGACTTGCTGCGAAAGTTGTTTGTACGTGTTGGCTACGTGTCGTGTTATAACAAAATCCCTTCTGATAGTTGCTGTGACCATACATTCCTAAGTTGTCCGATTTTCACGTCTATGGCCTCTCCTTCTCAGCAGCTTCCTCCTGGGTGGACAGCGGAATGGTATAAGACTCGTCGACTTCGACTTTCTGCACTTTTATTGACGAAAAACTTGCAGGGATCCCGCTAGCCAGAGATATCTCTTCATTCGTACGTGACCTGCATGAACATCGACATAAACCAATCTCCTCCCTTATAGAACCTTCAACTGGACGCAGCCAATGGGAAGTACCGACTTCTGTATCAGCTCAACCGATAGACAATGCACCGTCGGGGTCGCCTCCCCCGTCAATGACACATCACACTAAGCGTCGCCAATACGCAGCCGGTCAGACACAAGTGTACTACGGCGCAGGCGATGCCCTTGGAGACCAGTATGGCGCACCTGGTATGCAGCAGCAGCAACAGCAACAACCACAACAGCCCGCAGCCACTGGCCAGCTCTTCACTCCAGGACTCGCGGGAGAGGGGGGTTTTGCAGGTCAGCAGCAAGCCCAGCAGCCATCATACTACGCGCCTCAACAGGAGCCCCAATACATCAATGCTCCTGGGTTCGGTCAGGAGCCAGCGTATCATCCACCTAATGCGCCAATCCACCATCTCACAGATCAGTTTGGGCAGATGGGGGTGGGGGCGAAGCCGCTACATCTCACGACTACCAATTTACTTACGTCGCCACCGGACCCTCGTGAGTTGGTTCGCCCTCCTCCAGAGATCAGGTTGCCTCCGAACGCGTGCATCACTCCATCGCCGTACGCAAATTCAGATCCGTCGTACCAGCGGTGTACCATGAATGCCATTCCGACCACATCTTCGCTACTAAACAAATCCAAGATTCCATTGGGTCTGGTGATCACTCCCTACCGAACGGTGAAGGAGGGCGAGCCGCCGGTGCCTGTTGTGAATGACACAGTGATTGCGCGATGCAGACGGTGCAGGACATACATAAATCCTTATGTGCAATTCATCGACAACGGCAATCGGTGAGTTTGATATGCGTTGAAGATTTATGTTGTGTGCTGACCTATTACGATCACAGCTGGCGGTGTTGCATGTGCAGCATGTCGAACGAGGTTCCCCAACTCTTTGATTGGGACCAAATACGGAATCAGCCTGGAGACCGATGGGCTAGAGACGAGCTTAACCACTCTGTCGTCGAATTTGTTGCACCCACCGAGTACATGGTCCGCCCACCACAGCCTGCTGTGTACGTGATTCTCATCGATGTGAGCCATACCGCCGTGCAGTCGGGTAAGCCATCATAGTTAGGTGACGTTGCAGATTTGTGATAATTTCTTACAGGTATGGTGGCGACGGCGACACGCACTATCCTTGAAAACCTTGATCGCATACCCAACGAGGATGAGCGCACCAAAGTCGCCATTATCGCCTACGACACTTCTCTTTATTTTTTCTCTATGCCTGTTGGTACTCTGTCTGATCTTCTAAGTTATTGTGCTAATGCGTTCCCTTTGTAGCCTGGGACAACGGAGTCGACGATGCTCGTTGTTTCAGACGTCGATGATGTCTTTTTGCCGAAACCTACTGACCTCCTCATAAACTTGACGGAAGCGCGCCAGTCGCTGGAGTCGCTGCTTGGCAGGATCAATGATATGTTCCAGGATAATCACACTGTTGGAAGTGCAATGGGCCCCGCACTGCAAGCTGGCTTTAAGCTGATGGTCAGTCACTGAATGAAAATACATTACGGTTTCTAAAAAGGTTTGTAGGCTCCTATCGGTGGCAAGATCATGGTACTCTCGTCCTCTTTGCCAAATATTGGTGCCGGTGTACTCAAGAACCGCGAAGATCTCAAAATTCTTGGCACGTCAAAAGTAAGCCACTGCTCATGTTGCTACTTATAGTTTTGCTGATGATGCATCTGCAGGAATCTGGCCTACTGCAAGCTGCCTCACCTTTCTACAAGACGTTCGCCATCGAGTGCTCGCGTGCCCAGGTGTCAGTGGACATGTTCCTATTCAGTGCTGCATACCAGGATGTTGCCAGTCTCGGTTCGTGGCTTCATATCATTCTTCTCAACAATCTACCTGATGCATTGTAATAGCTTGTCTCCCACATTACACTTCTGGTCAAACCTACTTCTATCCTGCATTCAATGCTGCTCGGTCTGAGGATGCCATTAAATTTGCGCACGAGTTCGGTGAAGTCTTGGCAATGCCGATCATGTTGGAGGCCGTTATGCGTGTCCGTGCTTCGAAAGGTAAGAGACCCTTGCTTCTCCGCTATCGAAGCTCATATGTGCAATTAAGGTTTGCGCATGGCTTCGTTCCACGGAAACTTCTTCGTTCGCTCCACTGACCTCCTGGCCATGCCCGCCGTGCCCACCGATCAGTCTTACGCCATTGAGATCCAGATCGAGGACACCCTTACGCAACCATTTGTCGTGATGCAGACTGCAGTTTTACACACAACGTGTCATGGAGAGCGACGTATCCGTGTTATTACTCTTGCGTTACCGACCACTAGCAGCCTTACCGAAGTTTTCGCGTCTGCTGACCAGGTGGCGATCGCGACCCTGCTGGCGAACAAAGCCGTTGAGCGCTCGTTGACACATAAGCTGGAGGATGCCCGTGACGCAGTGCACCAGCGCCTCGTGGAGATCCTGTCCAGTTACAAGAGCAGCATGACATCCGCAGGTGCAGGTGCGAATGCGCAACTAGCGATCTCGGAGAACCTGAAGATGCTGCCTGTGTTGGTTCTCGGACTATTGAAGAATGTGAGTTTTTACATTGTTTGTGCATGAGTGACCTGACTCACTTCCCCATGTAGGTTGGCATTCGTCAAAGCGCGCAAATTCCTCCTGATCTCAGGGCCTATGCCCAGGCACTGCTGACCTCGCTACCTTCGCAAACCCTCATCCCGTACATTCATCCCACCTTCTATTCGCTGCACAACATGTCACCTGAAGTAAGTTTAGTTTGGATTGTCGCAGGTATTTCAATAACAATATCCCCAGGCGGGTACGGTGGGCGAGCAAGGTGTGATGTTACCAATTCCTTTGCCCCTCACTTCGGAACGGCTGGAGAGACATGGTTTGTACCTGATTGAGGATGGTCAGACGATATTCTTGTGGGTCGGCCGTGATGCTGTACCACAACTCGTAATGGATGTATTCAATCTTCCAAATTACGAGGTGCTACGCGGCGGCAAGGTGCGCATCTTATTTTTTTGCGAGGTCCATTCTCCATGTCGCTGATAAATACCTTACCATCAGACGACACTTCCTGTTCTTGATAACGATTTCTCACAGCGGGTCAACGCTATCATCCAGAAAATACGTGAGATGCGTAGAGGCGTCTACTATCCCCATCTGTATCTTGTCAAGGAGGATGGCGAGCCGCCCTTGCGGCTCTGGGCCCTCAGCTGCCTCATACAAGATCGTGCCGATGTTTTACCGAGCTATCAACAATTCATTGGACAACTCAAGGACAAGGTTAACGGAGCCAATAATTACTGAGCCTGCATATCCTACACGCACCTGACCGAATTCAGGTGAAGCGGAGGTCCAGACTGAGATATTACAATCCTGTTTGGTATTTTATTATATGGTGTCGTAGAAATGTCCAGACTGAGATAAAGATCTTTTTGCTTGGCATAACGTAAAACCTCAAGCTTCAAGTCAGGTTCTCTGTCAGTCTTGCGCCGTGCAGCTTGTCCGGACTCTGAACACTGAAGTAAGCCCCCTGACTCATGATGGAAAGGGTTCACTGACACTGGCTACCGCTGTGACCAGAAATGGTGTGTTCCTTGCACTATTCCACAAGGAGCGGCTGCCAGTGAACGATTCGCATTCCAGAAATTTACCTAGGCCGCCTAGGTTGAGGTTTTTAGTCTCCCCCGTTCATTAACGTTTCAGGTCAAGTTTAGGTCAATGAAACATTCACGAGGGCAATATATGAGGGCCACTTCAGGTCACATCAGGTCAATGAAGTGGTCTGACATGTAACTTCGGATACGAGCAGCACCAATATGCACGTCAGAATTACATGCTCTTTATTTTTGAGTATGTAAAAGGGGCGGACCATTCGTCCGACACTCCAGTGGACTTGGTCTCATAAGAAGCTGGCACCGATGGATGTTCGCACTGTGAGTCTTATCCTTTCCCTCGCATTCTCTCTTCGCCTAATGTCTCTTCCACCAGCCACGGCTGACCCCGTTTTTGCCCTAGACGAGGCGTATCCCGCCTCAGGGGCTGCATCGACATATCGAACAGCATCCCCTAGGTCGCGCTGCAAGCTTGATCTCGCGAAAGGCTCTGTAGATGCGATTGAGCTTTCGCCCGTGTCACCCGTGGACACGCAGAATGATCATTCGGAAAAACTTTCATGCGCTCAGCCACACGCGAAGCCTAGAACACAAAAGACGCGGGAGAAGATCCAACTTGCGGCGCTGTGTTGGTTCGTCTTTCTAGAGGGTTGGAATGATGGATCGAATGGCCCTATGTTGCCGAGGATTCAGGAAGTTTATGGGGTGCTTTTTCTTGTATATTGTGTCGCGACTGCTTGTTGACGTGTTTTTTTTAGGTTGGATATGCTGTTGTATCTCTGATATTCGTTTTTGCTTGTGTGGTAAGTTTGTGTCCGAGACATCCGGGCCGGTAGTGGTTCTCACTATCTGGGTTAAATAGGGTTTTATCACGGGTGCCGTGTCTAATGTGATACTGGCCGAGAGGCTAGGATTTGGAAAAGTACGCCCTTCAGACTGGGAAATTAATATAACAACCCTGACTTTTTTTAAGGTGATGGTACTAGGTGCTTCGTACAAATGTCGAGGGCTGTGTCAATTCTTAAATTCTTGCACTCCAGGTTCCGTATGTCAAGTCGTGGCATACTGTATCGAGTCCTCGGGGCCCCCCTTTCCCGCGTTTATATTTGCGTACTTTATCAACGGAATCGGACTAGCTCTACAGGCGAGTATATTTGCTTATCACCATGAACATTTACTAGACATCGTGACACAGAACGCAAATTCGGTTGCCTATGTTGCATCCATTAAAGAAAACGCTGAGCTGAAGATGGGTCTTTTCATGGCAGGTACGAATCAGGCATTTTTATGCAGATTATTCACCCCTCACTCCGAAATATGTAGCATATGGTAATTTTACCAGCACATTTTCGTAAAGTCGATGTTCACAACTCATAGCCGCCGGGGCACTTTCATCTCCTCTGGTTGCCACTCAATTTGCGCAACTACCTCGGTGGAATTTCCATTATTTTACGTCTCTTGGAATTGCGATCTCCAATACAATCGCCTTAATTATAGTCTTCCGGTTCAAGCGCCAGCGAGGTAAGGACAATCTGCATGACATGGTTTTTGATTGGTCTCTAAGAGTAATTTCATTCACCAGAATGTCTTGCGGAGATAGGCATCGTTACTGCGGATAACAGCACAAGCGAGCATAGTCATCTCAGGCAGATATTCATGAACAAAGATGTCCATCTTCTGGCAGCATTCACTTTATTCTACGTTGGAGTCGAGGTTTCTATTGGAGGTTCGTGACCGTTTATGTACACGATCTTAATTTTATATCTGACGCTCTGAAAAAGGCTGGATCGTTACCTACATTATCGATGCCAGAGGTGGAGGGCCCTCATCTGGTTATATCTCCACCGGTTTTTTCGGCGGTATGCAACAGGGCCATTCGATAGACTTCGACTTATCCTTTTATTCCGTAGGTCTCATGGTTGGTCGACTGGCCTTGCTATGGGTTAATGAAAAAGTAAATCGCTCAATTCAGCGTGGATGGACATTTTAGCTGATTTGGGGATAGATCGGAGAACGGTTGGCCATGTCCATCTACGCCGTTCTGACTATCATGTTAGTGATTCGAAAGCATGTTTGCTTTATCGCTGATATTCATTTCTGATATTAGTCTCGAGCTCGTCGTATGGTTCGTTCCATCTTTGGTCGGTGATGCAGTCGCCGTCTCCATCATTGGCGTGCTGTTGGGGCCAATGTATCCGATTGCAATGAACCATGCAGGACGCGTCCTTCCTCCTTGGTTACTTACTGGTATGTCCCGATCGGCTTACACAAGGTTGGTCATTCACAATCCCCGGGAAATAGGTGCCATCGGTTGGATCGCAGGAGTGGGGCAAGCAGGCTCTGCGCTGGTCCCGTTTATGGTAGGTGCTATCGCGCAAAATTCTGGAATAAAAACCCTGCAGCCTGTGTACGTGTTATAATAACAGTACCAAGATGTCATGATCACCTCACACCCCTTTAGATTGGTTGGCATACTTGGTCTTATGACTGCAATATGGGTGTTGGCGTCCCGTGGTTCGCGTCGTTCCGATTGAAGGTTTGAATTTTCAATCAGGTTGACAGGCTGTGTACACGCATTGTATGATGGCGATATATTGTGAGATGATAAAGTTCTATAGAGCGGTACTAGTCTGTATATAAAAGTAGAAGTATGTAGTCGTAGATATCGAGATGCTGCACGTCGTGCTGGTCCTAGCCTTGAGGCTCAAGTCCGCCATGGCAAAGGAAAACATCTTGATAATACAATTCGCTAAAGGCTAAAGTTAAAAAAACAGAGAGATGTGTGTTATGATGAAGATCTAAAGGTTATGGTATATTGTAGCCAGCGTTAGCCGCAGGTATGGATAGGTTACAGTACTTGCCGGCCTCGGGGAGTGTAGCGGACGTGTATCGGAGCCGGTCCGTGTGGAACGAATCCGGTCAGAGTGTAATGAAGCCGGGCGGAGTGGACCGGAGCAATGGGAACAAGTGGAACTTGTTACGCGAATAAGAGAGATAATATTTCAACCTTCTATCTAGTACATGATACTCTGTGCAATGTACAGTGCTCCGCGCAGTAAAGCACTCCTCCGCAGTGAATGATTTAAATAAGGTTTATAGTGCTAACCTCGTCCGGATGCGTCCTAGCATCTCCAGAGTCAAACTATCCTACAGGTCGGGTTGCTTGTCCGTCGGGGCCGGTTGGAATTGTCCTGCGGTGTCCCGGACTTGTCGATAAGTGACCGGAATCCAACAGAAGAGACTCAAAGGATGCGTTGATTCGGTCCTATCTCACCATCAATCAACATATCTTTTGAGTCCCTTCATCATGACGCACGTCTCGCAAGAGCCGATAGAGTTACATAGATGTTCTCCGAAAATAAAGAGTTTCTGTCATTCCGAAGACTAATGGCCAGTGGCCTGAACGACCTGTGGTGTGGCCTCATCAAGCACGAGAGCAATACCTCCTCCCGCTCGCATAGAGTGACCGGGTATATTGGGTGAGGAGAGACATACCATAAGCGCAAGCCGAACCAAGGTAAGCAGAGGTATCAGCATTAGAGCGCATTTACAGTTCCAGATGATGAGGGAAAAGCGGATCCTGCAAGCAAAGATAATCGATGGAAAGATTGAATTTTGGTGATGGGCCTTGAGGGAAAATCTGCATACCGCAACCGAAACATTGCCAGTCTTTGACCCAGGAAGTGTGTTCTAAGGTGAAGAGGTGGTAGTCAATGAGACTGACGCATGCAACCTTTGAGCAAAGATGCAACTTAACGGCATCCAGGCCAATGGTAGTCATATAGTTCGTTCTATCTTTGGTAGACGATGCAGTCGCCGTCTCTGTCATTGGCGTGTTCTTGGAACTTAGGGCCAATGCATCCGATTGCCATGAACCATGCAGGACGCGTCCTTCTTCGCTGGTTACTTATTGGTATGCCTCAAACAGTCTACACATAGTAATGATATGATTCCCAACTCCCGGGCCGGGGAAATAGGTGACATCGGTTAGATTGCAGGAGTGGGACAGGCAGCTCTGGTTCAAGTTTATGGCAGGTGCTATCGCGCAGAATTCTGGAATAAAAATCCTGCAGCCTGTGTATGTGTCATAATAACGGTACAAGTCATAATCACCTCATACCCCTTTTTATATTGGTTGGCATACCACTTGGCCTCGTAATTGCGTTATGGGTGGTGTCCCGTGGTTCCTGCGGGGTTCGATTAAAGGTTTGAATTTGCAATCAGGTCGTATGTATATAGATTTCATAATGGGCTTACATACTGGGATTTGGGATGCGATAGCGCGGTGTATGTATGATCCACAAGGTATCACCACACATCCTCAGATCTAGGCCTGCAAGTAAGAATGGTTAGTAAATTTTATCTACGTTTGCACTTGTTTACGTATTAGCCTATCGGCAGTCTCAGGACCGCCCGCATGATCAACAGCACTTGCGGGCCCCACGGCTTGGATCCTTTAGCTACTCGCAGCTCTTCTCAGGCAATGAATTTCTTAATATCACCCATTGGAAGATCGAGACTTTATCCCTTCGAAGTACCTGCACTGTTGCTCACTCGAACGTACTCGACCTGCAAGTCTCGTTTTCGACTCAGAGCCTTGGATTCGAGAACCTCCCCCAGGCTGTAATTCAGAACTCATTATGCAGACGACGGCGATTCCTGAAGGTCATATGGCTTCGCGCCATCCGACGGTTAACCCTCATCATGACGTTAAAGAAAGTGACAAACACAATGAAGGAATAGAAATGCAAGTGGAGTCGTCTCCAAGTGGTTCAGGGGCAGCGTCTATCTCTGACCTGAAAGCCCAAACGAAAGGTCAGCGGCTGCGCGCACGAGTGCAGTTTGCGACAGTCTGTGGGTCGATGTACCTAGCTGGATGGAATGATGGAACAACTGGTCCACTACTCCCACGGATACAGACAGTGTATGGCGTAGGTAGTTTCAAACACCTGCAGTTATCTCTGAAGCTGACTGTCCTATCATCCTAACAGCTGGATTTCGCTGTCGTATCTCTGATATTCGTGTTCGCATGCGTTGTACGATTTCACTGCTGTACAAGAATCACTAATTTCTGAGTTACGGGATAGGGCTTCCTATCTGGAGCGTTCGCAAATCTATATCTAGACGGTAAATTCGGCTTTGGGAAGGTAAGTCATCCGATTCGATGATTGTTTTTTGAGATCTGAGGTAGGCTTCGTGGTCTAGGTGATTGTGCTAGGTAAGACCACGTACTACACTGAGGTCGTAGTTGCCTTATTATTGCTCAGGATCAGCATGTCAAGTCATAGCATATGCAATAGAATCAGCTGCCCTGCCATTTCCTGCATTCGTGCTAGGTTACGCCATCAATGGCTTTGGAATGGCTTTACAGGTAAGTAATACAAGTGGAATGGATTCTACGACCCAAATGGACCTTGGAACTAGGACGCGCAATCGAATGGTTATGTGGCCAGTCTCAAGGATAACCCCGAGACGAAAATGGGGATCCTCCACGCGGTAAGTGTTGTCCTGAACGTGAATTCTCGATTTATCTCACTATTGAAAGGTATACGGTAAGTTACGCCCCCTTCTGTGCGGTGCAACGTAAACCCGTGATTGATTTTCGTTCAGGAGCTGGCGCTTTGTCGTCTCCTTTGGTAGCAACGCAATTTGCTCAGCTCCCGCATTGGTCATTTCACTACCTGTGCAGCCTCGGTATCGCATTCATAACCACTGTGTCGTTGATAGTAGTCTTTGGGCTGAAAACACAGGATGGTATGATAAGCACTCATATTATCGAGGAAATGGCTAAACAACCCACAGAGTGCCTCGCTCAGATTGGACAGCCAGCAGGTGAAAAGGGAACGAGTGAAAGTAGCCAGTTCAAGCAGATATTGGGGCTCAGAGAAGTGCACCTCCTTGCCTTCTTTATATTGGTGTATGTAGGAGTGGAGGTCACTGTAGGTGGTGAGTACGTAACTTGAGTGCGAAAGATGTTCACTCAGAATGGTGCTCTAGGCTGGATGGTGACGTACATCATCGATGTGCGCGGAGGAGGTCCGAGTTCGGGATATATCTCATCAGGATTTTTTGGAGGTAAGCTTTTTCAGTTATGCTAGGGGGTTCAACTATATATTTTAATAGGTCTTATGCTTGGCCGTGTCGGTCTTTTGTGGGTGAACAAAAAGGCAAGCCACTATCCCGTCCATATAGGATGCGACGTTAATGGATGCCAACAAATCACAGGTCGGCGAACGTCGTGTCTTGTTCATTTACGCCATCCTTGCAATTGGGCTGGAGCTAATAGTATGGCTGGTACCTTCACTCATTGGTGGAGGCGTGGCGATCGCATTAATCGGTGTGATTTTGGGACCGATGTACCCCATCGCTATGAATCACACAGTACGTATCCTCCCTGGGTGGCTCGTCACAGGTAATTCCGTGTTTAGTAGCATGAGTATGGTCAACTGAAACCTGAATGTAGGATCGATCGGCTGGATAGCAGGCTTCGGACAGGCAGGTTCCGCGCTTTTCCCGTTTTTGACAGGGATCATTGCATCTAAGACGGGAATCAAGAGTTTACAGCCATTGTGAGTGTTCCTATTAAATAGTTTGCTTGTGCCAAGACCGATTATTTGTGGACCAAAGACTCATTTCGATGATGGCGTTCATGACCATCTTATGGGCTTTGGTGCCAAGAACTGCTAGAAGAGCTGCATGATATATCTCAGCTGGCGGTGTGTCTTGTAGACGGTTTGACATGTGCCGATAGATTGCTCTCGCATCTTAATGACCTCGTTATGAACAAATTAAACATCCCCCTGAGTTTTCCCTCGGTGTTCGTGATTTTCGGCAGGTTATTGCCCATTGTCACAAAAACATAAGCGTAGGCTTAGGAGCTTGACATCTCATTGCTTCACCATCCATGTCGAAAAGTCGGGTGCCTGATATCTTCCTTCTGTTGGTCCAGGGAAGACTAAATTTCTCGTGCTAGAATAAAACCAAATGGTAAACATGAACGCGCAGGGAAATGATACCTTCGTCAGCACCAACATTAGTTAGCCACAACACACAACGAGTATGACCACAGATAGCAAGGGTATGGAAATACTGAAAACTATGGAAGTCGACTGCACTCAACACGACTACAATCTCAACTTTTAACGGCTTTTCTTCTTGAGCTACTCCGTGTCGCAGAGGCCGCACCAGCACTCGCCGTCGAAGTTCGCATGCTTTTCCTAGTTTTGGTCGTCCTCACAGGAGGCGATAACGGTTCTGGTGACATGGAAGCTACTGACGAAGTCGTCGACAACCTGGACGACCGGCGTGCAGGCGTCTTTTCGTCCTTTGCAGGTTTAGCTTTAGTTGAGGCGCCTGTTCGGGTTTTACGAGTGAGAGAGGGCGGCAAGGGAGCAACATCATCTTCATCCTGCTCTTCCTCCTCGTCAAGTAAGGAGCCAGGTATGCTCTGTGTGGGAGCAGGGCCCTTGATATTATCTTTACGGGAACTGACGGTTTTGCTTCGAGAGCTGGGTGAATGCGCACGGGGCTGAGACCGACGGGCGCCGCGTTGTTGCGGAAAGGCGTTTCTGCGAGGGGAACCAACATCGCTTTCGTCCTCGTCTTCATCATAAAATGCGCCTGGAGGCGCACGTTTCTTGGTTTCTGCCTGCTTAGACGCGGGCGCACGGGTGCGGTGCTCAGGTGAGGCTGCGCTCTTGTTGCCGAACACGGAGAAGGCAAGCTCAGGCGCATCATCCACATCGCCCGGCATGGTAGTGACGTCGCCGTCTTCATGGGTGATGAAGGCATTGTCGTCATCAGATTCCATGCTGATATCATCTTCCTCGCGAGTATGAGGCCGTGTGGCCACTTCTTCCGTATGAAGTGCACGACTCGTTCCATTCGGTGCTGGAGGTGGTTTGTAGAACGCATTTGGTGCCTGTTTGGCACTACCAGTCTTCTCAAAGAGTGACGTAGTTGGAGCGCTCGATGCATGCATAGCCTTCGATAAGGCGGTGCTGTGCGCGAACGTGATTCCGGATGGGCCCACGAGGGGGACAGGCGGCGCAGAAACGGGTTTGCGGGGTGGAAGCTGAGCGAAGGGCGATGCAGCGGGAGGCTTTTGGGACGATGAGGAGGAGAAGAGACTGCCTGGAACAGAGCCAACAAGTGATGATTTTGGCTCAAGACGGCCAGAACCAGAAAGACTGGCATGCTTTTCGGGAAGTCGGGGAGTCAGACTGTCCGTTCTACGAGGGGAAGCCCCATTCAGAGAACTCGTAGATGGAATCTCCTCCCATGACATGCTGAGATCGCCTAGAGGTGCTCTGGGCTTCGGAGGCGCAGGTTTCGCTAACTGGGGCATCGGGGCAGGAACCAGCGTACTCGGCTGGCCAAGCTCGTTCTCCAGCGACGTCCTTTCTACATATGTCATATTCGCCAAGATATCATCCATCATCTTCTTCCTCTCTCGTGCAGCTTTGACAACCTCTGTACCCGCAGACCCTGCCACAGAGAACTGACGGTCTAGTTTGATGGCTGCAGCAAAGTCTCCACTTTGGACGAGTCGGACACAGACAAGGTCTTGTGCTATGGCAATAGAAGCTGATGGAAGGTCATGCGGGGGTTTGAGAGCATATGCATGGAGTAGAGACTGTTCCATAGAGGATAGAGGGAATGCCACGAGTTGTGCCAACGGTCCAGGGCGTGGTTTGGCTGTTACAAAACACTTAACATCAACAAGGGTCACAAGGAATGTCGGTCGGTTTACGCACGCGAAAGACACCACTCTAAGAGCTTATGGAGTAGCCGTGAACGTGTGTCAGAGGAATCAGGAAAAGTGCGTTGGAATTGCCATGCATCCCAAAGACTCGAGTTAGCAAGTGCGAGCGCATACATATCAATGTCGTCAGGTTCCACGAGCGGGGGCTTGGCGGTGCGGACATATTTCACGATGAGTGGGGACGGGTTCTCGGATAATGAGAGCGCTTGCATAATTTTGGATGCATAGTCCCTATTAAGTCGAGCATCTGATAGTATTGACACTGCTTTCTGGATCGCCCGTGATTAAAGGTCAAAGAAACTATGATACTAAAGAGCATGACATACCTCGACATGGATGCCAGTGTCCAGATGCCAATATGCATCTGCAAGGGACACAAACTGTGGTGGAATACACCTCTCCTCCGCGAAAGTAGCCTCTCGTCCGTCTTGAAACCACTTCAAGAGGATGTAAACCAAGCAGTCCTTCTTCAAGCTGTCATAACTCGAGCCATTGATGACATCCAACAGCCTGTGGAGTGAATGTAGGTCTGTGGGCGGATACAACATGTCTGGTTGACGAATACCGCCACGTATGAGCAGAACGTCAAAAATGAGGATGTCGGCCATCTGCGCGCGTCGGGATTCTATCTCTGCAGACCTGGTGGTTGTCCAAGGAAATTCGTGTGCCGTTCCGAAAAGCGGGAGCCAGCTCGAGACCACATTTCTATCTTCCTGAGGGAGTACAAGACAGAAGTCAAGCAAGGCTACGGATCGCACTTGAGGGTACTCACGATGTCCATGCCACTTTGTAATGAACACGCCTAAGCTGCCTCAAACCTTGTGGTTTCCGACATCTTCAACAAAGCGTTGCTGAGGTAATCTATTTTGATGAAAACGGAAAATTAACCCCTGATATATGTAAGGTCGTGGAAATATGGCCAGTGGTAGGTAAAAGTACATCTGGTTTGTGCCCCTGCTATTCCTACGCAAGACGATCCGTGATGGATGCATCAGCTGCATTTGCAAAAGGTACCTCTGAATCTGGCTTATTTGCTCCCTCTTTCCGTGAAATCTGCACATCTCCTTTGAATCCGAGATAGTAAATGCGAGAAATTCCAACTGACTCGCGCTTTTAAGTTATTCAGTTTACTTATCTTCGTCATGGGGAAAATAACATAAGTGACTTACGAAGTGTAGGCTCAATGAGTGAACATTGGTAAATGCTCTAGCTTTCACAGGATACTCAACCACTTCATGAGTCTCGCCCGGATCTATGAGACTGATGCAGAAATTGGGCTTTGTATTTTCAGCGTCGCTGATGCCGATGATGTTTGGGTAATTCGCGTACACCCTGAGTTGGCGCGGTGTAGCATTACCTCTGCCTGTACGTATGATGGCCATGTAGCAATCCATACATCAAGTTTAAAGAAGCGTTTAATCACCTAACTTGAGTAGAATAGACTTGACGCGCACGTTCTGTGCGAAGGATACATATATGAACATCTCCAGAACGTCATTGATCGAACTGAATCTCTCCTGAGAGGATGCGGCTCACATGATCATCTGCGTCGGATTCTGCATATATAGTGGTATCCTCATGTTCACTCCATGGCTTAATAATCGCTTTCGCCAGCTGTGGTATTACCAGGTTGAGCCCATGTACACTTGATATTTACCCAAAATCAGATGTCTTTTAAACTGCGATGAGGGAATGTAAATGAATGCTTACTTCTCTCTGTCAATCAACGGGTACAGGTTTAACGGCGACTTTTCCCCGCTGATATTTGTGGCGAGGGGGCTGTGTCCCGCCACTACGGTCGAGGTAAGTGGTTCACTGAAACCATCTCGAACTTCCGAATCACGGTCGGAGTCCTCGGACCAATCATCATCATCCTGTGGTTGGCTTGCAACCTCGACAATGATGTCAGCAAAGAACCTGTCTTCATCTGCGGCTCGCTGCCGCTTGACGGTTTGACGAGGCATGGTATAAGATTGAGGGAAAAGTGAATTCAAACTCAGGAAGGCAGGTTCTTTCATCATATCTGAATCATCACAGCCTATCACAGCCCATCACAGCCTGGTGTGTTCACACTTTGAATGTGGTAACCAAGGATTTCGCAAGCCAATGCAAGGCTGTACAGTGCAACTTCATGGCCCCGCATGCGTCAAGGATATCGGTTGACTGGTGGCCACAAACTCGGGGTCAGTCACGGTCAGTCATGAAACGTGGATCATACAAATCCAAGGCAGGGAAATTACATCACCGGGCAGTAGTCTGTTGCCCTCCTGTCTTCTGTGCAAGGCGATCTACAAGGGGTGCATCAGCCGCATCAGCAGCAGGTACCTCTAACTTATTTGTTCCCTCTTTCCGTAGAGTCCGCACATCTCCCTTGAATCCCAGGTAGTAGATGCGAGAAAGCTCTCCACCAACTGAATCGCCCTAAAACATATTCAGTTCATCGATTTTTGACCATGAGGGTCTGATGAGGGTGGACATGACTTACGAAGTACAAGCTCAAGGAATGAACACTGGAAAATGCTGCAACCTTCAAAGGGTATTCAACCACTGCAGTCTCGCCCTCCAAGAGACTGATGTTTAAATGCGGGTTTGTGTTTTCAGCGTCGCTGAAATCGATGATGTTGGGGTAATTCGCATACACCCGGAGGTGGCGGGGTGTAAATTCACCTCTGCCTGTACGTATGATGGCAATCTAATGCTGACATCAAATTCATAAGAGTACCAATCACCTAATTTGAGTATAATAGACTTAACGCGCACGTTCTGTGCGAAGGGCACATGTATGATCATCTGCAGCAAGTTATTGGTCAAAGTGGATCTTTTATCAGATACACAGCTCACTTGATCATCTACACCGGAGTCTGCATATACAGTGGTATCCTCACGCTCACTCCACGGTTTGATGACTGCTTTAGCCTGCTCTGGTATTGCCAAGTTGAGCCCATGTACGCTTGATAATAGTATTTCGTCAAAATCAGACATCGTCGCGAAAAAGTACGCTGCGATAAGTCAATAAATGCTTACTTCTCTCTGTCGATCAGCGGGAACAAGTTTGAAAGGTCCGTCCCACTTAAATCTGCAGCTAGAGAGTTGTGTTCCTCCATCACCGTCGTGGTCAATCACATCAATGAATATCAAACGCGCATGTTCGACCTAAATTGGCACAAACCAAACAACGACAAATGCTTTGAACGCCTTCGAAATGAAATTTCTGCCTCAACGCGTTCAAAGCAAATGCACAGACTTGCAAGAGCCAGCGTCTCCTCCGCATTTCGACGGCCTCCAACTCATTCGTGCCGCATATTTCTGTGTAGACCGTTGCCTTCATCCTTGAGACAGGTATCCACCGATCCCTCGTCGGCCGGTTCACCTTCAAATTCTTCGCCGCTCAATGCATTGCCAGAATCACATACACAAGAGGTAGAGGCTATTGAGGAGGAAGGGATCAATCATGCCTTTCCAGACGTCATGAAACCAGATCCTCTTCATGACGACCTTTTAGCCATGGAATTCCCTGCTACCAAACGCACACCGCACGCGAACCGCGTCATAATCCGCAGCGTCTATGAACAACGTGTTAATCAGGTGCTAGAAACAGGCGGTGCAGAGAAGTCAGAGAATGGTGCCGAAGAAGAAGAAGACGCTGATGAAGAAGGCGAAGTCTCTCCGCTTGCACACCTCCCTCTTAGCCGGGCAGCTCTCGATAAGCTTTACAAATTTCAGCTCATTTCGCGGCGCATCACGCAACAGACGGGGAAGGGAAAAATACACCGACAATATGCGCTTGTTGTTGTGGGGAATGGAGATGGGCTAGTGGGGTATGGAGAGGGCAAGGACGAAGAACTGCCGAGAGCATCCGACAAGGCATTCGCTGCTGCCGTCCGCAATATGGACTACGTTGAGCGCTTCGAGAAGCGTACGGTGTGGACGGACATGGAAACTAAACTCGGCTCCACGCATATTATCCTACGACCGCGTCCTGTTGGTTTCGGATTGCGCTGTAATCCAAACGTGCACCAGGTGCTCAAAGCAGCAGGCATCAAGGATGCCAGTGCAAAAGTATGGGGCAGCCGTAATCCACTCAACGTCATCAAGGCTCTATTCAGGGTGCTGCAGGCTGGGAACGCGCCGTTGTCTATGGGTGATGGCTTTGGAGGGAAGGCCAAGAAGCTCGATAAGGGATCTGGACTGCGTAACAAGAGTGCTGTAGAACGCGATCGTGGGCGGAAGCTCGTGGATCTTAGGACGTACTGATTTGGGGTGCCGTTAGCTTCATTCCCGTGTTTTGGCGTCCCTGCTTTGTGGCATTATTTCCCGCGGAATAAATTGATTGGCTCAGTACGTTCTCTTACTCGACGTTCCTGCAGCGCCCAGCTATGATCGAAACCCGAGGCGAAGGTTAGTGGTAAGTTCAGGAAGACCCCCTTGAGCTGACGTCCGAAATTAAATTCTGTGCTTGGTGAGTAAGACAAACTGAAACCCGCTGCATTGTTATTTTACCATTTTCGAATGAAAGGTAACCTTATTCCATCCTTCTAGAATACGTCGCTGAAGAGATCATACTAATAATATTGCCATTAACAGGTTCAAAGAGCCAAGGGCAAATGGATGAAGGACACTGCATGCGTGCGTGAATTGCATGAAATTTACAGCCGCATATCGATACATAAGATTTTCTTGTACGCCAGGTACTCATACATAATGCCTGGATGGTTGCACAACAGTAAATCAAAGAAAAAGAGAAATCGAAAGGTGTTGTAAGATGGCGCCGAAAATGCTAATGTCATGGCATAAGAAATCGTGAGTAGGTCGGAAGAATGATGAATGAGTGAATGAGAACAAGGCTATAAGCCACCAGCTGTAGCGAACAGTTTTCCTGGTGAAAACCAGTGGCGTTTTTGACGAGGCCGTGGGGCCTGCTGCCGGCATTGCTCGTGTGTAGCGGTTACAACAGGTGGTGGCGGCTCCGGCATGTTAGGTGACGGCGACCGACGTCCCCAAGTGGGACTCGAAGAAAAGAACGTGGAGAAGGGAAACGAATCTGTGAAAGACCCCCTGCGCGAACGCGGCCGTTCTTCCATTTGGTGTGGCGGCGACGACGAGCGGGGGAATGAGAACCTCCACAGGCTTGAGGACCATCTCTTCTCCTCACTGGCAGTAGAACGTGGGATCGGGATTGGGGCTGAAGGAGGAGGAGTCGGAAGGGGGGCGTCAACGGAACGAAAGGCATTCATGACTACGGCGGGCACAAAGTGATTCATACCAGGCGTAACTTGGTCACGCCGCCAGGTGGCCAGTGTAGTGTCCTCGGCAACGTGACACGTGGGAGAAAGATCGAGGTCGAGACCCACAACGCTCGAGGACGACGTGGAGGGGTATGATGATGGGGAATAGTCTGTTTCTGTGTAATCCCATGTGGAGTCCATCCGTTGGCTTTCAGGAGTAGAATAAGCACCGAGGTCAACTGAAGAAGGCATTCCAGAATTTGTCCAAGGCAAAGACAGTTTCGAAACGGAGGGGGGAGTTGGAAGGTAAAAACAGGAAGAGAACGGTGTTGAGCTTTCGACAGCAGTGTGCATAGAGGAAAAGGTAGAACGTGTTTCACTGCTACCAGTGAAGAATATACGACGCCCGCACACTGTGTTGATCTTAAGACCTTTGGAGGGAATCGGCGTGGGCCTGCTGCGCATCACCGTGACACCCTCAGGAGTGGCGGGAACGGAGGGTAATGAGCTGGAAACAGGAGATTGGGGCGAGTATGTCGAAGGTGGAGTACGAGGGGACTCGTATATTTTGAGTGGCTCGATCAAAGACGGCGATGGCGACCGAATAGACGATTCGATGGCCCAGGTTGCGTTGCACGACGAGTACTGCTCCCAAGCCGGATTGTGTACAGAATGCCTCGTAAAGTCCATCTCCGCATCCGAATCTTTGCTCCAAAAGGACTTGAGCTCATCTTGAGCCTCGACAAGTTCCTCATGGTTAGAGGAGTCGCTGTCGCTCTCAAGGTCGACATCGACCTCCCAGGCACAACGGGCCATGCTGCCCTCAAATATAACACCCTCTGCGTAGAAGTGTTCCACGTCCTGAATCGCCACGCGAACCTCTGCAAGAGTGAGGCGGTGCCTCCAATCCACTTCCAACATGCGGCACAGAATCTCGTTCACCTCGGGCGAAATAGGTAAGACGGTTGGCAAAAAATTAGCCGGGTCCTGCAAATACGCTTGAAACGTGGGGTCTGATGATGACGCCGACTTCCACGGATTTCGACCGGTGGCGAGGTTGAGGAGGATTATTGCCAACGACCAAATGTCATTGAATAGGGGTGAATACGAGCCTGTCGGAGCGAATTCCCCTCCTTGACATTCTAAAATAAAGGTCGGTATACGTCGCGGTTGAAACAAGAAAAATTTACCTGGACTCATGTGATATACGCTACCCGTTCTGAATTCCTCGCTAAACCTATCAGTTGTAGCAAGGCCAAAATCGGTGATGGCGACTCGCATGCCGCCGTCAAAGCACAGGACATTCTCTGGCTTAAGGTCGCGGTGGTATATGCCAAGTGAATGGCAGTACTCGACAGCGTCAAGGAGCTGTAGAAATATGTGCTTGATAAGGTGGTCATGACCCAGGTAGCGGCAATTATGCAATATCTGGGAGAAAAGGTCGCCGTCACTCGCGTAATCCATGATGATGTAGGTGTAGTTGCCCTCCTCGACCACCCTATGAAGAGTGACCACATTCGGATGCGCTGAAGCGAGGCGATGCAGAGCTATCTCACGTATGTGAAGCTGACGCTGCCGCGTGCTGTGGTGAATGTGGGAGCTTATGAGGCACTTGACGGCGTAGGAAGTGAGAAGGGGATCACGGGTGTCAACGGCGCGATAGACAACCCCATACCCGCCGACGCCCAACACTTCTACGAGCTCTAGGGTATTGTTGTCGATGAGAGTGCCGAGAGCGGGGGGAGGAGGAGTGTTCGCAGACGCAGACTGCTTGGATGGCATCCTGGCCGAAGTAACTTCTACGACAGAGGGATAGCGGTGGGGAGGGGGAACGTCCTAATGGACTTGAAGGGAAGGGCCGGGTGCTAGGGACGTTACGGGGAGAGGTAAACGGGAGAGGCAAAGAGTAATGGTGTATGAGCGGCAGTTTAAATGGCTGACGTCTGTTTGCGGCGTGTTCAGCATGAGGCCGCGCCTGGTATGGTGTCCGTGATAGACGAAGGGGGCGCAACGTTTAGATCCCCCTTGCGATAGTGACGCGCTTGGCTTTTCTACGGTTCTGTCATAATCCGAGCGGCATACTATTGGCAGCTCATTTCATTTTGCGTATGTCTCGGGTACCCCTAAATGGAAACAGCGCAGGCGATGCGAACACCCATTACCGCATCGAGAGCGAAAGTGATCGATTACAGCACCGCTTTCACAAGAGGAGTTACCTGCTTAGGAATCCGACGCGGCGGTCCCCTCTGTCCCCCATAATTTCTATCTTGTCAGCATTGAATATCTGTAAGTGCTGTACGGTTCTTTGGTCAATATTTGATCGATTTCACCTCCCACTTTGGAAAGAAGCCCTTCGAAAGATCAGTGACATACACAACTTTGTCAAAGGCGGTTCTATGAGAACCGCACCGTGCCATCCATGTTCCACAGCCGTGTCCTCGGCGCAACAGGGCGGGGGGGCCGCCGCGGATGTAGAAAGTACGATACCATATCATAGACAAGGGCTAGGAATTGCAAAATGGATAACAGCTGACCAATACCCGAATGATGGGTTATGACACAACCATTCTGAACCGATTCGTTGAACACCGGGAGACGATCATTACCAGATTCGACTTACATAATTCATGTGAATGGGAACGATTGGCACAGAAGGCAGTTTAGCTGCGGCTACAGCACGACAAACTGCTGCGTTTTAACGAAACGGTGTCCAAACGTTGGAAACGTTGCGATTCATGGCAGATACGACATCGAGGGTTGAAATGTAGCCAGTTGTAGTACACCACACGGACATCGCGTGGAGTCTAAACCACGAAGACTCAAAGCACGTGAGCACGACGCGTTGTGGCACGTCGGAACAGCGGAGTTCTAATAAACACGCGTCCATTTTAAAGAGTTTAGCGAACACGCATCTGCGGTTAACGTTGCTCGTCACATTCAACGACCACGCGCATCAAGCGACCCCCCAGCCTACACTGCCCAACCTGCCTCACTAGCGCTCTTTTTTCCATTGCCCAATTCACCGCCTTCTCTTTGCCTCATTGCTCATTCAAATCTCAATGTCCGTTCGCTCTTTTACCGTCTTCCAGGACATTCCAACCGAGATTCAGAAGATCAGTCATGGTAGCGATAAAAGTCTGGTGATGCCCACAGCTGCAGATGTTTCAGCCACATTATTATCCACCCTTGCCGCTATCGAAAAGGAGAACCTTCATCCGCTTACAGGCGAACGCGCGGCCCAAACCTTAACTAATGCATCCAAAAAGCGCAAGACAGCAGTTCTAGTGACGAAAGTTGTAGCTCCTCCGACATCTTCTAAGAAACAGAAAGACGTCAAGTCTGAGCCGAAGAAATTGCGAAAATCTACCAGTGGCAATGGAAAGAGAAGTGATGGGCGCAAAAAAATCGCTAGAGAGTCACGCTCTGCGCGCAAAGCTTCGCCTTTGCCGAGGGTTGATGAGGAACAGGAAATTTCGACTGCGACTCCAATTCAGCGAATCCCCACTCGTCTTACTATATCCCAGGCCAAGATAGACTCGAGGTGCTATGAGCTTACCGTCTCGCCATTGGCAGACGTCTCCGAAGCGTATGATACTGCTACAGAAGCCTCGGATCAAGAGTCTGTATTTGAAAAGGTTGGTATATCCCTTCTCTGTATTTTTTTAACGTCGATTGACACTGGCTTCAGGAACAGTCTGCTGAACCTGAAATCCGCGACTATTCCTCTCCCGCATTATCGCACGCGTCCTTACCATCCGAGCAAGCGGAAGCTACTCCACTTGCTCCGAGGATAGCTTCTAATACCGAATTCTCCACGCCAGAACGCAAACAGATCTACTCAGCATTTACCTTTTCATCTCCCTCGCCTTCATCGAGACGTTTTAGGGCAGCTCAGTCATC
Source organism: Suillus paluster (assembly GCF_016628075.1). Taxonomy (NCBI): domain Eukaryota; kingdom Fungi; phylum Basidiomycota; class Agaricomycetes; order Boletales; family Suillaceae; genus Suillus; species Suillus paluster. Next base: position 130,786 of record NW_024537569.1, read on the forward strand.
CCCCACGAGCGAGACCACCCCTTCCCACTCGGAATAATACCCGTCGTGAGCCTTTTGAGCTACCACAATAGTGACACATGCACATGCACAATTTACTATCAAATCTTACCTCAACCTCATCTTCGCATAACTCATCAGTGGCCTTCAATCCCAGCGGCTGCCTGCCTTTCCTTCTTGTGTATAGCATTTTCCTTCTATTTATGCATTCTATCATCACCGACATCTTTACCTATGGGTTATATCTCGCTTGCTATGCTTCGGTCTGGTTCACTCGCTTTGGTTTGCTCGTTGCTTTGTGCTCCCAGCGTATCTCCATTGTTGGACTCCTCAAGCATCTGTGTATTACGCATTTCACATCAATCTATCTTCACTTCAAGAGATCGCCAAAGCATTTTCTATGTCTCCCACTCCGAGTCGTCAAGAGGAGTTCTAGATAAGCTTTTTTTGGACCAAGTTCCTTGGTCGCCAGTCGTAGAGCTACTGATCTAATGAGCAACAACTCTGCATGCCGAGCTCAGGCCTCTAGTCGAACATCACACAAACACTCGTAAATAACGCGTCATCTCACGTCACGCGTTAATCTATATATCAATCGCGGTCACACGAGGAGTCGAAGACGCACTGAACGAGAACAATGTCAGGCTGACGAGGTATACAAGGCCGTACACTCTGAGTGTACCACCGGAACCCAACCATCAAAATGTCGATCATGTTCGCCTCCGAGTCTTTCGTCATTAAAGAATTATTTCATTCACACTGCCTGCTTTGCTAACTTGGTAATCCTCCAGGCCATGTGTTTTGCGGAAACTGGCTACTAAACTCGTTGCGTGTGTGTTTAGACATAAGTACTTGTTATCTGCACAAGTCAGGAGCTCTTAGCCGCAACCAGGTTCTGCCACCCCCTGCACCTGAGTTCTGGCGCAAACCAGTTCTGCTAACAACGCTACCGGTCTTAATGTGAAGCAACGATTATCTTCCTTTGCTTGGGCTGGCCAGGGGACACTAGTTATAGAACTACCAGAAGGCCGCACCGCAACTATAATCCCAGCACACAGAAACAAGGTGTCCGGTGTCTTTGATGCGATGCACGTGACGAAACCTGGGTACGGTTGTCCGGGCGTTCCATACGTGCTTACACTTGACAGCGACACCTTGACTATAGTCTTGGCTCAGCGATAGGCACATCATGAGCCCCACATCTATTTTTCATCGGCGGGAATTCTTTGACAAACTTGAGCGATAAGCATGGAAGAGGGACAATTAAAGAACTGCAAGTCGTGGACAATGGTAGCGCCCTCCCAGCAGTTGAAGTTGCCATGGACTTAGTCAATAGGATCATGCAAAGCCTCGAAGTCACTCATGAGCCCAATCTCACGCTCGCCGAGCAGCTCATCACCGTGAGTATCCACTACGGATTCAATCTCCCATTTGTGAACATAACACGTTCCATAGAACGAAGATATGCTGCCTGTCGAGCCAGAGAAACGAACATGGCGTGGATACAACTACGTCGCCTTCTGGATAGCAGACATGTTTAATATCAACATGTGGATGATCGTATCGTACGCTCGCTATAATATCATGGGCTTGGTATGTATTAAATGAGATCTTCAAGCTCCATGATCCAACTAGGAATGTCATGGTGGCAAGCCTGGATATGCGTATGGCTGGGTCAGGGCATCGCCACGCCGTTCCTTGTCCTGAATGCGCGTCCCGGTGCCGTTTTCCATGTGACGTTCCCAATCGTGAACCGCGCCAGCTTTGGGATGTTTGGCAGCCTGTGGTGTGTCTTTAATCGCGCTGCTATGGCATGGTGCGCGTTCCTGCCTTCACAGTGACGCCTGAGCTAAGCATCACAGCATATGGTATGGTGTCCAGGCGAGCATCGGCGGTTCCTGTGTGCTCGTGATGCTCAGAGCCATGTGGCCTAGCATCAATGACCTGCGTGCGTTGCATTTCTCGTGTCCTGTGTGTATGTATCCAGTTGAGGTTGGGTAATAGCCAATTCAATGCCTGCATCCTCAGGAACGGACACTCGAGACTACCTGTGCTTCTTCCTCTTTTGGCTCATTTCACTCCCGGTCATTTGGTTCCCTGTGCACAAGGTGTAAGTACACTCGCATCTTCTGGCGAAGGTGGTCATAAAGCGACCTTCCTCAGCCGCCACTTCTTCCTTGTGACGCCTGTCCTGATGCCCATAGCCTCAATCACATTCCTGGTATGGTGCATCGTGAAAGCTCACGGAATTGGCCCGATCATTCACCAACCTTCCACGCTGCACGGATCGAAACTAGGCTGGGCCATGGTGGTCAGTACCATGTCATGCATCAGTAACAAGGTGACACTTGTCACAAATGCACCGGACTTTGCCTCGCGAGCACGCACCCCATCTGCCGCGCTATACCCGCAACTATTTGCGAGTCCTCTCACCGCGTCGTTTGTGTGCTTGATTGGTATTCTTGTGAGTTCGTCGTCACAGGCAATTTACGGGAAAGCCATCTGGTCGCCCATTAATCTGTTGGGAAATTTCTTGAATGACAATCCGTCGAAAGCCACAAGATTCGGGGTGAGTGAATGGGATGCCCTAGGACTGGGACACATGTCTGACGCGGTATCACGTCTTCCCTTTGGCAGGTATGGTTTATCTCCGCGTCATTCATGATCTCGCAGGTGACGTCGCGTGTTTTATTCGATGTTGGTTGTGATTCTGATGCTTCTTCTCCCAGATGGGGTGTGTATCGACTAACACGTCCAGAGCGCTCCTTAAGCTGACATTGGTTACCAAGGACAAACGTCTCTGCGAACTCAGTATCGGCAGGATGCGATTTGACCGCCCTGTGCCCTCGTTTCATTGTATGCATCTCCAATGTATGAACAGTACTCACATACTTAAAATCTGACTACAGAACATTCGACGTGGCGGGTATATTGCTGCCACCGTCGGTCTGGCCATGTGTCCGTGGAACGTTCTGAAGAGTAGTAATGAGTTTACCTCTTACCTTTCTGCATATTCCGTGTTCCTGAGCTCCATTGCTGGGGTAATGGTAGGCGATTCTGCGATAATTCTTTTGAGCATTCTGAACGGGTTGCTGTAGGTGACGGAATACTATATCGTCCGCAAGGGTCACTATAACGTAAAGGATCTTTATAATACCGAGAAGGGCAGTTGGTACTGGTATACATATGGGGTCAACTTCCGGTGAGAGTCTCAGTAGGCTTGGAGCGTTCAAGACCCTGACAAGAGCAATCCAAGGGCATATGCCGCGTATATTTCTGGAATCCTTATCAACGCTGTCGGTTTCGCTGGAGCGAGTGAGTTAACTCCACGATCACGATGTACCGATGTTGAGCTGTTGTGTTCCAGCTGGGCGGATAGTTCCCCTGGCAGCTACCCGAATATACGAGCTATCTTTCTTTACGGGCTTCGGGGTTTCTGCAATTGTCTATTGGGCGCTGAATCGTGTTTTCCCAGTAGTTGGCGCCGCTGACACGTTCGAGGAAATCGACGTGTCTGAGTATGAACATAAGTCGAGTGGTTTGCGGGACGTTGAGGGGGGACACATAGATATGAAGGACGGAGGATCTGAAATCGCGAGCGAAATATAAAGAGGAAGCTTGGAGCAAATGTGGATTTCACCAAATGTCATATGGTTTCTTAGCACAGGGGCTAGTACTTAACAGATTGTCGTCCGGAGGCACAACAATCACCACCTCTTGAATATACAGACTCGCATAGGCCTATGGGAGTTTCTTGCATGTATGGTAGTGTCCCAGAGCCAATCTTGGATGTGGAACAACAAGAGTCCGTATCGTTCACACTGATTGTCTTTGTATCGAGGCTCGAACTTGAGTATCTCAGATGGACTTCGCTGAGCCGGAACTGGTGAGCGTACATACAACCGAATGAGCAGCAGAGAAGTATATGAATTTTGATCGGTTCCTTCAGCAGGAGGAACGTGAAGGAACAGCGGAGACAGGCCTAGGGGTTAATTGTTAGCAACAATGATCGGAACGCGACTAGTTGATAAAGGACAGCTTCCAATACCGAATTCTCCACGCCAGAACGCAAGCAGATCTACCCAGCATTTAATTACCTTCACATCTCCGTCGCCTTCAGTTTAGTATATCTCGCTTGCTATGCTTCGAAGCGGTCTGTTTCCCTCGTTTTGGTTTATGCTCCCGTCATGTTGGATCTCTCAAGGCCATCTGTGTTCGCATTTCGCATTAATTTATGTTCAAGAGATTACCGAAGAATCAGTTTTATGTCTCGTTTCACTTGCACTCCGAGACCGCAAGAGATGAAGTCAAGATGTGTTCTTGTTCAGCTTCTATTTTGGGCCAAAAGTAGGCACGTGCCACTTGACCTTCGATCACGCTCGCGACTCTCAAAGACTAGGCTCAGCGATAGGCACTGATCACAAGTTCCACATCTATTTTTCATCTACCACTTGCACTCCATGTAAAAGTGATGGCGGGAATTCCTTGACAAACTGGAGAGATAAGCACGGAAGGGAGGTAGTTAAAGAACTGCGAGTCATAGATGATGATGGTACCCTCTCACCAGCTGAACTTACCATGGGCTTGCTGAATAGGATCATCCAAAGCCTCGAAGTCACCCGTGAGCCCAATCTCACGCTCGCCGAGCAGCTCATCACCGTGAGTATTTGCCACACATTCAATCTTTCATTTGTTAACATAACTCGTCGCGCAGAACGAAGATTTGCTGCCTGTCGAGCCAGAGAAACGAACATGGCGTGGATACAACTACGTCGCCTTCTGGATAGCAGACATGTTTAATATCAACATGTGGATGATCGTATCGTACGCTCGCTCGCTATAATGTCATGGGCTTGGTCTGTATTAAATGAGATCTTCAAGCTCCATGATCCAACTAGGAATGTCATGGTGGCAAGCCTGGATATGCGTATGGCTGGGTTATGGCATTGCCACGCCGTTTATTGTCTTGAATGCGCGTCCTGGTGCCATTTTCCATGTGACGTTCCCAATTGTGAACCGCACGAGCTTTGGAATGTTTGGCAGCCTGTGGTGTGTTTTTAATCGCGCTGCTATGGCATGGTGCGCGTTCCTACCTTCACAGTGACGCATGAGCTAATTAGCACAGCATATGGTATGGTGTCCAGGCGAGTATCGGCGGTTCCTGTGTGCTCGTGATGCTTAGAGCAATGTGGCCTAGCATTAATAACCTGCGTACGTTGCGTGTTTCAATAGTTATATCCAGCTGAGGCTGGTTAATAGCAAATTCAATGCCCGCATCCTCTGGAACAGATACCCGAGACTACCTGTGCTTCTTCCTCTTCTGGCTCATTTCACTCCCGGTCATTTGGTTCCCTGTGCACAAAGTGTAAGTACACTCACCTCTTTTTGCGAAGGTGGTCATAAAGCGAACTTTCTTAGCCGCCAATTCTTCCTTGTGATGCCTGTCCTGATGCCCATAGCCTCAATAACGTTCCTCGTATGGTGCATCGTGAAAGCTCACGGAATTGGCCCGATCATTCACCAACCTTCCACGCTGCACGGATCGAAGTTGGGCTGGGCCATGGTAGTTAGTTCCATGTCATGCATCAGTAACAAGGTAACTCTTGTCACAAATGCACCGGACTTTGCCTCGCGAGCACGCACCCCATCTGCCGCGCTATACCCGCAACTGTTTGCGATTCCTCTCACCGCGTCTTTTGTGTGTTTGATCGGCATCCTTGTGAGCTCGTCATCACAAGCAATTTACGGGACAGCCGTCTGGTCGCCCATTGATCTTCTGGGAAATTTCTTGAATGACAATCCGTCGAAAGCCACAAGATTCGGGGTGAGTGTTTGTGATGCCCGAGGAGTTAGGCGTATGTCTGACGTGTTATCCCTTTGGCAGGTATGGTTTATCTCGGCGTCGTTCATGATTGCACAGGTGACGTCGCGTGTTTTATTCGGTGTTAGTTGCGGTTCTGATGCTTCTTCTCCTAGATGGGGTGCGTGTCGACTAACATGTGCAGAGCGTTCCTTGAGCTGACACTGGTTACCAAGAACAAACATCTCTGCGAACTCAGTATCGGCAGGATGTGATTTGACCGCCCTGTGCCCTCGTTTCATTGTATGCATCTCCAATGTATGAACAATATTCACATACTCAAGATCTGACTGCAGAACATTCGGCGTGGCGGGTATATTGCTGCCACCGTCGGTCTGGCCATGTGTCCATGGAACATTTTGAAGAACAGTAACGAATTTACCTCTTACCTCTCTGCATATTCCGTGTTCCTGAGTTCTATTGCGGGAGTGATGGTAGGCGATTCTGCGATAATTCTTTTCACCCTTCTGAACGGGTTGCTCTAGGTGACGGAATACTATATCGTCCGCAAGGGTCACTATAACGTAAAGGATCTTTATAATACTGAGAAGGGCAGTTGGTACTGGTATACATATGGGGTCAACTTCCGGTGAGAGTCTCAATGGCTTGAAGCGTTCAAAACCCTGATGCCAATCAAGGGCATACGCCGCGTATATTGCCGGAATCCTTATCAACGTTGTCGGTTTCGCTGGAGCCAGTGAGTCGGCTTCACGATCGCGATGTACTACTACCGGTACTGAGCTGTTGATTTATAGCCGGGCGGATAGTCCCCCTCGCAGCTACCCGGATATACGAGTTGTCGTTCTTTACGGGCTTTGGGGTTTCTGCAGTTGTCTATTGGGCACTGAATCGCGTTTTCCCAGTGGTTGGAGCTGCTGACACGTTTGAGGAAATCGATGTGTCTGGGTATGCATACAAGGCAGGTGATTCGCGCGATGGTGAGGAAGTAGATATGAAGGACGGGGGATCAGAAACTGCGAGCGAAAGATAAGGTTCTAGGGTGAAGGAAACTATGTCATATTCAAATGCCAAATATGGCGAGAGGATGATGTCATTGTTTAGGGGTTGCCACCTACTCTCATCTGCCCACACCATACATTTGCCATAAATTCAAACAGAATGTCGTCCGGAGGCACACAATCACCACCTCTTGAGTTTACAGACTCGCATAGGCCCATGGGAGTTTCTTGCATCGATGGTAGCGTCTCAGAGCCAATGTTGGATGCGGAGCAACGAAAGAGTGCGTATTATTCACAGCGACTGTATGAATCTGCCGCTCAAATCTAGTATTTCAGCTTACTTTGCTGAGCCGGAGCCGGTGAGTGCATCGCCAAAAGAATAGTGTGGAAGAATGTGAATCTCATTGACGCCTTCAGAAGGAAGAACGTGGAAGAACGAAGGAGATAGGGAAGGAGCAGCAAAAAGGATCCGCGAAGGGTAAAGAGGATTGATTGTTAGCAACATTCATCGGAACGTGACTAGTTCATGAATCATCGGTCGAATTTGAGGAACGCGGAGTGCATGGTTGTACAGTACTAGTACTACAAATATGGGGTTCTACTTGCCGCCGTGTAAATATTCCTCCCACCACGTTTTGAATCCTGAACATTCTAAGGGAAGTAATTTCTCTGTTTCAGTAGTAGACAGGTGGCAGTTGTAAGGGCGTGATGTGGCACCAGCGCCAGTTGGAGGAGTGGAGACAGGTTTAATATAATTCATGTCATTGAAACCGAGGATGCTGGCAAAGATTTGGCACATCTGATACTTTGTGAAGGACTCGTGTGCCGAGTAGTGGAGAATGGGTGGTAGAGTATCGACGCTGAGATCTACCAAACCTCATATTTCAGCTAATAGGTTTCTCAACAGAGATATGTACCCACCCGTTAAGCGGACCAGGAAGGATGCGATGTCCAATACGTTCGTAGGATATCTGATCGCGTAATCATCCATGTTAGACTCCTTTGATTGGTCCCGGACGACATCAATGAGGATATTGACAGCCGAGTCTGCGTTGTTAGGTGCAGGACCGTACCTAGGCGCGGGCGAGGTCAGAGACAGAACGAAGGACATGACGCAACGCAGGGTCACTTGCAAGACTGGAACTCTCAAAACAACTGTCCTGGCACCCTGCTGCCGAGCTTGCAATACGGCATTCTCACCATCCCGTTTGGTCTGTCCATAAATCTGAAGTGGGTTAGTAGGTGACTCTGGTGTGTACCCGCCAGGGGGAGGCGATCTTCCGTCAAAGACATAATCTATCCATAACTGAGTGGTAGTGGGTTCCTGATGGCGTGGTACGTTACTCACCAGTAGAGATATACACGAGCGTGAAGTCGATTGCCTTCGCGAGTTCACCAAGATACCCCGGCACTCCAACGTTCAGCTGGATAAGCGCCATCAGATGTGTCACGGCTAGTAATCATGTTCTGATTGACGAACGAGTTGGGTTCCAACTTGGTCCTGAAGTCATAATTGACGGATCAATGCAACGTGTCGCTGTAAACATCCATACCTTCTCGGCAACGTCAGGTCGTCTCTCAGCAGCGCAATGGATCACCCCTTATGAATCACAGTAAAGACCTGGGTGAAACCACCCTGAAATCGCACGCACAAGTCGGCTTGATTTCTTCCAAGATCTGCTTCGTCGCTTCCTTATCTGTGAGATCTAGTTGCACTAGATGGCTAGCGGGGCTCTTATTCTTCAAGCCCACAACCTCATATCGTAATGCTTTCTCAAACGCCTTATGAACTGCGGTCCCGAGAACGCCGGATGCTCCTGACAGTTCTTCAGTATGAGGCTTCTTAGATGCAAATGAAATATATACCAGTAACCACAATCTTCGAACCTGACATGAAAGAGACTATTCGGTAAAGCAGGTTGGCCCTTCCAAGCCCCGCAGGTCCCGCTTGTGAGAAATTTATTGAGCCTGGGTACGGGAGACAAAGGGGCCGCGGCTGCATGTGCCTGCAGCCAGCTCATCGGGCGCTCGTTTTAGGAATTATTAATATTAGTCTTCAGGAACGTTCCTACCACCAATCACTAAGAACGATCGCTGCAATGTTGGTAGAAGTCACAGAGGCAGGGGCTAGATACCATATGACAGTTCACAGCAACTAACGTTGTCGGTTACGACTTTCGTGGTTTGTCGTGCTGCACTAGACTATCGCGGGAGTATCTGAAAATGATCTTCGTTCTCTTTAGCCGAATCAGCAGATCTTGTGAAAATATTGGTTTTTCTTCACATGGCTACAGGGAAACGTTAAATCATATCTAGGGAACAACTTGTTTCTATGCAAGTGGGTCTCCCTGGAACTCCCCATTCCTAAACACTGCGTCTCCGAGTCTGTCAATCAGAGTTAAACGTTGTACGGCAGGGTTCGAGGGTCAACCTTATATGAGGAACGAGGCTCGTCCTGCCTTATAGTGATTCACGGCGACTCTCCCATTCATCCTGCTTTACTGTGTATTGGCCGCAGGATGACGTTGCCCCTCAAGCCTCGCCTTCGCCTCGACTCTGGTGCATCGCCACCCCCATCGAGCTTCGTGAAGGCCGCGGGGCTCGACAGTCGTCCTCAATCTTCGCAGTCACACGTATCCAGCTTTCGGTGAGTGTAATCCAGCAATGTGAACCAGGCGATCAGCCACTGACCGCTGGTATGCACAGCTCGTTACTTCTGGATATGCAAATTTATAGTCCCTCTATTAAAATGGTGAAACAGGTTGGGCTTGATGGCACGATCTCTTGTCCAGTCTTCGGAGATCATAACAGGGTCGAAGGCAAAGTTATCCTAGACTCCAACTGCTCACAAAACGGTCGACTGACCATATCAGTAAGTCTAATAAGATGAGTCATTCACATAAACTCAATAACATATTCTAGATCGAAGGCGTGTTTGAATATACCTCCGTAAAGGAGGATTTGGAAGACGAATTTGCCCAGGGACCTAAAATTTCGAATCACCGACACATATTCTTATCATCCTCTGCCATTATTCCTATTTCACCTGTTCTCGACCCCTTTTCTGTTGTTTGCGAAGCGTTTGGGGTAAAACAACTTCCCAATGCCTCGAATTTGAATAGCCCTGCGTCTAGATCATGCGAATTCACCTTCGAAATTCCCCGGGGCAGTCGACCGGGGGAAGAAATGCCTCCCACCTTCTGTTCTTCGAGCGATAACGGACCAGGAGGTCTGTCATTTGCAGAAAAGGCTGAAGTGTCCTATCGCATGACTGCAGTATGGGAGGCCTCAGATATGTCGGGGAACAGCGGGATGTGCGTTATCAATGGCCACACCCTAGCGATGCTTACCACCCATGTTACAGGCTGGAAGTCCCCATTCTTTTTCATCCGGATACAGACTTTCAGTCTATGGACTGTGCCATTATTCAACCCGAATTATGGCTTGAAATGCCTCTTAAGCCAGAGCGGTCTATTCCGTTCCATTGCGCGGTGGGTACAAGGTGTAGCACATATACACTCATCTCATAAAAAAAATCGTAGGTCACTCTGCCGTCCCCGCAAACATTTTCTCGGCGTACCTCTGTTCCATATTTTGTTGTATTCACCACGAAACCTCGATCCTCCGCACTCGCCCGAGAGATCGCCGCCGATGCCACCATTGCTGTTTCCCTAGTTCGTAAAGTTACCATAAAGCCCCAGCTAGACCCTACTCCCCCTGACACTACGCTGCTCAGTGATGATTCGGACAGTCCGCCAGGCCCTTTTCTGACGTCACGGACCAAGCTTCTAAAGCGTGTAGCGAAGACAGTTACACCTGCAGTGGTTCGTGTACCAAGGACCTCCGAAAAGCCTTTTGCAGCTGCCGTCAAGTACAAACCACTCCCTGAGCTACCACAAGTTTCCTTCTCGGAAACTCATACTATAAAAACACAAGTATCCATTGGGTTTCCAAAACGGCCCCGGCATCCCAATGACCCCGGCGGTCCTAATTGTCGGGCGCATCTACCTGATGGCCTTTATAAGGGTAAATTTCGGCTATCAAAGGATATAATACCAGGAGTCGATTGGCCTGGCTTGAGCGTTAAGGTGAGTCTCCTCCGACAACAGACGATTCACATCTGACGGAAAGGTTTCAGTACTATTTGGACGTCACTGTTCTCTTTCGGCAGGACGCTTTAAGGGCTTGTGTTCCAATTCGGGTTTTCTAAAGTATACAACGAGCAACCCACTAGACTTCGTTCGGTTCCCCTTCTGTATTGGAATACTGTCTCCTTTTCGTTGTTGTGGATTAAATAAGTATCTGAACATGGTTATTCATCACTCTATCTTTATTGCATTAATGTTGCTATCGCACACGTATCATCATTGTATAAACTGTATTAGTTACATGCATACATATTGGGCAGCCCAGCCTGTTGACCCCTCTGTCATAGCGTAAGTGCAAACAAACAATCATAATAGTGACGTTGTACATGTTTTTGATTTTTTACACCGAATAGTCTTCCTAGGAATCTCAGTAGACTTTATAGACTTTAAAACAGTCGTTCCTTCTAATAACAGTCGACGTACTCTCGGGACTGCGATATTGATATTGTGCACGACTAGCGTATCGCATGATCAAGATACGGTGGTAAATTTCACTGGTAATTCACTTCACACAATCTGTGGGCGATGTTTTAATGTTGCAGCAAGTAGATATACCCCAGCAGGTTCACCTGCAAATACACACTATACACCATGTCACGAACAGGCTACGAACGCCTGCCTATGCATACAATGCCCGAATCAGGGTCTCCGCGCCCCCGTTCTCGTTCCCGTTCTCGTTCCCGTTCTCGTTCACGCACACTTGGTACCCCTATACTCGCCCGTCCGTGGACACTCTTCAAGCTCTTGAAACTCGCTCTCGTACTTTCCATAATCGCCATAATATATATATTATTCACCTACGAGCCGCACATCGAAATCACCTTCTACCCGCGCGAGTGGATAAACCGCGAGATCGAACCCGTAGAACCGCTGGCTGGGTGTTTTGAGGCAGGAAGGATCAGTGCAGAATATGATGTCTCTAGGCATTTGGAAGGACCGAAGGAAGTGGAGGTACATGCTGGGATGGGGATGAGACTTGGGATGGATTGTTATGAGTTTGCTGCGACAATTCCGCGATCGATTAATGGCACGGGGGTCAACAGGCCTTACTTAGCTCCGGATGAGAGGACACAGTACCATACGTACTGGCGCGTCGACCTTGCGCCTTTCTCAGAGCGGCAGGAATGGATGCTCAAATCCTTTTTTGCGACACAGGATCATGCGGCCTCGAGACTCGTAATGTGGTCGAACGGGGACCTGTCGACGAATCCTATACTCGCATTGTACGCCGACATGCATCCGAATTCGTTCGAGATGCGTGTGGTGGATATCCCGAATCTTGCGAGTGGGACTGCGTTGGACGGGAGTCCGTTGCTGAAGTCAAATGACAAGAAAGCGTGGACGGACGGTGATCTCGTCAGATTGTTGGTCATATGGAATTATGGGGGCGTCTGGATTGACATGGATTCACTATTGACGCGAGACCTTTCTCCTCTACTCGAGCATGAGTTCGTCACTCAGTGGGATTGCTACGGTAAGCACTTGTGACGCAAGCCCATGAGCACTACTCAATCATCGCAGACAAGGTTTATCAGCCATTAAATGGCGCCCTGATGCACTTCCATAAGCACTTCTCCATATCTTTGTGAAGCATTCCACATCATGGCGACTTCGGCACCTCCTCGTGCTGGTTCTACAGACTGGGGCGCACTACTTTACCTCAAGCTCTGGCGCCGTCTTCTGGGTGCTCATATCCCGCCTTTCAAAGTCCTTCCATTTTGTTTCTCGGATGCCCGATCCTGCAGATTGGATAACAGGCTACCTGATCCGTTTGTTGAGGACCATGGTAAGGAGGCGCGGTGGTGGAGTAATAGACAGGGCGGGCTGCAGGAGGGCGGAAAGCTAGATGATGCACTTGAGAACGTAGTTTGCTGTGCATTTGCATAACCAATGGGAGAAGACGTTCCCGGAAGGGGGTTGGGTGGAAAGGTTACTTCTCAATAGGTATGAGAAGAAGCTTGCGGAGAGGGAGGGCGGTGAGGACTTGTAGATCATGATTTATATTATTGACATTATTCCTTGACGATAATTGCTAGACTTACCACTGGACGAGGTTACAGCCTACCCTGGCGCAGACAACCCGATTTGTGTAATTATCAGTTCGCAGACTTCATGGGCACCAGGCGAGGTGACCAAATTATACCTTCTTCAGCGGAAGACATCTCGAGCATCAACCTTTCCTTCATTCTTTGCATGCATCTTGAACTTTCCAGCCTCGCGGAAGACTTTGCCCGCTTCAGTCGCCCGAATATGATATGTCCCAAGCAGGCTTATAGTAGCCTAAGCACAATGTCACGTAGTCGTTCTCATGTGGCACGCTACAGTGGCATGAGGGCTTGAATTATCAATATTGGACAGTCTGCCTTGAGGACCTTCTCTATCGACGCACATGCTGAACAGTGCACGGGTGGTGTCCTTGATTTTCATTGCCCATCCACTCGAGCTCGACAGCGGCCTGGTAATTTGTGAATTGTCTGTCTTTTCAAATGCTTTCGGGGTGAGAGTTGGCGTAGAGGCTCCTGCTATGACTCGATATTGGTTTGATGCGCAAAAGCTGCTATGCTCTGTTTGACCACTTTGGGTTTCAACTTGCTTTGTGACTGTGGTTGTCATCGTCTTCATTGAATCATGGCGCGATCAATTGGGAAGGTAAGTGTGTAACGACAGAATATATACCACATGTTTGTCCTAGGCATCAGTCCTAAGCAATGCGGAACTCCATTAACATCGTCCCTACAAGATCATACACCTGGGTGAGTGCTAGACCTAGCAGCGGCCCTGTGAATTATAACAAGTCAATCTTCACCAATGTATCAAGGAATAGGAAGAAAATTGTCCAATGACCTTCAACTTGTCCAACGTTCGCTCCTTGGAATTTAAAAGAAGCCACATGAGCATATCTTCAAGTTAGTATGCAGTGTGACCAGTGCCTGCCCCAGGGGTTCGATAACACAGGTTCGGGCGCCTTATAATCATGAATGCAGAAAAACACCATCATGATATACTCTAAAACGTACCTTGGTAAACTCGCTGGCTCCTACGCCAGGCTCTTGGAATGTGCGGAAGAGCACACAATCATCTAGCCAAAGGCATTGAATTTGATATCAAATGCCACTTTGAACGGCAGCTGACTCACGAATTAATACTCGGCTGCCCGCGATAATCAGGAACGGACTTAGGCTCTTACATAGTAAACATCCAGGTGAATCCTCGAAGAAGTTGAAGGCCACGAATGCCACGCGCCCATCGAGCAGTGCCTCAGGAGCTTTCTTTTCCCATGCCTGATCAAATACTTGCTAGAATGATTATGTTGACCGGATGTCCGAACTCACGTTGTGAGCCTGCACCATAATTTCCGGGAGATCCTGATTAGTTATCCCAAGACGAGGGAACATTTTCGCCAGGGGAATGGTCATTGCTCCAATGCCAGACCCAATATCTACCACAGAGGAGACATCGCCCTAAGGCTTTGGACGGATGAAGATAGTCGCTTCTCTACTGAAGGTCCTGGTGAAATCAAAGGCCTTCATTTTCGGGTCACGTGACATACTTTTCACCTGGAACATATGTTCCCCAGCTGTTGAAATTGCGATGATTAATATTATTGAAGGGGAAGCTCGGCCCTTCAAGTACCCTAGTAGTAGTCCTGTAGTAGTCCGTGTGTTGTACTTGTGGTTGTTCTTTAGAATTGGACACGGAAAATCTTAACGGCGGTCCTTCCCTAAGGCATACTTGCGCGTTGGTTTGACATGATATTTATAGTGTAATGGAAAGAGTGGAGCTGAGCGGTAAAGTGCAAAGCACCGATGACAAAAAATGAGAAGGAACCATTCTGTTTTTCCGGCTCCACAAATGAATAGAAACACTGAGCGGAACAAAGTGACACCTGTTCATCGACACGAAAGTAGCTGTAGTACAGTAGAACTACGTCACTTACTTTCAAATGAACTCCAACATTGCATAAATCATTGGGCGGAGCCACCTATCGCTAGACGCCTGGAAGGGATAGGTTCTGCCTGAACTCTCGTCGCGCAGCCATGACTTGCGTGACGACCGGCGGATCGAAGGACCTTACACTATCACCGTCGCGTAAATGGTCACGGAACAACCGCATAGACGATTGCAGAGAATATCAGAGAGATGACCGTCCGTATCCGACAAAGACCCTCCTACCTCCCTAGCGTGGGAGTCGGAAATCAGAAGTTATTCGAGCGACATTTGGAGTCAGATGATATGCAAGTGTTTGAGGTCTAGTATCTTGTGCCGCATCAAATATTTTCACCAACCATACGTTGACGTCCACACTGTAAGTTTCAGCCTATAAAACACCTGCCTTGCTATTATGGCTTTGCCTCATTCCCTGCAACAAGTACCATCATGTTCACTTCCCGCTTCATCACCTTCGCGCTGCTCAGCTTCCTCGCTGGTGCCAATGCGCATACATGTGCAACGTGCCCAGCCAATGTCAAGCTGTTTGGCAGCGGTGCTCTCGCGAGGCTAATCAAGACCGTCCAAGACAAGCCCAATTGGCACACAATATGCACGTGCGTTGCATCTGCACATTGATCTTCATCGAACAAAGTAACTGATAGGCCGGCAGTTACAATGGCAAGGATAAGGACGGCTCACCAGTTACCTGTGTGTATAACGGCGTAAGTGCTTTCTGGATATTGTGCAGCTCATCGTTCTCGGTTAACATGCTAGCGATCATCAGTACGGCGGCCAGATCGTTAGTGGGTATCCTGCTTGTCCGCAAACAGCACCACCTGTGAAGAACTGCTGAATGTGATGTGAAGAAGTGGGGGAGACGAGACACCCAACAGGAGGAGCAATGTTCAGCTGGGTGTATGTCAGTAGGTCACTATCTGTTACGAGAATTGCCAAATAGTCCATCAGCAAAAGACCCAGCTTTCTTGCTTGTCAGAAAGAAATTTGATGCTTGCGGTGAGCTTACGGCGCTGTGCAGATCATACTACGGGCCGCCGTTGCCGGCCACACCTTGCACCTTGATGACTGTTCCAGTAAGTACTTACTTATGATCGTTGTTTCGGCTCGAGGCTAGGGCTTGTGTGCCTAAGTCTGATGCTATCTACAATGTTTAAGACCATTGTAATAGTATTTTAGCGTTCGAAATAAGGAGAGGAAAGACAGATACTGACTTATTTACGCCGTGTCTAGATAGGATACGTGGATCTAAACGAACCAGAAACGATTCGTAGAGGAGATGAAAGATTCTGGATCGGAAGAAAAAAAAGAATAGACCTTTGGAGCGCGTTATGATAAAACTTTCGTACACAAACTCGGTGACGAATAGATTAGACCAAATCACACAGTTGATAGGACGGAGGTGTGTGGGTGAAAAAAAAAAATCAGATAGCAACACGTAAAGATGGTAAGTTAAGACGGTAGGTTTGCTTACATAGTCAGTAGCTTCACAATTCAACAGAGGTAAATATATGATGACAGATAGGAGCATTAATTCGTCTTATCTGTTTTGTGCCTTAAGCGTATCTATTACTATACCCGCCCACTCCCATCTTTGACAATCATGTTTGCCTGCTTCCGTCAGGAACGTTCGAACGGTCGTAAATCGTCTATTACTACATAAGTGCCGTGTCACTTACCTTGAGCGCCAGTAAATGAATTGTAAAAAGAATGTAAGAATCATGTTGTATCAGGAAAATTTTAAGACAAGCGCAAAAATCTCGCCAATAACAAAATTACGACCCACAGATGTACACTGAAGAATATCTCGGCAAGAATGGAAGCCTAGAATGTAAAACCGGAGTTCTTCACTGGCAAGAGACAGGAACCCTGCTTTTGGCTCCAGGAAGGGAAACGCCTGAACATCATACCGTCGCGTGCTGGGCCTAGAACAAAGATCGAGAACGGTCTACATCGCCACCACAGCACATCATACCGATCGTGAATATCGCTCGCAAAAACCAGAAAATCTCGCACTAGAAGACATGAAGTTGACTTGCAGGAACGCTTTTTGCGGTGTACGAAGTCCTATTGCCTGCTACGGATGTGTGACGCTGATAAAGGAGCACGAGTGTCTAGGCTTCCATAGGAAAGTGTACAATGACAGAATATATACCACATAATTGTTCTTGGCATTAGTCCTGAGCGATTCGGAATTCCATGACCATCGTCGCCACAAGATCATAAACCCGAGTGAGTACTAAACCGGCAGCGGCCCTGTGAATCATAACAAGTCAATGTATCAAAATATAGAAGGAACTTACCCAATGTCCTTGAACTCGTCCAAAGTTCGCTCATTGGCATTAAAAAAACCACATCAGCATGTCTCGTTGGTACGATATGTGACTGCCTGCCCCGAGTTCGATAACATAGGTTCGGGCGCTTTAGTATAATCATGAATGCAGGAATGCACCATTATGATGCACTCTAAGACGTACCTTGGTAAACTCGTTAACTCCTGTGCCAGGCTCTTGGAGTGTGCGGAAGAGCACGCAATCATCTAGCCCAAGGCATTGAATTGGAATCGAATACCACTTTGAACAGCAGCTGACTCACGAATTAACACTCTGCTGTTTGGTCCCATTGCTTGACGAATATTACGGAGGATCACCGTTGATTCGACGTCCGGCCAGTCGTGAATGATGTTCCTCAACTATATCAGATTATCAAGCTGCCCGCAATGAGTGGGAATGAACTTGAGCTCTTACATAGTAAACATCCTTTCCAGCAACAGGTATGTCCTCGAAGAAGTTGGATGCCACGAACTCCACCCGGTCATCGAGCAGTGCCTCAGGAACGTTCTTCTCCCATGCCTGATCAAATATCAATAGCTCGCACACTGGAATGGTTATGTGGACCAGGTGTCTAAACTCACATTTTGTGCCTGCGGCATAATTTCCGGAAGATCCTGATTGGCGATTCTGAGATGAGGGAACATCTTCGCCAAGGGCATGGTCATCGCTCCAAGGATATTCTTACGATATGCGTCACAGTTATGCTAACGATTGAAATGGTGATGGCTTACGATGCAGCACAGTAGCAGCGCCCGTAATGTCTCTAAGGCCCAACATGCCTCTGTGAAAACTCTGCACAAGATTTTGTGAGTTGTCAGTCATCGGTGGATGACTCCGCACGCACGTCGTGTTCATCATCCTATGAGATATGTTAATGTTCAGAATGATAATGGAATGCGAAAACTGACGTCCATTTCCTAGAAGTCATCATTAACACCATCCTTTCTGAGACCAAGTAGTCGGGGTGCTTTGTCGACCTCATATGATCCTCCATATTCTTGGTCGATCAAAGTCTCATAGAGAAGTGCACCATATTCCGGGACGTCTTGATGAACTCGCACCATGCACGCAAAGTCGCTTGTTGAATTGAGCATGAGAGAGAGTTGGGTTGTTTGCGAAGACGGACGTCTCGCTCAATTGACTATATAACACAAAAGGCCTTAAAAATAATCATTGGCCAACAACATAATGTATATTACCTTCTTTAAAGCAATCCTTGGGAGATAAGCCCCGTAAGATACGTGCAGTCTTGCTCTTGTTGAGGTTGACTGCGGCTGCCAGCATATCCACACTAAGACCCTTCAAGTTCCGGGTGTTGGTCCAGAACATTTGCAATACGTACTCGTCTGGCAACGTCTATGCATGCCCAAGTGTAATTTTGAACAAACTAAGGAATGAGTGACAGAGCAGAGATTGTCTATGATCGGCACCTACACTATAGACTGCTACCTTGGGGCCAAGGAATCATGTGCCATTTGTTCAGACAAACTTTAAAATATGCTGAGGGTTCGCATGACGAGCAATGATATCCGCCATGGTCTGGTTGCTTGACATCGACATAGTGCTTGGCACTGACGTAGTGTGACCACGGGAAAGCTGTTTGGATCAAGTTTAATGTCCGTCGGCGAGAGATTATGCTAAACTAGCTCATGCAAGAGCTCCATCGGCGCGTGGAAGTTCGGGATAAATTTTGTGCCCATACTGTCGCAGACGGCAGGATTTGCCGCGGCGTTCAGTTCAGACTCACCGAAATGAAGGCAACGCATTTATAGATTCACCGGCAGAACTGGTGCGGATGCAGAGCTGCGCTTTGGCTGTGGCGCAAGCATGGCTAGGTTCAGACTGTTCAGTACTAAACGAGATTACCATCCTATAGATCGTATACCCGTACTCTGTCAATGGCGCAGACAGCACGGTTTGCGCGTTCTGTTCAGACTCCATGCAAAACGAGGACATGATGATAACGCAGCTATAGATTCATTGCTACGTCTACAGCGGAGGCATCTTGC
Source organism: Suillus paluster (assembly GCF_016628075.1). Taxonomy (NCBI): domain Eukaryota; kingdom Fungi; phylum Basidiomycota; class Agaricomycetes; order Boletales; family Suillaceae; genus Suillus; species Suillus paluster. The sequence goes on from NW_024537569.1 coordinate 150,037, forward strand.
GCACGACCTTTCCCTCATTCTTTGCATGTATCTTGAGCTTCTCCAGCACGGGTGACTTCGCCCACCTCTCAGGTGGTGCACGGCTTTCAGTTGCCCAATAATATATGTCCCAATCGGGCTCGTCGAGTAGCTACAACGAAATCTAAGTCAAGATGCCACCAATCGAAGAAGAGAAAGTACCTTGTCATACTCCTTCAGCTCTACCTCGTCCATCGACCCCAGGTTATCTCTTGCAAATGTGCTCAGTAGGAGGTCACTCTCCAACGTCCCGCGTTTCCTGCTCTGATAGACGAGTCTTGCACGCAAGGTCTCCTTTAACTCACCCGGACGTGGGATAGGAGTGGGTGGGGGAATATCAGAAGGAGTCTGAGTGTTGGAGAGGTGTTGTGGGGTATGCGGAAGAGGCCATGGGTCTGCATGCCATCGCGGGGTCGTAGAGAATGTGCGGCGTGAACAGCGTGTTGTCTCGAGAGCCAATCTTCGCGAAAAGAAAAATGCGGACATTTTGAGGAGGCTGATGACTAGCAAATATTGATGACTTGAAATCAAAAGATCTGAAATCAAAAATAATGTGAATTTGTTCAGTTTGCAAGCGCTTACGACAAGCTCGTGAGAAATAAATCAGCCGCCAATCAAACTGCCAATTAAGGTTTGAAGGAACACTTGGTTTCAGAAAGTTCCCAAGCGCTGAGCGCTCCAGCTCAAGTTTCACAACATATATAACGCATGCAGTGTAGTTCACACCGGTATCATGCTGCAACAAAATCGCCCACCCGTCTCATGACAGTTACTGCCAGAGGAGGATACCAAATGGTTCCCGTGCACGACCGACCACGCCGTACCTCCACTTCTCCTCGGCGGAAATCACCAGTTTTTCGCTGCTCATGTGTGCGACCACAGAGAATATTCACAATCTTGAAATTTGTGCTTCCTCTGGTGTTCATCATATGTTACACGATATACTACCTCTATGACCCGCGCGGCCACATTGACCTCGTATTATACCAACGAGAATGGATACAGCGCGAAATACTCCCGCTGTCCCCACTTGGCGGATGCTTTGAGCCTGAACGCATCAGCCCGTTGTATAATGTCAGCGAGGCCGTGTATGGCAAGAAGCGCTTTGAGGTTCAGGCAGGAGTAACGATGCGGATGGGTATGGACTGCTACGAGTTTGCAGGAACGGTAAGGTTTGCAGAAGGGGAGTGGAATCAGGAGGGACGGTATATCCCACCAGAGGAGCGAGCGCAGTTCCACACGTATTGGCGCGTCGATCTCGCGCCCCTCGACGAGAGACAAGAATACATGTTAAAGTCATTCTTCGCTACGCAAGACCTCCCCCGCTCTCGTCTAATACTCTGGTCGAATGGCGACCTATCACTCAATCCGATCGTACAAAAATATCTCGAGCTGTTTCCCTGACTCGTTCACACTCCAGGGTAGTGGATATACCTGAGTTAGCCAAGGGCACGCCGATGGAGAGTCATCGGTTGCTCAATCTCGAGGATAAGAAGGCATGGGTGGACGGTGACCTCGTCCGCTTACTTGTCATCTGGACATATGGTGGTGCTTGGATAGACATGGACATGCTCCTCACCCGAGACCTCTCCCCACTACTTGAGCACGAGTTCGTGACGCAATGGGACTGCTACGGTAATTCAGTAATCAACTCCCTCTCGCCCGCTTACTCACAAGATTCTACAGACAAAATTTACCAAGCGTTTAATGGCGCACTCATGCACTTCCGCAAGCACTCGCCCTACCTCTGTGAAGCCTTCCATCTCATGGCACACAGCAGCTCCCCCACGCTCTCCTAGCACCGATTGGGGTGCAATTTTATACCTTCGACTTTGGCGGCGCCTCCTCAGCGAATCCATACCACCCTTCAAAATTCTACCGTTCTGCTTGTCCGATCCCTCTAGCATGTCGTCTCGACAACAGCGTGCCAGATCCCATTTGAGCCTGATCGTCGAGACGGGAAGTGGACGGGCAGACCTGGGGAGGGGCTTGAGAATGGTGGAGCACTGGATAAAGCACTAGGGAAGATATTTGCCGTGCATTTGCATAATCGTTGGGATAGGGCCTTTCCCAAGGGCGGATGGGTGGATCGGCTGTTGTTGAGGAAGTATGAAGAGAAGATACAGAAGAAGGTGAGAATAAATGGCGAGCTATGATGTATTCATCTGCTGTGAGTGCTTTGGTCATGGGCGGAGGCAGCAGAAACTAATGGCGTTTGCTATGGGCTGAATAGCACTTAGACGATTCAAAACACTTAATGATGCAATATTTACGCATTGCACTATAATTTTTATCGCAGGAACCGGTGGGTATGCAGAGAGGACCTCGCCGATTAAACCGTATTAGATGCCTGTGGGGGTCCTTCCAGAACTTGATTGCATACGATCATTCTACGCTCATATGATAATGCACGAACAATCTTGACGTGTCTTCCGAGCCGCACGGCGTTGGCCAGAAGGACTTCACATCACGAGTCGAAGTCATTGATCGTCGGATCACAGCAGTGGCACACTACTAGGCAAGGCCGATAAGCAATGATGGACAGTAGAGACGGACGCATCATGAACGTGGCTATTATCACTGGCGCTATTGGTGTGGAGCTGGTTTGATGGGCGTCTTCAACCTCAACGTACCCAGCCTCGAGCTCAAATGCCATAGCCTCGTGGCTCGCTTTTAAATTGATGTTAAGTACCTATCCATCTAACATATGTAAGGATGAAACGTTTGATCCCGCGGAACCAATTCGCGTGACTCTCCTGGCTCCACCTGAGCTCCGTCCGATTTGCTTGAGCGCTCAGCAGTCTCCTATTTGCGTGGGCGGTCCCCTTATCTCCGTCTCTCTACTCCTCCTTTCACAATTGCACACCACCGAGCTCCACATGCGATCGCACGTTCCTCTACTAACTGTATTCCTCTGCTTTTAACCATGGCCTCTGCATGCTCATTTCACGGCGTCGTCGGTATTCAAAATGCTACTCGTTATGCTTCGGAGCCGAAAAAAACGTTTTGGAAGATGGATGGCTTTGTACCTGTGTCTTATGATCCAGAAGATGGCGTTGAAAATCTTCCCGAGACATTCGATCGCTATTCGGAAGAGAGAAAGAGGAAAAGACAACGGCAAACGTTTCGTAGTGTACAGACATCTCTTATTGTGATTGACGGTGGAAAACGTCCGAAGGTGCAAGGAGCACTTGTATGCATTAGGCTTTAAGCTTTAGGAATCACCGCATCCTTTCCCAGAGGTCTCCATATGAGGTTGTTGATATTCAAAGCTTACGACCACCTGGCACCGGGCTGTGTGCAATTGTAAAAGGAGGAGTAGAGACATGGAGATAAGTGAACCGCCCACGCAAATAGGAGACTGCCAAGCGCACAGCGATAGCGAGCGCTCAAGCAAATCGGACAGCATGTAGAGCTCAGGGTGGAGCACAGACAGGAGAGTCACGCGAATTAGGTTCCGCGGGATCAAACGTTTCGTCCTTACATATGTTAGATGTTTTCAAGTCAAATGATCATATTGAGTCTCTCAAAGGGGTCCCCATTGGCAGTGTAGTTGGCTAAGAGCAACCACACTGATCTACTCAGCAATTATGCCATGAGCAACAGCACCTCTACGAAGGCAGATATGACTCACTTGTGACATGCCAGCCCCTCTCTGTATCTTAAGAATCAAATGCAAAACCCGTTTATCTATAGCGCCGCCCAATTTGGGCGAGTAAACCTTCTAAGATGCAAAGCAAAACTACTCATATTCACACAAACGTTGCAGCACGAGCGAGCGGGATCCGGGCAAGGGTTGCCAATATAACACACATCGCCCGGGTCCGAGCTGACATCCCTGTTGGAAGGAGATGGTGTTGCACTGACAGACATAATCGTCAAAGTGGCCACGACGGTGAGGAAGGAGAAACGCATTAGTTATACGAGGTGATAGTATGGGTTCTGTACTGAGAGAGGTTCTCATATAAAATTTAGAAAGACACAATGCTGCCTAATCGGACCCGAACTGTCTTTAGCGATATTAATATTCCGATCCATAGCAAACTGACGGGGAAAGCGAAGCCCACGTCAGAAGCGTTCAGCTGAGCGCCATCGAGTCTGACCATCGCCTTAGCTCCCGCCGCAGGCACCTGTCTCCTAGGATAAAGGTCTGTCAGCAGGGCCAGAGGGTGACTAGTAAAGCGAGGGGGGGGGCAGTACAGCGGTTCCGAACCTACGAAAGTTCTCGTCAGGGGGCTACCCCTACCCCTACCGCTTGTACTTCGCGGGAGTGGATGGTCTGTGCCACTACTGCAACCGGTGCCCTTTAGGGTCGGCCAGCTGGCAATCAGTACCCGGTGACCCACTGTAAGGGTAGTTTACGGGTGGGGGGGAGAGGGTTGGGGCTAGGACGGAAGCTTCGTAGCTAAGATTCGGCGATCGAGGGCCTTTATCCCTCGGGACGAGATCACGAGGCCCCACACCATCGGAATTCGGCTGGTCCTGTTTCGAGAACAGTGAATATTCGGTCGTTCCCATGCGAGTATGCGACGAGGCTAGGAAGTCCTGGGACCACTGTTGAATCTCGACGAGCCCACACTTGAGGATGCACGAGATTTCAGCATGGACGAACTGGTAGCAACCAATAGTATCGGGCCCGTAAAAATTGACTCATAACTAGTACTAGGTACGAGAGAGTCGAGACTCGAGAGGAGGAGATGTGCAATAAGGTTTGTATTTGTTCGTGTTATGTATCGTGTACGAGCCTTCTGTGATTTTATTTGCCTTCACCTTAGGCTTTACTTATAGTGTCGTCTGCACCGTTTGGCTTCCATCCGTCTCCTTTGGCCTTCTCATTTGAAAATAGGCTTCCCGAGCCATGGGGCATATCGTGTTTAATTCAATGTCCAATATATGCAGGCGAGCTCGAAGCCAAATTTTTGTGCAATATTCATATGACATCGTACGATTAGGTCGAGCCTGCGACGCCTCACGTATTAGATATCGATAATTATGTACTGAATACATAATGGGATGACCACTGAAGTTTGAACTTACTTATAAAGGGCTTGCACCAGTCATCTTCCTACACTATTCCTTGACAGTGACAGATGGCTACCCTCGACATCAACCAAGTTCGTGCTTGCTTCCCGTCCCTGAGATCAGGGCACATCTATGCTGATAATGCAAGAGGATCGCAAACTGCTCAGTCAGTGATCGATCGGATTGTGGATTATCTGTCCAACCCCAACATACAGTCAGGAACTGACTATTCGGTTGCAAACTCCCAGCGCGTGGTTGAGGGCTCTATCGCCGTTGCAGAGTTGTTCAATGCTGCATCCCTCGATGAGGTTGGGTTTGGATCGAGCTCGACGATGATCTTTGAGAACATCGCTAGAGCACTCGAAAATGATATCCAACCTGGAGATGAATTCATCATTTCCTATGAACATGAAGGTTTCTGCCATTATCTTCCTGTGTCTTTTTTGTTAACTTATTGCTCATCTTAGCCAACAACGGCCCTTGGAAACGTCTGGCTGCGCGGCGCAATGCCGTGGTTAAATACTGGCAACCTACGCCAGTATCTGCGGAAAATCCTTACTCACTGACATACAAGGTCGAAGAACTTTTGCCGCTGGTCTCTTCACGAACCAGGCTGGCCGCGATCAACGCGTGCTCCAATATTTTAGGATCCTTGATTCCTGTGAAAGAAACTGTGAAAGCTCTTCGCCAGCGTGCAAACGAGCAGGGAGCAAAAAGGCTTGAAGTAGCTTTGGATTGCGTTGCATACGCATCACATAGAAAATTGGACGTACAAGAGTGGGATGTTGATTACTGCGTGTTTTCTGTGTACAAGGTTTCAATATCCGCGACTTCATTCGATTTCACATCTGACACTGGTACTCTGATTTGTAGGTGTTCGGGGCTCATAATGCCGCTGCTTACGTGCGGCTAGCAGCTCTCGAAAGATCTCTCACATCTATTGCACATGATTTCCTGAAGGTGGACGACAAGCCCTATAAGTTTCAACCAGGCGGTCCAGGCCACGAGTTGGTGTATGGTGCCGCGGCAATCGTGCCATATCTAAAGTCGTTGACACCAGAAGATGATCTTGCTGCATCCTTCAACGCGATCGCAAATCACGAGCGGGAACTTTTGGCGCCCTTGCTACTCTTCTTGACGGACGCAAAACAAGTTGACAGGGGTGTTCGCATCGTCGGGACAAGCGAGATCAATCTCTCAAGGGTTCCCACTGTCAGCTTTGTCGTCGTCGGACAGAACGCTATCAAGAGCAAGGATATTGTAGGAGCATTTGAAAAAAAGGGAGGGGTAAGTCTTTCAGTGATCTCACTCAGTCACTGAATTCGATTATGGATGTTGCACAGATCTCCATTCAATGCGGCAACTTTTACTCGTATCATCTTATCGATAATTTACGCCCAAAGCTGGATGTGAATGACGGGGTCGTTCGCATCTCATTTGTCCACTATAACACCGTTGAGGAAGTGGAGAAGGTCGTGGACGCGCTGCGGGAAGTTCTTGAGCGATAGGGTGAATTCGTGTGAACATATATGTAACATCCGAGAATGTATTTTTCTAGCGCTGTGCATAGGCTCGAGGATTATTACCTAGACCTATTGACTTGGGCGTATCAAGTCTTTGTCCGGTGACTAAGGCTGTGACTTGATGTACACACGTGCACAACCTACTGAGTGGGCACCGCTCTGGACCAGCCAAAGGTGGGTCGATATTAATTTCGAGGATAGGGGAGAGGCCTCTTGGGGGTAAGACACAAGGCAAGATAACAGAGACAGGAACAAGGTGTACATATGTTTGTAACGCCGGGCTAGATGCTGTCAATATTTGGTATTAGTTGGCAAGTGGTACGTTGCGATGGGTTTGTAGCAGGTTGTTATCGCAGCTAGGTAGCAGAGTAGAATTTTACCACTCCCGAATGCTTCCGTCCTCCCCCCTCCACACAGGGTTACGCCACGCCTCAACCCCGGCTTGACTATGCTCCTTAGCACGGGTGCGCACGAGCTCCTCGTTGATAATGATACCCAATCCAGGACCTATGCAGTTTTAGGCATTTAGCAGAGAGCAACAAGGGTAGCCAAAATGCAGCATTCATTAGTTCAAAAGTCGGTGTATTATGGAAAGAAGATCACCAGCACGGTCTTCTCTGATAAGGAGGCAGCAAAGTGTACAATGCGCGGGAGTACAAGCAAAATGGAGTGAACCAAACAGGACGAGACTCACCGCTGGGAGTCGCGATATACCCGTCTTTCACAGCAAACACACTCGGATCTGCGAGATACGTGAAGAGGTCTGCATCATCGCTGTTATAATGGATCTACATCCAGCCCGTCATCTAAGTGACGCATCTCGAGGGACATTGGAGTGAGGAACCCACCTGCCAACTCATTTCTTGAATAAAGTCTAGACGGCCGAAAATAATTAGTGACTTCTAGAAGGGTAGATAGCACCGCAAAATACCTACAATTGAGCTTCGACACGCCAACGGCAATGCATGCTGCCAAGGCAATCGGTCCTATTGGACAGTGCGGGGCAAGTGCGACATCGTATGTTTCTGCCATAGAGGCGATGCGTGCCAACTCCGATATTCCACCACAATGGGAAACCTTATCCAGTTTTTCAGTCGGTTAAAACGTGAGGAGAGAGGCCACAAGAGGACACGCAAAAACAGATCGTGGAAGTCAGTTGCGAGGTGAGTACTCACGTCTGGTTGCGCGACATCTAAAGCATGTCCTTCGAAGTACGGGCGAAATTCATGTCTCGAGTACAGCCGCTCCCCAGCTGCAATGGGAGTGGAGACGAGACGCCCAAGATCCGCGAACTCCGAAGGTTGAGTAGGTAGAAGGGGTTCTGAAATAAATTTAGCACTTGTGCAAATGGACTGCAAGGATCCTTCTCACCCTCGATGAACAAGACTCCCTCGCCCTCAAGAAGTTTGGCGAGCTGGCGAGCCATACCCTTGTGCACCCGTCCATGAAAATCCACTCCCACATCCATCCCTAGCGCGCGAACCTCACGCACACGTTCCACAGTCCCTTTTAAGAGCTCAGGAGAGTCGAGCCATGCGAGAGCCTCTGCGTACGGCTCAGACTCGTTATATTGTAAGGTTATAAAGCTCACCAGTGGCATTCATCTTTACAGCAGTAAATCCTTGCTCTTTGCGCTCACGTGCTGCCTCACGGACAGCACTCGGATGGTCACCACCAATCCACCCATATACACGAACACGATCCCTGACTTTACCACCTAGAAGCTGCCATACTGGAACTCCAAGCTTCTTGCCCTTGATATCCCAGAGTGCAATATCAAGGCCAGACAAAGCTGACTGGTCGGGACATACATTTAAGACGAATGGTAGGCATGAAAAAGGGGGGACACGCCCACCATTAAGACAGGTCCACCACGATAAAACCGAGCGCGGTATGCAGTCTGCCAGATATCTTCGATACCATCCGCATCCCAACCAAGGAAACGCTGTGCGAGGTCAGCGAAAGCACCCTCGATTGCTTCGGTGTGTCCTTCGAGAGTGGATTCTCCCCAGCCAACGAGCCCATCGGCTGTCTCGATACGCACGAAGAGCCAGCGCGGAGGTACGCGGAAAGCCTATATGTGAAAGTGAACATGGAAGCCTGCTATACATTGTGGGACGCACCTCGATCTTTGTGATGATGCTAGAAGCTGAAGTCTTAAGGGACATACTTACCCTCTTTAGTGGAAACAAAAAGGTAACAGAGGGAGTACCCCTTGGTTCACGATTGAATGATCATGAAGGATGGGTGATCAGCTGAACATGACCGGTCCGCGTTGCACCGTCGGACAAAACCATATTCTTAATACATATTTTTGAGCACGCGCCTCTTGTGCAATGGGAAGCTGAAGCTTCAAGCTTGTCAAGAGTCAAGACTGTCCTGTCGAGTCTCGTGCCATTGGAGGTAAATCCTTAGTGTGAACTTACAGAGCGTACGATGATCCAGGTACCAGATGTACCCACGAGTTCGGACTCACCTAGTGTTCGTACTTTTGAGCTAGCACATCCAAATCATCATGAATCGCCTCAGTCTCTTAAAATCAAATAATCCTGCAATGTCAATGAATAGCTCTATGTACTTTTCTTTCTCAAAAAATTGTGTTGAGCGAGTGCTATGATATCGATACAATATATACAGTGTGGAGACATCTTGGCACACTGATCAGCATCGGAAAGGCAAGCTCGCACTAATTTCAATCTCGGAAGTGCCAGGAACACTTCTTCTGACTGATATCTAGCTAAAATAACAATGGCCGAAGTTGATTTGCCAGTCTACCAATGCACAGTAAAGGAAATGCTATCTGGCGTGACGATCTGCCACAAGACGTTACATCATTTTGAAGCCCCGCAATGCCGCAACAAAGTTTCCACGGCATCATAGCACTTGTGTGCGTGGCGGACCTCCAATCTGCACCTTCGGCAAGGTGTGACACGGTGACGAACACTAGGTGAGATAGACTGAAGGTGCTCGGACACGCTATACCAACACAACTATTTAACTTTTATATATATATAAATTCGGAGCATCTTATTAAGATGCTCAGCTATCTGCCAATGAGTATCCGAGGTTTATTTTGTGTTGTAGATGGTGAGCAATGGATGAAACTTGCAAAAATGTACAAACACCCGGGTACATCTAGTACATGTCCAATAGTGGGACTCAGAGTAGTTTTTGGGACACTCGCTAAAGTTCACTAAAGTTCACTAGAGTTCTACTAACCCCAATAGAGCTGCAAGGATCAGCCACCAACACACTCGGCATACATCGGCATGATGGCGGACTTAGAAACGACACTTGTGAATTTGCGAGGCTTGCATGCGTTACAAAGTTCCGAGGGTGTGTTTGATAGCGAATGGGTGTGTAGCAAAGAGGAATAGGGACAACATAGCTAGCAAATCAATGTACTCCATACCTGAACCCACTAAATCAAAAGAAATGCTGAAAAAAAAGAAGTCTAGCAAAGTGATAAGGAGTCCTCAAATGAAAGGAGTGGGGAAGCGCAAAGTGAAAGTGGGGAGGGGGTGGAGCATGCAAGGATGAGTAAGAAGAATGTCAAATTGAGGGGGCTGGGGGTTGAGCGCCAGGGGAACACCCAAGCTGGAGGCACTGGGTGTCATACTGCTGAGCAAGCTGAGCGCCAGCAACATAGCCGCTGTACTTAGCGCCAGAAGAGGACTGACATACTGAGCGCCGGAAGAAGACTGAGCACTGGGGGAGTGGGCTGAGCACCAGCGATATGGCTGCCGCACTGAGCACTGGAAGAAGACTGAGTGCTGGGGGGAGTGGGCTGAGCACCAGCGACATGGCCGCTGTACTGAGCACTAGAAGAGGACTGAGCGCTGGGGGAGTGGGCTGAGCACCAGCGACATGGCCGCTGTACTGAGCGCTAGAAGAGGACTGAACATTCCTTGAACTTGAACAAGTGCTCCCCGCTGGATGTACGAGTGAAAATAATTTTGATGCGTGATCTGATCTGGGTTGTGATGAGGTGGTGTTGGGTGAAGTAGAGTCAAAGTGAGGGTACTGGGGGAAGGGTACTGAGCAGTTAAGCCCGGCTGAGATCCGTGAAAAGATTGCACCGGCAGCCTGATAAGGCTGTGGGGTGATGATTAGGGCAAAGGGTGGTAAGGTGCCGGAGGTGCGCACACCTCGTGTCCATATCCATCAACAGCTTCCTGAATTTGTAGTCAGCGTTGCACGTGAGGTGCCAGGGTGAGATCTGAGTCTTCAAGGACGCCTACCACGGTCATCTGAGGGATGAAACAAAAGGTCCAGAACAACCCTGGAAATTCAATCTCCGCCCTAATTTACATCATAATCAGTTACATGTGCAGCGGGAGATAGGAGAATTGATCCCCCTCGACCTTCACCATGCCTCGTCCATCCAGGCAGACAGATATGTTGCATGAAATTGACCAGGCTGCACTCTCACTAGCTAGGGCTGCATATCAGCATGCCTTGGTACAAGATGATGAATCTATGGACTCCATCTCAAGCTCCTCAGATTTGGAATCAGATCTCAGCGACTCTTTCATGAACATTGTGATTACCCCTCCTTTGCCTCTTTCCCCATTCTTCTCCGATGACTCAAATAGTGACTTTTCAGGACTCTAACTCATCTGGAGATGAAGCTGATCATCTTACTGCCCATTATGACCAGATTCGAGACTCCATTGAGGCTCTCCGGGACGAGGTAGAAAGAGCACGTGTACTCTACAGGCCTGATGAACCTCCCCTACAAGCCCCACAGCTGCACCTTCTTGTTCATTTTGAGGAACACTGTCCTCACTTATTTCGGCAAAAATTACACGTCGACCCAGAAATCTTTGATGACATCCTGGATCTAATCTCTGACCATCCCATTTTTCACAACAACTCACACAACTCTCAGCTTCCCATTGCTATACAACTTGCTATTTTTCTTAACCATGCTGGCCACTACGGTAACGCCATATCTCTGGAGGATGTGGCTCAATGGGCGGGTGTTAGTGTTGGATCAGTTGTTAATTGCACTAATCGTGTAATGGTTGCCCTGCTTGATCAGCATGATGCATTCATGGGCTTTCCTCCACCTGATTCACAGGATTTCCAGCTTGCTCGGGATTTTGTTGGGAAGACAGTTTGCCCTGAGTGGCAGAATGGGATTCTAGCTGTTGATGGGACAACAATTAATCTGTATAAAAAACCTGGTTTTCATGGTGAGGTTTTTTATGATAGGAAATCAAGATATTCCCTTGGCTGTCAAGTAAGCTTTGTCTTTCTTTGTCTATGATTCAAAAATTTAATTTAATTCTAGGCAGCTATTATGCCTCACAATCTTCTTATAGTCAATTATTCTCTTGGTCACCCTGGAAGTGTCCATGATGCATATGCTTTCAGATCCACCCGTCTCTATCGAGAACACAACACCCTTCTTCCAGATGACCACTGGGTCTGGGCAGATAGTGACTTATCCAGTGGAGACATGGTGTATCCCCCCCTTCAAGAAGCCCCGCAATGGAAGTCTGACAAAGAATCAGAGGTCATTTAATTATCACCTTTCTACGGTTTGTTCTTCCCCTTCCCCCTTCCCCCTCCCCCCCCCCTCCCCCTCCCCACTCCAATTTTTAATGCAGTGTTTTCTAATTTTAAATTTATTTAGGTCCATGTACGAGTTGAACACACATTTGCTGCTCTGAAAGGGCAGGTTTCAATCCCTTCGAGAGCTTCGACAGAATATTAATTCTGCAGATGACCTTCAACTGGCTATCTGTTGGATTCAATGCTGCCTCATACTCCATAACATGATTATTCGGTTTGAAGAATACCATGGGACAAAAAGTTCAACAAAATGGGCTTGTAAAGAGGCCAAGGGTTTTATGCAACAAGATGTTGAGGGTAATGGATCAGACAACAATGGAGTGTATGATGGCACTCCAGGTCAGGCTTGTCGTGCAAGGTTGATGGATCTCTTATTTGACAGCCCCAACTCAAATGCAAGGTGTAGACAAGGATAGGCAACTTAGGACTTACATAGACCCTTTCACACAATTTCATTCACAAGGCAAACATAGTTCATTAGCAATGGAGTCTATGAGAATATCAGCAGAAGACAACAAAGATGTACAGGTAACACAGTATGAAACATATGTAGTAGCATAGTAGGTAGCATGATAGTCAGCATCGCGACAAGAACAATCATAACAATGAGATACAGCAGCAACTAGCAACCAGCAGCAAGCAACACGCACACCATTAAGACCCATCCGCACCGCCAGCATTGGTAAGTCGACAGTACTCGATCTTAAGATGTAGCATTGCTGCCTCCTCGTTGTGCGCTTCCTTCATTGTGTTGTGTGCACTGACCTCTGCTTCACATAGATGGATCTTCATAGCCATCGCCTCCTGAGCACACTGATGGACGGCGACAGCTTCCATGCGCTCCTGCATGCGCTGTTCGTGGAGGAACTGATGCTCCTTATCTTTACAGTGGCTCAAAAAACTGTCCACATGTTTTCCCATTTTTCACTATCTATGATATTGTGTAAGAATATACAAACACATCAAGGACATGCTGGTACCATATTGTAGTACTACTTCAGGGCTTCCAATTGAGCCCTATGGCATTGGAATCGGTCAAGATATGGTGGGGATATGAGGCTTACAAAATGATGACTCATGTGGATAGTTTTTTGACTCAAGTATTTTACAGTGATAATCAGGTATTCCAGTACATTGTGTGACCTCCCTTGGCTTTAATTACTGCCTCTATCCTTCTAGGCATACTCTCAATCAATTTCTGGCAATATTCTGCTGTAATCCTTGCCCATTCCACTGCTACTCTCTCCCATAGCTCCTATACTCCTTTAGGGGGGGGGGGTTCATAGGCTTGAAGCATCTTCTTGAGTGTTCCCCAGAGATGTTCAATGACATTGACATCAGGGGACTGTGCTGGTTAGTCAAGAACATTGATATTATGTTCTTTAAACCATTGTCTGGCTCTCCTAGATGTGTGCTTGGGATCATTATCTTGTTGGAAAATGATGTCTTCTTCATCAATCCCTGATTCAGCTATGCTAGGCAGCAAGTGGTCATTTAGAATGTCCACATACTGCTCAGCATCCATCCTCCTCTCAACTTCAGCAAGCATACCCACACCATTATATCTCATACAGCCCTGTACCATTAGAGAACCTCTTTCAAATTTGACAGTCTCACCAACCTCTCTGTCTGTTAGAAAATCCCTCTTCTTTTTCCATACATATACCTTCCCATCTGACCCAATCCTATTTATTTTGGTCTCATCTGACCATGTAACATGCTTCCAGTCCTCTACAGTCCAGTTTTGATGGGCCAAGCCAAAGGTAGTCTTCTCTGCCTATGTTTGATAGAGATAAGAGGCATTTCTTATTTGTTACTGCCTTGAGATGAGCTGCCTTGAGAACATTTCTCACAGTTTGTGAAGAGACAGTGGTGGTGATGGTGGAATTGATTTAATGGGTGGCTTGGAGGGCATTATTAGCCTGTCCTGTAGTGATATGTTGGATGATAGCCCTCTTATTAGCAGAGGTGGATGTCCTCCACGAGAGTTTTCCTTGTTCATGTGGCTTTCTTTGATACACTTGGCTGCAGTAGACTTGCATACTTCAGTTCTAGAGGAAATTTGATGAGCAGAGAGGCCAGCATAGGACAAAGAGAGGATATTGTCCCTTTGAGCAGAGGAGATGGCTTTCATGGTGATTATGACCATGACACATGAGACATTCTGGTTTATATAGTTAGATATAGTTTTAAGATTATGCCTGGAAGGATAGAGGCAGTAATTAAAGCCAAGGGAGGTCACACAATGTACTGGAATACCTGATTATCACTGTAAAATACTTGAGTCAAAAAACTGTCCACATGAGTCATCATTTTGTAAGCCTCATATCTCCACCATATCTCAGCTGATTCCCACACCATAGGGCTCAATTGGAAGCCCTAAAGTAGTACTACAATATGGTACCAGCATGTCCTTGATGTGTTTGTATATTCTCACACAATATCATAGATAGTGAAAAATGTAAAAACATGCGGACAGTTTTTTGAGCCACTGTATGAGCAAGGTTCAGCTTGGCCATGTAGCAGTCGTTCTTGAGCTCATAGCGGGACGACCTGTCCGACTGCATACTCTCAATTTCATCATGGATCCCCTCAACTCGCTCTTGAAGTTCTGACCGCTGCTTCTTCACTTGCTTACCTTTCCTGGATGATGATGCTTGTGATGTGGGCGTTGTTGACACTGGCGCTGATGACGATGACATGGGTGTGGACCGCCACGAAGAGCCCGCAGAAGTAGTATGGCGTCCAATAGGAGGAGGGGACTTGAGTGACCTGGTGCTTGTGCGTCTCATTGGATTGGTCGGTCCGAAGGCAGAGCGACTGTCATATAACGAAGTCACTGCTTTGTCGGGATAACTAAAAAATTGCGGTGGGGGAGTGATAGGAGGCGATGGAGATGATGGAGGGAGCTGCCGTTTAGTTCTAGTAATTTTGGGCCTGGGCGGGCTGTCCAGGCTCACAGCATTCACATTCTGCTCACTGTAATCCCGTGTCGCGTGACTGTCCAATTCATAGCCGCTGAAGTCCATCCCCCCGTCATCAAGATTGCCGCTGTCGTCGTCATCAAGAGACGGATCAATGACATTGGGGGGAGGTGCAAATTGAGAGTGGGGGGGCACGCCGTAAGGGGGATGTGTACTCTGGGGGGATGGAGCGCCATAGTCAAACTGGGGGGGCTGATTGTTAAATTGAGGGGGCTGAGCACCAAACTGGGGGGGTTGAGGGTCATAGTAAAACTGAGGGGGAAGAGCGCCAAACTGAAGGGGCTGAGCGCCAGCGACATGGCCGCCGTACTGAGCGCTGGGGGGAGCGGGCTGAGCGCCAGCAACATAGCCGCCGTACTGAGCGCCAGAAGAAGCCTGAGGACCAGGGGGAGCGGGCTGAGTGCCAGCGACATGGCCGCCATACTGACCACCGGGGGGAGCGGGCTGAGCGCCAGAAGAAGACTGAGCGCTGGGGGGATTGGGCTGAGCACCAGCGGCATGGCCACCGTACTGAGCGCCGGAAGATTGAGTGATGGAGGGAGTGGGCTGAGCACCAGAAGAAGCCTGAGGACTGGGGGGAGCGGGCTGAGCACTAGTGACATGGCCGCCGTACTGAGCACTGGAAGAAGACTGAGCGCTGGGGGGAGCGGGCTGAGCACCGGCAACATGGCCGCCGTGCTGAGCACTAGAAGAGGACTGAGCATTCCTTGAACTTGAATGAGTGCTCCCCGCTGGATGTACAAGTGAAAAGAATTTTGATGCGTGATCTGATCCAGGTTGTGACGAGGTAATGTTGAGTGATAATGCTGGGTTTGTCCCTCCGATGGAAGTAATGTCATTGTACCAGGGAAAATCGTCCAAGATTTGCACTTTGAATTTTATCAGCTAAATTGTTAAATAAGTATTTTATTTAAAATACGCACCTCGCAAGTTTATAGCGGCATTATCATCGAGTGGCATGACACCAGCACCCGTCGCATGTAGTTTATTGTACCATTCACAATACTTTTTCTTGAGACTTCGAAGGGAATATGATCAGCATATATACAGATGGATAGGAGATCTCTTACCTCATGATGTGATTATTTGTTGAGTCACGAAATCTCTCCGGCACGTTTGTATATATGGGCGCATATTCTGGATCGCACTCAAAGACATACTTTGCGATTACACTGCAAACCAAAAGCTTGTCTTTACCCGAGAGGCGATCACCATCAGGATGGGCCTTCCCATCATTGAAGAACAAGAGGCAGGAGTCAGCAGGGTGAGTACAGAGGTACTCGACAACCTTGTCGGTGCACTTTGGATCAGCATTCCATTGGATACGAAGTTCCTTGCCAGCACTAGTACTGGCAGTACTGGCAGTATTACCACCTTGCGAGCTGCCGTTCTTGGCTTTTACGCGGGTAACAGCTCATTGGGTGTGGTCCATGATGTTCGGGTCCTTTCGAGAGAGTCTCTGCAAGGCCTTGAGGCGCGCAGAACGACGACGAGGTGGTGGTCGAGTAGCAGGCATGTTTTTCGAAGTCCGCCATGATGCCGAGGTGTGCCGCATGTCTCGTGTGTGTGTTGGTGGCTGATCCTTGCAGCTCTATTGGGGTTAGTAGAACTCTAGCGAACTTTAGCGAACTTTAGCGAGCGTCCCAAAAACTACTCTGAGTCCCACTAATATAAAACACGGGGCGGAGTCGGACTTCGAAATGACTCTTTCGCTTCCTCAACCAGCTCGATGGCCACGAATGCTCATCTCATACAAGTTGCTTCATGCATCCACATTTCTGAGCGGGCTTAGGTCTGAGTATTTCAACTCCCCTCGATAAGCTCTAGCGGAGTCCGGCTGCAATCAACTGTGCGATGCACCCGAAACGCAGCTTCATTTTCATATCTCTAAGATATTGTTCTAGCAGAGGAGGGAGGCTTTGAAAATGTCGCGGGGATCGGGCAGACTTTGTATCAAGTCGTCGCTATCGCGCATATGCCTCTCAGGAAGGCGCTCAGTGATATTTACCGGGTGATGATGCCACGTCCGCGTGGGCCTACTGAGGCTAAGTACCTCTTCCAGCGAGCGCAAGACGCGTCCGTTGCCCGTGGCTTATGGCTGGGGACTAACAACACCTTGCATACGAAGTGCGACTGATTCTTTGTGATGGTATTCATGTTGTCCTTGAGTTCACTTCGTGGCTCACCGTATCCTTTGTGGATCGTGAAACTCGATTCAGGCTACTCTTGGATTGGTTCTTCCAGTTTTTTTCGACTTCTTCGTGGAGTGTCGTCTTCTGCGATATTCAGCATCAGTTTGCGATCTCAACGGAGGTTAGATATCAACTCACGAGTATTTGAGATAGTGATCAAGTTCAAGTAGGGCATAACTATTTTGACGCGGTACTACAGTACCGATTGACGGGTAGGCGTGTCCATCGTAATCATCTATAATGTGTGATACGAGATCTATACCGAAAGCAATGACACAACTTGTGAAACTCATTCTCACGCAATCACTTTGAGACAGACCAGCTGGGAAATACAACAGAAGACTACGTGGGTGTGTACATATTGGTGAGGTACAGTATATACAGTTGTCTGAAGGATCAGCTGGATGCTACACGCGAAGTCGTCAGATTGTCTCGAGATCAACAAGGTACCAGGAGGACGCACGAAATTGATCATAGGCCGACATGCATGAATACGATGCGCTGGTCCAAGGGTACGGCTTTATCACCACCCAATAACTGGACTGCTTTGTGCAGCGCTCGGGCAGTTCTTTTTGAATTCATCTTCCCATCCCCGCAAAATCCTTGTAAAATTCCTCGACCAAGCGTTGCACGGTGCTGTCATTGACATTCCAAAATGTACCGATGACACTCTTCACCCCAGAAAATTGTAGGCCAGCCGCCAAGTGAATGGCTTCGTCAGGAGTTTTGAAGTCACCAACTGCGGTCTCGCAAGCAGAAAGAAATGCAAATTCATGCCGAGACAAATCCGTGTGGCTGATATCTAGAAGTTGAAGTGGTTCGTCGCGCATGAGAAATGCTGACTTGAAGGGTTCCACAAAGTTTTGTGTCCCGTGACAGGCAAAATGGATCCAATGGTTATCTCGCAATGTGCGCAAGGCGGTCGATTTCGTTGATTCAACACTCGTGACTTTGGTAAAGGAAACGGTCGGGGAAGGGGGTAGGAGACCATGCACCAAGTCCAATTCAGGCTCGACACATGGTAGAAATGAATGTTCTGGGGGGTGGTTCTGACCGATGGCAGCAAAGGACACGGGTAGGGACCTATCATGACGTCTGCGAGCCTTGACCAGCGCGGTAAGTGATGGGGTGTAGGAAGAAATGTATAGCTGCGAAAGGGACTTTCCACTGGGCCTGTATTCGCCAGCCGCGTGCAAAGGCAGGAAGTTGAAGAGTGAGGTTGGGCACCACCATATTCGCGACCCTGGCTTCGCAACTTTGCCTAGATTGACAACCACAGGGTGCACTACCTCGGCCCACAACTCCCTCAAAACTTCTATCAGCTTTGCTTGTTTCTCCTCCTCATTTTTCACCGCTTGTTGGAGTGCGCTCACCAATCGCACGAGTTTTTCTACATTGATAGCAAGTCCTACACTGACCGGAGGTTCCCAGTGTGGGACGATGATTGCATCGCAAGACGACTTGCTAGCAACGAGAACAATGATAGGGCCATCACGAGCGGCATCTTGGAGTTCGGAGAACAAGGGGGGAAGTAGGAAGCGGCCGAAGCCCTCGATCTTCCGGATCTCTTCCGCAGCTGTATTCCAGTCTTCCACTAGATGTCTGTACCGGGTAGCTTCTGCTTCTGCATTGACTCTTGGGGTTCCTTCTTGATGTCCTGCAGGAGGCTTATCAAGGAGGGAGCTGAGGTCTCGGAATTTCTCCGTCAGAGCCTTTGCGTGATCGCCGTGTTTCTGGAGGCTGTCGAGAGGCGTGCGGAATCGTGCCATCTGGGTCCAGATGAGAGTCCTGCCTCGTTCTAGCAACTCTACAGCGTGGCGCACATCGCCATGACGAAGCGTACATGATGCAGCGTCAACTGCAAGTGCGCGCGGGAAGACCTTCATGATATCATGGCGAGATGACACTGAAGCTGTCGCAGACATGTAAGTGTCCAGAAGTTGCATCGAAGTTGCATAAGCCTCCAGTACAGTGCCATGTGTATGTTGATCAGCATGGCGAACCCATTTTATACTTGCTCGCAGTCGGGATAGCAAACCTCCAGAAACAGTATTGGCTGCTACTTTGAGATGATGCATGGCGGCATTGATACTGCCATCAAGTCCTGGTCGATGGAACAGCAGATAGATGTTAGCTAGTGAGCTATGGACGGATATTTGACGAGGGTCATCTTGCATCAAGAGAGCCAATGCACGGTAGTGAATATCTAGTGACTCGTCGAGGTCCTGGGCATTGCCTCGGTGCTCGAAGCGGATAGTGAGATGACACCAAAGGTTATTCAATGATGCGCACCGATCTGGGTGACCGACAGGGCACAAAGCTAGTGCTTCCCTATGAAGGGAGATGGCCTCATCCGAGTCTTGGTCGTTACCTCGGCACTGGAAGCGGGCGGAGAGTTGATTTCCAAGATTATGCAATGACGCGGACCGATTTAGGTAACCGACTGGGCGCAAGGCCAGCGCTTCCCTGTAAAGCGGGATAGCCTCATCCAAGTCTTGGTCATTGCTTCGGCGCTTGAAGCGGTTGGAGAGTTGGTTTGCGAGGTTATTCAAAGTCGTAGACTGATCTGGGTAACCGACCGGCGTCAAAGCCAGCGCTTCCCGGTAAAGCGGGATAGCCTCATTCAAATCTCGGTCATCGCCTCGGTGCCTGAAGCGGACGGAGAGCACAGCAGCAAGGTTATTCAATGACATGAACCAATCTGAGTGACCGACCGGGAGCAAAGCCAGCGCTTCTCTGTGAAGCGAGATAGCCTCATCTAAGTCTCGGTCATTGCCTCGGAGCTCGAAGCAGGTGGAGAGTTGATTTGCAAGGTTATTCAATGACACCGACCGATCTGGATGACCATTTGGGCGCAAGGCCAGCGCTTCCCTGTGAAGTGGGATAGCCTCATCCATATCTTAGCCATTGCCTCTGTGCCTGAAGCGGGTGGAGAGTTGATTTGCAAGGTCACTCAATGACTCAGACCGGTCTGGGTGACCAACCGGGTGCAAGGCCAGTGCTTCCCTGTGAAGCGAAATAGCCTCTTCTATATCTTGACCATTGCCTCTGTGCTTGAAGCGTGTAGAGAGATGGCACCCAAGTTTATTCAATGACCCGCACCGATCTGGGTAACCGACAGGGAACAAAGCTAGCGCTTCCCTGTGAAGCGAGATGGCCTCATCCAAGTCTTGGTCATTGCCTCGCTGCTGGAAGCGGGTGGAGAGTTGATTCCCAAGATTATGCAATGATGCGAACCGATCTGGGTGACCGACCAGGCGCAAGGCCAGCGCTTCCCTGTGAAGTGGGATAGCCTCATCCAAATCTTGGTCATTGCCTCGGTGCTTGAAGCGGTTGGAGAGCTGATTTGCGAGGTTATCCAATGACGCGGACCGATCTGGGTGACCGACTGGGGGCAAGGCCAGTGCTTCCTCGTGAAGCGAGATAGCCTCATCCAAATCTTGGTCATTGCCTCGGTGGTTGAAGCGGGTGGAGAGTGTAGTTGCAAGGTTATTCAATGACACCGACCGATCTGGGTGACCGACTGGGAACAAAGTCAGCGCTTCTCTGTGAAGCGGGATAGCCTCATCCAAGTCCTGGGCATTGCCTTGGTGCTTGAAGCGGTTGGAGAGTTGATTTGCAAGGTTATTCAATGATGCAGACCGATCTGGGTAACCGACCGGGAACAAAGCCAGCGCCTGCCAGTGAAGCGGGATAGCCTCATCCATGTCTTTGATATTGCCCCGGTGCTCGAAGCGGATGGTAAGTTGGGTTGCAAGGTTATTCAACGACGCAGACCAATTTTGGTGACCGACTGGGACTTGCCTGAGAAGCGCAATTCCTTCATCGAGGTCTTGAATATTTCCTCGACGCTGGAAGCGAGTCATCAGCATTGCACCCAGATTGCACAGCAATTGCCCTCGCTCATCATGCGCCGTGCTGTAGTATCCCAGCGCATCGTAATGAAGAGATATAACTTCATCTACGGCTTGGGGATCGTCTCTACGAAAACACAGCTCTGCTCGACGAGCAAGTTCATTCGGGGACCACGGAAGCATGGACGAAACGGGCCCCTCCGCCCTAAGTATATTCGCATCGGTGCTTCTGGCCAAAGCAGAGGTTTCAATTGCAAGCAGAGCCGCTCTGTATACGTGGCTGTCAGCAAGGGAGATATCGAGGACTTCATTCAGCAACTCTTCAGCGGCATCAGCATCCGCTTGAGATCCCCGATTCACGAAACGAGATAGCAGAGCAATGGCAAGATGAAGCTGGATGATGACGCGGTCTAGATGGCCAGTGGGACGCATATCAAGGGCATCTTGAAAGAGCGAGATAGGGATATCGAGATCGAGGTATGTTCCATTAGCTTGGCAACTAATAAACTTCGCGGTGGCTAGATTGAACAGTGCCGCAGGGTGGCAGGGATGATCAAAGGCGCAGAGATCAAAGGCGCCTTCAAAGTGCTTTATGCATTGGTCGAGATCCCTGCTGTTCTGCGTTCTGCGGTATCGTGCGAGAAGACAATGTCCGGCATCCGTTTTGAGTAATAACGTATGCATATCGCTGGTCATGAGCTACACGTTACAACCTCTCAGCATCAGAATATCAGAACGCACTGATGACTCACAGTAGTAAGGGGGGGAAGAGCTGCGGCGTCATTTTCATCAGAACGTCGCTGCTCCACTGTCATGAGCAGTGAAGTACATGAGGATACGACTTGCCCTGGTTTTGGCTTAAAGACGATGGCTGAGTGATCTAGTTAGCACCCGTAGTGACCATTTACACCATAAGGTACTGACGATGGGACTGTCGACTGCGATCAAGTAATTCTCTAACTGAGATCTCGAATGTGCGGAGGAGTTCTCCATGATCGAGCATGGAACCCAATTCAAATGAGGCATACAACCTGACCCGAACTTTAGAAGATGGCTCGGATGGCCTAAAATCTTTCTTAATACCTGCGGGAAAGACGGGATGAAGGACAACTTACAGAAGTATGTGCTCGTTCCATTCGACAACGGTCTGGTCTACATGTACAGATTTGTTGCTTGTCTGCCATTCAACACCATCAGCTTGTACTGTCACGTGGAAGCCAGCTGGTATCCGTCGGAGACCAAGAGTGAGATCAGTGGCGCGAATGGCTTGGGGGAAATTGTCAATGCGCGCAATGGAGATGCATATCACATACCAGTAATAGCGATGTGTTGTATTCCACTAGTAATGTTTGTATCTCCCTGGTCCTGGGTGTGTTCTGGGTGGCTCGGCTCCTCACTCAAGAGTGGGAGAGCATCACCAAGTGGATCTGGTACGGAGGGTGTCGCCAAACGAAACAGCTGATTAATGACGAAACAAAGCATCGCCAGAATAGCTTCGGGAAATCGTTGGTACGTGATGAATGAAGATAGATGGCACATACTATTGACGACGACTTGTATTATTTCACTGATGATGAGGTTTGTCCCTCCAGGGTCCTGGGGGTGTTCCGGGTGGTTTGGCTCCCCCAAGGGTGGAAGTAAATTATCGAGAGGATCAGGTACGAAGCTTGACATCGGACTGAGGGCTGGATACAAACTAACACTTGAGAGTAACGAAACAGTGCAGTGCCTGCAAGAGCTTCAGAGGGAACCACAACATACACGTGGCACCCACACCGCGCTGTGATGCGCAACGCTGACGTATTTGAATATCCTGGAGTCGGGGTCAACGGGACAGAAGCCACCCACAGTATATTAAGCCACCCACGGATTCATTGATGGGCTTCAGATTCGTACAGCAGGGCACGTTGTAGGGTGCGACATTGATCGAAACAGCCAAAGCGAGCCGGTTGCAAGGCTCAAGAAATGCAGGGTATTCCACACTTTCGAATATTGTGAGGGGCCGCCTGACTCTCGCCGCCCTCGGGCCTCAACCACATCTCACTGCCGTCGGACAGTATGTCACGCGAGAAGTCACGAAACTGACAAGAACTCACTGTCTGACATGCACGAGCCCTGACACTCGGCAATATGCGATCCAGGGCCTGTTGGCGAAGGGACCGTGTGCTGTGCTATGTAGCATCCCGGCCCAACTCCACGGAGTGTGAAAGTCCACCTGATATTCGCATGTTTATCACGTTACGGATGCTCGCATCATGACGGAATCGGATAAACTCCTGTATCAATCCTATTTGAGTCCTGGGTTTCATTTGCTCGAGCAACGAGGAAAATGAACGAACACCCGCATGCCATGGTTAGAGTCACGACTCGGATTTCTGGGGACGTTGCAAGCATCGCCAAGCATCGAGTGAGATTGTGATAACATGTGTGTCGACGTTCGTTCAGGAATCTTCGGATTAGGGTAATGAAAAGAAGGGGCATACTAGAAGGCATCGTGTGTGATATGCATCAGTAACTGCCACCCGTGAAATGAATCATTGGCACAGACCCAGTGGAGGAGTTAGGACAGTGCGCAAGAAGCAGTTGAAGAACCACATAACTTTAGTTCCGCCCACGCATTCCATTGCCATCGACTCTCGGGAAATATCAGATGTACGATTATGAGACAAACGTTTGATGCCTCGGTGCCCTCCTGTACTTGTCCGTGATACGCAAATTTCACTGCAATCACACCATTTACTCATCGCCTTGATGACAGTCTGCTCCTGGCTTGCCGCGTTGTAAATAACAGGTGGAGTGACCGATAAAGCGATTTGTGAGGAGAGATCTTATAGACAGACCACAGATCTTACTATGCGCAAGGGGAGCCTTCGTAGGATCTGGAGTGCTCATCTTGAAAAAGAAGGGACGACTGTCTTCCAAGTTCCTTCGAACTTTCAAAGTCTGACTTGGAAAGACGGGGCCGTGACGCGCCCGTGACTGGCTAAAAATGCCGCGTCGAAGCTGTCACTCTGAAAATTTGGTACAACTTTTAGTGAGCTAGTCTATGTACATTATGCAGGTCATTCGTTATGGTGGCAAGCAAGAAGCAGCACATGTCATCTCTACTGTGTCAATTGTGCATGAGCCAGCCAGCCTCAGCCATCCCAATTTTTTTCTCATGTTCTTCAGTTCTCGTCAAAACAAAGGTTAAATCTGCAAACCAAAGCGACACACAGCACAAAGTTGTGTACGATAGCAAGGGCCGAATTCAAGGCTACTCAGCTGTGACTTCCTCAACCATTCTACAACGTTGCACCACTCATTTGGGGGAAGTAGGTGTAAGGACTTCCGGCAAAAGGATGCAGCAAGTACGATCTTGATTTCTCTGCCAGGAAACACCGTGGCGAGAAATTTTGCCACTGCTTTTGGATTGGCCAAGGATGAATCCGCATCCACTACTATCCGCATGCAGGCGGAACGCGTGGGGCGCGAGGACAAAATGGTAAGCGTTTCGTCATCGAGCACTGGCAACTCTGTCGTATCCCATGGAATACCAAGCTCAAGACGCAATAAGTTTGGACAATGCCTTGCGAATGTGACCAGAGTGCCGGGATCTATAGTAGTTGTCGCAAGTTCCTCTATGGAGAAAGGATTGAAGTTGAATTCGACCAGGTCTGGCCACCCGGTAGCAAGCTTCTTGCACACCGAAGCGTCCAATGATATCACGAGGTTGTCCAGTGTAACGTGCTGCAAGTGGGAGAAGACGAGCAAATCTTCTATGGAAAAGAAGTATGGGTGATCGGGACCGCAGAACACATCATCAACCGGTAGTATGAATCCTGGTCGGTCGATGGTGATGGTCCTCAGGGATGATCCCCATCCTCTCTTTGACGAGATCAAGGCAGTAAGCGCGCGCACAATCTGTTCGTCGAACGTGATGGGGGTATTCAAGGAAATACTATCCAGCGCACTCGAGTGAACAGCTTCTATGAGTGACATCATGAAACAGAAATCACTTGAGATCGTTAAACACCGCAAGGACGAAAAGAGTCGATCTAAGTGCACAGGCTGGTCCCCACCTGTTGGGCTCTCCATGGTCAAGTCAAGGGTGTGGAGCAGCGTTGACTGTAATGCTGTCAAGAAACTAACAGCAAATTTGGTATCGCTTGATAATTTCAGTTTCTGTAAACGAGGGAACATCTGAAGGCCAGCAAGGCCAGGACCCTCGGGAACCTTCCCGTAGATGTGAAGATCCAGGTGTTCTAAGTTGTAGAACAAGCACAGAGGAGCAATTGCTTCGGAGTAGAGCATGCGCATGCTGCAATGCCAGCCGCTGACTGCGAGATAGTGTTAACTAATGCATGTCTCTTCGATCATGTCTTACCTCCCAATTTTATCGTCCTCAGCTGAGGAAGATCATTAGCCATAATCGAGAGTAATGGCCAGCCTTCCACTTCGTTGTCGAATTCGGGATTAACTTCGAGACTCGTGAGGTTACTACGAGATAATGGCGTGAACGAGACGTCCCTAATGTTCCCCATGCCCATTAGGAACACGAAATCGGGACACGACATGTGAGTGAGACGTGGTAGAAAGTTCTCCATAGGGTGGGCCGAAAGAAGCCAATCGATAGTATGAGAGGGAATTGAGAAAAGTTCGGGAAGAGGCCATCGACAATCAGCTCCGGGCGAACATATCCTCTTGATCCGTCGAGCATAAGGAAGCATTCGTAATAAATCCGAGGGCAAAGGGTCTTGAACCAGGTGCTGGGATTGTTTGTGAGGGAGACGCATACAGAGCAGGAGAATATATGATCTCTTACAATGCTCCGACGCAGGAATGGCTCATCATAAGATATAATACTCCGATCCTCATCTGGTTCATAATCACTATCCCGAACTTCGATGACCGATGGCGGCAAACACATCAACAATGGTCCGAAGCACACTTGAGTATCCCATAGCACGTCGAGCGCCGGGTCACCCAACGCATGGCACGTTGTCGCAACCGCCGCGAGATCCCGCAGACGAAGTGGATTGGGCTCATGAGAGCCTTCGGGTCCTGAAAGAAAAGGGTTTAGCAACTCAAAAATATTGCATGTAATTTCAGGGAGGAATAAAGCGTGGTGCATGATGGCACGAGTTGAGGGTCTATTCAAGTTCGAGACTAGTATGAGAGGACTCTATATCTGATTCAACTTGGTCACGAGGAGCACGTCGGTAGGAACGAGGCCGAGCCGGTATATATGCCCCCCGTGAGTTACGATGCATTCAACATTAATGAATGTCCAATCCTTCAAGACAAATATTGGTTGCAGCAGTGACTAAGTGAAACTATAACTATACAACCGCCCGGTGTCTTCAGTTTTTCGCTTGAGGATGTATCACTTAATCTTTATCTGCAGGACTAAGCTCACATCCCGAGCTGTAGCAATTCATCCAAGGTAATCAGTGTTTCTCATGAGAAAGAACGACTGTCTTCCTCCTGTCAAGGTCTGGCTTGGGGAGACTAGTTTCTCATGTGGTGCACAACGCCAAAACAGGGTTTCAATCGTGAAATCGGTGCTTCATACTCATGGCGGTGCAGCCCTCATCTCGGGGGTTTTTTTTCACCTCAACGACCCAGTGACATGGCGTAGGTATCGAGCAGAAAGACGGGTGACAACATCTCCTGTACAACGAAATGGAGTATATCACAGTGATGGAGAGGACAAGAGCGTCCTACCGCACATCTCCCCAGTTATAAGTAGTCATCCACATTGCACGCTTCATATAATCATCAATCAATGAGGTACTTGCGCTTGAAAAACGACCGGAGGTGCAGAATCTGCCAAACGCCAAGGCCCGTAAGGGAAAGAATGGTGAACCAGGCGAAATTTTGCACGCGTCGATTCGTCACAACTGCAAGGAACATGAGGTCAACAAGAAGTGATATGCGGGAGTCCGAAGGAAGACTGACGATTAGTGTCTGCAAAGCGTTCCTCACGCTGCTTGAGGTATTCGAGTTCGTCAACTATCTCTTTGACAATGCCTTCTAGCTTGCGCATTTCTGTCTCAAGCCCAGAGAGTGATTCTTGGTTTGCAATCGCGCTTGATGACAAGGAGGGAGTCAGTAAGCCATCATAGCGAACAAGCAGGATACACACTTGTAGTCAACAGCGTCAGCCCCAATGTCAATATCCAGATCAACAGTGCGCGACATATTCCGCGCAGTGTCTAGCTTGATGTCTATAACGTCGTTAGCAATTTGGAGTAAGACACCTGACAACAATAAACGTACCGGGAGACAGATAGTTCTTGAAACACACTCCAACCTGTCCCTCGCCATGTGCTGTGACAGCAAGTCTCGTCTCGCCTTTAATGTCGCGTTTTGAAAGGTAGACATTGCGGTGGGGTGTCGAATCCAAAATTTCAATGTCTACTCGTTGGTGTGCCCCGGGGCCAACGTTGGCGGTGACAATGACGAGTGCATGAGTGTGTGCAGCGTTCCAGATGCATTTTGGGATGGGCAAGCGGCCTGGTGGAAGGGAGAATTTGATTGCGTGCGTGTAAGGAGCAATGAATGCGAAGAAGGTGAGAACGAATACTAGTGCTGTTATTCGAGACATATATGTAAATTTGAGCTATTCCAATACGTGGAACACCTATAGCTAGCTTATAGAGGGAGACAGTCAAAGTAACTTGTAAGTGGCAGAGTCGTGAACATGCCTCGGCAATCTATTAAGTTACCGGCTGCCACTTTCTCCTCGGCTTCAAGCGTTAGTCAACTCGAGTCTTGCATGTTTCTCGCTACTGGAGGTCAGGCCTCAGGCCTCAGGTTCGTCCTATATGTTTCGTTTATTCTCATCCCTCGAATTTCCCCCATTCATATCTCAGTAGAGTGTGCAAATGCAACATATTCTCGCGCATCTCGCGCCACTGGCAGCGTCAAAGTAACTAACCCTTCTCTACTATCATATTGTACATAGGCGCAAAGGGTGTGTCAAGGGCTTGAATCCTGGATCAAGCTACTCATATTTACACTTTAGAGCAGCAGTTCCTGGAATAGTCGCGAGGCGAACCCAACCCTAACTTGTGTCTCTAACACATTGCGTGTTCATGCTGAGCAGTGAAAACAACTGGTGTTGCGCTACACAACATATGATGTTAAAGCAGCAACGACGGCGAAGAAGCACATTAGTTGTACGACGAGTGCTTGAATAACTATGGGGGCGCACGGGAGGCTTCAAGATGATTTGACTTTATGTCCATCATCCTATCGCAATCAACACATTGCACTCAACAAGGTGCTCAGGCCAGAAAGGGGAGAATCCGCCGTAAAATGTAACATTTTAATCCGTTGTATATTCCAGATCGTCGATACAAGGGTTATAATCTTTGGGTGCAGCCTTGCCCCGCCATCTGGTCACTTTCGTGCGTAGTAAGTGCTCGATGTCGTGAACCTCTTCACACGAAGACAGTGCTGTGCGAAATTTATTATACCATGGCCGCCGAGAGCTTATGAAAGGAGTAAGACATGCGATTGTGTGACGAAAGCTGCAGGAGCGACGTACCACTGAAATTCGATAAAATGTTTAACATGGGCCTCGATAGTCATATATGTCGCTACGTCGTGTAACTCTTTGCATATTTCTAGGTATTCAAGGGATATTCGAACGGGGTCCGGTACAACATTTGTAAATACGCTGTTCATGTGTGATCAGCGACGCAGTCTTAGGGAATGGAGGACAGTGGACAAACCAAGGATTGCCGAGTAAGGTTTCTCCTACCATAATGCCATCAGCTTGAGTTTCAGCCTTGTTTTTCTGTACATCCTCCCACGTACGAACGTTGCCATTGCTTACGACTGGTACTTTGAGTGCGGTTTTCACAGCGCGCACCACGTCTAGATTTGCTGCTCCCTGGCGCCGTCGTTTGGCAGATACATGACGCGCATGAAGGGTTACCCAAGAAGCGCCTGCATGTTCCAGAAGGGCGGCAAATTCAACTGTGGAAGATGGGGGTGACGATGAAGGACAGAGACGAAGTTTTACGGAGGTCGGTGGCTGCAACAGATGGGACATCGCAGAAACTGAATCACATGCCTAACGATTTAAGGTGATATCCACTAAGATAGATCAAGCCTGCTTGCCTATGGACTGAACAAGTGGCCAATCCTTCTTGGCTAGAAGATAACCACCATAATGACCTTCAAGGGCATGCTCTTGCGGGCATCCTAGGTTCAAATCTAAGCACTTTGTACCTGATTCAGTAGCTGATGCATTTCACTCGAGGAACTATGCCCACCAATACCGTCACAGAGGCCTTGCATCTTCTTTCCAGCTTGAACAATGGTCTCAGGGTCATTTCCACATAGCTGCACCACGACGGGTTCAGCCGTCCCCCGCCGAGCACCGCGACCAAGAGTTAGATC
The DNA here is from genome assembly GCF_016628075.1 of Suillus paluster. Classification (NCBI taxonomy): domain Eukaryota; kingdom Fungi; phylum Basidiomycota; class Agaricomycetes; order Boletales; family Suillaceae; genus Suillus; species Suillus paluster. The sequence continues at coordinate 179,604 of NW_024537569.1, forward strand.
ACGCTGATGAAACTCGAGGTAATCTCGATCCTCAAGAAGTTTGTGAGGATCAAGCATCTGCGTATACGCGAGAGTTGCCCCATATCGCTGTGTCAACAGCCGGAAGGGAGCATCACTTTGCTTTACCATTGGAGCAGCGATGTAGGTGAGATCTGGAAGCGTCATCCTGAAGCCGCGATGCAAGGCGTGTCTCTCCCTGTGCAGAAATTCGGCTACGTAGGAATGCCAATTTGTTGAGTCACAGTGTGTTAACTTAGTAGTAACAGTGTTACAGCAGAAGGGCAAACAATTGCTGACTAACACCGTGACAACCGGTCAACGTTGACCTCGGTCAAGTCATCATTTATCCTGGTAATTGGGCGCATCATGATGGTGGCAGTTTTCTTGAATTCAGCGCCGTTCGTGGTAATCAGTGTGAGTTTGATCATGAGGCATGTATACTGATCTAGTGGTATGGCGAAGTTGAGCCAAGCTTTACACTGCTTTACAGTGGCAGCCATCTGCGGCCATGCGTCATTAATATTGGTACGTTTGGCATGGTTTCGTGATGCGACTGTGCGCACTGCGCAGGCCATATGTAGTATGGAAGGTTGCATATACAACGACCGGGCAAGTCATCTACCTTATTGCTTACAGGAAATGTTGAATCAGAGTTATTCTGGATCACGATGTTAACTAGCAGCTTAGTGACACTTGCACTTGCACTTCCTTTCACCATTGCGCAAAACCTGAGCGTGCCATCTACGTGGCGTGTCAGTCGAACTATTGTTGCTGTCTTGTGACATCGCTGATAGCTGTTGTACACAGGATCCTAGCACTTCTATTTCTCGTTCAGACCGTGTCTCAATTGCACGGAATTGTATCAACACTCTTACTGCTGTGCTTGACACTGATACAGGTTCTTTCAGTGGTAAGCATAGTACCTGGTGGTGCGTTTACCTGCAACTCATAATAATTGTCTTTAGGTCTTGGATATTGGCAGGATGCGAACGTGCTTTCCGCAATGGCTAATCTGGATTACTTCACAAAATCAACAACAAATCGACATGCAGTGACAGATAGCTTGAATGCTGCCTTTGGTTTATATACAGATTATGATCAGTACGGGTGCGTGTATCCTTGCAGACTTGAGACACAATTTGACTCTGACACATCGTGAGGCAGGGTAAGTTGCGAAATCTTTCGTGTATCATGTGTGACATAATTCATCTCCTGCCAGTATAATGATGATGCAATGTACGCCTCTATGTACTTGTGTGTTTTCCCGCTGATGCCCCGTGGTATTAGGTGGTGGGCTACAGCAGCTTATTATGGCTACCGCGCATACGACGATCCCAATCTTTTGAATCATGCCATCGCAACTTGGCAGCACGTCTCGAACTAGTGAGCTGTTGTGTACATCGGTGCTAGCGCTCCTCACATAATATCTGTGACATAAAGCGTCATCACCGCATCCGATGCGAGCTCTGGAACACAGCCCAACAAGGACTTTCCCATTGAGGGGTCCTGTGATGGAGGTGCGTCCGCAAATTATCGATTTGCTGAGGTATCGTCTGACATACAGCTAGAAACTACGGTGGGGGGTGTTTTTTGGGTAATTGAGAAACCATTTTCACTCGATGATGACGAGACTGAATTGTGTGCCCAGCGCCCCTCGAGCAGTGACACTAGTGTCAACTCTATCACTACTGGGTATGATTTGATTTTACTTCATCTTAATGCGCTCATCTGGTTTGAGAAAGCCTCTATATAGCGTATGTCTCCGCGCTCCACCAAAGTAACTGCAAATCGTCATTGATCCCCGTCTAGTCTCTCGGCCTACCTCGCGTCCACAACTAAAAATAGCACTTACACCGATGCTGCAATTCTCTCCGCCAATTTCATCAAGACCACTAACATGAATTCCGAGGATCTCGTCCTTGATACGATCGATGCTCAGGACTGCACGCGTTCTTCCTCGAGCTGGCTGTTCACTTACAACAGCGGCAAGTATATCGAAGGTTTGAGCGTCCTTGCATTCGTCACTGGCGACCATAGCTGGACTTCACTGTGAGTTTTCCTCGCCTTCATCCCATTGACGACACTATTAATTTTGTAGCATGCTGGATGTTGTTGCCGCAGCAACAAAAGCGCCGGCATGGGAAGGCAGTGATGGCATTATTACCGAAGGCGCCGACGTTACAGAAGACAATGACGGTATTGGATTTAAGGGTGTGTTTCTCGCCCTCAGATTACTCCATCGTAACTAACAAGGGTCGTGCTCTTAGCTGTATTTATCCGCGGCTTAGCTGAGGCCTGGAGCCGCAACTCTGGTAACACTGCCTTGAGGGCTCTTATCCGGAGCTATACTAACGTTCAGGCACGTTTTCTCGTATCGTTCATCTCCATCTCTCTTATCCTGTCTATGTAGTACAACGCGTTGCTTGACCTGGCGTCGAATAGCAGTTCTAGCTCTACGTGGTACTCACCGGCCTGGGAGGGTCCTGGCCCAACCTCGTTCATCGTATGGGGACAGCTTGCGGCCGTAGACGTCCTAGTTTCCGCGGTGAGCGTCAATAGCTGATAAGCTGGAATTATAGATCCTTCCAGCGAGTCTTGATATAGACGTAGATAAGTATCGATATTCCAAAGGTGAAAATATCCATGATAGACAGACGAAGATTTGCGCGTAACTGGACGATGGGAAGAGTCACACTGATTGCATGTGTTTTGTAGACTCACAGTAAACGCCGGTCACCAAGTTGTTGCGCAGTCAGATCTTAGTTTCCCGAGTATGCTTCTCAATGCTGTCGATTTAAAATGCGTCACTCCTTGACTTAGACTTCCATCAATATCCAGCTGCACATGCCACGCATACTTTGCCAATTGTTGGTCAAATACCAACGACGGTAGCCATTATAAGGAAGAACGCAGCGGAGAGCGACGCCTATGGGAATTGGACCTTCTAGGCGAAGCCCGGCCTGCATGACTCCATGGTCCAGACTGTCCTATCCACCTGTCGGGTGTATTGAGTCTAATGACTGTATGAACATCGTTAGCCCGCCGAGGCTGATAACGTGGAAGTCGAAAAACGATGTTCCGCGATCGAATATTGAAGTTCTACGCAGCACTGGCAGCGTGCAGGATCAAGGCAGCAGTGCCATCAGCGGAAATGGCCGTACCCGAGTCCAGACTGGAAAACGTAACTTCATTCAGGTCAAATTCAGGTAGTGTAGTAATTCCGAGATAGATTCATTGCGGTCACAACACTTGATGACCGGTCTAACCTCTCATTGGCATAGGCTGGCATAGGCCGTATCTTGTTGTGGAGTTCGCGTCAGCCGTGAGACGCGCACGATCCCCGGACACGCAGCTTCTGACCTTTATTTTTACTTGATTCTGCCAATGGGCGACTTCGGAATGTGTAAAAGATAAGCCTGGTACATACGCATGCACCCTAACAAGCTTGAAGCCCTGGGTTCAACTTGCCGGTAATGTGATATGCATGTGAGCATAGAGGCATATAGCAGGTTAGATTTACTCACATGCTTGATTCAAGTGCGAGGTTATTGCAATCCCAAGGCTGAAATCATTGGCTATTTCGACAAGTAGTCTTGGCTGACCAGCCACCAGCCCAACACTGCTACTTCTTCCCTACATACTCATTTGACATCCCTTATTCTCTCATCTGACCCGTTTCGCACACGCCGCGACACACTCGCGATATCCGTCCCCTCCGCTGCTTCTCTCAGTGACCGATATAGCATCGAAAGTACGTGGATAGTCTCCATGCCTTCATACCTTTTCTCTCGGTGGCGCGGACCTGGACATCAAATTTTCGCTGCAACAGTGAAATCAAATCCGTGGATCGGAACAACGAATGTATGAAACGGATCATTAAGCTCATGTGAGTAATGGCTCTGACAGCTGTCGTACTACATCACGAACCATCATTGGTTCAATAGTGCAACGTTGCTCGTCCTTCTTTTTCTCATCGACTTCGGCCCCGGTCCTCCTGAGGGCACGTATAAGCTAAGGGGAATTTACAACCACCAAAACGATAGCAGTTACCCAGGACGGAATTTATGCGCACCTGAATTAGCACGAATTGCTATTGAAGATTCACCCCCGCGTTCCTGCGCTCTTAGCGCATGGAACTTCTCAGACTTAAATTTGCCTCCGCTGCAAGCCCGCAAAGGACAAACCTTCGGCTTCCTTTCCTTGTACACTTGTAGGGCCTCTCAATCATCGCGGGAGAAGAAGACGCGCGCTTCTCATGGACCTGTAGCATGGAAGCCTTTCCGCGGTGTGACAAAAGAGGTAAGTGCATTCCGTGAGGGTCAAAATGTTCGACCCAGGTCCCAGTAGCATCGTCGGCGAAGTGAAGTGGCCTCGAGGTGACTCGCTTCGATTCGAATTTTCAGGCAGTTTGATTCAATTCGTTATGTCTTGTTGAGGAACAGCAACGAAAGCGCTTGATCCGCCAATAACAGGTAATCGTTCAACTCTTGAGCTGAACTTGGCTATCATTATAGTTTCTTTGCATGTAAGTGATGTTCGACTCAACGATAGGTTTTCGCGTGGGACAGCGGCTTGTCCCACTGGGTGCTCAGTGCTCAAGCGCAGGCCCCGAGTCCTGCAGCGACCACATTCTACTGCGTATTCCTCTGTTCATCGTCACTATTGACTCGCGCACGCATAAACGATCACGAATCCTTCAAGTTGCTGCACACACCATCACTGTAGAACTCTGTATAATCTCACCCAAGCCCCCAGGTTCCCAGGCCGCCAGTGGCACCTGAAGAGGATCAGAGTGATGCTCTGAGGGAACCCGAACGTCACGAGCGTGAACTTACTTACCTCGTCGCGATCTCGTTCGATACTGGGAGTTAGCATCGGTTTTCTCATCGGAATAGAATCAAGTACTTTGTTTTTAGCGCATAGAAGTTAAAGTCTGCCACTTGTATTTGTTGCGATGAACATCTTACCAGCTCACAGCAAGGAGATGCCAGTGAGCACATCTCCTACTTGCACGCTACCTTGGAAAAAAAACGAAGCTCTCATGCCGGCACGGACTCAGTTTCCCGAAGGATTTGATTGTACAAGCCTGTAAGGACTACAGCATATCAAGTTAGATGCAGTTATTTGGGCATTGATGAGTCTCACTTGGGTATGGTGGCAGAAGTCGACGGGAGAAACTTGAAAAGTTAGATTCATACAAACTTTGCATGATGAGTACATGTTACGGATCGACGGAATGCTTATTACCAAAGCTGCTCACCAACCACGGAACCGAACATACAAAGCCGCCGGCTTGAAACTGAGGCCTGAAGAACGCGTCGGCGGTGTAAATCGCTGAGCACATTGAGAGGCGTGCCTTCCATGAAACTTAAGTCAATTGAGCATTGTACACCAAAGGATCTGCATGGCCTGCCTGCGGGTCTGCCTTTCATTTGGTTCGTTTCAAAATTCGAAGCCCAAATGAGGTCGCACTTCGTTTCGGTTGAGTCGCTTCACCTGCTGTAATGTAAATATGTCCAGGTATATACACGATGACATTGGAAGTAAAGATCATCGAGTTCGAATGCGTTTATTGTGCGTTTGAACAAAGGGGCGCGTAAATAACATACAAATGCCCCGTAAAATAATACGAGATGCCTGTGCTGAAATATGAAAGCTACACTACAACGCGTGCACCTCTTAGTCCGTCCTCTAGGTATAAAGATGAAACGACAACAGACGTGCGAGAATTATGATGAAGGTCCAACCATAATCTTGATAACCATATTTCCATCCTCGTCTTTGCCGCGAGCTAATAATTCAAAAGCTCGAGCAGTATCTTCCAAGGGGACGCGGTGTGTTACAAGTTTTTCGATATTGCGAAGTTTACCTGATGCGAGCAGCTTGATAGCCTCAGGGTATGTGTTGGCGTAACGGAAGGACCCGTGAATGTCTACTTCACGCAGGGCTGCCGCGGAGAGCGGAAGCATGACATTTCGTGATCCCATTCCGACCAGCATAACTTTGCCACCAGCAACAGCAGCCTGGAAAGTCGCGAGTAAGCGCTGGTCGAAAACTTCGATCATCAACTTACGTAAATCGACATCTGAATGCAGGGCTCAGCGCCCGTGCATTCGAAGACTACGTCAAAGCCTTCAGGCTCGTTGAATTTGAGCAAGGCAGCCGTGATGTTGTCTTTTGCACGTCGAAGCTGGTCTTCGGTTGTTTTAGCCTTATCGCCCATAGGCAAGCAGTACGTTTGTGAAGCGAAACCGTGCGACTTCACGAAGTTCAGTCGCGCTTCATTGATGTCAACGGCAACGACCCGCGAGGCACCATATGCGTTGGATAGTGCACAAGCGAGGACACCAATGGAACCCACACCAAACACGAGAACACGCTGACCTGAACCAAGATTGGCTCGTCTACCGGCGTGTATCAAAACTGACAGCGGTTCAGCCAAGGCGGCTTGTTCGAAGCTGCAGTTATCAGGAAGTCTGATGTGGAGTTAGAAGTGTATGGGGTAACATTAAAATTGATGGCCCACGGATGAATAACGTGCGCCGGATGGTTCATCCGGTCTTGTAGGGTCCCGTCGAGATGAGGGAAGGTCTTCGCGCTGCTGGCGAAGCGCATACCCTTACAAAGATTGTAGCGGCCAGCCTGGCAATAACTGCACTCTGTGCACATTATACCGGCCTCGATTGCAACGCGTTGTCCAGGAATAAGATTCTTCACACCCGGACCGACAGCAGTGATAACACCCGCCGATTCATGGCCGAGGACGAGAGGTGCTTGGAGTGCGAAATCACCATTCCGACCCTCCAGATAATAGTGCACTAGAATACTTTGTTCAGAGCAAAAACTTTTAGGACGCAAAAATGACTCACAGTCACTTCCGCATAGTCCGGTTGAGCGCACTGCTACTTGTACGTGGTTGTAATGAGGAGGCCAGAACGGACGTTCTTCGAGACGAAGATCTTTAGCACCATGAAGGACGACTGCACGCTGCACCTGAAGCGCGACGGGGGACATATTTGTGGTGGATGGAGGGGAAGTGGTAAGGGATGTACATCGTTGTACCAACCGGGACCCTTATATATGCAATATAAAGTTGCAAGAAGGAGCAATCTCGTGAGGGAGAACTGCATCTCGATATAATACGAACTTATCATTCAACCACATTAGGAAGGATCCCTCCGGTCCGTTTAACCGTATCCGTATTTGCAAAATGCGAATCAATAACAACACCTGATAACACAATGTCACATGTGACAGGTTGCCTTTTCTAATAGTATATAGCCAAATCGGGGATCTCCGTGACAAATAATTTATAATCTCCATTTTTATAAAATCATTTATCGAAGTCTCGCTGCCGGTACCTCGGGTCGTGAGCCGATGCGGGGTAAAATCAAATCTCGCTGTTACTCCGAACATATACGCACATCCCAAGAATATAAAAATCCAGGCGAGTCTCCAATCATTCATGTGAAATATCTCTCAAAATGGACCCAACACCCTCTCTTCCATCTCCACAATTATTTTCTTTGGCAGGCCAGAATGTCCTCATCACTGGAGCTACCAGAGGTGATGTACTTGTTCCTCGCCCATCGTTATATTCAACTAATTACGGCAAATTCGACCTGTTCAACGTACCGCGCAACTAATTACAGGCATAGGTGCCGCTTGCGCACTAGCTTTAGCTCAAGCGGGTGCCTCAATATGTCTTGTTCAGCGTCATTCCTCTCCGAATACAGAGCCGAATATGACCACAGTGAATACCATTCGTGCGCTAGGCGCGAACGTGCAAGTCGTTTATTGCGACTTGGGAGACTTGAATTCTGTCAAGGAACTTTTCCCCAAGGCACTAGAACTCATGGGCGGTAATATTCATGTCCTGGTCAACTGTGCTGGAATTCAGCGGAGATCACCGAGTGTCGATTTCTCGGAGAAGGATTGGGATGATGTGGGTTTTTCTACTCAAACCTTGCCTGGTATCAAATTCTCAACTTGTACATATTTCCCTCCATTCTCAGGTTCTCGATGTAAACCTCAAGTCTGTGTGGCTTCTATCGCAAGCGGCGGGTCAACATATGGTTCCGCTTAGGAGGGGGAAGATCATTAATTTTTGTTCCCTGCTGACATTCCAAGGCGGCCTTACCGTCCCGGCTTATGCTGCCGCGAAGGGTGCTCTCGGCCAACTCACGAAGGCTCTCAGTAATGAATGGAGCCAGCATAACGTCCAAGTAAACGGCATTTGTCCGGGGTATATCGCCACAGATATGTACGTGTACCTTTTCTTGTTATCTCTTGGCGTTTACCCCTCTTGTGCGCGGACCCGTGACGCTAGTTACTGTCTAGCATGGTTGTCATCTTCCTGCCGACCGGGCCTTCGTTTCACAAATTTTACTCCCTTCTCGAACTCTTGTCATTCGGCACTTTGGCGTCTACATTTTGTTTACCGGTCTGACGGCCTTCTGATACGCCTGTAGGAACGAAAGGCTGCTAGCAGACCCAACACGTTTCAGACAGATATCGGAGCGGATACCCGCAGGGAGATGGGGTAATCCTGAAGACTTTGCTGGTCCGGTCGTATTCCTCGCCAGTAGCGCAAGTCAATACGTCTGTGGCGAACTTTTGCTTGTCGATGGTGTATGTACATTCCGTAACTTGGCATCAGAACCCTACTCATGCATCGTTCTTAGGGCTGGATGGGTCGTTAGGACAAGACTGCCATCGTTCTCACGACAAGACGGAGAAGTCGAGAGGTTGTAAAATCTACGTATCCGAGAAGCACTTGTAGATGAAGTCTGTATGCTAGGTTTGCATCAACCACGACGGGCATGTTGCCGTGTCAACGAGAGCAGAAAGCTATATCACCTTTCGGACATGGATCATGGGATAAAGCGTGTTCCACAGTAGATATCATAGGGTTAGTTCATCCAATTTCCCAGTGTTTTGGGCTGGCTGCTTGCCCATGTTAGTATGGCGAGCGCCTACCAGCTCCCAAAGATAGCCTATCTTCCCTCAGGCCCGAACGCCGATCATGTTTACTCGGTGACGCCGGTGGCGGGTTTAAGACTAGAAAAGAAATCGGCAAACCTGACGGAGAGTTGTTCATGTGACTTCTAACTTTGTCCTACTCTGTCACACCTTAGCACAGATCCCAGCCATTTTCTCCACCAATTTCATTGATTCAACTTCATATATTATAGTTTAAGCGCAACATAATCTGTTGGGGCAAAGTCAGGTGAGTTCTAATTAGTGCCCGGCTCGAATCGTAGTAACCAGTACAACAGTGGGTGACACGATATGTTGCAGCTCACATTCCCAGTTTTGCCGACGGGCCGTGTCTTCCGGATAAAGAGACAGTGATCAGGATGTTGTTCATACGCTGACAGGAGTCTGTCATGACCATCACCTGGTAACTATATTGAGCGCGTGTTCACTGTTCCCGCTTGAAATGTTCTGCTGCAGTATTACAACCCGACACCGAAGAGCAGTACTTAGTACAAACCAGCCAGGTGGCTGCAGCTAGGTTAGCAACCCTCAATGGTACTGGCAGACCATATGACCACCGCCGTAATTCATTCTCGTACGTTTTTAATCTCCATTGCAATGGGCAAACTTGATCAAAATGATGAACATTGAAAATGCGCAAACAGGTCGTGTAAACTAAATTCAACCAAACCAAAATTCAGGATGACGTTGACTGGGCCATGCGTTACGATGCACTGCATACTGGCATCGTTCAATTTGGAACAGGCGGGTCGTGGTAGGTCCAGGGTTGCTATTCGGCTACGGCCTAGTCGAATCACGAGTACGTGGCACTTCTAGCAAAAGTAAAATTTAAATGAGGGGACGAACCTCTATGAACGATTTCCCTTCGGTGTTTATGAGGAAACGAAGAAGGGTGAGCTGTGGTGTCAGGTCCTAATTGACACAGATATCGCTGGCATTATCATCCGACTCGGGGTTGCACGTGTGTATAGGGCGACGAGACCACCTGTGGAGCTAGATGGATGCTTCTGAGTCAATCTAGGATGTCCACCCTGTGATCTGCGGCCCCATCGGTGGAGGAAGCGGTTAACCAAGGCAGCAACTCAATCTATTTTTTCATTCACGATCGGGATAAGGAAGACGAAGCATGGCAGGAAGTGACGAGCAGGTTGTATTTGCAGTGGGATTTCCCCGCAAATCTCGTCTCAAACTAGCTTTTGTGAAACCCCCGGTCATATCGTGAAGTTAGTCATATATTTGCATTCGCTCGATGATACTGACTTCGAATTCGTATGCGTATCAGAAGTTCTTCTAGTCAACCCTTTCCAAGCTAACGCGCCGAGAGTCATGGAACCGTATAACGATTAGATAAATCATATACGGGCAATGTGCTTATCACTAATATCGTTAGACGGACTTTCTGGGGCAACCCTGGTCTAGAGTGCATGTTCACGCGGGCCGGTACTCCTGAGGGGACCCGTATCATTCGTATACACATGAAAGCCTGGTCCAAAGTTCCGAGGGTCGTCGTCCGACGCTGTTAGCCGTGCCTTGTGATGTCACAACTGGCGACAACGTAACTTATTCCGGACCTTCGGCACGATTCAATCCGCTTCAGGGGTACATGGTGCGTTTCGCGCAACTGCCATATTGTGAAACAATTGTTGTGCCTAGAATTATTTCCTATAAGAATACAATAACTACGGTGAGATGGTGCCAAGTGGTGGGGACCGTGTGGCTTGCCATCGTGTGGGGCTCGGGGCTCATATGAATGTCTAATGGTTCACGAAATTTTCGTCCGCACTGGCAGAGACTAGCAGGCAATCTTGAGCCGGGTATAAGTAGTTTTTCCTGGCCGGACATAACGAAGGAAGATAGGGTAAAAGTTTAGCGTCATCAAACTACCCACCCTTCGATTGAGACCTCCAAGTTGAGAGTCATGGGCAATTACTTCCAACCCCGGTCGACAAAAATCCGACGCGACTCCAAGTGTTTGCTTGCTGCCAAGCTCATTGTGCGACTAAGAGACATTGACGTGAATGTTGGTGTTGCCACGGCATTATTTGATCGACATCTAGCGACTTGCTAACAATTCCATTGTTATGAGCTAGCAAGGAACTAACCGGCAATTTTTTCGGCGATGCTGGCTGGCCGACAACTCGCGGTGACGTATACGTGATGGCAGGTGATACCAATAATTACAACTTGAATGAACGAGTCCAGATCCAGAAGAACATGAGACGGCTACGTACACGTCCGTGCAAGGTTGGTGCTTAGTACTGGCTCGATTAACCGGACACTGTTTGGTCAAGATAAGTATTTCAGAGGCCACACCGCCGGGCCACGAAGGAATGGCCCCAGTACTTGGCGATCTCGCTAGCGCCCGGATCGAGCTAACGGCCAGTACTATCCTGACTCAATCGACCCCACAAAAGTCAACGAAGATGGAAGTCGCGTTTCAGTCGCGTCACGGTCGTTTTAGGTTTGCAAATTACACAAATTGTCAGGACTTACGATAGAATATTCACCTTTGTAATCTCAGTACCTCTCAGGCTAGGTACCGCGATGGGGCGCAATTAAACGTCAGCGATGAGCAGTTATCTGTCTTTACCAGAGAGTGGAGTGTCGACGTTTCAACCTCCAGAACATCTAGCTGAGCCTGGGTTTGAAATATATTTATATGATCGTGTTTTGAAGCTCCGGAGAGAAACGGGTATTATCAAGTTGTTAACCATCCGCAAGGAATTCATTCATATGCATGGTTGAGTGAACCTTGAGCTTGATCATCGACCGCGTTGCATTCGAAGATCAGTGGACTTGCAGTGGACCACCATGACCTCGTGCAGCTCGTTTGTGGTAACCCTGATTGCTTCCTCGACAACTTCACGAATAAATTGCTTCATCTCCGTCCATTTCATTCTTGAACGTACTAAGCTGCAGAAGCTGATTCAAGCTTCAAGCGCAACGAAGGGCTCAGAGCCTCATGGCCCAATCGATATGACACGTCGGAGTTGATGTTGTAGGAGAAGGACACGCAGTAATTGACTCGTACTAAGATAGTCACTTCATTCTGCAGGCCCAGACTCATTATCTGCTTCGGATCCATCCGATTCGTCAGTACTGGCGTAAGTAGTATTTGGATCGAGCAAGTACCGTCAGCGCTGCAACCACTGGATTGTGAAACCACTTCATGAGAGTTGGGCATTACGAGTTCAACAGCCAACGATTATGATTAAATCAGACTGCAACAACACAACTGATCAAGATAGCGTTTACGTTTGCCAAGATTCAGGGGTCTCATAATAAATTCTTCTGAGAATAAGAATATTCCTCGATAGCCTGCCTCATCTGGATTCCCTGACGACAATCGCCTTCGTCTTCAGCCCAAGTTCTCCGTGTGCCCCACTACTCTTCGCCAATCTTTAAATCTTTAAAAATGTCAGAAGCCCAAGACCTGTTGGATTACCTGATGGCAAGCATGCGAATCCCTCGCATACGTGAGATGTGCTGGATGATCTCACGAAAGTTACGATGGATAAGATCTGTGAAGAAGGATTGTATGATAAGGAGCGTAAAAAGTGGATGAAGAACGGGAGGGAGATGTTTGATGGGATGTTTAATGGGATGGATCAGAAGGGCGATCTGATGACGATGATTGGCGCTATACGCCAGATAGCAGCTCAACACAAGTCCGGGAGGCTCATTCCGCTCGCAGTCACGCGTTCCCACTATGAGCACTACCCGGATTGATACCTCGAGGGCGGCCGCCCTTCACATGTCTGAAATGCCCTTTCGACCTCGCAATGTCAAAGATATTAAGATAGAAGGGTATTCCATAGATGTGTTTGAAAGTCCTCAAACATCAAAAATAAAGAGGAAGTTCAGGTCTGGAGTCCACAGGTGAGTTTCTCGGAGTGAGTGGTTCTTGCCGGGGGGGGGTTGACATATCATCGGATGGATATTAGGAAAAATGAAGTTGTAACCTTGACTTGGGCACTTTAGGAAGCTGGGATTCTGGACGTCGTTTGTATGTGCTGCACCAAGTAAGCCAAGGAAAATGTACTTAGATCATCCAAAATGGGGCCAGACGTAAATGGTCTAGATAATCATGTTAGCAGCATGCTGGGCACTTAAACCAGATATCGGAAGAACCTAGATCTAAATCAAGGTGTCAACGTCTCGCATACAAGTGGTGCTCTCAGAGTATCACTTTCCGACTCGAGATATTTTGGACTGGAGAAGCCATCGCTCAAATACTAGATCCCAATAAAGATAATCATAAAAAAAAATACAATGCCTAACGATACAGCTGATAACAGAGGAGGGTTCTTCACTTGCCGCCAGAGCTCGAGAACTGCCCCACCTGTTAGCAACTGGTTGTAAACAAGACCGACATAAATCTCACCTTGGTCACAGATTTTGTGCCCTCAGAAATGGCATGCTTAGCAAGCTCGCCGGGAAGTATGAGACGGACCGCTGTTTGTATTTCACGGGATGAAATTGTTGATTTCTTGGAATACGCAGCGAGTTCTAAAAACAACAGTTAACTGCGATCCAGACAAAGTGAAGGGTACATACTCGAAGCTTCCGTAGCAATCCGCTCGAAGATATCGTTGACAAACGAGTTCAAGATGGCCATAGCTTTATTAGATATGCCGGTGTCTGCGTGTACCTGCTTGAGCACTTTGAAAAACGCGTCAGACCAAGAACTTTCTAATAAAACATGTCATTCACCCTTGTAGATGTAGGAAGAGTAAGTTTCCTTGCGGACTTTCTTCCGCTTCTTCTTTTCCTCACCAGGAGCTGGAGCTGTGGCAGTCTTAGAGGTCTTCTTCGCAGCTTTAGTACCCTCAGTGGTTTTGACAGGGGTCTTGGCTGCAGCGCCAGAGGCAGGTGCCTTACCACCAGTCGAAGTGGGTTTAGGTGGCATCGCGGTGTTAATCGAACAATTAAGATTGATTGATAACTCAATAGTGCGAAGAGCGATGCAGGTAGTGGGGGTTGCAACGTTAAGGAGGTGCGAGAGCAATCCGCGACACCTCCTATATATACCCTCACGTGACTTTACACTTAGTTTGGCTCAGACGCGTCTTTGTTGATTGTGGCGCGCGTCGAGCATATAAATACAGCGTTACTCAGTCGTGGTAAGTACCTCAAACCCACTCAACTTACAACTTGCCTTCACCACTACATATTTCCATTCATCATGCCTTCTGCAAAGTCAAGTGGCAAGGGTAAGGCCAGCGGCAAGGTCAAAAATGAAGATTCCAAGTCTACGTCCCGTTCCACTAGAGCTGGCCTCCAGTTTCCAGTCAGCCGTATCCATCGCATGTTGAGGAGAGCCAACGTCAGCAAGCGCATTGGGTCTGGTGCTCCCGGTAGGTTGCCAAGTCTACTAGCCTCGCATTGGATTTGACGCATGTTCCGTAGTATACCTTGCTGCCGTACTTGAGTACTTGTCGGCTGAAATCTTGGAGTTGGCCGGAAATGCAGCTCGTGACAACAAGAAACGTCGTATCAATCCTCGTCACCTTCAACTCGCTATTCGTAATGATGAAGAGTGAGCCCTATATTGGTTCATTTGTCGCAGTCTTGGCTTACTTCGTCCTCAGGTTGAGTAAACTGCTCGGAGATGTGATTATCTCGGAGGGTGGTGTTGTACCTTACATCAACCCTGCAGTACGTCATTCTTCTGCTAGCTGCTCAATCCATCTAAATGCCTCCTATAGCTCCTTCCTGCAAAGAGCAAGAAACAAAGTCTCGACAGCCAAGAGGTGTAATACACCCCACGTATCTCAGTTTCGCATGCCTCATTATGTACCACCACTGCATATTTATATCGTATACTTAATCTGTAGGACGTACTTCTCCACGTGCTTCGAGTTTGCTTGGGGTTGCTTGAGAACTGTAGTTTGTTCTGCACTGCACGCAGCGAATCCAAAGCATTGCTTCTGCGTATGACCTTGTCCTGATTGCCGTGATCAGCCTTGTCTGTTACCTGTTGGCGACTTGAATACTTCTCCTCGAAGCGTATCGGTAAAGTAGCGGACGAATCCTCTAAAGCGTCGGTACCATGGTAAGGAGCGAAACAGCATTGCATACGTAGGTGCTTGCGGTAGGGACCTACGCGGATGTTGTTTGACTTATTAGAGTACATATTATAAAACGAGCATCCGTATTCGATAAACACCCCTCGAGTTGATGTAAGAACAAGAAAGTGCGATATCCACCTATCATGATCCACGATTCAACCAGCCAACATCCAAGCCCGTCATCGTCTTTATGTTCTCTGGATACGAATGCGTGCTCTCCGTCAAGAGTCCTGCGAGCTTCCGACAAACATCAATCGGGTAGAAGAGGTGCTCCGCTTGAGGGAACCCTGGGTATCGAGCCAGTAGGCTATGTAGACGATGTCAGAGGGACGATGTAGTGTTAATCAGAGATTACGCACTCTTTCAAAGCAATCGTTGATGATGATGGGCCCAGAATCCTGTACAAAACTTTTGACGCGTCGATGGAGCCCTGTTTCGGAAGAAGGTATGGCGCGGGGAGCATATACGAGACACGTATCCTCGGCTTGAACAGCCATATCTAACGCGGATTGAGCAAAGTAAACAACGTAATGAAAGATGACACGAACCAGAAGTCGCGGCCGCTCCTCTTCTTCATCAGAGATTACGAAGCGGTATGTTGCATGGGCAGATACGTGCTCGAGCATGTCTTGCATGATGAATGCAGACATCGGGAATCGGGGAAGTCTGTAAGGCAGTTAGCACACTGGTATAGGTATACTGGACGACTACGAACTCTGCTATATGGCTGATTGGTCGCACTGCATACTTGAACAAACGGTACATTGCTGAAGCCGTACCGTCGGGACTGTGTCGTTCATGCCGCCGACCAATTATTGCGCCACATATGCATCGTGCCAGCCACGACTCCTCACCTCGCTGAAGAGAATAAATCAGTTCACCATCGACAAAGAAACCGGAAAAAGAGAAGAAAAATTGTGCCCTCAAGCGTAGCCCCCATCACATGGTCCTCAGTGAAGAGAGTTGTTTGAAAGAGTGACTCGCGAGTTGCCCCACGTTCAATATTGGACGCTTTGTATCAACCGAAAGCGAAACTTGCCACAGTCTCACGACACATGCCCTACTACTTGACGGTACGAAGAAACCTGCTAGGGCTTCTAAGGCATCAGAGCAGAGCATCGACGATCGACTAGCGGCCGCTGGTGGAAGCCCAGCGCCGGTCTTCTTGATCGTCCTATAATGGCACGAGTTTAACAGAAAATGCGTATTCACCAGCGGCTGCTCGGTGCAGGAGACATTATTGGATACAATTGCCGATTGTTGGAAGAGAATGTAACTGCATCCAACCAGAGCCTCGCTCTCCTCAGGCCAGAACCCGCGGCCATGCTTAGCGACGTGATTATGTAGCGTTTGGTCGGCATGGCACATCCAGGCATCCACGAGTTCTTCCCAATGCTCTGATGGAAGGTCGCGGTATTTTGTCAACTTTAGGCTGTAGACAAGGGGAAGCGAGCAGGATATGCAGGACCAGGATGTCGGCTTCAACGACATGAGTTGCTCAGCAGACATCAATGGGGTAGGTTCATCGGGTGAAGAGGACCTCGCCGCCTGTGGATTTGCAATCCCGATTTTGAGCTCGTAGTGTCCTTGGCGAATGTGGACATCTTTCTTTCCTGGAGCGACTCGGACCGGCAGGCTTAGTGGAGGCGAGGAAGCCCAAGAGCTCCTAATCACCAGCCAGTCGCCTTCCGTCCCACTGGACGAAGTTGGCAACACTTCAGCCTGCAGCTCAGTGTCAACGGGAACGCCCGAGACTGTCACGAAGACTAGGACATGTTTCAAGGTCTCGTGATATTCGGCGACGTAGGAAATATCGAGTGCGGCGCTCCCTGTAGAGTTCTGGTTAAGTTTTGTCGACAACATTGTCCTAGCGCTTGCCTTGCTGCTGTTGCTCTGTTCCAGATTGGACCTGCCCATGGGAAGAGGCCGGTCTACTGGAACTCTTAGACAGCCGCCGGCTAAGTTCTGCTGCAGGGCGCAACCATTGTGGAGCGGATATACTTCGACTGCGTGACTTCTTGTGGCTTGATGTCGGAACGTCAGGAACAGGTTCCCCATCAGGCCCATCTCTAGAAGAGGACATCGTTTGTTGGCGTAACGCGTGTGGGTCCTCCTGCATTGATTCGCGGATAAACTCTGGTAGCGTAACGAGCTCATCCAGTGCTCTGACTTTGGGTTGTAGGATGGCATCTTGATCGTGTAATCTTCCAGCTCCCGAACGTTGGACAAGATGGTCGACAAATGCACCTCGCTGAAAGGATCGATAAGCAACGGTCTACAGTCAGAGTAAGCTGGAATTACCTGATCTTCGTACTGCTGCTTTGCTTGCCTAAGCCTGGACATCCGTCTGCTATCCATGACAACTGACTGATCTGTCATCTTGCGGTCTGACGCTTTCCCGATGAGCTCAAGCATGTGGTCGAGATCGCGCATATCCGCATCATAAGCTTTCTGCTTCCCCTTCGTTATGGAAGGCTGGACTTTAGGACCTTCAAGCCGCGCACGTTCCATTTGGGCGAGCTTGGCGCTCTTCAATTCCACTCGTTGGTTGTGCAGCTGGGGTGCAACGAGATACAGACGCTCGATTGCCAGAGTCACGGCATCGAAATCCATGCGCAGTTTCTCGTTGGGGATGCTGGGAGATGGCATGGACGTCGGCGGCTGGATGTCAGCCTTCTCTGGAGATGGGTGATACTCGGCATCATATTCTGGGGGTGTCTCGAAGTCGTGGTCTACGTGGTCATATTGAGGGGGGAGGTGATCTAGGGAGGGGGAACGATGAGAATCGGCGCGGTCTTTACAAAGTGCTGCTACAGTTTCTAGTTTGCGATCAATATTGGACCAAAGAAGCGCGGTTTGTACAGTTTGTATTGGGGATTGCGAGGAGAGACTGCCTGCCCCTGCCTTCCGTTCCAGCTGGAGATCGCCAAGCTGCTTTTTCAGGGTACTGAGAAGCTCAGCGGGCTGTCCAGTGATAAGGCCAGGAGGAGCGGATGAAGATGCCTGAGGGGCTGAATCTAAAGGAGAAACTGCAGGCAACTGGTTCAAGTCCAGAAGGAGCGATACTATGACTTGTGCAAAATGTGCATCCTGTCGGTGCATAGAAGGCGCTAGGGCATCGACTCGATCCCGGAGTTCTTCCAGCAGAGCTGCGTGGTCATCCTGGACTTCCCGTAGTGCCTCCCCACCGTCATGATTTCTAAGATTTAACACAAGTGTCTCAAGGGCGGAGTATGATTGCGGGGCCTGCGTGCAGTGCATAGAGGCTGGCATTGAATGGCGCCTGTCAGGGACAATTGGCTGCCATCTTGTAGGGACGGATAACAAGTTATTAAGTGTCATGAGACACGAATTCTGCACTGTAGTGATTGATGGCATGATAACCGTCTGAAATTTTGGGCTAAGCATCCGCAGACACATCGGTGAGGTACCCATCACTCACGAGTAGTCTGTCTGGTGCGATATGGTTTGCATTATGTAGCGCTGCCGCCGATTGCAGCACGCTTTGCGATACGCGCCCATTGGCACGGGCTTCATACTCCACTTGCTCCTCAGCGAGTTCTTCGAGAAGTGCTTCCTGAAGTAGCTGCTCTCTTTCTTCCGGAGTCGGAAATGGTTTCGGAACGGAAGTTCGAATGCTTTCGTCCTGTTCGGCGGGCTGCACGAGTTGCGTACGAACGAGAGTCGCCATGAACAGGACCAACGGTTTTCTGCGATTTCAGGGCCTTTGGCTAAAATAGTTGGCGGAGGCAATTGACACACGTGGTTCAACGTTCAGGTGCCACGGCACACTTGTTTAGTACAAAACTGAGAAACGTTACCAACACGTTTTGTTGCACGTTTTCTCAACTAGCCCACACCCGTTGTGCCTTCGGCACATGTCTACATATTACATTTACAAAATACTATATACTTTTATTTTAGTTCTGAGGACAGAGGACACGGGAGAATTTTTTGGGAAGGGCAAGAGTCAACAGCAAGACACTGGCTTGCAATCCCGTGGCCTCGTACCTCGGCCAGCGGGATGCAAGCCAGTGTCTTGCTGTTGACTCTTGCCCTTCCCAAAAAATTCTCCCGTGTCTCTGTCCTATTTTCTGCTTTCCTATCTCCCGTTCTCCTGTTCTCCTGTTCTCCCTTTCTTCTTAGACTCCTGTCCTCCTCCTCCCATTTCTCCATTCTCCACCTTCCCATTCCCATGTTTACCCATTGCCCATTTTTCCTATCTTTATATTTTCGCATTTTTCGCATTTTTCACATTTTTCTATTTGCTTGGTGTTCCTCCCCTTGTTGTGGCTTAACCAATTTTTGGACAGTAAGGGAGAACGGTTTTTTGAAATTGAAACTCCGATTGACAGAACCACGCGAAATTTCTAAATCGAGGTTTAAGCGAGCTAAGCGTTCCCATGTGGCCTTTAGCGAGCTACGCGTCTCCCACACACAGCCACAAAACCGGTCTCCCATTCTTTTATGACGAGTCCAAGCCCGTTGTGCCTTCGGCACAGGAAGCAAGCAGAGCATTTCATGCTCTGCTGGAGGCACCAAAGGTGCCTTGCCTCACTGTGTCTACATATTATTTAATTTTGTGAAATAAATAAATTCTTACATCTTACATTTAAAAAATATTATATAGTTTTGTTTTAGCTATGGGATGTTGCACAAACAGTTTGACTGAAGGTTACCTGGGACACAGGCTTGCAATCCCGTGGCCTCGTGCCTCGGCCAGCGGGATGCAAGCCAGTGTCCCAGGTAACCTTCAGTCAAACTGTTTGTGTCATGCTATTGACTCATACACTTCCTCCCAATTATCTGATTTCCTATCTCCCATGTCCTGTGTCCCATGTCCCATGGTTCTGTGTCCCACTGTCCCACTGTCCTGTTGTCCTGTTGTCCTGTTGTTTGTCCTGTTGTCCCGTGTCCCGTTGTCCTGTTGTCCTGTTGTCCCATGTCCTGTTGTCCCGTGTCCCACTGTCCCATTGTCCCATGTCCCATGTCCCATGTCCCATGTCCCATTGTCCCGTGTCCCGTGTCCCGTGTCCCGTGTCCCGTGTCCCATGTCCCGTGTCCCGTGTCCCATGTCCCATGTCCCATTGTCTGTCCTCCTGTCTTCCATCCTCCCATTGTCCTCCCATTGTCCTCCCATCCTCTTGTCCTCTCATCCTCCTATTGTGTCCTCTTGTCCTCCTCTTGTCCTCCCATCCTCCCATTGTTCTCCCATCCTTCTGTTGTCCTCCTATTTTCCTCCCATCCTCCCATCCTCCCTATTCACCCTATTTTTCCATTCTCCATCTTCCCATTCCCCTGTTTACCCATTGCCAATTTTTCCCATCTTTATATTTTCGCAATTTTGCATTTTCACATTTTTGCATTTTGCATTTTGCATTTTTCACATTTTTCTACTTGCTTGGTGTTCTCTTTTCTCTTTTCCCCACAAAAATCCCAAAATCCCTTGTTGTCCTTCAATTTTTACTATTTATTATGTATTCACAGTTGCAGTACATATAAAATTCATTGTTGTTGTGCAAAATGGAGGGCCAGTGAGCACTTGCCAATCCCATTGTGGCTCAATTTTTACAAATTCCCACGTTTGGACAGTGAGCTCGTATAGTAAGGGACAACGGTTTTTGCAAATTCAAACTCCGCTTGACAGAACCACATGGGATCCTCTTTTCAGCGACCTTACCGACGCAACCGAAACAACCGACACTGCCGGAATACGCGGAATACGCGTCTCTCACGGTTTCCCCCATACCATTCTCCCTTACTTTATAGATGGTCCCTAAGCTCGCCGTTGACTACAGCGAGCAAACAGTGAAAAGTAAACTAGGGACTAGTGAGGTCAGTATCTGCCGTGTATCATCTCAAGCAGTGTCTATATCATGATAGTATCAGTGGTAGTGCCTTACAGTTACAGACAAATTCTGGGCGAGCGCCGAGCGCCTGAATTGAGTAATTCGGAACGCAGGAAGCGAAGGGCCCAACTCCTTTCGTGGCAGCCGAGCCTTTCAATGGACCAGCGTTATTTCTCGCGTGTTCTTCATACCCTTAGCAATCTACCACCAGAACTCCCTCGAGAATTTCAACCACGTCCTAGCGAACCTTTCATAACTGGAACTATCTTTAACGGCTACTTGCACAGCTAACACAGTATATATAGCAGACAAGATGTATTGCGGTATGAATGTTTATATTTTGCACACGAAAACGTGGCTGAACCTGTGTATCCTCTTCCCAGGTACCGGTTCCGCACCTGCGACTAGCCAGTTCAAAGACTACACAGGCAGTCTCCTCGGAGAAACAATTAATCTAACCCGCGTCGATCATCCTCCAAGATTAGATGCCAAACGGAGGCAGACATTGTTCAACCTCCTGAATGCTCTAAATGAGCTCAGCCAGACTGAATCTCTTGGCCGAGGTCAACTTTCTGTCCTTTGCAAGTCTAGGCAGCTCATCGACTACTCACTCCAGATTTAGATCAGCATCCAAGCTTTGAGGATGACAGAGATGTTCGTGAGTAGGATCGTTTAACAACTGTACAATTGGCTGAACGCCGGATTAGCGACTGTTGACGAGCAACTACAGGTTGCAGGAGCAGAGGCATTTAATAAGTTTCAGAAGTTCGTTCAACATAAATGCTACAAAATTCTATTAAACTTTCCTTCAGGAGGATCAATAGTCTCGACAAAGAGGTTACTACTGTGCAACAAGCTTCGCGATTCACTAGGCTGACGCGTTTTTCACCCTGACAGCTCAGAAATTTCGCCAATGCTGCTCGACAACTCGGTAGTTCCGTCGGAATACTTTCCTCCGCATTTCGGCTACGGGAGCGTCTTGCTCAAATCCTCTTCCTTTTCCGGGATAATGCGGCAGATCTTTTTCCTCGCAAGGTCTCTCGTCAGCAGCGCGAATTTTTGGTTAATCCCAATCTGATGGATAGAAAACGCAAAGCTCGACGACGGAAGAGCATGCCAGGGCGTGTTCCAGCTAACGTAGAGGACAGTCTTGATCTTGAGAGCCTCCCAGAGCAGTTTGAGAACTTCGCTACTGCTCTCATGACCTTTTTGAAATGCCTGAACGAATTTCCGGAGTTCACCGATGAGGCTGTTAATACTTCGATAAAGTCATTTGAGGGCGATTTGAAGGTATGAATTTGCACCTCTTTTTTTTTTTTTTTTTTTAACCTGTCACTTGGTTAATTTTCGGCAGTACTGGGCATGTTGTTTACAAGATTACAGAGGTAAGGCTTTCCAAGTGTCGAATGGTCGTGATTCTAAATCTCTTATACCAGGACAATTCAAATACCCTGCTGTGCAACGCTATGTGCATGACCTTACGGCCGAAATGGGAGAGCACATTGACATCATTACTGGGACGTTATCGATGTTCATCGAAGTCGGTGTGTTATCCCGTGGTCTACCCAAGCGACATTGCTCTGACGCCGTCCTAGGTGTCCCGACCATTCGTTTCGCACAGAAGCATGGTGCAGCCAATCTTTTAACGCTCTCCACCGTGGCCACGTTCTTTTCTGCCGTCACTGCGACCACCCTGCAGTTCTCCTATGCTCAAACAGGGGATATCCTGTCTGACGGAGTTAATGCGTTCTGGTTCTCCTCGCTTGTATTCAGCATTGCTGCTGCTGTTAATAGTTTGCTGGGGCTTTCATGGAAACAAGCCATGTAGTAAGTGCTTCTTGGACTTAAAGCGGGTCCCAGCTAATGTGGGCAGTCGATCACCTGGTGATCGTGTACCGTGGTGGGTACTGATATGGATTAAACGATCACCCCTAGTATTTTTGGTCATGTCTGTGGCTTGCTTTTCCGCCGGACTTGTACTATTCACGTATTCTACCAACCAGGTGAGATCCTCTGGGCTATTTTCAACTTTTTTTGTTTGTTGCTCACTGTGCACTCTAGGGCAAAGTTACATCTACAATTACGACTGTTTTTACTGCATTCACTTCATTTGGCCTAGCAGCAGTTTCAGCCTGGTTTGCCTCCGAGAGATGGACTTTTGTGCATCATCGTGGGTCGAAGTGGCTTTCTGACGTCCTGAAAGATGCTCTGCGACACTTTATGGCACTACGTCTTGTCTCGATTGTTAGTAAAGCTTTTGGCTGGGGCTCGCGATATGTGCAAAAGGGTGTTGAGGTTGCAGGACTCAAAATTAGGCGTGTTCCGTCGATGGGGACGACCACGATAGATCAAGGCGATAACCTGACAACTGGCGAGTCTGTTCACAACATGACATATCCTCTTGAACCCCCTCCTCCGCTATCATCCATCCGACAATCCATGGACTCACACTCACAATTTAGTGCCGAGGGATCTTCACATCCCAACTTGGAGTTACCAACCACCACCTTCAGCAGCATGTCAAACTCTCCCATTACGCCTCGAGACCGTCTAACAAGTGCTATTCGGTCAGTCATGATGCTCCAATCTGCAACGTCTTCTCCTAGCAACCCATTTTCTTCTCCCGCGCGGAAACGAACGACCTCGTCCGTGTTCACGGGTTCGGATATATCGAGAGGGGAAGTCTGAGATAGGTGTCACCGCGACATTTAGAGGGTCCAAAGTCGCTTCCCTCATACCGAAGCTCAAGAGCTTAGAAGCAACGCAAGATTTGACTGCGCACTCAGCACTCGTCAGACATTTACAGTTCTCACCTAATGGGAAGTTTTTAGCTACTTCAAGGTATGGTCTCTCAGCACGAGGAGTATGTGAATATTGATGTTTTCTCCACAGCTGGGATCGGACGTCCATCATCTTCCGCATCGGGGTATGTGGTACTAGTGGTAGATCGAAGCGTGGTAATAACATTTCTGCAGGAACCTTGTGTTGCCCATCGCGTCCTTGCGCATGCTTCTGGCTTTGTCGGTCAAGTTGCTTGGTGCGCTATTGTGGCTTCGTGTTTATGGTTTGCTGACGTCTTCACAAGGTCCCCGGCTGGTGTGCTTCTCCTCACAAGACTGAATCGGGCTATTAAAATTTGGACGGAGGTGTGTTGAAGGGGAGAGAAAAGTAGCACCGTACTGAGTTGTGCGTTATTTGTAGGATGGAGTGTGCCGAAAGACTATTGAACGACACCACCATGTCCAGTCAATTGCGTGGTTTCCTGGAGGGGAAGGTGAGGCCCCGATTGACACCCACGGATGTGATACCGACAACTCATCTTCTATAGCATTTCTATCCGTTGAGGGTAGCGAAGTAGTCAAATTGGTGAGCAGTTATCGCGCGCCTCTTTATGACGTACTCACGCCTCTTTACAGGATCTTAACGGCAATGTGTGTGCATCAAGGTCAATTTTGAAATGCCACTGAAATCTCTGGTCCCTCAGGTCCTCGACACGTATCACTTCAATCGGGTGTTCATTCATGATGTGGCTATCACTCCCGATCTACAGCGGTTGTTGGGCGTCGGGCCGATCCTATATTCTCCCGGTGGACTGCATCCTAGCAAGTCCCGGGTAGAAAAACAGCTTTTGGGTGAGTACGCCATTGTTATTCGCGAGTTCTGACCTCTAATCTCTTCTAGTTTACAATGTCGAGACGAAGGTTATCGAAAAGTGAGATTGACATGATGCTTGCAAGGCATGTCTTGACGAGTTGTTACAGCCAGACCCCAGTGCTCAATGATGTTCGGGATATAACGCTGGCTAAGAATGGACAAGTAGCTCTGGTATCTTATGAGAACAAGGTCTGTCGATGTATTGCCGATTAGGCCATCTTACTTAGTTTCTCTCGTGGATACATCCAGGCACCTCCCCAGCTGTGGAAGTTAGAAATGGTCAAGGATCAGGCGCGACTCACTCTGCGTCATACTTACATGCCCAAGATGCCAGTTGACTTCGCAGGACCGAGCTATTTCGGGGGCAAGGACGACCAGCTTGTGCTTTGTGCCGGAAAGGGTGCGCTATTTCCGATTCCCCTCAAGTCCTATTATTGAAAAAGCATTGAACAGCTGGTGATATACATATTTGGGACCGCGACTCGGCGGTGCTTCTTCATCATGTCCGTGCTCAAGCCCTAGGCGGGGACCTGACGTGTATCGCATGGAACCACGCTTCGGACAACCCATTCATGTTTGCTACGGGAAGCCACGATGGCGCGGTCAGGTTGTGGACGACGGCGAATGACTATCGCCATCTCACTACAGTAACTGCACATTCCACACCGCATTCTATTACCCCTCGCTCGCCTTCACCTGTCGACAACGGTACTCGGATGAATAGCGCCGGCATTCAGTTGGGCGAATATACCTCAGAGCCATTAACGCTCACGCCCGTGGAAGATAGCGGCCAGCGAGATAGATTTGTTACCTTTGCACCATCACATACCTAAATTCAAGTCATATCCGTGTACAAATACACATATTCATCTACATACACATATTCATCTGCATACACATTTAGTTTCCCGTAGGCGTAACCAATGTATCAGTCGTTCCTTCCGTATCATCCTGCTTTGTTTTTCTGGTGACTGCTGGACATTGTCCCGAGTGTCCTTCACAAAGAGGTGGCTGTGCGTTTGATTTATCAGCGGACTCCGAATGTATGCATTCCTCATCGTCCTGTGCCGTGTGCTCAAGTATGGAGGCCGAGTACTCTATGGTAGACAGCGTTGATCCTCAACGCGAAAACTACTCACAGAAAGAGGCCCGCAGCGGACAGCGGGACAGGGACACTCCTTCATTACCTGCATCTACTACTCGCTGCATGATTATGATACCTGAGCTTCGGTGGAAAATATTCCGGTTGGTCCACGACTTTTCTCCGGGACATAAGACCTTCCTGGCGCTTGCTCTGACATGCAAGTCATTTACTGAACCTGCGCTGGACCTTTTGTGGGAAAACCTGAATGATGGGCTTGCACCACTTATCAGATGTCTCCCGCAAAGTCTATGGAAAAAGGCCGAACGAAAACTGGTCAGTCCAGCTCTGGCTCACGCCCGAGAGTATTCCAATTCATTCATTTGCTAGGAATTTCAAAGAGCCATGACCTTCGATGACTGGTCTATATTTTGCAAATACAACCACCGTGTCCGCTCACTACATACAAGACCCTATGCGGCGATTCGGCTGGATATCGAGATTTGGCGTACCCTCAGCTGCCCTCCCTTCTCCCTTCCCTTACTCCCCAACTTGATGTCTCTTACTTGGAATGAGACCACCAGCGAGACATTCCTATATGCCTCGTTGTTTGCGACCCCAAAATTGACAACATTCCGTATCACATCGTCAACGATTACCTTTGGTCCATCCGAACAATCTGTCTTGTCGTGTATCTCAATGCTGTGCCCTTCTGTCTCGCACTGCAGTTTTCATTCATTCGGAGAATCAAGCCTAGGAGACACATCGACTGCGCTGCAAAGCTGGTCTCATCTAAAATCAGTTAGAACTAGAAGGATTTCTGAGGCTGCCATACTACACCTCTCCACTCTGCCTTCGCTCCGAGTTCTGCAATTCAAATTACCTCTAATGCCTATATCTGCAAATACCCAAAAGCTCCTGCAGCGTCCTGTGTTCTGTGCGTTACAAGAACTGGACATAACATGTGAAGGGAGTCCAGCACTCTTAGGCACTTTTTTCGAGAAGCTCTCCATTGCCCCAAAAGTAATAACCTGTGATATCACTCGTGGAGTGGATTCCACACCAGCCCTGCCGGCTTTGATTTCCCGTTTATCTGATACATGTGCGCGCAGCTCACTGGAGCAGGTCCAGTTCAACATTATTGATCTACTTGCGGATCACAACACTTCATTCGGAGCGGCAGCCTTTCGACCGCTCTTCACCTTCCGGAACCTTCGCAAGCTCCAATTCAACGCATGCTGTAATGTGCAGTTGAACGACACCATCCTTTTGCAGATGGCGAAGGCCTGGCCCCTCCTGGAAGACTTATACTTCAATGCATACCACAATTTGAGTCATAATGTCACCCCACATGCCTTCGTCTCGCTGTTGCAACATTGCCCACGTCTAGTCTCGGTTGCCGTTTTCATAAACTGGTCGACAATAGATGGACGTGACATACCCCCTGCCATTCCTTACCAGGGATTTCCACACAATGCACTATCGACGGCATTCTTTGGTAGTCCAAGGATTCGTCATCCAACAAGGATTGCCGCTTTCATTTCAGCCATCGCACCTAATGTGGAATCAACTGCGGCATGGGACCCTGATTTCTACGGGGAGCATCCAGACTTCGAAAAATACTCTACCAGGTGGAAGCTCGTGCAGCGTTTGATCAAGTCTTTCTCCATGGTCCGTCAGCAGGAAAGGGGAACGAAGTTGAATACATGTACAGGGGCTGATGAAGTCGAGGTTGGTGGCGATGTTGATGGGGGTGGTGAGGGTGAGGAAGAAGATAGTGGAAGCGAGGGCGGATATCACTCTGACCAAGCCTCATCAAACTCGGGGGAGGAATGATTCAAAGCGCGGACAATAGTAACGTTCTGAATTCTCCTCGGTGCTTTGCGCCCGTTCATCAAATTGTTTCTCAATCATGCCACTTCAGGTCTTCGTAAGTGGCATAGTTTATACCAGTTTGCACTTTGTACGAGCATCGGAAACCAAGGCTTATAGCATACCAAGAGCAGGACTCTGCTAATTGCAATATGACCTTTGCAGTGTGCACCATCACATGCCTAAACTCACCTGTGTACAATACGCATATCTATATGATCCACACACACGTTTAATCTTCTGTAGCAGACACAATAGAATCAAGGCGTGCGCGTTTCTTATTTGCGTTGGAGGCAAGTCAGAGTTTCAACGTTGAAATATGATATCCTGATGTTGTTTAGATTTTTCTCCTGATAGTGCCGCACAGAGGTGGCTGTGCGGCTGATCATCGATCATCGATCATCTTGCGCTCGCTGCTAAGTGCCGCTGCCGCAATTATGGAGGCCGAGTATTCTGCAGATAGCGTTGGTTCTCACCAGGAAACCCACTCACATCAAGAGGCCCACAGCGGACAGAAAAACAGCGACGTTCCGACTTCGTTGCCTGCGTGTACTCGCTGTATGATTGGGATACCTGAGCTTCGGTGGAAAATATTCCAGCTGGTCTGTGCCAATAGCTATACCGACATGGCTTGGATGGAGCTCTCCGCGAGAAATAAGACACTCCTGGCGCTTGCCTTGACGTGCAAGTCATTCACTGAACCTGCACTGGACCTTTTGTGGCAATACCTGCGTGGACTTGCACCACTCATCAGATGTCTCCCGCAAAGCCTATGGAAAATGAACGCACAAAAATTGGTCAGTAAAGCTTTGGCCTATACTGGATAGTGTTCTAATTCATTCTATTTGCCAGGAATTTCAAAGAACCATGACCTTGGATGACTGGTCTATTTTTTGCAAATACAACCACCGTGTCCGTTCACTCAACAGAGCAGTTCATGAGGTCGGTACCGAAACCTGGCGTACCCTCAGCTGTCCTCCTTTCTCCCCTCCCTTACTCCCCAACTTGACGTCTCTTGATTGGTATGAGACTACCAGTGAGACATTTCCATATGTCTGGTTGTTTGTGACCCCAAAATTGACGAAACTTAATATCTTTCCGGGTAACCTTACCTTTGGTTTATCCGAGCAGTCCATCTTGTCGTCTATTTCAATGCTGTGTCCTTCTGTCTCGCATTTCAGTTTTCATTCATTTGGATCACTAGAACTAGAAGACACATCGACCGCATTGCAATGCTGGTCTCATCTACACTCGGTGACAACTGGAAGATTGTCTGAGGCGGCCATACTACACCTGTCCAATCTGCCTTCACTCCGAGTTTTGAAATTCACGTTACCTTCAACACCTATATCTCCGAATACACAAAGGCTCCTGCAGCATCATGGGTTTTGTGCAATACAAGAACTGGAGATAACATGTGAAGGGGATCTGGCGCTCTTATACACTTTTCTCGAGAAGCTCTCAATTGCTCCGAAAGTACTATCCTATGTCATCACTATTCACGACGTGGATTTCACACTGGTCCCACCGGCTTTTATTTCCCGTTTATCCGATCCATGTGCGCACAGCTCACTGGAAGAAGTGTGGCTCTACATCACTGATTGGAGCACGGACCACCATGCTTCAATCGGAGCCGCAACCTTTCAGCCACTCTTCGCCTTCCGCAATCTTCGGAAGCTCTCCTTCCAAGCGTACTGTGGTGTGCGATTGGATGATGCTGTCCTTTTGCAGATGGCTAAGGCGTGGCCCCTCCTGGAAGACTTATCCTTCGATGCATACCACAATTTGAGTCATGATGTCACCCCACATGCCTTCGTCTCACTGTTGCAACATTGCTCACGTCTAGTCTCGGTTGCCGTTTTCATAAACTGGTCGACGATAGATGGACGTGACATACCCCCTACCGTTCCTTACCAGGGATTTTCACACAATGCACTATCGGAGGCATATTTTGGTTGTCCAATTATTCGCCATCCAACCAGGATTGCCGCTTTCATCTCAGCCATCGCACCCAAAATGAAATCAATTGAGGCATGGGACCATTGTTACTACGATGATCATCCAGACTTCAAAAAATACTCTACCAGGTGGAAGGTCGTGCAGCGTTTGGTCAGATCTTTCTCCATGGTCCGCGAGCAGGAGAAGGGAATGAAGATGACTGCAGGTGCAGGGGTTGATGAAGAATTTCGAGAACCATCTGTCGAGGTTGGTGGCGATGTTGATGGGGGTGGTGAGGGTGAGGAAGAAGATAGTGGAAGCGAGGGCGAATATACGCCTCATTCTGACGAACTAGACTCATCAGACTCGGGAGGAAGAATGATCCAAAACGCGGACAATACCACTCCAGATTCTCTGTGCTTTGCGCCCGTTCATCTTATTCAAGTTGTTTCTCAGTCAAGCCACTCCAGCCCTTCGCAAGTGGCATAGTGTATACCAGTTTTCATTTTGTACCAACATCGGAAACCAAAGCTTATTACATCGAGTGTAAAAAACGGGAGACGCTGGCGATCAATAGCATAAGACACAGATAGGGGGAACATTTGGTCTTTGACTCTAAGGAAGTGCCGATAAACAGGTTCTGCTGCACTTGCGAGGCCCTCGAGTACTTTGCGCCGGGCTGGGGTACATTAAGGAACCGCCCACCAGTTCACGTTTAGCGCGCCAAGCCTACCTTCGTGCTGCACATGGGCTCCGCTTTGAGGTTGGCTCAGCCTCAGTAGCGGGATTCCGAATTGTGATCGACACAAGCGTAACATCATGCAGCACGAGCAGGGTTCAAATCGGTCCTCTATTGAGCCTAAAAATGGGTCGGTGCTGGCTGTTGCACAAAGTGTGTGTATTCGAGGCAACGTATCCATTACTTGTGGTGGAGGGCTGTCAAGCTCTGTCGAAATGAGCGCTGATAATGCCTGCCCACAGGTAAGCAGGTCTCCGCACTGCAGGTCTTTTCGTACTAACGAGATGTATGAAAGCTAGCCATAAGCATCTGTTGTGGGTGTCATTGTTTGAGCCGTCATGAGTACAGAAAGTCATGTCATCTCCTTCACCGTTATCGGCATGAGTAGTTGTTCGCGTAGTCCTCGTCATATTCTTCATCATGACACCCGAATAGTCTGAGGCTGAGTCGGCCGGCTGCGACCCACGTCTGGCGTTCATCGCCTGGTTTCTCCTGAGGAGACATAATTAAGTATTCACAGCATATTTATATTTGAAGTCGTGACATACTTGGTTCTCAGCGCTCAGCGACCTCCGCTAGGTTAAGGTGGTTCTCTTTTCAATTGTACAAGGTGAACGACTGACCCTATGCGTTTGTTTTCGGATTGAAATATCCCGTAGACACTGTAGGTGTACGCTACATTCCACATCTCTGTTCGTTAAATTCGTTTTTAGTCTTTTTTTCTGTTGCCAACCAGGGATGTAAGACTTTTTTCAGGCACCAGGAATGTACTGGGTCTAGTATTGAGTCCGACGTCTCAGAGAGACAGAGCTTGGAATCTTGAGGGAGCCGACTCTTGTTTCTCATGGATCGGTGCGAAAACAAGAGGAGACCTTAGATAACTCTTGAAAAAACGACGCGGATGTGTGAGTTGAGAGTAGAAACGCTGAGGATCGGCGCCCCAGCCATGCGAAACGTCACTGTGGTGATATTAATTATACATCAATTTGTTCCGTACACCACCGTGACTGGGCCAGGATCCATGGAACATGCCTTTCTTATTTCCTAGACATTTCCTCCTGTATTCCAACCCATAAAACATGCTATCAAAACGAGTCATCGCTGCAGCTCGCAGTCGTGCTTTTCTCGCAAGCAGAAATGCCCAGTACCGTGACACTACTGTGTCGTTGTCGAAAGGATGGTACGCGTTCTCTGGCTGTTTTTTCCTGCTGGCAGCATAGCTGACGGATGGTTACTTTCTTTTGTGTCTAGGAAAGTCGCCGACTCGCAATTGAGACGTGCACAATTCCATTCATCACGTCTCCTCCAAGGTCAGTGTCATGACGTATCTCAGAAACAACGGAACATGATAATTCACACCCACTCTGTTGACATGCAGCTGAGACCGTAAAAGTGCCACAGATGGCAGAATCCATCTCCGAAGGCACTCTTCGGTCATGGTCAAAACAGGTTGGGGATAGCGTCGAAGTTGATGAGGAAGTCGCAACCATTGAGACGGATAAGGCGAGCATCTACTTATTTGCACATCTCTTGCGCGAACAAACACATTAATTTTCCATCTCGCAGATTGATGTTTCTGTTAACGCGCCCACAGCAGGGAAGATCGTGGAGCTGCTCGCAAATGAAGATGACACTGTCACAGTCGGCCAGGACCTCTTCAGAATCGAACCTGGCGAAGGTGGTGGTAGGTCTCGTGTCTTTTATGAGACATGCCATTTTTTCATATGGCTCTAGCATCCCCCGCCCCTCAAGAACAGAAGACCGACCCTGAAGAACCTAAGGACCAACACTTGGGCAAGACTACGCCGGAGCCTCGCACACCTTCAGGTGCTGACAAGCAGAGTGGTGGTATCCCTCTCGAAGGACCTAAAGAGTCCAAGAAGGAGGTGAAGCAGGCCTCGAAACCGAAGGAAGATACGTCAAAAGCACCCCCGCCCGCGCCAAAGGCAGCAGGCAACCGGGGTGAGACGAGAGTAAGCATAGCATTGCTACACCTCCTTCAAGGATACTGATATACCTCTGCCCATTAGGTCAAGATGAACCGTATGCGCCTGCGCATTGCCGAGCGTCTGAAGGAGTCTCAAAACGCTGCTGCTTCACTCACGACCTTCAATGAGATCGACATGTCCTCTCTCATGGAGATGCGGAAGAAGTACAAGGATGAGGTGCTCAAGGAACATGACGTCAAGCTTGGCTTCATGAGCGCGTTTGCCCGTGCATGCGCGCTGGCACTGAAGGAGATTCCTGCTGCAAACGCGTCCATTCAGGGTGACGAGATTGTTTACCATGATTATGTCGACCTCAGCGTTGCTGTTGCGACTCCCAAGGGTTTGGTTACTCCTGTAGTGAGGAATGCCGAAGGCATGGGCTTTGTTGAAATCGAGAAGGAGATTGCCGCTCTGGGTACCAAGGCCAGAGACGGTAAGTTGACTCTCGAGGATATGGCAGGAGGCACCTTCACCATGTAAGCTTTTTTGATCTCCACCCCGAACCAAGCCTTATTTCATGCCCCTAGTTCCAATGGCGGCGTCTTCGGCTCGTTGTACGGAACGCCTATCATTAACTTGCCACAGTCTGCTGTGCTCGGCATGCACGCGATCAAGGACAAGCCTGTGGTTGTGAATGGCCAGATCGTGATCCGACCCATCATGGTTGTTGCCCTCACCTACGACCACAGACTACTCGATGGTCGGGAGGCAGTTACCTTCCTAGGTTCGTACTCTTCTTGTCATTTGGTCCCATCTGACGTGTTGACGGTGTTTGCAGTGAAAGTCCGTGACTACATTGAGGATCCCCGCAAAATGCTTCTCGCATTAAACTGAGCTTCCCTTGGTTGATTTGTTCGCAATAGACTTGCACTTAAGTGCCCTTGTTCTTATAAGTTACAGTAATTTTCGCAATCAGTATTTTCAATGATAAATCCCGTATTGTTCCCCTCAAGTTGAAGCCATATTGTCCTGGTCCTTGGAAGCTAAAGTTAACTTCGCGGAAATGACAATCATCTACGCGTGATTTTTCTAATCATTTGCGTTCCTCGAACCATGTCAATATCCGGCTTCGTTGTCGAGGCAAAATCAATCTGTGAAGTCTCCTATGTATGTCGGTTGTGGTTCAACGTTCAACGTTCAGCGCCCAGCTGTGAAACCTCCAGGCTCCGCAAGCCGCGTGCTCACATCGTTTAGAGATCCCAAGATAGGCACAGTGTGCTTCCCAACAAAGACCTAGAAATCGCCAGCGCGTGCTTATGAATAACATGAAATACGAAAAACTACACTACGTGTCTGAGCGTGCAAAAATGAAATAAAATCAGATAACGACGAATCCATCGACACGTCCGACCAGCAGACGTCACGGTACGACCTCCTTTTCCTTCCCCTTTCGGGACGGCGGCAGTACCAAGCTTGGCGAGCTTGCCATGCCTGAGGCGCTCGTGAACGATACCAGACGCCGCGTTCCTTTTAGCCCCGTTGGTGAGGAGAGGAGGGTGTTTGGTGAATGCAAAGGACTGTTTGGGACCGAGGCGTTCGAGCGTGGCGGTCTAGCAGGCGTTTCGCCCTGATTTGCTTCTGTGAGCAGGTATTCCACCCAGAGGCGGGAAAAAGACTAGAATAGAAAAGAGTCGGTGAGCTTGCGGTTACAGCAATTAAAATCGTTGTATTACCTCGGTCTCGTCTGTCTTTTCTAAATCGGCCAGCTTTTGACTTGGCGACCCGACGTTTGACGGACGTCCCCAAAATGAATTGGCAGATGAAGCCGTTATCAAGGAGCGCTGGAGGCCTGCTTTTTCACGCTCTGCGTCCGTCCATGACAGAACAGATGCAAGGAGCGTGAGCATTTCAAAGCGTTTCGCATCGGCACGCGGAGTGGAAAGAAATGATAGAAGGACATTGTTGACCAGTCTCCGATCTACGTTCGTGTCGGAAGAGTTGCGCCGAAGTCTACGGAGGGCTTCCATCAGGTGCTCGTTGATGATTACGGCTGAAAAGAATATTGATATTAGGCAACCACGCGTGGTGATGAAAATAGACCTTCATGTCGCAGCTTTCCGATTAATAAATTCTTCTCCTTGACGTCTTGTTCTAGCTCTTGTGTCCGCGAGGCATTAATTTTCAGCTCATCGAGCTGGGCCTGTCTGATATTTAAGCTCGATTATCTTATCGACCACAACGCGAGGCAAACCTCCGCATTCAGAGCCCGTCGCTTGAATTCGGCTAATGACATTGTGACATCATCGAGTTGAGATCTGTAGTCCTTTACAGCTTGTGAAAGTTCGTGTTCCTTGGCTGCCAATGTTTCAGCATGCGGAAGTTGAATACATAATATTGCTCACATGCTTGGAAATCCTCTAGCACTGACTGCAAATTAGTCGCAGTCTCCTGTGCCGCAGCCAATTCGACTGACTCTCGATCTCGAGCTTCGCGTTCTGTCTCCAGATCACGCCTCAGCATCTCCAGGTTCAATCTTGCTTCATCTCCCAACATCTTCTCCTGCATTGAGGCGCGCTCCCATTCGCCGCGCTCAAGGCGACACCGCTCAAGCTCACTCAGAGTCTCCCGAAGCTCGCGTTCGCGTAAAGAGCTTTCCTGCGCATTCTCATTCAGGACCCGGCTTCTAATTGTATCTAGCTCCTTCGCATTGCGTTCTGCTTCTTCATGAGATGCGATGAGCTCGGCTTTCAAAGTCTCAATTGTGGAAACCAGATCGTCATTCTGAGCTGTAAGATGCTGGACGAGTTGTTCCCTCCTATCGAGTTCTTCCTATGCATATTTCATTAGGGCGCCAAAAATCATAGACACTCAATAGAAACATACAGCATCCTGTTGTAGTTTATTGCCTAGGCTTGTGCGCATCGTCGTGAGTTTAGCTAGTAGGTTGCGGTACTGTGCAGCAAGGTTTTCTTTCTCCTCTCTCTCGCGTTCGAGTTCTCTCTTCAGCTTCTCCATCGGTTCCAGGCCCTCCTCGTCCATGGGGACACGGGAATGGCCATTGACGCCAACTATGGGTGAAGACGTGGAACTGCGTTCACTGTCTAAGGATGAGCGACCGTCCACATTTGCGATGGCATTGAACGGAGAAAATGGTCTGGCATGAACTGGGGACCTCGAGTCATTCCTGGTAATGGCGGCGCCGTTGGAAGACATCGATCTCGTACTTGTCATTCTGTCTTCTTCACTCAGAGCAAAAGTCTAACTTCACACACCAAAAATGGAATCCCACGTGCGCTTTTATTTCCTTTGTATACTGACTTACTAGTGCCCGCTTACTTAGTAGTAAGTAAGGTTGGTTTTACCTGCTCCTTGTTCCGAGTACTTGACATCTAACTCGTTGCAATACGTCGTAGAATTTATGATGCGCCAAATAATGAGCACCAGGACACTGGTGCAGCTCCCACCAGAGCTTTTGTGTCATACACTGGCATTTCTTGACGCGTACGACCTAGTGCGGGTACGAAAGGTAAGTGAACAAATTATTCATCTTACTGTACTCACTCGCCATAGACATGCAAAGCGCTGAAAGCGATGGTCGACGATTCGGAGACGCTGCAATACGTCATCGACCTTAGCTACTTCCAAATGATTCCAGTGGGAATATCCGAAACGGACGTACCACCAGCTACACGTCGCAAACAACTCAGACAGCATGATGCTGCATGGCAACGCATTGGATACAAACAGAGGTGTACGCTCCCCTCATTCATGTCAGGTTCCATATATGAGTTTGTGGGTGGTATATATGGTTCGGTTGGGGAGGACTGCATCCACTTTGCACGACTACCATCCCCGTCTGATTCTGGTGATCTATATTATTGGAGTCAGCCTATCGACATAATGGCCTTGGCGGACTTCACTTTCTGTGCTGCGCAAGATCTACTTATTGTTGTGACATATTCACCGGATGTGTGAGTGTCTGCATTATTTCCGCGCGGTTCATTCTCAGGCTAGACTGTGAGGGCAGTCAAAGTCGTGCATACGATATCCATTTGAGGTCGCTGACAACAAACGACGCTCACCCCGACGCAGCGCGACCATTTTTGAAAGCACTCGACAATGCTGATATTGGCCGCCGAATATCTGGTCCCAGTGGTCATGTGAAGGTCCAAATCATCAGGAACTACATCAATATGCTATGTCGGAATGTTATCGGAAACGTGCCCAATGTCGTAGACTGTGTGCAAATGTGGGACTGGAAATCCCCGAACGAATACCAGGTAAATCACCTTCGCAAGTCAACTCGGCTAGAAACTAAATGACGCCACAGTTCATTCTTTTGTTTGACGACGGTATCGACGACTGCTCCTTCATTGCGGAGGATAAGTTCCTCGTCATTGTTGACTCCAAGACCATGGAAATATATTCCATTGCTGACAAGTCAAAGCCCCCACAATGCACCGCGAAACTCTCCTTTCCTTCTCTCATGGGTGACTTTTCATATACGTCTGCGTTTACGAGCGAAAATCCCACTCCTGGTTCCATATTTCCCTATTCTCGAAAGTTCCACCAGCAACCTTCATGCTCATTTCATCCGAGTACGAACGATCAACTCATAGGCATCGTTGTTCGCATCGCTCGGAACACGAATCCAAGAGACTCGCACCTCTATCGTTTCTTCACCCGGTGTAGTGCCATTCTGGAACTCGAAGGTTTATTTTCCAGGACTTATGGCCAATCAACCTCGGGTGGTCCCAAGTTACTTTGGTCGATGTGGGGGCCACAGCATACGACGTGGTTCCGTTTTCGAGAGAATGAGAACTGGGAACCTTCACTCTATGGTTTCCGCACTGTGGAGTCCATCGATAGAAGCACTTACTTCGTGTCACGTACACCTCGTCAGCTACGTATCAGAGATTTCAATCCACACATCGCTTGGAACTATGGTGCGGAAGATACGTCAAAATGGTGCGGTCGACTTGTACGAGGCGAGGTTGCTAGGATGATCTTGCGCCCGTTTACGGAACCGCTGGGGTCTGCACTGGCGTATCGTGAGTTCGTTAGCGAGGAGCTGTTTGACGTGACGGAGACCAAGATGGACGAAAGTAGGATTCTGCTGCTGAAAGTAAGTCGCAACTCATCCTGGCTCCCTCTGCTAAGTGCTGAAAACGAATTGTGGTAGAATGACGATAATGGAGACTTGAAAAACATTGAAGCATTGGTATTCTGACTACCTAGTAATGCTAATGTTGACGCCTTGGGAGGGATCGTCAGTTACTGGCTAGGTGCTCCACATTGCGGATCGCTTGTGTAATCATGTAGGTACCCAATGGTTGGATTGGGCTTTCCGAGGCATAAACCATTCTGCGTACCAGGCAAGACGGACCGGCTAGTGTTTTTTTGTCATTTCATTGTTTCACTTCTCGGCCGTAATCTTTATGACCTCGTGGAATTGGTGTGCTGCAATACTACTATTTATGCCGCACGAAGTAGTGTTGTTGATTGATAGCGGATAACCTAGATGACGGATTTCAAGCATAATATCAGCTACTTCATTGCTGATCCGTGCGGACATTCTCGGCTGTTCCGCACAGGATAGGGTCGACATTGATATTTGAAACTCAAACAAAGGTAATGTTGGAGAATGCTCATACGTTAAAAACGGTATTTTCACCACTTATGCTGCACCGCATCCATGGAACGCCTGCACCTAAGTAAGTATAAGATTGTTTCACCCATCACAGGTGAAGTGCGGGGTCCACTTCGGTGCAACAGCTGGCGCATAAATTTCGTTGGGGATGTCTGGTTGTTGAGGACGATGGGCTTTCCAGGGCCTAGCTATTCGTGTCGCATATTTCACTAGAAGTAATTAGATTCATTGCAGATTCAGAAACGCAGGGGTCTCCCCTAGATCCAACAGACCAAGGCCTGACGGTGAGGTTACCTTCATCCCCACTGTAGACTGCTGCCTATGTGGTGAACGAATTGTACCGCTCTGGCACCCCATTCTAGTGATCTGTAGGCTAGAGACCGAGCGGGAAGCATCATCACGGAGTGCATGAGGTACACGAGAAACGAGTGTTGGACTCTGACGGAGCACAGGACGTCGATAGTATATTACCATATAATGATCTGGGACATGCAATTAAACAACGATTTCAATGCAAGAAAGACACGACTCTAAGATATTTGATTGGTAAGGTCATGTCCGCGCATCATCATAAGATAGTGTACATGTTGCATCATTTGAAGTATTCGTCCAAGTGCTAGAGGAGTTCACGGATGTCATTAAATTCAGTGTCTGCCAATTCTTGCCCAGGAACAAGGCACTCACAATATCAGAGTTCACCGTCTATTTTCACCTTCTTCTTCATTTCCTCCTCATGTCGCCGCAACAGCAGCCGCTCCACCCAACCACCGTTGGGAAACAGCTTATCCCAGCGATTATGCAAATGCACGGCAAATATTTTCCCTAGCGCCCTATCCAGCGCTCCGCCCTCCTCAAGCCCCTCCCCAGGTCTGCCTGTCCATTTCCCGTCTCTGCGATCAGGCTCAAATGGGTCTGGCGCTCTGTTGTCGAGACGACACACCAGAGGGTCGGAGAAGCAGAAGGGTAGAATTTTGAAGGGGGGTATGGATTCGTTAAGGAGGCGCCGCCACAGCCGAAGGTAAAGAACTGAGCCCCAGTCGGTGCTTGGAGAACGTGGCGGAGTGCTGTGTGCCATGAGATGGAAGGCTTCACAGAGGTAAGGCGAGTGCTTGCGGAAATGCATGAGCGCGCCATTAAATGGTTGGTAAATCTTGTCTGTGGTAGATATTGTGAGTAAGCAGGCAAGAGACTGTATTATTTGATTACCGTAACAGTCCCATTGCGTTACGAACTCGTGCTCAAGTAATGGGGAAAGGTCTCGAATTAGGAGCATATCCATGTCTATCCAAGCACCACCATGTGTCCAGGTGACAAGTAATCGGACGAGGTCCCCGTCCACCCATGCCTTCTTGTCCTCGAGGTTGAGCAAATGGTGATCCTCCATTGCCGTGCCTTTGGCTAATTTAGGTATATCCACTATTTGCAGTGTGAAGGAGTCGGGGAACAGCTCGAGATATTTTTGCACGACCGGATTGAGTGATAGGTCGCCATTCGACCAGAGTATTAGACGAGAGCGGGGAAGATCTTGCGTAGCGAAGAATGACTTTAGCATGTACTCTTGTCTCTCACCGAGGGCCGCGAGATCGACGCGCCAATATGTGTGAAACTGCGCTCGCTCCTCTGGTGGAATATACCGTTCTTCTTCCGTCCACTCCCCTTCTGCAAACCTTACCGTTCCTGCAAACTCGTAGCAGTCCATACCCATCCGCGTTGGTATCCCTGCCTGAACCTCAAAGCGTTTCCCGCCATACACGGCGTCACTGATATTGTACAGTGGACTGACTCGCTCGGGCTCAAAGCATCCTCCAAGTGGAGATAGCGGGAGTATTTCGCGCTGTATCCATTCTCGTTGATAGAATACGAGACCGATGCTCCCGTGCGGCTCATAGAGGTAGAATATCGTGTAGCATATGATGAACGTTAGCGGAAGCGCCAACTTCAAGAATATTGTGGACCGCATATTGGGCCAGGAGAAGTGCACTTTCTGCCGAGGTACAGTGCCATTAGTCGTACATGGGAACGACTTCCCAACTTGCTCTCAGGCTGCCACTGGATGTCATTTGGCAGTTGTTGGTTGGGTGTTGGTGTGCCAAGGTCGTACGCGTCACGTGAAACACTCCAAGTGTATGCCATCCTATTTGTATTTGATTTGTCAAGTCTTTACTGCAGCTTTCATATTACTATCCTCTTACGCTGCAGATCTGACCGGGAACTCCTCTTGGTTTCAACACAGCACATGACCTCTTGCGGTAACATGTCCTAGAATTTCTGATGCGCCACATAATGAGGGCTACAATACTGGTACAACAACTTCCCCTAGAGCTTTTGTGTTATATCTTGGCAATTCTCGATGGGGTACGACCTAGTACGGGTGCGAAAGGTGAGTAAAAATGATTCATCTCCGAGTCGATGTGTGGTTCATCCACCATAGACATATAAAACGCTGAAAGCACTTGTCGACGATTCGGAGATGTTGCAATACATCATCGGCCTCAGTTACTTCCAAATGATTCGAGTGGGGACATCCGAAACGGGCGTACCACCAGCTACACGTCTCCGACAACTTAGACAGCATGACGCTGTATGGTAACGCGTTGAATATAAGAGGAAGTGCACGCTCCCTTTAACGATGTTAGGATCCTTTCACGACTCTGTGGGTGGTATATATAGTTCAGCTTGTTAGTGGGGGGAACCGCATCCACTTCACGACTGCCATCCGCGTCTGATTCTGGTGATCTATATTGCTGGAGTCACCCTATCAGTGGAGGGACGTTCGAGTACTTCACGTTCTGTGCTGCGCAAGATCTACTTGTTGTAGTTACGTCCTCACAAGACGTGTGAGTGTATATATTCTTTTGCTCGATCCATCCCCGAGCTCAACTGCACGGGCAGTGAGTCATTTATACGATATTCATCTGCGGTCGCTTACAACGAATGACGCTCACCCCGACGCAGCGTAACCCATCCTGAAGGCCCTCGACAAGGATACCATTGACTGCAAAATATTCCAATCCCGTAGATGTCTAAAGGTTGAAATTCTTGGGAACCACACTGGTATGTTATATTCCAGGGTTGTGATAAACCGGGGTCTGTTCAGGGATTACTTACAAATGTGGGACTGGAAATCCAAGGAGGGCTACCAGGTACATTATTGTTAATGTTACAAGTTGACTCGGCTAGAAACTGATTATGCCACAGTTCATTCTTTTCTTTGACAACGGTATCACCGACTGCTCCTTCATTGCAGAGGATAAGTTCCTCGTCTTTGACTTCTACGGGACCATGGAAATCTATTCCAGTCAAAGCCCCCACAATGCACCGCGAAACTCTCCTTACCTTCTCTCGTGGATGACTTTTCATACCAAGAAGTGTCTACGAGAGAAAATCCAACTCCTGGCTCTGCGTTTCCCTATCCTCGAAAGTCTCATCACCAACCTTCATGCTCATTTCATCCGACTACGAACGATCAGCTTATAACCATCGATGTCTACGTTAATCGGGACATGAAGCCAAATAACTCGCACCTCTATCGCTTCCTTGCCCTGTGTAGTGCCATTCTGGAACTTGAAAGCTCGTTTTCCGAGACTTATGGCCAACCCACCTTAAATGGTCCCAAATTGCTTTGGTCTATTTGGGGGCCACAGCATACGACATGGTTTAAGATTCGAGAGGACGAGGGCGACCTTTCACCCTATGGTTTCCGCACAGTCCAGTCCATGAACAAAAACCCTTCTGCCTTGTTAAACGAATCTAGCCGGCTATGTATCAGATTTTTTAACCCACACATCGCTTGTAATTACGGCGCGGAAGATAAGTCAGAATGGCGCGGTCGACTTGTATAAGGCGAAGTTGATACGACGATCTCGCACCTGTTTACGGAACCGCTGGGGTCCGCACTGGCGTATAGTGAGATCGTTAGTGAGGAGCTGTTTGATGGGGCGGAGGCTTTGATCGATGAAAAAAGGATTCTGGTGCTGAAAGTAAGTCGCAACTTATCCTTGTTCCCTTTGCTTACAACGCATTGTGGCAGAGAGACCTCTATGAAGACCTGAAAAACATCGATGTATTGGTATTCTGACTACTTAATGCTAATGTTGACGCCTTGGGAAGGATGACTTATTACTAGCTAGGCGCTCCCATTGCGGATCGTGTGTAAAACATTGTATAACTTGAACCCATTGTCTGCATAGGCGAGATGCACCAGCTAGTCATTTCATCATTTCACCTCTAGATCGTGATCTTCACGACCCCGTGAAATCGGTTTGTGCTTTGCGCGTGCTGTGATACAAGTCATGCCGCTACCTGTATGCATAACACGACCTTCAACCAACGACACCGTACTCACCCAAGGCTATGCAGCGCAATCGACCTTAAAGGCACTCGATAATCCTTAGAGCGCCTCGGTTTCGCGAATGAATTGAAGAAGTCTGCGATAACGGTCAAAGCTTGGCCAGTCATCAAGTACGTATAAGAAGCCTCGTTGGGCTTTCATTATGGCATTGGCACTTGCCTCCAACTTGACTCAGTGCCAGCGTCTGATAAGCTGGACAATGAAGTGAGGGACGAGCCAGCCGATCCCTATGTAAACTAGACGGCAACTGGACCTTGAAGCTTGAAGACAACTAGTCCGACTTAAGCTAAGTACTTGCATACCTTGTGACCATGATCAGGCTGGTCTTGGGCTGGTCCGAGACCTAACCGGACCCGAACTGCTTGTCTGATCGGCATCAGCTGACGCGAACTCCTACGCGCGAGTTCTACTTATTACTTGAGGCTATGGTCGAGAATTTAGCAGTCACGGTTGGGATTTGATTAGGACGGCTAATCACTGAGCGCGCCCACATACTTGCGGACTTCCGAAATGCTTCCCCATGATCTTAATTATCACGAAAAACTTGCTGCGCTGCGCAGCAGATTTATTCATTGTACATCTGAGGTCGCTGACAACGAATAACACTCACCCTAATCTGGCAGCGCAACCAATCCTAAAGACACTCGACAATATTGACCGCGAAGTAGTCCAATCCGGTGGTGTGGCGGGAGGTTCCAGATTCAGCCTCAGAGAGGGTTCGGGAGTCGAGAGACTGAGGAGTTGAGGGGGTGGGATGCATAGTGCAGCAGCCACCCATGAGCAGTCTGGCTAGTCCACTTGTCCTCTGAATATGACAATGTCCGTGCATGGCAAGAAATGGGATGATCAGTGCAGGAAACTGTGTTCACGTTAGTTGATAGGTTTGAGTAACACCGATACTGTCACAATTGTCTAACCGTTAGTATTTGCATTTACAAAGAAACTCTGATCCGGTGCTTCATCTCACTCTGAAAAGAGGTGATATTCAAATGAGACCCTATCTCACAGATAGACTTACATTAAATCCCATGTATTGACTCGTCTGAATACCCTTCGTGATCGGCGCCGTATTAGCATGCACTTTCAAATCGAGTCGCCTGTCGATATCACTTGGTCAGTACCTGGGTCAAACAATCCCCCCAATCGAGCATGTAGGTACGTACCACGGCTTAATAACGAATCTGTCCGAATTCCACGTTAAGGCGTGGGTGTTGTGCTTGGATCAGCCAATACGGCGAAGAGTTGGAGGATCTTAGCCGCATTGGCTGATCCAAGGAGTCAGCATCTGAATTTACGACATTTCTTGATTTCGCTTGCGAGTATTGTTTGTCCATTGCATACTGGATTATTCCAGATCAGCAGATTTCTCGGCAGTGACTAAGTACTACGAACCTTGCGACTCAGAGTTCCTAGAAGACGGAGGTTGGATCCAGCCTAACTCAGTACAGATTGATTGAGAGACAACATATACCTCATTTTCCACGAACACGGACGTACTCTATGATCGTAAGTAATAATCGAGGCTGGGAGATCTGGAACCATAAGACCGGTCACGCATCATGGCAATTACATATGATGATAATTCTGCGTCTATTCCCACAACGAAGAACGAGGAATCAGACTCGTCTTGATTCGAGGGAGAGGAAAAAGGAGCCGCTTGGAAAAAGCTTAGACTACTTACCAATCAATAGGCCGCTATAGCTAGTGTTTGTTGTAGTTTGGCACAACCTTCTGTTTTCAATGCCAACAAACAAACGCGAAACAGTTCGCCAACCTTAAGAGCTACCAACGGTGGCACCAAGTCTAGTATGTGGAAACACTGGACGCACGTCGCGCACAACGTTGTAGATTTTTATCCCTATGCAAACTCGGCGGCAACTCAACGAAGCTTGAAGAGTCCAACTTAGTTGCACTGTGCGTTACGCTGAACCTAATCGGACCCGAGCTGTAGGTCTAACACTATTCCAGTTCAGTTTTCTGATTACTGTGACGGCGTCCGAAGTACTAGTGGGCACTTTCATACTAAGTACTTAAGTACTAGTAGGAAACACCAGCGCTGACAATTGTAGTGGCGCTGTTAGCCTCATGTCTC
The DNA here is from genome assembly GCF_016628075.1 of Suillus paluster. Classification (NCBI taxonomy): domain Eukaryota; kingdom Fungi; phylum Basidiomycota; class Agaricomycetes; order Boletales; family Suillaceae; genus Suillus; species Suillus paluster. Next base: position 223,829 of record NW_024537569.1, read on the forward strand.
ATGCCAGTCACAGCCGACGATCGATTACTATCACCCCATCCTTTGTTCATTCCCAAAATGTTTAGCGAGGTTTTCAGGACATAAAAGCAAGTCATCTTGTTTCCGTGCCCAACCTCAGAGAGCCCCTCAGACAGATCCCATATCACCTCGTACATTGACCAATGCGTTTCTCCTTCCTCGTCGTCGTGGCTGCTTTGACAGCATCTATGTGTGTCAGTGCAACACCAGCTGTTTTCAGTAGGGAATGTGGTGCCGATTACGCGGCTTGCCACCTAGGCTCTGAGTGCTGCTCTGGAAACTGCGGCTATAACTATGTGAGTTTGCTTTGCATCCAGGATTCAACATCATGACTCACCCTCACCTAAATTTATGCTTTGTAATAGCGTTGCGGTGGGATGTGCTATCCTAAGAACAAGCAAAATCCCGAGGAATTGGCACGTCGCGAGAGTAAGTCATGTTTCTGCCTTCGTATTGATGCTGTTATTCATGACACTGTTCCTAGTTACTTGCTGAGTTGATCGCTATGGTTGCTCTTGCCAGACAAATTTCAACTGCCTCTTGAGCAATGTATACTATGTAGTGGTGAATCGAACGAGACCGACATTGACTTGAAAATATGACTTATGAGTGAACGAAGTCGAATATGAAAAGCCTATAAAATAAGTATGTAGACTACATGATGGCATCAGCTGACGTCACTGCAACCACTATCTACTGCGTTTTCCTGATCGGCGAAGGAGATACAAAATTAACCATAACCGCGTATGGATAATTGATGATAATGTGTTAAGGTGAGCTTGTTAGCCGTCACCAGCTGGCTTGGTCTTCGATTTCAAAGCTACGATAGGTCAGTTGTTTGCCAAGTCCGTGAGGTACGTATCCCACCTCAGTGGCTTTAATCAGGTCATCACCCACTGCCGCCTCGTAAATATCAGAATTCCATAGCAGCGACGCGGGATAATTGTGCGTTTTTCGACGAAGGGGAATCTCCAGACCAACGACTTCAGAGGGTGTATCGAAAGGAGGCTGGGGGCAGAGAATAAGGCATCGCGAATGCTTGCAGCTCGGAATAGGGATCAAGCAGACCGCGCAGGTATCTCCATGCAAATGTATTATCCAGCGCTATGGTGATCCGTTCCTTTACGAACTTGTTGAACAGCTTCGTTACCCCAGCAGTACATCACTTCTCAAATTTAAACCCACACAAGCTCCCACCGAATGATCTCGTCTCTGTCCTCATCCCCGTTCCGTACTCCAGATTGAAAGATGACGAAGAATCTGCGATGCCATGCAGCGTCATCCCGCACATAATTTTCAAGCATGCTCCCACGAAGTCGAGTTCATGACTCCAGAGCTTGAAATACGCGAGGATCCACTGTCTGTACGACCACGTGTGATAGTCTTCGTATCAGCTTGGAGCGAGTTAGCGATGAACTCGAACTCGGGACGGAAGAGGGAGGCCAGCTCGATGTCGACCAGAGTGGATTTTCAGGAAATACCGTATAGAATATACGTTACCTTACTGATCAGATCAATGTTCTCCGACATCGACGTGGGTTTATTGAACCTTCCTCGGAAAACACTGCATTCGCAAACTAGTACTCATGACAATCTAATGTCAGAGTTAAATATGTAGAACACATTTGTGCTCATACAGAAATAATAAAACCAAATTCTTGCCGTTAACAGTAATAATACCTCTTTCCTCACGGGCAAAAGGTAATTGTAAACACAGCGTTGAGAGAAGAGCTGCAGGTGAATAGAGAAGTCGTGTCATCGTATGCATAAGCGTATGCGTTGGGGCAATTATCCTCTGCATATGGGCAACTGGTCATGTGCAGACGAGCGAAAGTAAGATAACCACTTACTGAAGTAGCTGTAATACTCAACGCCTGAGGAAGGACATGTAGCATGCGTGTTATACTGGCCAGTGCAGCAGTTACGAGAGTTTGCTAGAAGTTTGGATAAGTATCTGCATGATTATACAGGAGAGAACTCTGACATGGATTACCATCGAGGTTAGCCTCGCACGCACTTTTGCACCCGACAGGGAAGCCGGTAGAGTCGTAAGGGCCTTTGAGTGGTGCTGGACCTGAGCGTGGAAGGTCCATCAGGAATTTGACCTGTCAGAGTGCGTTTTACTCACAGTTAGGTCCCAGGTCCACGGGGCAACTTGGAACCCCACACCCGACATTATTTGTGATACTGACGGGCAAATTATACCCATCGACAAGAGACACTGTGATAGTGAGTTAGCCTGACTGACGACTTCAGCTCAGCTCACACGCACCGTCATAGTAATCAACACCTCCTGAACCCAATGTGAATTCAGCAAGAGTGGCAGGAGGGACACCCTGATAGCCAAGCCGTCAGAACACTGAATGGTCTACAGCAGACATGTTTACCGTGCCGGTGCCGGTGCTGCACACCAATCCTCCATTGCAACCACCGTCAAGGCAAGAATTCGGGCCGGGGTTGGTGCTGAAGTCACAGTCACGCCGTCCCTATTATAATATGAAGGGGCGAGAAACGATGGTGGTTGTAGTGCAACCAACCCAGATTCGTCCAGCAGTCCAGCCGCTTGGGACCTGTTGTCAGTCAGTCAGACAGGTCAAGACCGATGGAACATTATACGTACTTGGAAGGTGACTGCAGTACCTTCTGTAGCCTCCCAGCTGGTTGACGTTCAGCTCAAGTTCAAGTGGTGGGTGTGAAATGCCTACCCAGTCGTGTGACTAGGCAATGTGCCAGAGCCTGTGAACATCTAATCAGCTCATAAGTAAATATACGTCGGCACCAGCACGGGTAGAAGCATACTGCAGGCCTGCAATTGTGTCTTCATCATCAATGCTAAATACGAGGAAGGATACGGTCCCGGACATACCAAATGGTGAAAGGACACGCATTGTGCACATTAATGGTGCGCTGAGCAAGCGCTCCCAATGCCAGAGCGAGGGAAGACACTGCAAGAAGATATTTCATGATACAATCCGCAATTGAACCAAAGTATGAAGATACCTTCACCATGCCCCCAACCGCCCCTTTTATACTATTTAGCCAGCGCTTCAGAATCTGCTTTCAAGCGCCGACGGGAAGACGAATTCTGGTCGCGTACTGCGTCCCAAACAAAGTGCTGCTCAATTCTCAAATGTCGTTGTCGATGCCGACTTGATATTACGGGTAACGGGTGTCCTTTCCTTTGCGCTGCCTGATTCGTCCACAACGGCACGGCCGCACGATGGGGCGCGCGACTCGGCTCGGCTACAGTGTGTTGGCAGTGCGATTTTTCAAAACTCGCTCCCGATTCCTTTTACTGCTACTTTTAGTACCCAAATTAGTCACAGCAGTGTCATCACGCATGCTGGAATACATACCAGATAATCATAATCAAAATTTCAGGTCCATTTCCACAACGAAGAATAAAAATCGTGACGAGGAAGACATCGGGGATCTCAGGGTTTCGCCCCGTTCGCTCGTCCGGCTCTTCCGCCCTATGTGCAATTGGCAACCTATTTTGCCCCACCGCTCTGTTCGCCCCACTTCCTCACGAATAGATACTCCCTTCTCCATCTTATTCCACCCTCTCCATATGTCGCCAAGCTTGCCAGATACTGTCACAAAGATTTGGGTGCAGCGGCAACGAAGGTACACTTTACACCCAATGCGCAAGCAGTAGTCAGTTCACCGGCGAGGGTATGGACACTAGCATCAAACCAACATCCCACCGGCAAACCGCCCGAGGTATGCAAACGCTCCTTCCCACTGCAACCAGGTTCCATTTGAGTCGCAGAAGCATTCTCAGCCACCATGAGACCAGCACAAGACGTATTAGAGGAACACTGTGCACCAATGCACGTTCAGGAACGACTCAGCGTAGACAATGAGGCATGTTAAGTTGTGTTGGACTTGGACTTGGAAGGCTACTCAGGCGAACGTCTGATGTCATTGATAACGTTCTTGTATCACTGTGTAGTCACTGTAACTGCTTGGGTCCCTGACGCAGAAGTGGTGTCAGTGTGCGGTGGGGCGCTGCAAGCCTCCATGCGCAGCTTTATTGGACGTGGCGCATAGGTTGTGCTAACCTGGATACACGCTCGGCCATGTTTTACGAGTTGGTTGATTCAAAGTCACAGTTAGGAATTCAATATCTAGAGACTGACCACCCCACGGAGTGTTTGTGGTGGCTTGGCAAAACCTTCCGTTTTCAATATGAACAAACAAACGCTAGTATTATAAGTCAAGGGTCCAGCTGTAAGCCCGTTGGCTTACCTGAGTTCCCATAATCAGCACAAATATTGTCCGCAACAATGAAGCGTGAGCTTTCATTATCACTGCCTTTTGGCGTAACGGTTAAGGGATGACAGTCTTGACTACTTACACCAGTATGTGGAAATACTGAACACACTTCACACACAGCATCATGGATTATGCATACTCGGGACGAAAATCGAAGCTTGAAGAGTCCAACTAGTTGCATGCGTTACGTTGAACCTAATTGGACCCGAACTGTTTGAAGACTCTAAAGCTACTTAGCAAATAAGTATCATTTTCGGACCAATGTGACGGCCCGTCAATGAGCTCATACTTTCACAGAACACCCAGAGCTGACAATTTAGATTTATCCACCTGTGGTTAAATTTTCATACCCCATGCCAGTCATAGAGCAGACCAACTATTAATACCACCCCACCCTTGTCCGTCCCCAGAACGTTTAGCGAGGTTTTGAGGGTATAAAAGCAAGCCGCACCTTCCTTCCGTGGCCTACCTCAGAGCTATTCAAGAGCCCCTCAGACAGATCCTATATCACCTCGCACAACCAATGCGTTTCTCCTTCCCTGCTGTTGTGGCTGCTTTGACTGCGTGTCTATGCAGCACCGGTTGTTTTCAGCCGGGAATGTCGTGCTGATGACGCGCCTTGTGGTCAAGACTATGAGTGCTGCTCTGGAAAGTACGGGGATAACTTTGTGAGTTTGCTTTGCTCCAGGGTTCAACCTCGTGACTCACCCATTGCATTTTGTAATGGAATTGCGGTGGGATATGTTATCCTAAGAACACGCAAAATTACGAGGAGCTGGCACTTCGCGAGAGGGAGTCGTGTTTCTGCCTTCGTATTGATATTGTTATTCATGGCACGATTTTTAGTTACTTGCTCTGGGTATGAATCAGATGTCGTTCCGGAAAATAATGGATACTATGGTAATGAACACGAGTCAGACGATGGGTCAGACGAAGTAGAGCATGGCTAACTAGCTAGACCGCCTACATTTTTGAGGCTACTATCCGAGGACGCTTTACGGTAATGAATGATGGAACCATGGCTGTGTATCATATAATATGCAGACTACCCATCAGTTGACGCAGGTATCAACCCATTACTGAGAACTCCTACATGCGAATCTCAGCAGTGAGCCAAAGCGCAGATTCGGGGATCAAAGGTCAAATGTATTCTCCATACTGAAACTTGCTTCAAGTAACACAAGGCGAGCGAGATACGTAGTTGAGATGATCGTTTTGATTTGCAGAAAAAATAGTGCAGGCTCCTTTAAATACTTTAAATTGGAAAGGTTCGATATTTGATGATGCATTAAGATAAGCTTGTCAGTCGTCACCAGCTGACTGAGTCTTCGATGATTCTTTGATTCTGTATTCCCAGTATCTGCAAAGCAACCAGTGAGGTGTGTACTCCAGAGCGCTCGATCGGCGACCTACCTTTTGCGTATAGTATCGTGCTCGTTGGCCAGGGATTTCCAAAGCTACGACAGGTCAGTTGTTTGCCAAGTCCGTGAGGTACGTATCCCACCTCAGTGGATTTAATTAACTCCTCGCCCCCTGCCGCCTCGTGAATATCAGCCATGAATTCCATAGCAGCGACGCAGGGCAATTGTGCATCCTTCGAGGGAAGAGGGCTCTCTAGATCAACGACTTCAGGGGGTGTACCAAAAGGAGTTTGGGGCAGAGAATAAGGCATCACGAATGCTTGCAGATCGGAATAAGGGATTTTAGAATGATCGAGCACCCCGCGCAAGTAATTCCACGCAGATGCATTATTCGGCGCTATCGCGATCCGCTCCTTTACGAACCTGTTGAATAGGTTCGTTACAGCCCAGGAGGACCTGATTTCTCAAACTGGGACTCACGCAAGCTCCCGCCGAACGATCTCATCTCTGTCCTCATCCCCGTTCCGTACTCCAGATTGAAAGACGACGAAGAATCTGTGATGCCATGCAGAGTTGTTCCGCACATCATTTTCAAGCATGCTCTCCACGAAGTCCAGTTCATGACTCCAGAGCTTGTCGTCATTGAAGTACGCGAGGATCCACTGTCTGTACGACCACGTGTGGTAGTTCTTCGTATCAGCTTGGAGCGAGTTAGCGATGAACTCGAGCTCGGGGCCAGGGCTGCAGGTCTGCTGCACGAGCAGCCGGCGATGATGCCAGACTTGATATGTCTTCAGGTGCTTGATCGCAAGCTCATCCATCAACTGGAGCTCATCGTCCAGGGGAGACTTCAATGCCATAAGTGTTTTGTACCTGTACTGCCTGATCGCACGTGGAAACGCCATCTGTGTTCTCCTGAACGAACGTGATGAAGCAAGTAACAAACTCACCATGCAGAGTAGTGTCCAGGATTCTGCCGGATAATATTCTCGGTGAGCTCCAGCACCCTGGGACTCATCTCACCGCTCCTGACAATCCCTCTGAAATAATTCGTGGCATCTTTGTCTAATAGATACAACCCAATCGTCGCATTGAGTGAGGTTCTGCAGGACGAGCCGGTATGCTCACGAACATTCATCCGTGTAAAAGATTGGCGCTAGAGGGGTGACATTCTCGTACTGTTCTAAAGGAATGACATCGGCCCACTCAGGTCGCTGAGAATACAACGGCTTCTCCTCTTCTGCAGAGATATCCATGGCCAGGTTGTAGATTATCGCGAGGTTTCAAGCAAGTTTCAAACAAAGGGACAATGACCAGGAATGGCAACTGCACCTGAGGTGGCACCGACTTGATTGTCACAATTTAGAATCTAGATGAACAAGTGCGGGATGCCTGGGCCAGGTGGCGAGGTCGCCCTGATCGTGTAGGGCAGAGCTGATAACGATGATTAAAACTAGTGTACGCTCTGAGAGCCCCAAAATGACAAGGTAACCAACGACCGAAAAATTACAATGGCATGCAAGGCGAAATATTGACAGGCCAACGAGAACAAGGTAGAACAACCGCCAGCAAAAGGAACATGGGCCACAGCAGTGACCAACCGATTAATATTTGGATGGCGTGGAACTCATAGAAATTCGAGTCCCAGAAAAGCAAGCGAGTAAAATACAGGACGCAGTCTACTAAGAATAAATCGGAACGGTATCAGAGGGAAAAACAAGGCGATCAGCATTAGCAGATACATAGTACGAACTACACTTCAAGCGGCAGCGGGAGCAACGGCACTGCTCGCAGTGTAATCCTAACAGATCTATATCAATGACGATCCAAGGACGAGGTGCAAAGACAAACCTCCATCTCTGCATCAAGGTCGGCGACGCTCTTCTGAGGCCTCTCATTAGCCTTCCTTCCACGACCTCTTCCACGACGAGCGCCACGCGCGGCAGGCCTACGCATTGATAAGACAACGTGATCTCAGCAACCTTGCTGTACGCACCTGGCACCCCGAGCTTCTGGAGCTGCTGCTGCTGCAGAAGGGGCAGGAGCAACACGCGACACGAGCGAAGCAGGTGGGGCAGGACGAGCGGGGTCGACAACGATTTCAATCTTCATCGGGCGTTCTGCACAGTTGACGTGCGAGTGGTGCGATTGGAAAAGAGATAGACATTCGTTAGCCGGCTGTGCTTTCAGCGAGGAAGCAAGCAAAAGGGGACGGATACGATGATCATGCCACTGTCCAAACCGTTACCGAGAACCTTGCCGACTCTGTCCTCCTCGAATATGCCGCGACAGCTGAGGCTTGCGCGCGAATGGCCGCCCTGAAATTGGTCAAGGGATGAAGCTTTGGAGTACCTCCCCGCCCGTAACTCCACAATACTTGCACCGGCCTGAAACCCAATCCCGAGACTGAACCATGAGGAATGACGTGCAATGCGAGGGCACCAGAATTGCAAGCTCGAAGGATGACAAGCCTTCGAACCAGCCCGCAATCTGGCACGCACCTCAAGGGTGTCAAGGCTGCAAGCACAAGACTCTGCCACCAAAGAGTCTTGTGATCTCGCATTTAGGCGTGTCCGCTACACATGCACGTCGTTTTGGCAGGGCCAAACAGAGAACCAGCGACAACGAAGCTCCGTAACGGATGAAGGGCTCTTGGGGGAGACAAGGAAAGGAGATAAGAAAGCAGGCGATACTAACTCCCATCGATCAATCGGTTGTTATACTGCTGGTAGGCCTTTGTGCCGTCGCCCTTCCGTTGGAATTGAACCGCTGCGACACCTTTTGACCGTCCAGCGCTGTCATAGTGCAAAGTGACATCACGAAGGGGTCCGACGGTAGAGTGGAAGAGATCCTACGACCATGGTTAGTGAATTCAGTAAGGCCGCCAAAAGTAGAACACACCTTGATTTGAACTTCATTGACGTCTGTTGGTAGGTTGGAAACAATGATTTTGTCGGCAGGTTGCGCAGGGGTTGTGCCTGCGGCTTTAATAGCGCCGGTAGTGGCAGCACGGGTGGCGGGGTGGGCACCAGTGGTTCCAAGAACTTGGGCCTTGGCTGATGCACCTGCGCGACGGCCAGCACCACCACGACGGGCGCCCTTGGGGCGAGAAGCAATGACCTAAACGTTGTGATTTGCATGAAGCGCGGCGGGAAAATTTTGCAAGTCAACACCAACCTCGTCAAGCGATTTGTCCATTATTTTCAATTTGTAGGGAACGCGTGAATTATTGTCGGGGACGATTACCGCTGTTTAAGAGCCTTTACAACAAAGGTAGACGTGGTAGGTGGTGATGGCAAAGGGGCGACGCGAGGCGACCCTAACACAGCAGGTGCCCGTTATATAAGGCTTCGGAGTTTCAAAGTTCTCAACTCAGCGTGATCCTTTGCTGTGGCTGGCTGTGTCACTTTCTGATCAAGAAGATCATCGCCTGTAAGGTTCTCGAAAATATGTCCAGAGGACGTGGCGGTGGACGAGGTGGTGGAAGGGGCGGCTTTAGAGGCGGTGGTGGTGGCTTCGGGGCAGGGAGCATGCCTCCCATGGGTCTCACATTTGCAGACATACAAGCTATGTCCAGGGAAGGAGACGCCTTGTACCCAGTGCGGTGCATTTAATCCTGTAACGTCATAATGTGCAATCTCATTTTTATTCGAACAGCCATTGGATCCTCTACCTGTCCTCACCGATTATTCTGCAGACGAGAAACGGATCTGCGATCTGCAAACAGGATTTGTTACCCGTTTACGGAAATCAGCCTACTATGTAGTCGAAACGTTGAAGTCAAACGGTTTGAGTGGTCGTAAGTAGTTGATGAATTGGTACTCAATGCCTTTGCTTTGCAGACTTGGAGCGTTACTCTGATAAATATCGCCAGAGTCCCGCCTCTCAGCCTACGCTCAAACGGAAGGACCTTCATGCTCCTTTTTTTCCCTCAGAGATATTCGAAGGTTATTTTAATCCAAAACGAAAACGCAAGGGTCAGTCAATCCGCCTTCATTTCATTCTGTTGCTAACTGGACCGGCAGTTGAAAAGAAAACGACCACAAAACGCCTCAATCTTGATGACTTAGAGGAGGATGCTGAGGACCAAGTATGTCGCGACTTCAGATATAAACGTGCTTGCGTCAATAAACTTTTCAGGAGAAGTCAGGTGATGAACGTTCAGACGCTGGATCTCAGCCTGTCGACTCAGACTACGACGTCGACGAGGAATATGACAACGATTACGCGGAGAACTATTTCGATAATGGTGAAGGAGATGATATGGACGGTCTTGGAGACGGCGGGGGAGGAGATGATGGCGGTGGCGGAGGTAAGAGTATCCCGTATACTCTTCCTGCACTTTTGAATTCACAAACAATGGCATCCACTACAGGCGACTATGACTAGGAGTATACTTCTATGTATCTCCTGAGTACCCAAGGACCTGCGGTGCAGTGACCTAACTTCACAAAAGTGATATGTAGGCAGGCATAATCGGCCCTTCTGGTCTTCGTCCTATCCCAACGGCGCCGCCCGGCATCCCTTCCTACATCGCAAATAATGCATACGTCGCCTTAAACACGATTCCAGTGCGATAGTTGGCTTCTTATCATTTTTAGGCTCCAGGGACTATAGATCCAATTCGAATATTCCCTTCCTCGCGCGGTATCACGCATTAACCATGATACAATAAAATATGGATTTCTCGTTACTGAGACAACCTCAGAGCGGTAAACGTGAACTGATGGATGCCAAATTTCGGCGCCACGGATCGTCGTTGTCGTGTAAGTATGAACATTGATTGAGCAATGAACGGACACGGTGATTATATTTGAAAAAAATAGACCAGTCATCGGAGGTCATGGGTCTTTGAAATTCCTGCCAAATGGAGTGAATTTGTATACTAGGAGTCGAGCTAGAGCTAGAGTTTGACTGACGAATTTTTTGTTGTCCTGTTTTCATAGGCTTTGTGGGAGACATCTGATAAGTGGTTCAAACCTACTTAGGTGCCGCTACAAAAGATGTAATGCAGGTTCAGCGAGTGACTTGCACGTCAAAGCAAGTGCTAGGAGTGTCGTTCTCATAGACATCGATCCCTGATCCATCACCCACGGGTGTACTCACGAAAGCCGGCTAGCAGTACTAAGAGGCATGTTAGGAGGGGCAACCAGGCGGCCAAGACAGGATGGGGGAAGCACCGCTTTCGCCGTCAGCACCTTGAGGTAAGTAAACTTCATATTGATGCTCAATGCTTTCGGCCTCCATACTTGTGACAGGAGGTTCAAAGGAATCGCGAATCCAGGATTCGGAGCCTCAACTAGGACAACTAATCGGTTGCACAGCTACATCTGTTCGTAACAGCGAAGATTCCGAAGAAGACGTCCCGGAATACGGCACCTCCGTCACGGTCGGCGTCACGATTGATTTCGACCTGGGCAACTACAAAGTCTCAAATCGTCTTTTTCACGTCACACCATCTGTCTCGCGTCCGCGCCAGCTTGACCCTGCGCGCGAAATATGTGGCGCCTTGAACAATAACAGGACAGTTCGTTCGTTCGGGAAAAGCAGCTACAAAGAAGATGCGATGTAGTCTCATGGCAGACTGGCAGTTCACTTCCATGGGGGAATCTCCGGCGTTTAGAAAGTTCGTACGAGTATTGGATATCCCCCGGGCCTACGTACAGCTTTGTTAAAGCAAGCTTCGGTATTGATTTTTGTGTCACGTGACGAGGTCGCGTCGCGAGATATAAAACAACCTAAGGGTTAGTAAATTTCACGAACCATCAACGAACACCCATCTCGCCGAGCGAGCCCACCACACTCTTTTATTTTAAATATGCAGCTTATTCTTCCCATCCTCTCCTTTCTCCTGGCGCCGGTCGCCACAACTGCCTGCGAAGGTGCCTGCATCAGCGATACCACCAACGAATACCTAAGGCGTTATACGAACCCCGTGCTCACGAGCCTTCAGAAGATGGAAAGTACATCTCAACTCATCATCGTTCTCCAGTCAGACTTATTAGATGGCACGCACAGGCGAACCAGATCAGCACGCAAGTCGTTCCCACTGGAGGCCGTAGAGAGAACCCTATCGAGTACTTCGCCCCCGTCTTGGAAGCCTACAACCTCACCGCCTATGCCAGCCTCGAGAGGGCCATATTCCCAGGTTACTTCCATGGCAAGTGTCAAGACGCAAACGGTGTGAACCCACCCGGATGCCCAAACCCCGACTGTCCCAAAGTCTGCGGCACGCCCGGCTCCATGGTCCACTTCTACCCCACCCTCATCAATATCATATTCAACGACATAACTAGCTTGCTCGTCAACCACACTACACCGGGGTGCAAGCAGTACAACCAGGTACAGCAGATGGTTATGGCGGATGTCAACAAGGGACAGAGGAAACGCATGGAGAACCTGTCGCGCATCATGCCGCTGCGCAGTCACGCAGCGATAGAGGCGAGGACCACTCAGAAGAGTCAGCAAGGCCTGAAGAAGATCATGAAGGGCATGCGGTCAACCATGTCGCAGACATGCGGGGGGCCAAATCTAACGTTGTGCAGTTGGGATCAGTCTATGAAGGAGTTCATCTTGCAGTTCCCTTGATACATGTTTCGCGCACACACTACTCATATCGTACACTGCTAGAAGCGTTGACGTCTCTGGTGATAGTTAGTGTTACAGTCAGTCAGTTGTATTTCACCCTATGGCCTAATCAACTTCAGAACATCGCTCATGACGCCTATAGCCGTGACATCATTGCCAGCGCCAGCGCCTTGGACAATGAGGGGTCTTTTCCCGTAGCGTTCGGTGTGGAACATAATAATATTGTCCGATCCTCCCAACGAGGTTGCGAACTGGATGAGTTTTCGGGTATCTGAAAAGTTGATCAGAATGAAATATGCTTATAAACTCATCATCGACGCACTTCGCCAACTCGGCTTTTACGATTTTATTTTTCACATCGACAACGCCGACGTAGCGGAGGACACTGCCCTCCTTCGAAGCCTGCTTCACGCATCTGTGCAAAATGCGAGTCTTGCTCGGGAAGCCACTTCATAAACTCGTCCCCGTTGGAAATAGCGCTCGCAGGGGCGTCCTGGATCAAGGAAGTGGTCTCCACAGACTGGTACCCAGTGCAAAAGCGGGAAATTTCCTTGCTCGTCCTTCATCTCTGGAATGATACGCGCGAGGATGGTCAATTTCCGAGCGACGTCTGCGCCATTCAGATCATCTGCCGGGTTGGGTTCCTGACGACTGGCGTTTGAGAACTACGCAAACAAGTAAAGTAAGTAAGCCATACCGTGTATCCCTGTGCTCGGGCTCCTTTGACTATCGAGGAGAAGCTTTCGTCGCTTCCTTCCACCGAGGAAAAGTTGTTGAAAATATAACTCATGGTCCCTGAGAACACACCCTCGATCTTGACCACCTGATCGCACGTAGAATCAGCAGCCATCCATCGCACCACCCAACCAGGCCAAGCGAAGACTCACTTTATCCCCCGTCTCCACCAGATCCCTCAACGTCGATATGATAGGCAACCCAGCACCCACCGTCGACTCATGCAAATACCTCCCACTCCTACTCGCCTCTACAATACCCTTATACAACCCTACATCCCCCGAAAACGCCTTCTTATTCGGCGTGATCACATTAATCCCCGCACTCAACAACTCAGGGTACATCTCCGCAACATCCTGCGAAGACGTATTATCGATGAACAAAGCCTTTTCGCCCTGCTTCACCAGCTCTTGCAGCGTGTTTTTGAGCGCGGGGAGGTCGACGGGCGTTTCGCTGGCCTTGAGGGCGTCTTTCCATGTTACGGGGTTGATGCAGACGTCTTTGGTGCACGTGAGCATGCGTTTGGAGGAGGTGAGTGCTACGAGTTGGAACCCGTAGATCGGGTTCGCAATCATCTGTTGGACAACTTGGGTCCCGACCCCGCCGACGCCTACGACGGCGACGTGTAGGTGCTTTCCGGGTTCCATTTTCTGTGCGTCAGTGGTGTAAGAATAGGAAATGCGTGTACGATCACAGAGGTTTCTTGGAAAGATAAGATATCGATATCGATCGCTGGATCTGCTTGCCAACACTGACCAGCGTGTTTGCATGACTCAGTTTGTTACCCTAAAACATCAAGCTGGAGCAACCGAGCTATTCAAGCGGCCGTCGAAAGGTTTACGTTCTTTTACGTCCCCTCAATGCCCAAAAGTCAATAAAGGTCTATTGCAGAACACAATAAGGAGTGTACGGTTTGATAGATGTATAACGAGTGAAAGTATAAGTACTGCATCTTAACGGCGCATCAAAAATGCACAGGCGCGAGCGGGATGGGAGGAAGGGGGGCATACGAAGCAGTGAGTATTTATATACATCCGCGCCTGTGTGACGTCTGAGTGGGAACATATGATAGAACTGCAACCAAAAGCGAGTCAACAAGAGAGCCCTAAAACCCAGGAGAAAGCAACGCACGCCCAGACAGATTATACACCGGAAAATCTTGTCGCATCATGAACAGAGAAGAAAAGTAAGGGGCATAAAAGAGCACGAATGCTAAGAAAATGAAGTGGCTATAGCACATTGGAAGAAAGTGAAGTCATGATGCGACGTGATAAGTCCGAAAATGTATGAGCCGAGTCAATATTGATACACCTTTGTGTTATCTGAAAAAAAGGAATCACTGCCGCCAGAATGAGATAAAAAGCGCGGCAGCGGGAAGGGGAGGATAGGAAATGGGAGAACAGTGAAAGAAGTGGAAAAAATAATAGATAACCCAAGCACCCAAGGAATCGAGCTAAAAACACAGGCGGGTGCCGGGAAAGTATAGGATACTAAAGCCAAACCCGAGAAATGAGAAATTGTTGGGGTAGAAGAAAATATGAAAATATCACAAGACGAGTCCCAAGATCCAAGAACACGCTGCGGGGCGGAAATACTAGGACCCCACGTGTGGACGCGAGGCCGATAGATAAATAAGCACGATCGGCTGGGAGGGGGAGGGGTGTGGCGTGACGTCATATACACAATACGTAGCGGATAACGCAAGGCTTGATGATAAGATTTTGTCGTTTATGTAGTGAATAGTCTGCGCCTTGCGCCGCCTTTTATACAAGCCCGGTCGGGCAACCGAGACTAATAAGAAAATGCCGATGCGATGTTGCGAAAGCATGATGATGAGGATTGAGCCGTGGTAGTGACACATTGAGGGGTGAAAAGAAATAGATGGAGAATGAACCGCCAGCGAGCGAGGTATGAATGTCGCCACTGATTGGTGACCCAGATGAAATACATCTGAGATAAGCCGTGAATGCGTCCTGTGCGGGTGACCATGACCGAAATAGACCGTATTATGTGACAAGCAATTCAAGTGCAGAGCGGCAAGTCTATTCGACAGGATGCCATAGAAACGTGGGAGCCAACAGCCCAAGAGAGAAAACCCCAGCGAAGATGATGCCGGATGGAAGATTTCGAAGGAATAATGATATCGGTAAAAGAGGTATAAGACACTGTGCGCCACGGAAGAGCTCGTCGGAAGCAGGGTGTACGTCGACTTTTGCGCGATGAAGGTGAATTAGGTTCAGTATACGTTCGAGAACATTCCGCGGCGAGAAGAGAGATTATGTCGGGGTTGAGGTGATATTAATCTAAGGGCTGTTCGCCAATACGAAAAATCTAAATCGTGGTTAAACGATGTGACGTTATCGACGAATTGCAATTGTTACCAACCTCTACACTTGATGAAATGCGCCGCTCAAAAAGCGGGTGGAGGTAACTCGTCGGGGCTTGGCGAGTTTTGGAAAACTGAACTTGCGAAGAACCCAGCCTTGTCCTTGCCGGCACGGGTGGCGCTCGGTCCAACTAACCCATGCTTCCTTGGCATGAAGCCAAACAATTTCTGCTGCTCTTCGGAAGCATCCGAAGTCGATGCCATGTCCTCGTCAAAGGACATGTGAAAAACACCCTCACTGGGAGTCCTATAATGCCTGTGGGTTGGAGAGGGAGTGTTGCTGTTTGAACGCCCACCAAATGGAAACCCTGCGATCGCATTGAGTGGCGCAGTGCGGGGACCTTCCCCAAAAGCAAGCTGCTGCCAGGTGGTGGCAGATCTCTCACGAGTGGGCGTTGAAGGAGGAGAGTTATCATCGACATCAGGTGGTGTCGTCACAGATCGGGAAATCTGTGACAGACCCAGCGGAAGCACGCCGTGCAGTTCGGAGTGGCGCAATAGATTGGCTGGGAGCCGAACGAGAGACATTAGGACGGATATGGTGAGTATTAGCTCGTGGCACAGGAACTGCCCGAGTGGCGGGGGTGGGTGTAGTAAGTTGCTGCGGAACATGACGTCGGCGACGAGTAGCAAGTTTTCCAGTCGGCTGAGAGGTCAGAGCAGGTGTCTGAGAGGAAGAATTCTTGGACGTCAAAGTCATGACTGTGGCTGAGTTTTCCGAATCAGAGTCAGAACTGACAACAAAGGGATCAAAAGAGTTGGATGCAGGATTGTTGTTACGATGGGTAAAAGTTTGCGTTAAAGATGTTGCACCCTCAGCCTGCGAGAGGAATAGGTGGTGAAGGTTGACGAATATTATTGCGTCGAGCTTGCGCATGAGAAGGGCTTCTAAGCGAACGAATAATGCCACTTAGAATGGTTGCTGGGAGCATATTGAAAGGGGTTAATGATTACCTTGTCGCTGCCTTATCTTTGGGTGCCTTGGATTGTCTACCTCGTGCGGACTTGTCCGGCGATGATGTAGCCGGACGAGCAGCGAGCTTCTTGCAATTCTCAACAGCATCAGAGTGAATTTTCGGCGCAGAAGGTTCATCGGATGAATGAACCTCTGGAATTGGAGGCTGTGTTGCACGGCCCTGTGACTGAGGAACGGGTTGTTTCGGCTTTGAAGACCGAATCTGTTTCTGATGATGACTCTGAGGCTGCTGGTTATGATTACGGGGAGTTGAAGGTCGCGAAGGCTGCTTTGAGATGAAAAGCAAACCAGGTGTTTTGGTTGCTTGAACTACGACTGCTGGAGGAGCCGAGGGATGACGACGATGGGATATGTTAGGCGACATGAAGGGCGGAGGATGTGGATTATGAACAAGGAGCATTTATGGAAGCGTAGGATGTTGAGCACGACGAGGAAGATGACGGCGACGACGACGACGACAGTGACGAGTTGGGAGGAATAAAAAACGAGGATATCGTGGGATGACTTGACTTGATCTTACGGTGGATGACACATGGAGCTCTTTTTGTTCTCCGACACCGCGCAGTTGTAACGCACTTCTATATTTAGTAATTATGTGACATTTTGATCATCTGAGTCTGAATATGGAAATTGTTTGTACATTGTTTGTGATCTTTGATGTTCTTGTGCCTTCTGTCCCGGTTAAGCTCGGTTCTTTGCGCAGACTATTGCCAAGATTACCACCGTAGATCCTCTATATCCGCGCATGCACCCGTGGCATATCGTCAGTTAGTCTCCTTTTTTTTCTTGTTGTTCTTCCACTTATTCTCCACCCAGGAGAACAGAACTTCGATGGCTTCTGTTCTCCCGCCCTTCTCAATTGTGTTTCCTGCGGTTCAGTACCCTTGTCTTCATTGTTAGTAGGCTAATACAATAACCTATAGCAAAAAGCGGTGAATATTGTCATTTTGATCTCCTAGACTACAATCACCCTGCACGCCGCTACCGCGCGCTTCCAGGCGCTTCCTCAGCCTTATACTTGCGTTTCATCCTGTACTGACGCAATTGCAACGTTGCTCACTCGAGGATGACCCACAAGAACAATTATATTATAGGCTGTACCCTTTGTGTACCCACACTCTGTACCTGCACCACCATTCTTATCATACCTTCCCTACCGCACCAGTCTCTCTATTCTCGTCCGTGCCTGTCCTGCCAGCTGTGGTCATATTTTACGGACACACCTTACCCGGTATCCCCTTTCAAGCCTCTCCTGTGGGGTCCCTTTACCTTTCCTAGACGCCTCATTGCACAGATCCGTCTCTCAAAGCCATTTCTGACTTCCATCATTATGAAATCTGCATGCATCAGCTGCTGATATCGGTGGAGCCCGTAGCGTAAGTACTTCCCCGCCGTTCGGATTTAATCAAATTACATGAACGGAGGCGACACACTCAAACCCTGCGATGCCCTCACCTATTTCTACCGCGTCTCCCCTGCAGATTTTAACAGCTACTTACGCCCAAATTTTCCCCCTGCTTCCTATCGGCCCACTTGATGATAAGATTCTTTCTTTCTCCGTAAATTCTGTGTTACAGCATCATGATAAGATTATACTACTCAGACTTCATATCTACTCAACGTCAATGACGCTAGCCGATCATGACCCTGCGTTCACGGCGATCTCATCCGAATTATCAAAAACGGTATGCTCTCTTGCGTTTTACAGTCACTGTAGGTGCGTCAAAAAACTTTAAAAAGTATCAAAAATCATCCGTCCAGTCCTAAGTGGGAAAGGAAGATTTGATCGCATCTCTGCATTAGGGAGAAAGGTAGGTCTAACTCAAGTCTATGAAATTCCGTGCGGATAGCAAAGTGGAGCATCTCCTTTGAGTCTGACGCCACAGCGCCGTCGAGTCTCGACCCTGGCTTGTCCCGTTTAAGGTATCTCTTGCCAGCTGGCAGCGATAGACAAAGTTCAGGGTGAGGCGTGAATACGACAGGTGACGTTGTGACGTTACGAGGCTGCGCGCGGACTTGTCAATGGCCGGGGGGAGAAACATGTTTTGTTCTAAGACTCCTCTCGAGTATGTCGTTTGTCCTGCAATGCGGGTCGATGAGGATCAATTACGCGAGAGATTCCAGAACCAATGTTGTGATATAAGTTACCCACTATGAAGCCTCACAATCACTGCATTGGTTCTGGATCCTGGCCGGGTCAAGACATATCCGAGCATGAGGACTAACGACAATAAACCCACGAGTCGACAGCTTGGCAATGATCAACATCTCAAGCAACACAGCAAAGATCCATTAACAAAATCGTCTATGATGTCTACATATCTACAATTCATCATGCGGATGCTGAAGGTCCTCACCATCCGAAGCACCCCCAACGTCATCGTCGTTCGCTGGCTTCGCCGATCCAACATTCGCAATAACATCCGACCGAGCGGTAGCAACACTCGAATGAATCTTTCCTTCTGCAGCCAACCTGCCCGCGAACTGCGCAATCTCGTTGTCGTATTCCTCCCATTCAGGGATACGTCTTGCACGAGATAATTTTGGTTCTTTCTGTGGAAGCCAGATATGCGTCAGATGGATTGCTGGCAACGTCTGATAGGACTGACCGTAAGGGGGTTCTGGCACAAGTCGATGGTTTTGGCACGATGGAGACGATCTGCGCTGCCTGCATATAGTGGTTAGATCGTTAAGGGAGAGGTCTAGAGTGAGGTCGATAACATACACCAGGTTTCACACTACATCAGCCACATCATCAGTATTAGATCGAGACCACTCAAGCCAAGTTCACATACCCAAAGCCAGTCTTCATGAAGAGAGAACTAGCAACCATCAATGTCCTGCATCACTCATTAAAACAATTTCCGACTCACTATTGGGACGTCTCTTTGGATATTATTCGGCAGATCTTCGCTTGCGTTAGCACGGGCCTCCTTGAAACTCGCACAACTTACCTTGGTCCAAGTTAGCAAGCGAATTTGGATCAGCCGAAAGCATCTGGTATTGTCCACGGAGGATGTCCTGAAACAAAAACGTCACCAAAACTCCTCGGACACGGTGAAGAGCCAACGTACACCCGCGGCCATCTAAAGTCCATCAATAAGGGATCGTCACAGAAGTAACTCACATACCTGGCGGAAACGGACAAGATCTACGACATACAAGGCACTGGGGAAGCGTCAGATCGATCCAACGTGCAACCACATGAACGCACCTGATGTGATATGGAAGACCACCCAAGAAGTCTTTCCAATACCCAGTTTTCCAAAACCGGAAACCTTCCATCTCATAGTTGTCATTGCCCATAGGCGTATAACCATATGGTGCACCGTGCAAGTCGAGGTCAACCAGTTCTTGCAAATCCGCGCGGACAATTTGGTCCGCGTCGACAAAGATGACTTTATCGAGGTCCATGGGAAACAGAACATCGAGGAAAAGAATCTTGTATGCCCAAATAATGCGCTGCTTTTCCTTCTGGGCGCGGAGCCAAGAGGGCCATTTATAAGTCACAAGCTCATACTGGAAGCCGTATTCTTCGGCCATGTGTGGTATGAATTCCTGTAATACGACAATGAGGCGTGTTGCAAGTGATACCGCACGTCAACTGACCAAGAAAGAAGGCGATAGGAAATTCTCAATGAACCAGAATTTCACAGTACTTTTGGTGTTTCGCAGGACACTAAGAATCATGATGGAAGCGAAACGCTGGAAACGAAGAACTGTTGGAGGCATGGAGCTTGGTAGACGGGGAAAGGGAACGCACCTCATAGAGCAGTCCAGAAGCAACGGTGAAGATGTTGATGTCCGCTTGCTTGGCCGCCGTCTCCACGACTTCAGTCGTGCTCTTACTTTTTGATGTGAAAAAAGATGAAACCCTGTGGTGAAACTTCAGGACCAACGATAGCGGCAAGAAAAGAAAAATCGCCCACTTTGACAAAATACCGCCTATCATTTGGGAATGGCCTGAGCGTTGCGGTAGTCCCCCCAGCACATCCACCTTCTCCATACCCGGCTTCCGCGAGAGTCTGGGGTACAGCGTCAGTCCTTCAAAACTCATCACAGTCAACTCCTCTCCAGAATCTTCCACGGAGGGACTATTCCACCCCTCACTGCCCACGCTGGCCATTTCATACACCTCACGGCCACCTCCCTCGCGAATACCAAGCTTGAACGTTCCTGGACGCGCTTTGAACTGCAAGTACCCAAGATTCGCAACCACCTGAGTGTCGTCGACTACGGACGGAGTATGATTGGCAGTAGATGATGAAGTGGTAAGTTGGAGCTGTACGCCTCGAGGGGGGCTATTGGACTGTGTTTCCCGTGCATGCCCTTCAACGACAAGGTAGTCAAGCGAGAAAAGAGCATGAAGACCGTCAGGTGGGAGTGTGCTTGGCTGGATGTTGTCGAGGTCATAGAGCGCCTCTCGTGGGCGAACGAGCCACGAGGGGGGAACGTCCATGCTAAGGGTATATATCGGGTCTACGGACAGCCTATTGAAGGTTACTTGCACCGGAATCTCGTTGCTGGACTGCTCCTCAGTGCTATCACAAGCAGAAAAACAAGCCACCTACCCTTTGTTATCATATTGTACGTGAGGCTCGACGCTATATCGGTAAAATCGTTTGAGCGGGATCTGTGAATCCAGTCAGTTGTGCCAAGAACAATCCAAAAGATTTTGCATACTTCGGAATGTAGGGCTGGATTGAGGCGCAGTTCAAAGTACACCTCCGGGAAGAGTTCCTCGTGTTTCTATTGTCGCCTTCATTAACTTGACGGTCTTATGGTCCGAGATTGTGACGTACCTCCAAGATTGCGATCCACTTCTGTGCTCCTTCACTCAAGGGATCAAGGAGCAGTACAAGGTGCGTCAGTGCGTTCTCTCGATCACCAAATTCAAATTTCCTGCAAACAGAGATATTCAGTCAACATGCCATTTCAACGCTGCACGCAGGTGAGAGAAAACACATACGTGTAGTTGCCGGATAAGAGTCTGTAATTCCTGGTTCTAGGTCTCGGCGCGCTGTCGAATAATCCAGCCTCACTCGGATCTGGCTGCTGATCTGCATAGATTATCGATGATGCCATCGATATGATATTTGCATATGCGACTCTGTTCACAAAATCAATATCAGAACCCGAAAGTGGCAGAGATCTAGACGGTAGACGACCCACGTATCAAGCTCTGTACCGTCAGTAAGAACATCCTCAATAGCTTGCACCACACGCCTGACTCGCTTCTTCATTTCATACGTCTCCAGCGTCGCAAAGTCTTCCGACACGAACTCCGAAGCAGGACCGATAGGACCGATGAGCTATGCATGAGGTTTTACTGTCCACGTTCAATTGAAACAAGACTGAACCACGTACTCGGCCATTGACAAGGATGGCTTGTTCTCCAGGCTGGAGACCCGCCTCGCGCGCGAGAAGACGACTCGTGGTCAGAAACGCTGTGTGTGCTTGCGAATCCAATTGCAACCGTACTCCTTCGGCAATAAACAGTTGTGCAGAGTCTTGCGTTTCTAAATCATCAAGCGCTCGTCGTAACACATCGGGAGAGAGCTCCCCAAGGTCGCTTGTCGACCCAACACTCGCAAAGAAGGATGACACTTTACCGCCAGCTGAGCCAATAGCGGGGTTATGCAGGAATGTGACGCGTGATTGTGCCTCCTTTCTCTGCACATGGATGAGCACGAAAGTGGACGAAGATACAGATGACTCACAGAAACGAATGCCACAGCCTCCCGGACCAGTGCTTGTCCCTCAGCCGAATCCAAATCGGCAATGACAGCCATGCTCATTGGTGTCCTCTCGGCATCTGAACCGCGGGACAAAATTAGCGATGTCTAAACTGGACGTGTAAGACGCAAAGATTTACCCGATGTCACCCATGCGCATGTGAGCGGGTTCCATCCCGTACGCTTTCTCACATCGCCAAGATCAAACATTTTTAGGTTCCCAGCACTTGACGAATGAGCATGCACTGAAGATGGTGCCTTGCTGAAGATGTACGGATTCCGGCTCGAGAATGTTGTAGGGAAATCGTAAAAGAACGTTGATATGAGCGGTACGGAGGCACTGGTCAGCTCTCCCAGGTAGACCTAAAGGATGGGAGGTAAGTAAACGAGACGGCCAATCAGATAGCGAGGTCAGGGGGGAAATTGAAATACTTACTAGTTCCTGTAGTAACTGCAACTGCCCAACCGCCTCGTTCTGCAAGTCTCGTAAGAAATTATCCCCCACTTCATGCCACCTTCCGTTCACAAACCCTTCCCCATCCTTGCCGCTCACACCAAGCCTCTTCATCCACCCCCTTGCGCTCTCAACAGCTTCTTCAACGCTGGGAAACTTCCCGCTGCCAATGTCCGCAAAATTATCTGATGCTCCAAGAGCGTTGAATGCTGCATGGACAGCACTCCAGGACAGAGCAGGGAACTCCTGCTGCGTATGCGCAGTGGATAACTATGGGAGAGGATCGTCAAGTGATTTAGAATGAGAGCAGAGTGAAGGTCATACAGAGCGGAAAAATGAAGCTACTTCTGGACGACTGAATTTCTGTGCAACGTAATAAATAATTCTCGCCATTTTAAGGCCTATCCGAGCATGACAATGAGTATTGTTGTTGAGAGAAAATAGTACGTACCATCCCCGTCGTTGGCAAAAACTGGAACGATTCCCCACCTGACAGGAAACCCGCGGGCGACGATGCCATCCACTTGACTTGCAATGAGGGGAAAGAAACGCGGCTGCGAAAAGTCAAGAGCGAGGACAACATTAATGATGTTGGCCCGCAAACGCAAGTGAGGGCTAAAAAGTTGAGTGGGACGCAAGTGAAGGAGCTATGTAACACAAATGAAACAAAGTGAGCATGCATAAAATACACCACAAATGTGCGCATATACCGACCTGTGTCAAGTCTGTCCCCCAGCCAGCATATTTCGTGTCGTCCTCGATATCATTCCACCATACTATAACGCCACCCCCCTCAAGCCTATCCGAAGAGTCAACCAAGCCGTCGAGGAGGTCATCCCACTTCGGAGGGATATCATATGTCTTCTGTGCTTCAATAGAAATTTCTGCTTCAGCATCGTTCTCGGTGTCCGTGCCCAGAACCTCTTGGACAAAGCGCTTGGCTGAGCCCAACGTCGTGCCTCTCTTGACTTTCAATTTCGACGGAGGTGAGTCGAACGCACCCGAATGCACCGGGTGCATGACAAACTCTATGGCCTGCGCCCGCGACATACCAAGTTCGACGAGGGAGCGAATAAGAGCGCGTTCTCGCGCAAAGTTGCGTAGAAGCCTGAACTTAGATCAGAACAGAGAACAGAATTTCAGAACGCGACGCAAGAGGCGGCGGGAGAATAAAGGAAGAAAGCAAAGGCAGCAAACCCACCCAAATATCCCAACTTCACCCTCTAGCACCCTTCCATTAACCCATACCATGTTCACACCCATCATTGCCTTTCCCCAGTTGTCTTGCACTTCGTCTCGTATTGTGTCCGGCACACTAACTTTGCGCGCAAGTGGAGCTGCATAGTGCGGAAAATTTGTAGACAGGGCATACAACACATTCAGCGGGGTGAGCGATTTGTCCGATAAGCATGAAGAGACGATTGGCGGGAGGGACGTGGGGTTAGAAATGAGAGCCAGGAAAGACGCTGCTTTGACGCCGAGGTCTACGTCATACGAGATGAGCGCTGGGTAATATGAAAATATGAAAAGTGCACTACCTTGAATTTCCTCTTTACTCAAAGGATTGTTTCCGGCAACTTTCTCCTCCATTTCGCTATCAATGTAAGGCATGGACTCAAATATACAGCTCAGTACGTCTTCTTCGATTCCTTCTTGACCCTCCTTGTCATGGAAACCGTCCTGGGAGGTAGAAGCACGCTTCCGGTCGTCCACAGCGAGATAATCCATCTTCTTCAAGTCCAGTGCAACGCCGTACCCGGATAAATATGGTTCATCTGTTGCAATAATAGGCCGAGCCCATCGTAGCACGTACTCCACGTCAGGATTGAAAGAGAGTAGTGCGCCGTGTAGTGATTTGAATTCAGGTGACATAGGATCGGCGTAGTGTATTGCTGTCCATCTGGGGGCATCGAGTGAGGGCTGAAGAGGTGGAGTATGATCTGTTTGGAGGTGCTTTATTTTTGGTTGGGACTCGGAATCCGAGGCGGCAGCAGAAATCTCGACGAGACGCTCGAGTTCTTCTGCATTGCATGCAATATTTCCATACCAATCTACCCAATCTTCGCATCCTGCTCTTCCACTTTCATGTATGTGCTGTGCAGCAAGCTTTGGACTTGCAACGTGTAAAGCTAGCCCAACATTCACAGCAGCCGTCTCCGGAGGCAGAAGGTAAATTTTAGCGAGATCTAAGACGGCCTTATGCGATTCTTCTGGGGTTGTGGGTTTCAGCGGGAGCGGAAAATGATTAAGGAGGGAAAATAGGTGACCGGGAGAGGCAAGGGCCAGGGTTTCTCTGTAGTAAGTCACATATGATATTAGCTGGTGTTAGCTGCACCCGAGAGTCGAATAGTTCGAACTTACAATGCCTCAAGTAATGGATCTGCGGCACTGAAAGATGAACGCAAAGATACACTGACTGGGGGCGACGCGCTGGAAACAAGCAACGCGCATCCAAGGACAACAAGTGCGCCAGAACGCATTACTGCTGACTCGTACCACCTAGTACTTGAGCCAAACCGTTGCAAAATCTATCTTCTAAATATCGATACTCAGCTTGCGTTGCTTGACTGGGGACACTGACACTGACACGCAGTACTAATACACATCACCACGTGACTATTGTAGGTGCTTGTTTTCTAATATTTAGATTTGGCCTAAAATGTGTTCGCAACGGAACCGGTCTCTTCCCCGCGCTCTTCCGAGACATAGACTCAAGTATCAAAATACGGTCAGGGACTTTTCAGCGGGTACTTACCGAGGTAAACCTTTTTAGTACTGACGCTAGATCCATCCGATATCGATTGAGCTGTAGGCCGACGATCCAATGTCATACCGATGCTAACAATGTAAACCTTTATACTTAGTACTTACTACCCACTGAAGTTCGAGCAAAACTTCCACGTATAAAACAGCTGTCTCCGGACAACTCGCATCACCGCGGCTGTGGGTGCATGTTGGATACTGTCGAATATGCTGTGCCGGAGCCTCGTACTGTCGCTGAGATATACTCTGAGATGCCGGGCTTTAACAACCGCGAATCGTCCGAAACCCTCATCGATCATCCGCTGGAACTCTGTCGCTTCACACGATGATTTCTACAGATGCATGTCCACGATTGTCTATCGATTAGATCTTTACAAACAGTGCCATAGTGAGTGCGCAAGCGACTCTTGTCAACTTGAACGTGCCATACGTTCTGGCTTATGGACGACATTGGTTGTGCCTGCTCTCGCCCGAGTGTCACGAGTACCCTGTGTCCTCCTTGTACTCGCATGCGTCGATGACCGGTATAAAATCCACTACTGAAGGTAATCTTTACATCATTGAAATGTCTTCCGTCATGCATTCGTCTTATCATCCTCAATCGCACCCCGTTGACGCCGAGCGTGGAAGTTCAGCTCAGGACAAGGCCATGTTACAACGGCAGTACAGAGCAAACGAAAAGGAAGCACTCGCGCAACTCCAAAAATCACTTCGTGATATAACTCGAAGCACTGATAATCTGACTCGACTTGAGACAATTGTCAAAGGTAATCAAGTTTCGAGAACTAGCCCCTAATCGCGGTGTCATTAAATCTTCACCACAGCCACAGAGGTGATCAAGCACCTTCATCGTCGCTTGAAGGAACTCCAGAAATCGCCGTATGCACAGCCTGACGACAGTGCAGCAGTCTTCAACAGTCATCCAGGTGAGCTTCCTTCACTTATGAGATATAGTACGAGAATACTGAGCTATTGTGCCTAGCGCAAGTCCACCAATTGCCCGACTGGCCGTGGCTCAATGATTTTGAGTTCAATGCAACCGATGGGTTCAGCTGGCGATATGTATGAGGCTAATCCCTACCAGAGTTGTTTTTGCGATAAACTAGCGGCTCTTCAACGCATGCACGAAAAACGCCAATCTTTGACCGTTGGCCGATCAATGACCCAGTACCTGAACAGGTTTTTTGTTGAAACTCTAAGAGTAGAACCCAAGTAGAACCATTACCGTGCAGGAATGTCCATTGTCTCTAGAGTTCGCGTTTTCTTCCGGATACTATAAAATTTTGCCGTCGGGCATGGGCCACATGGCACAAATTTCACTTCGATGCAATTTTACATGATGCTGTGTGCTATGCGCCAACAGACATAAGGATTGCGTGCAGAAATTCCTGCGCTAGGCATGCGACCTCGTGGAACAGACATTCTAGTATTAGCGGGCGCCAAGTGTACTTGCTGTACAACATAAGCGCCAGACAGTCAAGTTTTGCCAGGCTGTCCAATGAAATACCGAACACCTGGGAAGTTCAAGGGAAGCGCTCGATCAATGATTCGACACTTGAGCTCGGAACGGAAACCCACTCGAATATATCGTAGATATCGTCTATATCTATCACTTTCAAGTAATTTCCCGCCAGATCAAGAAGATAATACATCAGGTGCGCTATTTCTGCCAAGCCTCGTGCCGATTCCTCACTGGAAGTTCGGCCTGTTGTCCATTCCACGACATATAATCATGTCTTGACAAGTTTGGATCGTCGTCCACCCACGTGCATCTCGCGTGCCAGGGCGCAAACTTCCATCCCATCATAAGCGCCTCTTTACAGCACAACTCCATCTGCTCCATTTCGACGTCATTCCTACAAGTCTGCCCCAAATGTGGCTCTCGCCCTCTTTCTCTTGCACTCGTTTTTCGCGCTGGCCCATCATAGTCTGGATATTCCTGGGCTCATTTCTTGCATAACGTTGGTTTGGCACTCTTGCGGATGCCACCGAAAAAGGGACAACACCAGAACTTGAACATATTGAGGGCGTGGAGTCAAGCACCAGCTTATATTTTCCAGTGACTGCACACCTACTAATGGGATGCCATTGCAGCACTGGTTGCGATCTCTGTCCGTGTCACATTCCAATGGCACCGGATGGGCAAAAAGCGCCCCCCCCTAATTTGATCGCAGCGGCCAGTTCCCTACTCAGTCTCCGATTCTCCGAATTCGAGTGTTATATATACTGAAGACCACAAGCTTGCAACAAAATATCTGTTGAGTTTTTGACCAAAATCAATAGCTGGGCTGTAGTAGCGAGTAGCGCCAAGTTATATTTCACATCAGGATTCAGGAACTTCTTTCAAGGCATGTCCAACTATTATCAGGTACTCCCTGCCACCTCGCGAAGCAGCCACTGCTTGATGCCTCAAATAAGACCGAAAAATTAGATATGCGGCCGCCTACGGCGGTTGGGTCGGTCAATCCTAGAACACTATGGAATTCAGAAAACAGACAGGCGAACCGCTTGCATTTGGTACGTCTCAAATGAAGGTGCCTGTGACACTGCAGCTCAGGAGTGGATGATGAATATTTCTCAGTCGTCTGTTGAATGTTCAGAAGGGGCAACCTTGTCGCACAACACTTTAAGCACCAACGCTATGTCGAAGTACATATAGCTTTCAATAGTTTCTGACGCCTCACACGTGGACCGTCCATTGCGATCATAATTTAAATACAGTCATTTCCATACCTTGCACATACTATTTTCGGAGGACAAGAAGATGGACGATAATCACACTACATCCATTAGAGAACCAGAGAACTGATTACATTGCTTGGTCGAAGTAATATATTGTAATGTGCCGAGAAGAAGTCCAGCACATGAGAATAAAAAGTCATAATGCAATGTAAAAGCACCGGAATCTACATAATTGCCACCAAGAACTCACCGGGTCACTGACGGTCTGTTTGTCTAGACTATAGTAATAGAAACAAACAGTGACATCTTTGACAAAACGAGCCGCGCAGCGGCCATCACTTGTATCTTAAAAAGGACGAAAAACTTGTCTACAGCAAGCTGGATTGACACTGGCCCGGATCGAGCACCAATCATACGTACCCTGTGTTAATTTCCACTTCGATGATGACATGATCCGAGTTGGACCTGCTTTAAGATGAGTCTTGGCATAGTGGAAGATGAGGCTCAGCCGCCAACCTCGGAATGATGGTGGGTAGGCACCTGGGTAAGTGGAAGGCACGGTCGAATTATGCACGACGCAGAGAATAGCACGTATATCGTACAGGGACGAAGCCAGGCGCATGCCAAAGGGACTTGAAGAAAGGGGGCTAGCTATGCGTTGCAATGTGGCACTCCGCATAAGGTAATAAAGGATTCGACGGGCTAGAAGTATCCCGAGCCTTGCAATGATGGCGGCAAGCCCAAATGCGTATGATAATGTACGTCATCAGTAAGGGTGTGGTGCCACTGTCCATTTGAGTTCTGCCACTGTTGCTGTATAGCTGAAGACGTGACTTTCATGAGCGGGATGCACGGAGATTTTGACGCCATGGTCGCTTATCAGGTGTTCCACATGACCAACTTAACATTGTTCTGTAACCGTTAGCAAATTCAACCCAGAAGGATGCAATGCGTGCGCTATTAATTGGCGCTTGAAGCTTAAAAGACGTGTGTTTCTCTCACGAGGTACAAGTCGCACTACTAGAGCGCTTTGGGTGGACGCCATGCACTGGTTTATGTGCACCGTTCGAGTCCGGTACTCACATAACGTCAGGCGAGCCTTCTTTTCTGCTCAGTAGAAGACACCGCAACCATGTGCACCAATGTGAGGGTTCCCCAAACGAGGGAACTTCCCTTCAAATGATCTCTTCCTTCGGACGATAACGGAAGAAGCCAGGCATGGCCAGGACGTTTGCCGCCCAAGCTACTTGGCTTAGCGCTCGAACTTCATGCCTTGATTGGCACTAAATAAATACCCTGTGCCGACGAGGAATATTGATAAATTTTAGATTCCGATATCCCGTTCAGCTAGGATCTGGA
This sequence comes from Suillus paluster, assembly GCF_016628075.1. Lineage (NCBI taxonomy): Eukaryota > Fungi > Basidiomycota > Agaricomycetes > Boletales > Suillaceae > Suillus > Suillus paluster. Next base: position 253,164 of record NW_024537569.1, read on the forward strand.
CGTAAGTTACCCACCCTTGATAGTTAGCATATTGATGGCGAAATCGTGGTCAGGGTATAAGAAGAGATGTGAAGCACTGGATTCATGCATACCGTGTCTTCGTATCAGCTGCTTTATTGTCACCTGAATACCTCAGCAAGCAATGCCAAAGCAAAAAAAGTCAGTCTTGCAAAAGAAGTACAGGAACAAGGAACTGGATGGGTTTTCCTTGGTACGGACAGAGATTTATCACGCCACTAGAGGAGAAGTAGACCCCAGGACGAGACAAGATGTCCTGAAGAAAGGTGCGTGCATATAATGAATGAGAATAGGAAACTAGTTGACTGGTTTGTTCAGCTGCGCGGCTGATTAGGGAGCTTTATGTGTTGAACGCAGAGTTGCAGTACCAGCTTTGCAAATCCCGTCCCGGGTCCGACAAACCACCGAGTTGTGTCGGAGGGCTCCAGACACCGATTAGTAAGCATCTTCTGTCCACGGGTCACGTTATGTAATTGATAGCCAACAGGTCGTTGCACGGAGGACTTGCATTCTCCCATACTTTACGACTGTTTTATCGAGCCAAACGGCGTCGCATTCCAGGTTGCAGATGTCACACCGCCAACCGAATTACAGTCATTTGTCACCAGCACAGGCTATGAACTGTGCGATACCAACATGTCATTGGGGAACATTGGTCATTGGAGCCTGGATCACCAGCTTTACAACCGTAGTGAACAAATATATTACGTGTAATAGAATTGCGTGTGCTCACTTAAAGAGTCCGAGTACTGCGTCCTGCTACTGCCCACCGTATAATCAGCTTATCATCCTGCGATAGATAGTTTGCCTTTGTATGAACGCGTTATCTAAAAGAAGATGAAGAGGAGATGAAATATTAAATTGACGCGATGGCGTCAGATGAGCTTTAATATTTGCTATCCGATGAGTCTAGACTGAGGATGGATACAGGAGGAGAGATCTATGAGGATCAAGCGAGCTTTAAGAACGAATCAAAGTGAAGACGACATAAGTGATTCGTTATCTAGTCTCCTGAAACTTAATGCTGCCGCCGTACAACAGATGTCCGCAGCCAGCGGATGGAGCGCACTTGTACTCGACGAATGCACCATGTACATCAGTGGAAAGGCACTGCGAAGCGGCCTTGTCGAATTAAGCCTGAAGAACAGGTTCAAGAGACATAGCGCGAATACCACGGACGTTGAGAATCGACTAGAGAACAAATCAGAATGTTACTCATAACAACAGCAAAGATGAAACTCACCTCGTAGTACACCCTCGCAACCTCCTCACGAGCCCTCTTATTGTGCACCTCGCACTTGGCCATCAAACCCGTCTGCAGACCCATAACTCCAACAAAACAGGCCCAATAGCCAGCCCAACAAACATCAACTGCCACCCCCAAGCCATAGCCCAGACAAGTCCAACAGTCATCATCGCGCCAACAGCAACGATCTAGACACCACAGCGATCAGCGTACACGCATCATCTCCATCTTTCACGATGACTTGGGTAAGCTTGGCTGCACCGTTCTCAGGACGGTCAAACCAGCTCTTGTCCTGGCTGAGAACACGGCTGAAAGCGGTGTCACGGAGACGAGTGACCCAGCGCATGGCACTGATTTCCATAATGAAGAATTTGGAACCGAGGAGAAGCCCGTCGAGGGCTGTGATGCCGAGTACGAGTCCGCCGTAGCTGTTGATCATGCTTGCGTCTGAGCCGCCTGCGGAGACTAGGACGATGAGAGCCGGTGATACGGAGAGGTTGTTGACGAGTGTGAGACGCCAGAAGAGAGAACTTCGGCTGCATGCATGTTGCAATTTGGCCTGGGTCAAGTGCGTTAGTGTGATGAGTAAATATAACTAAAAAAAATCGGTGATGGATGAGGGAACGAGAGCGTGATACTCCACCATTCGGCTTGGGGCAAAACGGGCCATACCAGCCTCATGGTAAGGAGGGGAGGTAAAGGAGCCAATACTAGATTGAGACTTACCGATTCAACGAGATCCCACTGAGGGGAGCCACGCGTGGCGCTCGTACCGGCAGTCTGGAATGAGCGGGATCCCAGTGGTACTAATTGAGGTAAACTAGCTCTGCCTATGTTTTTCGCCCCCCGGCACACCAAAGGGAGTTACACGACAAGGTGGGCAGAGCTCTGAGGACACACAGCAGTCACTTTGATGCCCAGGGACCTAGACGCACAAGTTAACGGCGGACTAACACCTCAACACAACCAAATATCAGCTTGTTGGTGCAAACAGCGCGTAAATAACCCCTACCGCTTACCACTAACTATGTACAAGGCACCGCAGCAAGCTTTCAATCTTTCACCTAGAGCTACGTTAATGCGAACGGAAGCAACCCGTCCACTGGCCAAGTTGAATCCACATCTGCGATGCGAAATCCATATTGGAAGTCGAAAGCCGAAAACTAAAGTTGAAATCGAAAGTGGGAAACGAAAACTTTTAGTCCGCTTGCGTCCGTTATACCCATGGTTCTGAGTTGATTCAACTTCGAACGTCGGTTCCGACCGACCGGCTTGTTGGTTCTCCGAACATCGACTTCTTTAGCTCCCTCCGCTGGCCAAAGGACTCCCCTTTGCGAGATTCGAGCTGGCGAGTCGTGACAGTCACAGGTAGAAGATGTTGGCAAGTGCCTCGATTTGAAGTTTCCCTGTATGGACACTAGCACCTCACCTTCAGTAGAACTTGTCACGAAGTTGCGTCAAGTTTGGACTCTGTAGAAACTTGACACAGACCAGCCAAATTCAGAATCTTGAGCCTCCGTATGGACCAAGCTTGGTCAGATCATTCAGATCAACACATTTTCACCTGCCAATTCTGCGCATGATCCGCATCAGCGCTTGCTGTGCCTTTGCTCCGGTTCCAAATCATCATCAGTTGTGTGCGACGTGTCCATGTCAAGGTTCGTTTCTAACCGTACCCTTTGCGCTGTATCTTATGACCCTACCGCAATCATTCATGCAATTTTCCGATGACTTTAGAAAACGATTCTGACGAATATTACAATGCATTGCGATGGTAGAAACCGTCCATATGGTGCCGTCGTTTCTGACACTGCCTCCTAGCACTACTACTAGTGCTGTTTTGCAACATATTTAGTCACCGGAGAAATGATAACCATCCTCTTTTCAGCTATACGTATGGAGACTCGTGACATCTTGGACTGTATCACGCGCTGGGGACCGTATGTAGACACGGGCGCCATCTCGGTCGTTTTCCAGCATTGTTCAGAAATTTAGGTGCGCGGAGAATCAAAGCCCCTCACGACTCAGAACACCTGAGTACTGAACTCATTTCAACTCCAGGCACATGTTCCATGCGCAGCTAAGATTGAGCTGCAGGGGCGAAATTGCTGACACACTTCTGTGGTCACTTCTGGAGAATAGCTTCATTCTTTTGGCACTTTACTTGATGGTCAGTGGAGGCCAGAAACAAGTGTGGATGACGGGATCTTTCCCCCCTTCTGCTAGTACCAAATCATCAATGTTTCCTCCATCCTTACGTTCAACGCTAAATTTAGATATCAGCAGGACGAACTATTCATTCGGAGGTACGACAGAGTGCGACAGATCTGTACTACGCTCCATATGATGGATCCCGCCCCCCGGCGTTGCATGCCCTTGAGCACAGGTTAGGTTAAACAGATGATATTCCATATTGTTCCCTAGCATATTTCTGCACTGTCTTTGCAGATTCTCAAGCGCTAGCTAAAAACTATAAAAGGGGCGGTCGGGAGAATGGTGAAGGTATCTTCATACTTGGGTTCAATTGCGCATTGTATCATGAAATATCTTCTTGCAGCGTCTTCCCTTGCTTTGGCGTCAGGAGCGCTCGCTCAGCGCACCATTACTGTGTACAATGCGTGTCCTTTCACCATTTGGTATGTCCGTATCCTTCCTCTTATTTGTATTGATGATGAAGACGCGATTGCAGGCCCGCAGTATGTTTCTACCCATGCTGCGCTAGCGATGTTATCTTTACTTATGACTGATTAGATGTTCACCGGCTCTGGCACACTGCCTAGCTACACGACTGGGTAGGCATTTTACACCCACCACTTGAACCTGAGCTGAACGTCAACCAGCTGGGAGGCCGCAGAGTATACTGCCGTCACCTTCCAAGTACGTATAATGTTCCATCGGTCTTGACCTGTTTGACTGACTGACAACAGGTCCCGAGCGCCTGGACTGCTGGACGAATCTGGGTTGGTTTGCACTATAATCACCATCCTTTCTCACCCTCTCATATTATAATAGGGACGGCGTGACTGTGACTTCAGCACCAACCCCGGCCCGAATTCTTGCCTCGACGGTGGTTGCAACGGAGGATTAGTGTGCAGCACCACCACCGGCACGGTAAAAAATGTCTACTGTTAGACGATTCAGTGTTCTGACGTCTCGGTCATCAGGGTGTCCCTCCTGCCACTCTTGCTGAATTCACATTGGGTTCAGGAGGTGTTGATTACTATGACGGTGCGTGTGAGCTGAGCCGAAGTCGTCAGTCAGGCTAACTCCCTATCATAGTGTCTCTTGTCGATGGGTATAATTTGCCCGTCAGTATCACAAATAATGTCGGGTGTGGGGTTCCAAGTTGCCCCGTGGACCTGGGGCCTAACTGTGAGTAAATCGCACTCTGACAGGTCAAATTCCTGACGGACCTTCCATGCTCAGGTCCAGCACCACTCCAAGGCCCTTACGACTCTACCGGCTTCCCTGTCGGGTGCAAAAGTGCGTGCGAGGCTAACCTCGATGGTAATCCATGTAAGATTTCTCTCCTGTTGCACCATGCAGATGCTTATCTGACTTCTAGCAAACTCTCCCAACTGCTGCAGTGGTCAGTACGACACACCTGCTACATGCCCTTCCTCAGGCGTTGAGTATTATAGCTACTTCAGTAAGCATTTATCTCACTTTCGCTTGTCTGCACATGACTGATTGCCCATATGCAGAGGATAACTGCCCCAACGCATACGCTTATGCATACGATGACACGACTTCTCTATTCACCTGCAGCTCTTCTCTCAACGCTGCATTCACAGTTACCTTTTGCCCGTGAGGAAAGGGGCTATCGGCAAGAAATGAGCACAAGTGTGTTCTACATATATGACTTTGACTTTGTGTTTGGAGGAGATCGTCCTGAGTACCAGTTTGCGAATGTAATGTTAATTATAAAATCCACGTCGGTTTTGAAGAACATTGATCTGATCAAGGTCAGAAGACAACACAGAAGTATTTTATATAGTGCTTCCTTATTCGTGAAATATGGACAACATCGACCTAGTCTCCCTCTTCAGGAATCAGCCCACCTCAGGATTTGAATGTCTGGGTTACATACGACACAAGCCTCGGAGATGAGTCCGAGGGCCGAGAGGCGCGCGTTGATAGCTCATTCATTGATCGCGGTCAGAACAAACATGAGTAATATAATGACTCAACTATGGTTATGAAAAGCGAGCGGACGCGACGAGAGAGCTAGTAGAACAATATATATCTCAGTCTCTGTTCGACAGGAACTCGAGTCTACGAGTGATCACCTCACCCTGTGGGAATAATGCATTATTTATTGTAATTACAAGACACAGCTAATGCATTAACAGTTGTAATGGCTAAATGATACATTACATAATGATAACTGTTAATTTTGGTTAGAGTTTGAGGTTAGATGTTGGATGTTAGACAGTTTGTTAGACAGTTGAGTAGTTAGTTAGAAGTTAGTGGTTAGTGGTTAGTTAGAGTTAGTTGGTGATTAGTTAGTGGTCAGCTATGATTATATTCTGCCTTGGAAGGTTAAATGTTAAATTAAAGGTTGGTGCACTGGTAGTTACAATAGTTAATGCATTACATTAGTTTTGTAACTATCATTAATTAATGCATTAAAATGACATGGTAGCCTCAGACACAAGCACCTTCACCGTCGTCCACAGAGAACATGGTTTGTTGGCATCGCACACTTTTGATGCAAAACTAGTGATGAAAAAGAAGATCCAAGATAGTTTATGTCACTGATCTTCGTGGCTGACTGCAAATAAAGCATCTCTGGTCACCTCCGTGTTTCTCATGAGCGAAGAATGGGGGCCGACAATGTTATTATCCCAAGGCAACCCAAACATAGAAGTACATTGTTCATGAAGAGCATTACTTCACCTCAGGGCTTAGCGACCAGTCGTGAGTTTCCATGGTCTTGCATTTCGTGAAAGACGAGAGAGATCAGACTGAGAACAGATGGTATATAGTCCTGACTCAAAAGCACAATGCGCATCAGCAGCTCCATAATATGGTAGACTTTCATATGTTGATCTGAGAGTAGAAGGCCGCAAAAAACATTTGGAATACCAAGCACTGCAGAAAAAGGCAGATTATGTATGGGATGGATGTGGCAAAAACCTCCAGATCTGTAGCAGACTCGTGTGAGATTTTTGTCAGGTCCGTTGCAGCTGTAATGTCAAACGATTGGTCGCAATATTCATGCATTCGTGTCTCATTTCACATAGATTCTTGTGTAATTTGTTCGCTCTATAATCCTCAACCACCTACCCAGTACCCCCACTGCCAGCAGCTGCAGCCGGCTATAGCGCACCAATTACTGCTCGTGCTGCAAACCATTGGCTATAGTAGCAAGTAGATCATATAGCAGTACTACTGGTGGATCTCAGATGTAGTTACAAGCACTGTATGATGTCCTAGTAATAGTACAGTTCAACTCTCCCCCTCACTGTGTCTGCGAATCTTGCGAGACTCAATACCACAATTGTCGCCCATGAACAGCTTGAAACGAAATTTTCGACACTGAAAGACCAAACAGAAAATGAGTTTCAGTTCCTGTACAATGGGAACAAGCTTCTCAAAGCCGAAAACTTGCACCTGAAGTTGCAACAGAAAGATGCAGATGAGCATTTGCAACACATCAAAGCACAAGTCAGCATTGAATATATTGAAGCAGGTGATGGTGCAGATATAGAGAATGACGAGGGTGAGCAAGTAGATGACAGTGGGCAGCAATCTACCACAAATGCGAGGGCAGAGAAGGATGATCAACAGTGTGCAAGTGATGATGCAATTCAGAGTGCATACCTTTTGGTAGTCGTGCGGCAACAAAAGACAAAACAGAACACTAGAACAAAGGATCTAGTAGGTGAAAGCTTCAGAATTCTGCTAGGCATCCAGAAACTCAATGTGCAGGACTTACCAGGCTACCCAATGAGTATTGGAGAAGGGAAAGATAAATGGCGCAAATATCTTGCCACAAGGAAAGACGATTTGATTCTAGTCTGAATTATATCAGTAGAATGTTTGGAAACTTTGATTAGCACTCACCCATTTGAAAACACTGCTCCCTTCAGTAGACAACAATTGTACTGTTGCAGGGAAGAACTAGCCACTTACAGAACCAAAACAAAGAAATGAATCAATGCTTCAGTATGTGAAAACTCCTGCGAGCGTCGTCACCTCACCATTGCGAGGGAAATCTTTGGTACTCTGGGGCAGATGCTGATTTCAACATTCTCTTATCTCCTTAGGCTGGTACACAAGCAGCCATGTATCATTATTAGTATAGCAGGCAAATACATGAAATGGACGAACATACGTCATAGCCTTGGAGTTGTATGCAGTTAGTGTTCGTCGTCATGTCAGTGCAAGAAGTGTTGTGGCTGGGTCAAGGGTTTCTATGCACACAGAACTTTGGACTTAGACAAAAAAAATGATCCTGAATTCAACAGTGGGTAGAATATTGCAAGGATCTGGTCATAATGAGAGGATTAGTATGAAATCCCAGCGCTGCTGTGATGTGAGTGTTATGTGCGACGAATGTGGTGCGAATGTCTAGATTCATGCCAGATGCGTCCCAGACATAATCTGCATTTTTCTGCAGTGAAGCGAAGTCGACATGTTGAGATGGCTCAAGGCCTAAGCAAAAAAAGCTCCACGCTAGCACTCAACTATTGTGACAATGAGCACGACCAGTCTTCCTCAGTGAACCTGCCAATATTAATATCGGAGGCATATCCTGCTGAAATGATTTAAGCCCAAAGGTCCCAGTTATCATATATCATGGTCACTTGCCATCATTCAAGGCCCTTCATGGAACCATTATAGCTGGATTGGAAGCCTGGAATGACTGCCTTCCTTCTTCTATATGTCTGGCTAGCGGAGACTAGAACCATAGTAAGCTGATCCAGGACCTTCTAGACTTGATAGGTCTTCTAGCGGACCTATCTCTGTTACGAACTCAGTTGGTTCCGCACTAGATACCCACAAGGAGTACCAATCTAGTGTTGCGATGAGTTTCAAGGTAAGACTACTAGACGGAACGTCTAGTAGAAGATAGTGTAAATGTGATAGAAGCGATGAGGCTTGCTATCTAGCTTTCGTGCTATCCCTCTGTCCTGAGGTTTAAGGCATGATACTGAGTAGATTCAAGTTAAGGACTACTACAGCGTATGGAGTCCTTTATATACAAAAAGCAGAAGATACCAGTTGAACGGTAAGGGTCAAGGGTAGTACCGACAATGCGGTAAGGGCATAGGGTATGAGTCAGAGATAATGGGTAAACCAGATAAGCGGTGCGAGAATGATCAGCCAGTACAGATAAGCCAAGAGAACAGAAAGATGAAAGTCACTGTGGCGACGGATAGCGGTGATGAAAGATAGGTAAAAGAGAATAAGCTGGTCCAAGGGGTTTACGTAATGTCCCTGTAACAATCTCCTACACATGAATCTCTGCCTAGTCAAGCATGTGAAGCAAACCATTTCCGGGTCATCAAATGAGCCATCAATGGCAAGCAAAAGTTAAAATTATCGACTCCCACGCTGTGAAGAGACGCCATAGGATGCCATCATACATACATTAACACATCAATTCCTATCTCTCAGGATTCACTAGCAGCACTTCTTAGTGACGTAAAAATTTAATTAGGGAGGTCGATGTAAGTTGGTCAGACTGCCACATGCACATAACCATTACACCAAAAGGTAGAATACTGAAAGCTTAGCTTTCAGTATCAGCAACAGTATATATACTGAGTATGGGAACTCAGGTAAGCCAGCGTGCTTACAGTTGACATGCGCCCCTGACCAAAATGATGAGGCTTGAGTTGGCGGCGGCCCTTTGAAATTACTGGTCAGAGGGAGATTCATAGTTTCAATATACTCATCCGAACCTAGAATCTTGCCAAGGTAGAGAACTTGCGGATTCAACCAACATCATCCCTCACTTTATGCTAACAAACCAGTAGATATATCGTTCTATTAGGTATATCACTCGGGAGGCTACCATGTCATTTTAATGCATTAATTAATGATAGTTACAAGACTAATGTAATGCATTAACTATTGTAACTACCAGTGCACCAACCTTTAATTTAACATTTAACCTTCCAAGGCAGAATATAATCATAGCTGACCACTAACTAATCACCAACTAACTCTAACTAACCACTAACCACTAACTTCTAACTAACTACTCAACTGTCTAACAAACTGTCTAACATCCAACATCTAACCTCAAACTCTAACCAAAATTAACAGTTATCATTATGTAATGTATCATTTAGCCATTACAACTGTTAATGCATTAGCTGTGTCTTGTAATTACAATAAATAATGCATTATTCCCACAGGGTGAGGTGTGTGTCCCGGGGAACTTCTATGCACATTGAGGGCTCCCCATCAGCATGCACACCTATTAGCCAGACTTACAGAAGAAGGTTTCTTCTAATAAAGGTGCATACCTAGCGCGCAAACAGTCAGCTCCCAACCTGCCATATCTGTTACATCAGATCTAATCCATTCGCGTATTAGCTCACAAGGGGAAGCGAACGACATATATTCATCGTTGAATGGTTTTCCGTGCCCTCAACTGCAGTGGGTACCTTTACATCCCAGGCTTTAAATCTAGCCGTTTTTACAGTGATCTGTCACAGATAAAGCCTCGCCCATCACTACTATGACAGTGTTTTGAATATTTTTTGAACTCGCCTTGTATTCACTATTACAAGTTCCCCGAGCTATCGGGTTGCATTCACCTTATGAAACGCTCGGCATTCTAGTACCGGATACCGGGTGAGGCGTGTTTTCCTAGCAGAACTACATCGCCTTTCACAATTACTTACAAGTAAGGCGCGTAAATGCATTTACGGCCATTCCATGAACACCCTCAATACATCTCACGCAGGAGCCGGATACTTCGTCGATTATAACCGTGCTGTTACAGAAAATGTGGTAGGTGCTATTCTACATATGCTTCCGTTTCTAGTATGAATATATGTCATAGGAGATGTGAGACTGGTTCAAGGGGTGTCTAGAGGACGTATAGTGGTTGATCTGTCTCAAGCTGTCACTACGTCGTGGAATGGTGTTCGTCTGGTCCTGCGCACCCTCCGGCACGGTGGCGTCACCACACACCCCAGAGCTCACGCCGATGGAAAAGTCGTGCAGTGTGCTTTGTGGTATGATGTCTGTCGTTCGGTGCATGACAGCCAGATCGATATCACTGCTCCAGTGCAATGGCATAGTAGGTAATTGCGCTGTAAAGTCTGTGTATCAGGCAATTGCGCAGGGATTCGCAGTGGCCGCCACCTACTGGGTATCGTCACGCAGCTTTCGTCATTCATTTGAGACAATTTCAGGATGCTCAGGTGCTGATGCAACCTCAGATTCATCCAGCTAAGCTGCCTAATGTATTGTGCAGCTAGTAGCCACATGGTGAATCTTCCCGCTGGCTCATTTCCTTTAGTGTACTCACCTTTCGATAGTGTCTCGTGTCTCGTCCCGGGGGTTTCTTGATCATCTGTCACTTCGCGAATGGCTTCGCGAAGCTCGGCAAAGCTGTCAACCTCCTTGTCTCTGTATTGCCGTTGCTGTATGGACTTTTTCTGCTTGGATGTACGCTTTGTGGCATCATCTTGCATTATGTCGAAAGCCTCTGAAATAGGAGAGAACGAAGATCGACAATGGGCTTGCTCCATGGAGGAGTAGTGAGTCATTACATTCATTCGTCAGGTGAAACTTCATCTTAAATACTCAAACATCGCCCCCGCTGCCTTCCCTCTACATGAACGTGGCAAACACAGCACTGAAAAATTTCTGCCTCGTCTTGGGACATGTCATGATGTAGTGCAAGCACAAATCAGTCGAAGTGGTGCTTTCTACACAGATTGGACTGATCAGCTCATAGGGGCGCTTATGTCTCCGGAATCTCACGAGTATGACATCGGTTGCACTTCGGGTCCCTTAGCCTCATGAAGCGGGCACATGGATACATTGTTTTCGTTGTTCCCAAACGATTCTCGTTTCAAGGGCACAGGACCATGTTTGGTGCAAGGGTGACCATGCTCAATGCAGGGGTGCGGTACGTGTATTCATTTGGTTTATGACTCTGCCTGTCATCTGAACGCTTGGATCCTCGCCTTGATGCTTCTATTGTGGTGTAACATAGTCTCCCCTCAACAGACTAAGGGAAAGGAGATCTTCGTTAATATGCTGGGCAACGACGGGCTCTTGAGTAGCGTCCTCGTAAAAACAGATTCGCCCGGAGATGTCGGTGAAAGTAATCAGGGGCACAACCTTAACTTGGGTGCTGTGCCGCAGCAATTTACCACCAAGGCTATGCGCATGGATCTTCTCGGCGTGATGCTTATTCCCCGACGAGTACAATTCAGGCGTCGGATTATTTCAAACAGATCGAGATGTCTTTTGTCTGGGATCGATATCAGCGGATTTCGGGCATCGTCGGGAGCTTGATCATCCTCCTTAGCATGTCAAATTGATCATTTGAGTTCATCGAGGTTCGCACAATTCGAAATGCGGCATCAACGGAAGACACGATTTTGTGCACGTGGTCTTTGGATCTCGGCGTCGTAATTGGAACCAAACATTTGTTTGCAGGCAAAGATACCTAGTCATTACTCTTCCATCTATTGGTTGTTAGTAAATATCGGATCGATAGGCAGGGAGACTACTAGAATTTGAGCCTCAAGTCCTTGGTAATGACGACAGCATTCGATTTAAGTATTCTCATCTTAAGACAATGCTACTAGGGCCCGCATTTTCATGTAAGATCGCTTCTGTCACACAGATCGATAGGTGATCAGGCCTCAGGTGCGACGTTAGCGGAATTTAAATTCATATGCTGCAGGCACTTGTACTCAGATCAGATTTATCGGAGGTAAGTCAGGCAACCTACTTAGAAGCCGGATGTAAGTAGGTCAGACTGCCGCACGCGCATAACCGTTACACCAAAAGGTAGAATACTGAAAGCTTAGCTTTCAGTATCAGCGACAGTATATATACTTAGTATGGGAACTCAGGTAAGCCAGCGTGCTTACACCGGAGTTAAAGACAAGCCTTCTTAAAACTGTGCAATTGCTCTATCGCTCAAGCCGATCCTTCTCTTTTTTTGCTAAGTATTCAAGAGGAATGATCCGATAATTCTACAAAAAGCACAAGACGAGTTACTAGAGACCAATATATAATTAATAGTGAGATGTTGCCAATTCCATCTTGCTCCTGTTGCCTGATGTTCAATCACTTAAATGCCACTGCCTTGTTCGGGGTACCCATGCGGCAAGTTAAATTCTGACACTTCAGCGTTGTCAAAATATGGTTGAGCGGGATACTGGGCTGTGCTGGAGTCAATCTCCCAAGCACTGAAACCAGGAGCATATGGGTTAACGGTAGCTCCCCCTGGCCCTGCCCCGGGCACCTGACCACCTGCGTACTGTTAGCATTATAGTGGACCCAACAATCAGATAATGTACCTAGCGCTCCACGCGACGGATCTGGTATCATGATGCTGAGCTGTCTGCGCAATTCATCATTTTGATGCTTAAGCTCTCTAATCTTCTGTGCCGCTGGTGTGTGGGTTAGGAAATTGAATGTCGACAGAATGGTCAGACTTGCCTTTCGTCAAGGTTTCATGACGCTTTACTGGGACGTCTCTTCCCCCCGTCACTTCACGGATGACCAGCTGAAGCTCCACAAATCCCTCCACTTCCTTCCCTCTGTACTGGCGCTGCGAGATTGCTTTGTTCTGTTGTGAGTCAGGGGAGTTGGAGGACATCTTGCAAGTGTCTTGTGAGTGATTTGACTGGGTTCACATGTGCAGACTATTTATCGTCTCCACGACTGTGCAGTGTTACCTGTCATTATTCCTCAAGACGGTTTGTTTTCGGTGATGTTACGTGGCGAATATCAGAGCTCTCAATCGGTCTTACATTGCCCTCTATGTCTGTGTGTCGTCTTGTCTGAAGGCACGGGGATTGAGAAGCACAGTTGCTACTAGTACACGTCATCAGCCTGCGGACATTGTCAAAGATATTAGGGCTACGTGCCTTTGTCGGTTTCAATGTAGATATGCCAAGACTACTCGCGCGCTACGTTCCAAAGCACTCGTGATTGCGATCGAGCCAAGTGATGCTGTGAGTGATCACCAGAAAGCATACCTCCGTACAAGCTTACAGCACAACTGCAGGGCCTCCAAGAATATGTTGTTGTGTTCGAAGTACATCAGCACAGCCAGTCACATAGTATGCATGGACGTTGCCGGTCATCATCGATGACTCGTGAGTCAGGAACCCCTCAGTGCAGGAGACCAGGTACTCGCATGTTTAGACCAATAGGTACAGGTCTGCCCAATTATTATCCATGTAGTGCTCTTTGTTCTAGGTAGCTAGTACTCCCAGTCCAGTGCAAACCATCTCGCGAGGAGCACGGATCATAATTAGTGCGACTGACTTACCGCCGGGTTTATTATAGCTTCCTAATACGTCTCTTGCCTATTATCACATCTGCGCCACCCTTGGGATGATGGGCCCTGGTCGGATCAATCAGCCATTAAACCGAGCTGCATCATAATGAAGCCATCGTGGCTTAAGTGTGGGCCAGCGTTTCCACAACAGTATCAAAGAGCAGCATATCGCGTATGCCGTCTAGGTAGCACTCCATATATTTCTATAGCATGGCACGGGACATGGTAAGGCTCCCTTTCCCACACGTGCTTGCAAGAGAGAGTGAGACTGCCCTATGAAACCTGTCAGTTTCAGAACGAGGCCCATCCCATGGATGCGATGAGTATCTGGAAACTGGAAAATAGCTCGAACTGTCCTCTTTGGTCTACCAAGGTAATACACGGCTTCCAATAATTCGGGAAAGTCGAAAGTCTTGTTCCGTATGCAGATGATCGACGCCAGCAAGTTTCAGTCGGGTTCACATCAACGGCAAGTCAACGTGGATACAACTACCGCGGCTCGGAAGAATTCACCCCAGGTCCCAGGATACGAGCGTATCGAGTTGGTTTTTTTTTGCGTTCCTAGTATTAAAAAACTCAGCTACAAACACTGACCGTATCGGGTTGCCCAGCCCCGATTGTCTCGTACCAATGTACCACGGATATCTGAACCTTTCTAATCAGGCGGTGCCGGAAATCAGATGTATTTTCGGCACTCTCCTTGTACGTTTATCCATACTCGCTGAAAGATGTCCCTGGGTGTATTGTCCACATTCTGATTGGCCTAAATACTTATCACCTTGGCGTCCCGTCGGTAACACAACGGTTTCCGCTGCAGACCGTCGAGTAGAAATCACACAGTTATTAAAATTGATTCCATATGAAAGATGTGAGACGGCTTCGGTGTGTGGGATATAATCATGATCGATCGAGTTCCTCGGGACGGGCTTTCGATCACAACCACGAAGCCACGATCGAAAATGGATGCCTGACCCAGCATCACTAGCCATGAATATTGTCAGTTCTTTGGAATCGATCAAATAAAGCAGAGTTCCCGCATATCAGGATAATCCGCCTATAATCAAGCATTCTGATATTTGAAGTAATAAGCGTTCCATAAAAATGCAAGCTGTCCTATAATTATATGCAATTACGACGCACGAATATCTGTAGGAAGACTGATCAATATTGAAGTGATTCATCGCTTTCTGAGATAATTTTGGTACTTACTCATCGTCCCGTTCATACCGCAGTTCTAAATCAAACTCCACCGGCGAATGCCCGTACCCATGCTATCCACCCTTTCTGCATGTCCGCAAGGCCTCTGTTGTGCCGAAGGGCAACGGCAATGCCAACTACCGCGACTGCACCTACCAGAAGGACTCGTTTCTCAGCAGACGTGAGCAGTCCAAAACGAAGACGGAGGCGATGAAGGAGAATGAATCTCCGGTGCCTTGTCGCGGGACCTTTGCGTGACTTCGTCTTTCGTTCAGTTTCGCTTTCCTCAATATCTTCATCTTCTATGAACGGGACGACAACATCAGGGCTCCCTACCCAGCCCTCTACGTCGTCATCACGTTCATTGCCGGATGGTGTGGAGAAACCTTCTCGAGGAGGCCTCCACGTGTGTACAACGCTCTTGGGCCCAAGTATGTCCTTAACACGAAGCTGCGGAAGGGTGGGTGGATAAGCTTCAAGGAGCTGTGCGGCATGTGTTAGAAGAGACGGAAGCGAAATCGGAGCCTGGCGAGAAATTGGAGGTGGTGGTGAGGGCGAACGGGACGCAGTGCGGAAACTAGAACGAGATGTACGTAACGATGTTGGGGGTGTCGGCTTGGAAAGGAATAGTGGGTGGGGTGGGAGCAGTTGTGGACTGTGATGACCGAACGAAGTCAGCATCAGCATCAACGTCGGTAGTGTTATCGATATGAGTCTCTGAAGAAACTGTGGCCGCACATTCCTCAGTTTCCTGAGGCTGAGCCGAGAATAACGCGGGATGTAAATTTTCCGATCGTTGGACGCCCAAATGCTCAACAGAGTGGTCGGCATTAGCAGCCATGCTGCTCTCTCCACGTACGACTTGACCGTCAGTGGTATCCTGAGACGCTCCATTCTCTGTCAAACAGGAGACCGGTTTCGGGTCAATAATTTGCTGTTGTCCTATAGGCGACTCGTTTCTTGCGTTCCCGTCAGGTGCCTCTGAGAGCTGCTTCGGCTCTTCTGCGCTGAAGGCGACTTTGTCTTCCTCATCCGGTGATCCTGATCGAGTATGCTGATCGGAGGGAACGTTGTCTGTTGTTTCAGAACCATCGCTGAGCGGAGGCAGAGCGCTCAAAACTGAGTGTATCATGCCATCCTCGCCTTCGATGGCTAATTTAAGAACATCAGGTTTTCGAACGAGAATGACCTGTACAATTTCTATGAGTCAACAGTGGAATTCCCAAAACAACGTTGTTTGCCATGGGATGATATCGTAGCAGTTGGTTGTAGAAAGGGGTACTTACAGCGGCAGCCAGCCACACCACTGCCAAAGGTTCTCGACAGAGCAGAAAATCCCAGACATGCTGAATAAGTGGTAGGGTGGGCACTTCGTGTGAGAAGAGGGTGAGAAGGTTTGATAGGGCATGAAACGGTAGGGGCGCAATGCTATTGAGCAACGTACAATGAACAACGTGTAAAAAGGCACAAAATGCGTAAAGGTACCTCTCGAGCAGCCTTGCATATTTTGGGTCGATAATACGCAAAAGATTACGCAAGATCCTGAGAAGTCCCAATACAGGCTCTAACGTAGGCCCCATAGAGTCCCTGACCCGATGGAGGGAAAGTTGTTCTACACAAGGGAGCTGAAGCTCTGGTGGAAGTGTAAGAAAAATAACAGTGACAATGTCGTGGTATCCTTGGAAATAGTGTAACTTCGGACGCTTTCGGAGGAGGGAAACGATTAAATTGTTGAGAGAGGTCTGCAACACAGTTCTGCGACTTTCGTCGTCGTCGTCTTCTGCCTGTAACATGTTCGAACACTCGTGGAAATGTAGCCATGAGATATATTGCCTACGGGATACATCACAAAGCTCCGGTCTGTGTCCAAACGTACTTGACGCTCGTCAGGATGGGGCGCATCATCTGTAGAAGATTCCGCAGAGACCTCTGTATACGGAGGGGGTTCCGACGGAGCGTGGACCCCGAGCAGGGCAGGCCTGTGAGCATATAACAAGTTAAACAGCTCAACGAAACTAAACAGTTGTAATTCCGCGCACCAGACACGTGTTCTGTCCTTTCCAAACCCACCTGTGCGAAGACTCTGAGCTTGTAGCGCGTACCAGTCTATTGTGTCTTCGTCGAGCATGGCAGCGAGCCTACTGTTGGCGTCGTGGACGTTCTGGTTTGCCCTCGATCCTCGTCACGAAGCAATTAAAGTGCTTACATCAGCACTGCAATTATATACTCATTGAACGATCGGGTTCTATCACTGAGTATCAGCTCTAACCACTGCAAGCTTGCCAGGACGGCTTCATCTTGAATATCGACTGCGCTCGACTACTAACTTTGTGTCCCACCTTCTGAATCTAAAGGAGGAATTGAAAGCTCGTCAGTATTTACAAGCACCGGCAAGTCTGCCAGGATGCACCACAGTTCTTTCCCTCGTTCTTCCATTTTGGTTTACGGACAGGACACTATTCATTCACTGGTTCAATCGACTGTCATCGCTCAAGTTGAAGCTCTGCTTGAAAACAACCGAATTGAGGATGCCGCCGACCTCGCAACTAACTTTGCATCTGGTCAGGCATTGGATTCTAACGAGGTGCTATTGCTTCATCTACTTGTCACATAAATATTGACCAGTCCAAAAGGCGGAGATACTCCAATACATACATCAATCCATTGCATCCACACTGTTCTCTCAGACACGTTTCGTGGAAGCGGCCCCGCACTTTCTTGCAGGTGCACTTGATCCCCGTATTCTCGTGTCCTACTTTCCAGAGTTGTCAAGGCCACTGTTCACGGATGGTGAAGAAGCGGAGGTGTACGATGGCATTGCAAAGCGAATGCCGAGCGAGGCAAACATTGATGATCTCAGTGAGTATTCAAATTTATCATTGTCCCCTTCCCATCCTTCTCTGTCCGACCATGCGCTACCACCTCTTTCCGACACCCCGGCACCCGACTCACCCACCCTTCTCCCCCGTCTGGGCGGAACTGACAGTTGCTGCAAACCTAGTCAGGAATTACTCCCCTCATCTCCCGCCCTCCACTCGTGAGGCACCTGCTGCCCAGGAGATTCGCAGGATTCTTCGGGAAGAAGCCATAGTGATGATCAAGTCTGTTCTGCAGGGCTTCAAGGGACAAGGACAATATCAACAGCAGGAGGTCATTATACGATGTTATGTTTGATTTACATGGACCCTAAAGGAAATTGCCAGGTGACGGATACAGCCCTCGCTATATTATTCGCGCGATCAGGGCGACACTACGTCTCTCATTTCACACCTTGAAAGCACGAATCATACTAGTCTTGCAGCTGTAGAGCCTGTACTACTCGAAGCCGGAGAAGTAGGTGCTCTATGTGCATTACTCAGGGCTAGAGGTGACGAAGCACGAGTAATGGAAATTTGGAAGGGGTGAGTACTATTTCCACCCTACCTTCCATCATTCACAATGCTAATGCTTACTTAGGCTAGTAGAGGGTCGATATAGAGATCCTTCCGTGTCGGATCCCCTGAGTAATATGTTTGCCTTGCTTGAATTCCAAACAAGGCAAAGACAGGGCAATGCTTCGAAAATGGGGGGTATGGCTAACCGTACGAGATTCAGAGCGAGGGCTTTTGGTAAGTTTAAGACAGCAGTAACCCGTGCGCAACTGACGGCGCTATGGTGTAGCTTCTCATGTCGACCAAGAGGTCCACAAAAGAAAAAGATCGAGAGGAGGACCTCGCTATTCTTTCCCAGTTGCAACAGTTACATCCCAGCGCAGCAAGAAATTCTTGGAGTGGTTAGTCATTGTGAGAAGGCGAGATGTATGTTGCACGTTTCATTGTGCCCCGCATCTATTACGGAGGCTTATCGTGGATGTTTTGATAAGGATGCGGAACTCCATGCACAGCTCGTGCAAGCATGCATCGACGAGCTGCTCGAGTGCCTGCAGGACGAAAGCACTCTAAAACTCTGGCGTGCAAAATGTGCGTTTAGTTTCTTGCTAGTCACTCACATCTTCAACCCAATGCATTCAAAATAGTCGCCTCCTACACCTCGCAATCTTCACAAAGACGCACACCCTCCCCTTCCTCCATGCAACCTCAGCGTCCCGCAATCGTCCTTCCTTGCATATTTTATATCAACAGCACCCGACTCTCCATCGAAACGCGCACGGCTAAAAGCATTGTTTGCTCTGCAAGCATTACATGGGTATAACGCTGAAATGATCAAGTCGCAAATTGTTGCTAGCGGCTTCGAGAAAGTCCTTGGCCTGGAGATGGCATTGCTTGACGGCAAGGTCAGCATTATTTGATATGCAATGTTTCCTGTCTTTTAAGTTGCTTTCTAGATGGGTATGCACAGGATAGCCCTCCGTGCACTGGCTCTCTCGCTACGAGACCCTATCTCGGCAGAGACGTACGCCAGGACGGGGGGCATTATCGTTCCTTCAAAAGCTGTCGAAGCCTGTGGAATGTGTGAATGGGGCGCGCTGTTCTCAGCTAAGGGTGGTCCTGGAATCTTAGAAAGGGAGAAGAGTGCAGAGGGGAATGGAGAGTTGGTAAAAATGCTTTTAGAGGTGTACATGGAAGATGGGTATGTTTATAACCCGAGAGTTCCAGTCTTGGCACATATGATCGTCTCGCAGGGAACCCCAGCAAACCACAAGACTACTGAGCTCACAGTCCGCAAGTTTAGATGCTGTTGACGTGAGTGCATTCCTTCTTACTCTCATCTTCGGACACGAACTCAATGTGCACTATCTGACTAATACGATATGTCATACAAAACATATACACATACAGGTTATTCCCCTAGTACCGCCAGACTGGCCACTTGATTCCCTTTCCTCCTTCCTGACTCACTCATTCCGACGGACACTCCACGCTAAGCACGAGGGTCAGATAATCAAGGCAGTCTGTGCTGGACAAAACTCCAAGGTCAGTGTGGCCACTCCCCAAAACCTTACTCTGTCCTGACGGTGCTTCGCAGGTCTTTGAGGGCTCCTACCTTGTATTCCGAGAACAAGGCGCCATCATAGAAGAAGCGGATGATGACGAGGATGGTGCTGGAGAACCCGAGAGCTTTAATGAGAAAGATGGACTGGCAGAGAAGATCGCGCTGCATCTGCAGGACCAGTAACGGAGTGTTAGTGTTGCTGACGTGCATCCCCATGTGAGGAGTGGGGAAGAGTTACACGTTGTTATTGGTCATTTTCACCTCTTCAGTGTCTGGTCTAATTTGCCATGATCTAGGATATTCTTAACGCCACCCGCAAGCTAGTCCCTATTCAACGAAGAAAGGAAGTATCGGACACCCGGCGAATGACTTTACTAAAGCAGCTTAATGAGATGTGGAAGTGGACAAAAGTAATATTTGAATCTGCGTGATGTCAGTATCATGGCACTTTGCATTGAGGTTGAACTCTGGTCTCTCGCTGCTACTTTTCCTTCATATGACGCGTACATGATATAGTCCCGTCGTTGATGCAGGAGCCAGCAATGAGCGCTTCCAGAATCCAGGCCTCTTCGTTGCAAAAGATCCTTATCGCATGCATGGCGTCATGATTGTTTGACAATTGTTAGCGATGATAATCTCTTGATGCATCTATGGCGATGCGAGGTTAGTGAGGGTTTTAGTTTCAACCGCCGGCATATACCATTTTTACGTCCACTCCGGGTAACCACATGCCAGATAACGCTGCGTGACAGAAACCAAGTACTACCGCTTTTCGTTGACGCTCTGATCTCCAATCAAACCTCATGTATGTGGATAAGCCCGCCACCGCTATCGTCAGCAACGGTCAATGACTCAGAACCACGACGCGTCATTCTTAAGGGAGTGTGATTACTCAGGCTTATCTTTGGGCGATGCTGGCTCAAAATGAAACTGTTAGAGCTCGAGGCAAGCGAAGGCAATACGAGTAGCGAGTTATTGTGCCATCGCTACCCGAGGCTGTGAGACTCTGAGCATTCATGTCTTCTTCCCGCACCAGTGAGAGTAGGTCGCTGTTGCCTGTAGAGATCGACGATTCTACACCGTCTGCCTACGGTACGTCCTGGAACAGCAATGACGACCCAGAGACCGTCTCTAGGAAGGTCT
Source organism: Suillus paluster (assembly GCF_016628075.1). Classification (NCBI taxonomy): domain Eukaryota; kingdom Fungi; phylum Basidiomycota; class Agaricomycetes; order Boletales; family Suillaceae; genus Suillus; species Suillus paluster. Next base: position 274,199 of record NW_024537569.1, read on the forward strand.
TGGAGAGAAATCTTCTGCGGAAGCTGGATTTCAGAACAGCGTATCTTGTCCTTATTTACATCTTGAATCAGGTGCGTAACATTAGATGTTCCAGTCCCTCTCTGCCTCTACTTACTACGATGACCAGATGGATCGAAACAACGCTGCGTAAGACGCGCTGCAAAGAATATCTATGCTTCTGGCTGATATTTTTTTCTTCCCCGCTAGCGCCGCAAGACTTCGTGGTTTCGAGGAAGACCTCGGCATGAAGGGTACACAGTTCAATACGTTGATCAGCAGTCTATACATTGGCTATGTGCTGACGCAAACACCATCGTGAGTAATCTGAGCTTTCAGTAATCCATCTCATCTCAACTATGGGGCAGAAATTTGATACTCAGTCGCATTTCGAAACCATCGCTGTATCTGTCGAGTTGTATGTCAGGTCTGGGGTCTTCTCACCACTCTCATAGGTGTGTTGTGTAATCAGCTTGTTGTGGCGGATTTAAAATGATTATGACAACTCGTAATAAGGGATATCCACGAAGTTGGTGTATTGTACAGCGCTGCACGATTGAAACACTGATATACGTCTTCGTAGCTACTACCAAGCACTCTCCTCACGCTTTCTTGTGGGATTTTTAGAGGCGACGTTTTATCCTGGTGCTATCTATCTGCTTTCAAGATGGTACACCCCCAACTTCATACAACAGACTAGACTTGCTAAATGGCTACAGGTATAAGCGAGAAGAGCTTGGGTACAGGATCGCGTTTTTCACGGCAGGAATCGGTTTTAGCAATGCTTTTGGTTCGCTGTTAGCCTCTGCAATTCTGGCAAACATGGAAGGATTTTTGGGTTATGCTGCCTGGAGGTGTGTAACAGACGTCTTTCAGAGCACATTTTGACATAGATCTTGGCTACTTTCAGGTGGCTGTTTTTCATAGAGGGCTATTTGACAGTTTTTGTAGGCATCTGCGGGATGTTCATACTCCCTGATTTTCCTTCGAGCCCTGCGCGTTGGCTCACTCCCGCAGAGCATGCTCTTGCTGAAAGGCGGATGGATGAGGATTCAGAAGGTCATGGTCCAGTTGAACCTAAGCCAACTGATATCTTTTCCGATCTCCTGTCGATGATAACAGATTGGAGAGCGTGGTGGGTTGGCGTAGCATTGTCTTGCTGTAATGCATCGATGTCCTTCAACATGTTCTTCCCAACATTGGCGGCCACAATGGGGTACTCGCCTACCATCAGTCTTCTGCTGTGTGCACCACCATGGATGATGAGCACAATCACTGCAGTCAGCGTCGCAAGGTGGGCCCTATTGAACTCTAGACTTACCCCTCAGTGAATTAGAAGTACTTACATTTTTCCAGTCACTCTGATGCGACGCGTGAACGCTTTGGGCATCTAGTCTTTGTAATGTCGATGCTGATCACTGGATATGTTCTGGCCATGTCCACGATGAATATCACCGTTCGCTACATCTCACTGTCAGTAATATTTCGTATGCCGTTCATCTCGCCCTCTCTTATTATTCATCCAGCTTTTTCATGGCCCAAGCGCAGGTCGGAAATGTCATATTGTTAACATGGATCAGCAACTCGTTCGCTCGTTCCAGCTCCAAGCGCGCAATTGCGATTGGGTTCATTAACACCATTGGAACATCAGCGAATATCTTATCGCCGTCAGTCCCTTTCTTGTATCTCCCGCGTGTCACAATTGATAACATACAACACCAGGTACATCTGGTCATCGAGCTGGGGGCCAACATATACCAAGTCGTGTCTCATCTGCATCGTGCTGGCTAGCATATGCATCTTATTGTGCTGGGTGTTTAAGCGGCATCTTGAGCGATTAAATGTAGTTGCTGAAGCACAAGAACGCGAGCTGAATCTTCCTAAAGGTTATAGATACCTGCTGTAGCATTTGACATAGAGTAGAGTCGAGTGAGAGTCACCTGGCGTCTACAAGACTTTAGGAGAATCCGTCCAAGAAGCTTGCCCTGCAGGCTTGAGAGCAATTTGAATTCGTACACTTCCCAGTCTCCCTTGAACTTGAACGTGACCGCAATGTACGACCATCTCTCATAGTATGAGTCATATGCATGCACCGAATTGAAGATGGGCACCTAGGTCACATGAGGGTAAGTAGTCCAGAAATAATCCATCATCCTGGACGTAGGACTTGGTGCCAACTTTTATATGTCTGTCGCTGGTCTCTAGATCATCTAAGCACGTACGTAGTACGTGTCGATGCTATTCAAGTGTCCTGGCCCTCTGGAGTCTGGATCTATTTTCAGACGGTGATATCGAATCTGGACTCGTGGCGTTCGTGATATGTAGATGAGTCAGTGCTAGCTCATCTATCTCGGAGCGCTTCTCAAATGTCAGTCTGAAACCCTCAGAATACAGAAGGAACGACTACATTGGCTCTTCCTTCTGAGTACTAAACGGGAGATTAGTCTGGAACCGAGCCAGGAGTCTCGCAGCATGAGAGAGAAAAAACATGCTCGCAATCGACATTAATGTGTTTTCTTTGGCTCCACTGGCTCCTTCGAAGTTCTTACAAGTTCACAACGCTCACGGCGGCCCTGATGCCCTGATGGACCACCGGACATCCTGCACGCCACCTGTACTACCAAGTCTATCGTCAGCAACGACCATGTGATGAGTCTGAGTTCTCACCCTGCAGGTGGTACTATTGGACTAATTATACATTACTCAGGCTCAGGCTCATGTTCGGCTTATCTTTGGGCAATGTATAATGAGTCCATCGGAGCTCACTCAGACAAGCAAGTAATTCTATTACTAGTAGCTCGTTCATTGTGCCAGAGCCTGCTCTACAACTGCAGACTGCGAACCTCTGAGCATTCATGTCATCTCCCAGTGAGAGTAGGTCACTGTTACGTCCAGAGTTCAATGGCTCTACACCGTCTGCCTACGGTACGGCTTTGAACAGCAATGACGACCCGGAGTCCATCTCTAGGAAGGTTTTGGAGAGCAATCTTCTGCGGAAGCTGGATTTCAGAGCAGCGTATCTCGTTCTTATCTACATCTTGAATCAGGTGCGTGTCATCAGTTGTCCTGTGCGTCTCCGCTTGAGATTAACCATAATCTCAGATGGATCGAAATAATGCTGCGTAAGGCATTCTCAAAGGGATGTGTATGCTTCTATCGACCTGATATTCGTTCTCATCCGCAGCGCCGCAAGGCTTCGTGGTTTCGAGGAAGACCTCGGCATGAATGGTCGACAGTTCAATACGCTGATCAGCAGTCTATTCGTCGGCTATGTGTTGATGCAAACACCATCGTGAGTACTGTGATTTGAACTTCATGTAATCTCCTGTGAACTATGGTGGCAGAAATTTGATAATTAGTCGCATTTCGAAACCATCGCTGTATTTATCGACTAGTATGTCGCTCTGGGGTCTTCTCACCACTCTCATCGGTGTGTCCTGTTGTTTTAACCCTGTTTGCTGAGGTCAAGTGAACGTTGACTCGTGACGAAGGGATATCCACGAAGTGTGTGTATTATACAGCACTGCTCAATTTAAATGCTGATATGCATTTTTGCAGCTACTACCAAGTGCTCGCCTCACGCTTTCTGGTGGGATTTTTAGAGGCGACGTTTTATCCTGGTGCTATCTATCTGCTTTCAAGATGGTACATCCCCCAACTTCACATGACATACAGACTTGCTAAATGGCTGCAGGTATAAGCGAGAGGAACTTGGGTACAGGACTGCGTTCTTCACGGCAGGAATCGGTTTTAGCAATGCTTTTGGCTCACTGTTAGCCTCTGCAATTCTGGCAACCATGGAAGGATTTCTCGGTTATGCTGCCTGGAGGTGTGTAGTAGACAATTTATTCGCATTTGCATTTGCACATGTTGACATAGATTTTGGCTACTTTTAGATGGCTGTTTTTCATAGAGGGTTTTTTGACAGTCGTTGTCGGCTTTTGTGGGATGTTCATACTTCCTGATTTCCCTTCGAGCCCTGCAAAATGGCTCACTCCCGCAGAACATTCTCTTGCTCAAAAGCGGATGGAGGAGGACCAGGATTCAGAAGGTCATGGTCCAGTCAAACCTAAGCCAACTGGTGGCTTTTCCGATCTCCTGTCGATGATCACAGATTGGAGAGCGTGGTTGGTTGGCACAGCATTGTCTTGCTGTAATGCATCGTTGTCCTTTAACATGTTCTTCCCGACATTGGTGGCCACAATGGGGTATTCGCCTACCATCAGTCTTCTGTTATGCGCACCACCATGGATTATAAGCACAATCACTGCAGTCAGTGTCGCAAGGTAGGCCTTGTTGAAAATCCGACTTCCCCTCGATGGATAGGAAGCACTTACATTTTCCAGTCATTCTGATGCGACGCGTGAACGCTTTGGGCATCTGGTCTTTGCGTTGTCGATGTTGATCACGGGATATACTCTGGCTATGTCCACGATGAATATCACTGTTCGCTACATCGCACTGTCAGTAATATTTTATGCGCCGCTCAAGTTGCTCTCATATTATTCATCCAGCTTTCTCATGACGCAAGCGCAGGTCGCAAACGTCATCTTGTTGATATGGATCAGTAACACGTTCTCTCGTTCCAGCTCCAAGCGAGCAGTTGCGATCGGGTTCATGAACTCTATTGGAATGTCCGGGAGCATCCTGTCGCCGTCAGTGCTTTTCTCATACCACCCGCGTGTCACAATTAATGATATACAACACCAGGTACATCTGGACATCGAGCTGGGGCCCGACCTATACCAATTCGTTCCTCATCTGTATCGCGCTGGCCAGCACATCCATCTCGTTGTGCTGGGTATTTAGGCGGCATCTTCAGCGATTGAATGAAGCTGCTGAAGCGGAAGAGCGTTCATCGAGCCTTCCTAAAGGTTATAGATACCTATTGTAGCATTTGCCCCGGAGTGTAGTCGAGTGGATCCAGTACTTACATCTGTGCTGGTCTGTGGCCTGTGAATGACAGCTCATGAGATCAAATATTTTGCACAGAAATTTCGAAATTGCCAAAGTCTTATTGTTTACGCATTGGGTTTCAAAGGGGTCCCCCTCGCCTGTCCACTTCCGCCGGCCTGCCGAATCTTCCAGAGTCGTTCCAATAATTCAAGTACCATTGGTCTTCATCACTTCTTACATCGTATTCTCGTATGAGATATAGTTGACACAGATCCGCAAGGTCGTAATTTGTGAGTGTCACGTCCGCGGTCCACAGTGCACACGATGGGATACTTGCCTCAGCGTCATTATTCCCAGTGTTGTCCATCTGTACCACCGCGACCAAACACATCATCAAAGTACAAACTTAGACGTAAGGACAATCGATCTTCGATACAAAAGACCCACAGAATACAGTTGACCAGGGGCAGTCTAAGTTCCTAGATATAACCGTGACCAGGTCTGTTAACTTTAGATGGACGCTCATTGCATCGAATGAGCGCAGCCTGCCTTGGCACCAGAGGTGCGAACAGTGGACGTCTACGTCGGGTGAAATTGTAAGCAGTCTTCGTAGGTTCAGAAGTCTGGGAGGCATCTAACGAGAACAAGGTTTTGAGGGGCCATAACCATGACTGCAATTACTACCGGACGCTGTCCTTCCGACGATCTCTGCTTGTAACTTTGCGCCGTGACACAGCACAGTACTAATACTGTCGAAAAACCAGTGTGAGCTTGAGTCGTATCACATACCCGTTTTCTATGGCCGGGATTAATGAGCAATACTTGAAGCTTGAAACCTACGCAGACGTTCCAAAGTGTATACGACTGAAATATATGGCACGAACGGTACAAACTCACACCAGTCCTGCGATCTCCAACGTTAACCGCAGATATTTCCCCTCGCGCACCAAGCAATCACTACAATTGTCTCGTGTCTCGAAAGGACTACACACGTTAACCAACAAAGATTATGGCCATGGCCCCTCGAAGACTTTGTACACCAACCGGGGTTTCTGGATCGCAGTAGATCTGCGCTTCAAACTGTTTCATTTTCGAAACCCCGAGGTTACACATCCGCTTCATCTGTCCATCTTCGTACCTCTGGCCCTCGGGAATCTACGTTCGTTTCATGTGATAGTTATGGAACGTTATGCCTACCGACAACGAGGGGCACTTACTAATGGCGGGGCATTTGATGGTGCTAAACTGTGCCCAGCTGGTGCAGAGCAACGGTCCGATCACTTATGCTTTTCAAGTTCGAGTCGGAGATCAACACTATCTGCGCTTTGCGTATCAGTCGTTGAAAGTTCGATGAGGACTCGTGCAAAAATTAATAAACTAGTCTGGTATGGTCACGTACAGGAACTGGCTCCGGATCCGGATTCAATGTAAAATTCAGAGTTACGGCTGGTCCGGGGCTAGTAAGTTTGAGTTGGGTCACTAGACTCATAGTTTGAAAATCCAAATCCTTTGGAAGGTTCGCGTGATTTTTGCGTCTTGTCAAAGTTAACGTTTATGAGCGGTGGTTCCGCACCCTGTCTATTGCACAATCACGAGTGTAGTATCGGCCATCTGCGCCACATTTACATACCTGGCCCTCAAGCCCAACCTCAAGACTTATGTCAAAGAAGCGTTACTAGAGCGGAGAAGAAGAACCAAAAATTGGCCTGATGTAGAGGGTGTCGACGTTATCGCATGCGATAGATAAGTTGATAACGCATCCAGCCCTGTCCAGCCTGTTCGTTGTAGAATCTGGATGCAAAAGTCCTGCCATCATAGAAGTGTGACGGATATGACAGATATGGCAAGTGTGACAGACGCGATAGTCGCATAATCACATGTCAACTTGCATCAGTATATGAACCCCTGCGCCTCCATTTCTCGTTCATTCTTCTCTTGCACGCCCACCCTCACCTAGTTACTCTAAAAATGGCATCTACAGCTCAGTCCCAGTCCCAAGCTCCTGAAATTAGGGCTTTAAACCGCGTTGTCTCTATTCCTCTGGTTGCGTCTTCACTTGACCAGATAAACACCATCCTCGAGCAACACAGGCTCACCCGCTCGCCGTATCACGTCGCCCAAACACTCACCAATACCGCTTATAACTACTCCCAACCTATTCAGATTCGTCTTGCCCCACTCATCGTCCGTGCAGACGGTATCGCCAACAAGGGCCTCGATGCAGTTGAGTCGAGGTGTCCTTACGTATTCCAGGCCAAGCCTGAGGAGGTGGCTAGTTACGTGCGGGAAACTGCGACAAAGACGTTCGACAATGTCAAATCTCCTGCGGTTGGCGTTGCAGAGGGTCTTGACAAGGTGGGAGCCACGTGACCTATTACCCCTAATACACGATTGACTCGAGTTTACAGAAATTCACACCAGTCGTTGACCTCATCGAGAAATTCGCTGTCAATATGGGCAGTGAATCGGGCACTTCGTCACCCTCGTCTTCCTCTTCCGACTCCCAGTACCAGTACCAGCGCGTACTCAACCTTTCCAAGCACTTCAAGGACAATTTATACGTCTATTCGGCAGAGCACCTTAAACAAGTGCAACAGCAAAGTGTCCTAGTGTGGGTTGTTTTTTAGTGCATATATACATCGATTCTAACTCTTTCCCTTAAGTCAACGCGCTACCGACACCGCCAACGCAATCTCCACTCTCGCCTCTAACCAGATCAACAATGCCCAAAATCGCTTCTACACTCTTGGTGAGAACCTGGTCTCCGAGCTGCAGAAAGTCCAGCAGTCCACTGCCCAGCTCCCACAGACCTTGCAGGCTACATATCCTGACGTCTCCAAGACCGTCACTGACTTGCGTAACATCATCACGAACCCTGATATGCAATTCCCCGAGAAGTTCAATCGTGTAGGCAGAGAGGTCAAGGAGCGCGTGTCTCCGCTGCTTGAGAAGCTCACACAACGGATTGGCGAGTTAGTCAACGCTCTTAGCTCGAAGACGGAAGAGGCCAACGGCGCTGCTCAAGCGAACGCGCCGAACGTTGGCAATGGACCGTCCTAGGCGAATCAGTTAACACTGAGATTCAAAACTTTTACGAGCTTTCTTTTTGTCTTTATCATTATCACGTTCTTCGTTCTCGTTATGGCTGATAGAAATTCGAATAGACTAGAGATTCTCATTCCTCGACACTGGTTCACGCATGCATGCATTCATTGTTGTATCTTCCGTTCACGTTGTAGTTGTATTCGAAGCTTCCGGTTATTTTTTTCGTTCGGGCAAATCACAGATAGTTTATATTCGATACATTATGCAAATTGTCAGTCAGTGCGGTGACACTAGATAGTCTGACAAGCGCAAGAGGTATAAACTCGCTGAAGGGTCTAATGACCCTTACCAATGCGAGTACCGAGTTGAACGGTAGAAACAAGCAAGTACTGTTGGAGCACCCCAAGTAGAAGCCGTCTTACATCGCAGCTTCTGCAGCTGTCAAAGCCACTTTAAAACCCTCTAGAAGCCCCTCCCTTTCCTCTAACCCGACACTAATCCTAACCAAGCCCTCTTCTACACCATACTCCGCCGCCCATCCGAGCTCCAAATAATGCGCTAGAATGGTGTACGGACACGCGAGCGTAAAGTTTGTTCCAAGACTCGGGCCCTTTGAAAATGGCATGTTGTCGAAAAACGCCTGCGAAGCAGCAAGCGAGGTGAACGTGAGTGCAAAGAGCCCTCCGTAGCCTCCTTCCGGAAGCTTGCACGAGAGGTAGTTTTCAGGCGTGATGTATTTTGGGTAGAAGACTTCTTTGATGGCGGGAGATGGTAGGGATGTTCCGCCTGAGATGGATCGCGATCGCAAGTACTCACAAACCGCGAGGGTGTTTTCGTCGATGATGCGAATGCGCCGTGCAAAGTTACGGGAGTTGCGCTCCATGAAGATGGCGTCTTCATCGAAGTATGTGTCTTCGTATGTAGCGGACATGTACGCTTTGAGCGTGGCGTAGTGACGCCTTTGAGGATTTAGAATTAAACTGAGGTAGCGAATGTGAGATCGAGGTTTCGAGGATAGAGAGAAACGTACCTTCCGCCCATGGCGTTCGCGTCACCGCTAAATATCTTGGACAGGCTGCTCACAACAATGTCTGCGTGTTGCACTACGTCGACGTTGACGAAGTTTCCGATGGTCTCGTCTATGACGAGCAGGCAATCATATTTATCTGCAACCGCACGAAGGAGGGAGATGTTAGCCGAGCGAAGAAGAGGATTTGACGGGAACTCTGTGAAAAGTGCAGCGATGGGCTGCGAGGAAGGGTTCGCAGAAAGTTCCTGTTCAATAATTGTCTCCAGCGTGTTTATATCAGAGTCCAGACCGTGTCCGAGGAAATGACACCCAGGACCCCATTTTTTCAGGACTTTCAGGGTATCAGTGTACGAAAATCTAACAAACTATCAGCATGCCTCTCGATGCAATTTGGAATGGTTAAATTTACCCAAAACACACGCTCTTGGCTGGTGGCCTTGCGCCTAGAACTAATTGATGCGCAGTCCAAATTGCAGACATGCCGGTCGAAAACAAGTATACGTCGTCCTCAGTCACCTCCTTCACACCTCGGTGACTGGGCCCCACTTCAAAATCGTGGGCGCCTGTGCATGGACCCTGCGGACAGTCTTCCCAGTTGTCTCTGACGAGCACGCCGGCAATGCGTCTGCGTAATGCCCGCTTTGCAGAAGAACCAGCGCTGACTGGGAGGTTTCTCCCGTAGCGCTCTTCGAGATAGATACTCAGGTCTTTACTAAGTACGTCTTGCGGGTTCGGACTGGGAAGAGCCGATCCAAAGGATGGCGATCGTGGGGCGTGCTTGATGCTATAGTGCTTGTTCGGCGCCTTGAATGGAGCACGAGGAGGCGTTGGCGAGGAGAGTACTGGAGAATTTGGTAATTCGGCAGGGAGCAAGGAGAGACAGTAATCGGCGAGGCGGGAGGAGATACCCAGACCAGTATGCTGCCAGAATTGTTTCGCAAGAGGAAATGCCTCCGTTGGGAAGAGAACAATGTGTAGCTCCACAGTAGATTGCGATGATGGCAACGGACTGTCTTCAGGACAAATGCGATATTGCACGAGCCGCACGTGCGTTGGCGTGCCTTCTAATGATGCACGTTCAAGGATAAAAGCTCGACACCGATCTGCAATTTTCTTGGATGGGTATAGCAGACAACTTTCATTGTGCACCCCAAATTTTTGCTCACACATCCGTGCAAGCTTCCGATTAATGTTGTCAGGGATACATTCAGTGTGGCCTGGAACAATCACATACCTTTTGGATGCTTAGATGGATAAAGAACCTTGGGTATCCGGACACCATCGCATCGACGACGCGCTTCTCTCCTTGCTCGTATCCCACGTTGTCTGCCCATGTAGGCAACGAAACAGAGATCGCATGCGGAGTGAAGGGCGGCACTGCACAGCCAAGTGTGTGGTTGCTGGTGGAAATTGGGGTAGTCATAATATTTAGTCGCGGGGGAAGCGGCTGCCTCAGATCTAGCCTAGGGACGCTGTTCACTGATCTGACTCTTTCAGTAATTCTGTAGTGACTGTGTCTCGTGGTGATGCCAGCTGATCATGCCGTAACTACTATCCCTTCCGGTGCGGCACCCCACAGAAGTCGGCAGGCCACACATTTTGGCGGGAAAACGTGACATTTTGTTACAATCGGTCACAGGAAGTCACACAAAATCCTGCGAAAAAGCGTGACTGCCGACTTCTGTGGGATGCCGATTGCACCGGAAGGGATAGTACTCCCGGACTCGAGCGTTCAAAATCTTCAGTGCTCTTCCCAATACGTTGATAGGCCGGAGCCGGGAATTGCCAAAGAAGGTACCCATGGCCCGGATTGGTAAAATTGATCTATTCGAGTCATAATTCATCTGATGCAGTCTCCCCAAGCCAGACCTTGAAAAACCGTTCCTTCTTACCAATTCACTGTGAACGAGATTGTGCTTCATCACTAAAAAGCCCTGAGCTATGGATGTCTTCTATTCCATGATTTTAGTGACCGGCACGCTCAAGCAGGTTGCAGGTGATCATGCGAACAATAAAGAATCGCTGATAAGTTATCACTGTCGAACCTTTGAACCTTTCTTTTCTTGCCTTTCAATAAGCCCAGAGACAAGGAACCCAGCACTAGATTTCCGCCCTACAGACGATTATCGAAACAATAGGCTTTGTCTGTTGAAGATCAATCTGGTACCTCGTATATTTGTCTTCGCTGTTCCCCTGGCGTTCAGTGACAAGGCAGAGGTTGCCCATGCCGAGCCTCACGCCATCCAGTGCACTGCTCATGCGTATTTGACTGTCGCTCGACACGCCGGCTGCATGGATGCTGACAGGAGCGACAAATAATAGCTTGCGTGCGATGGGACCTCAGAGACACGAGTAGGGTCATGACCAGACTGGCTACGTCAGAGAGAATATTAGGTAGTATAAGCCGGGCTGGTCAAGAGCCTAGAGCACGTGAACTGAGTACTAAATGACGAGTTGGGTTTCAGATGTGATCTGGAGTCTGAACCTCGAGTCGCCATTCAATTTGTGTTTATCCAAACTACGCCGCGATATCAATTGTCTCACAAAGGGTTTCTCCTATGATTACAACTGTCTCTTTAGCTCATCGGTTCGTGTTGCACCCAGGTGACGAAATATCAACTACTTGCTGGTGCTACGACCCTCCCGTCTTTCGGGTGTATATTCGAAGCCACAATATTTTACCACGAAAAGTACTGCAAGCCTTAGCCATGCGACGGTGGCAAGAGGGCGTTCCATCACTCACTTTAAAGTACCATACTATATGTAATGCACATGTGGGAACGATCCAACACACATTCCATCTCAAGTGCCTCAGGCTCAGGCAAAGACGGCTGTTCAAAGTATGAAGACATGCAAATACAGGTACATCAGGTGACGACGAAAAGGGGAAACCAAAATTTGAAGAAAACATCTCCCTCACCCAACATCGCATCATCATTGTCGCTTGGCTAATTGCAGCTCTGGTCATCAATGACCCAGTGGCCCCGTACACCGAAGGTCTGGAAGTGATCAACAAATTGTGCAACAGTTGATAAAACTGAGTAACTAACCGTTTGGAAGCAAGATTGTGCGCCCTTGAAATGCATACCACGGAAGCTTACAGGAGTGGTTGCACAAAACTCCTTCCAATCACCTCTTGACGGGAGGTTCGCAAGGCGGTGTTCGATACGCTAAATATCATCAACTCCGCTCACTGTATTATATCCGAGAAACTCACTCGCTGACCAGATCCAGGCGAATCGCAGCCCTGCAACAACCAATAACTTTAAGATATGTAGACAAGAAGTTGATGAATCAACAAACAAAATCTTTGTACGAATCCCAGTACGATGCGCAATCTGGCTGATTCTGGTTGACTTCCCAATGACCTGTTACATTGTTTAGACCCTGAGAGCGGAATATTAGCTTCTCATACCAAGAAGCGCAGAAACACCTACATGATCCTCGCACCACTTGGGCGTGTATTCAACCCCGTGGATCTGTACCGGCATGGCCATGCAAGCTTCTATGCGGCGGCGATTGTAGTATGATGGAATGTTCACCAGTCGGGCAGTGTACTCTCGAGTGGCGTATGCTGTGCACGTGTGGGACTGCAAGTTAGACCAAAACATATTCGATCTCAAGAGTTTTTCTTCTTCGCGCTTCCGCCTCTCCACCACGCGTTTGTGCTCTTCCTCTTCCCTTTCCCATTGCTTGCGGAGGCGAATTCGTTCTTTTCCTTCGCGCTTCTGCCTCTCCGCCATGTCGTTTTTGTGTTCTTCCACTTCCCTTCCCCATTGCTCGCGGAGGCGAATTCGTTCTTCTTCTTCACGCTTCCGTGTCTCCTCCACTTCCTGCTTATGCTTCTCTACTTCACATCCCCATTGTTCGCGGAGACGATTTCTTTCATCGTCTTCAAGACGCCAGCGCACTTGGGTATCAATGCGCTTGAGGACTTCGTCCGCCACGTCGCGTTCGTGTTCTTCCACTTCCCTTCCCCATTGCTCGCGGAGGCGAATTCATTCTTCTTCTTCACGCTTCCATGTCTCCTCCACTTCCAGATTATGCTTCTCTACTTCCCATCCCCATTGTTTGCGGAGACAATTTCTTTCATCGTCTTCAAGACGCCAGCGCGCTTGGGTGTCAACGCGCTTGAGGACTTCGTGTTGGTGGGGGAGAAGCTCGATGTCTCGAACATCTGAACCTAAGGGGTTGTTGCAAGGTTTGGGCGAGAACACTAATGCAAATATGACGACCACAAATGCAACAGCGACGGCAGTGAATGGTGTGCAAGTCCAATTTTTTAGGTATTGATGGCGATGGGAAGACTCGCGAGGTACCACTGGCAGAGGATCTGTCTGCGAGGAGCTGCAAGGCTTTCCATCATTCATGAAATATCAACCCATAACCGAGCCTCACACACCTATGACAGTGAAGTCTGCGTACCCCCATTAGCGTCAGTGACAATAGTAGTAGACGGTACGTTACTTGTCGTATCGCATCTTGAGTAATATTTAGCAACTAACTATATTGCAACACAACTTGAAAGATCACTGTTGAATTTTGAATGTTCGCTAAAGATCTACAAACCTCTCCCTCAAATTGTCAACCTGATCAGGCTGTTGAGAAACTTCAAGGAAAGCTTCCTGGTCAGTTATGAGGAATAACTTACGAGTCAGCATGTCAGACTGCACTCACATAGTAACCTGCGGGACAATACACGGACAAGGCTATCTGGATGATGCTTTGGAGTTCAGTATCAGCGCTCAGCGGATTCAGTCGGAGTTACTAATCACGGGGTTGGTTTACTGTACACACCCATATACCAGCCATTCAAAGTTGATGCCCTCTCTCTTGCTGAAAGACATTCGTCGAGCCTTCCAAATACAAAGCAAAGACAGTTTGTTCAGGCATCGAGCATGAAGAAATATGCATCGATCGAAATGGTACAACGACGATGGTGAATGGATGAAGAAGTACAAGTACAAGTATGCACATCAAATGGTACAAATAGCGAATCCCAAAATCCAAGACAATATTTACATCGCCCAACATCGAATCATCGTCGTCACTTGTTGCAGCGCTCGTCATCAATGTCCCAGTAGCCCCATGTACCGCCATTCTGGAAACGGTCAATAAATCGTGTGCATTTGATGTAACGAGCAACGAACATTCGGGTCCAAAAGGCAGGATTGTGCCCCGATAAAATGCACCCCATTGAAGCTGGCAGGAGTAGTAGCACAGAACTCCCTCCAGTCAGCTCCCTCTGGGATATTCTTGAGGTGTTGTTCGATACGCTGTATACCGTCAACTTCGCTCGCTGCATCATGTCTGAGAAACTCACTCGCTGACCAGATCCAGGAGAAACGCAGCCCTACGACAATCAATAAGTTGCAAATATGCAGACGAGAAGTTGATAGATCAACGAACGAAATCTTTGTACCAATCCCAGTGTGGTACGCAATCCGGCTGCTGCTGGTCAACTTCCCAATGTCCTACCACATTGTTTGAACCCTGAGCGCGGAATATCAGCTGCTCGTACTAAGAAACGCACGAACACCTACATGATCCTCGCACCACTTGGGTGTGTAATTAACCCCGTGGATCTGTATCGCCGTGGCCATGCAAGCCTCCACACGGCGATTATAATACGACGGAACATTCACTAGTCGGGCGGTGTACTCTCGAGTGCCATATGTCGTGCACATGTGGGGCTCCGCGTCGGTCCAAAACATGTTCAATCTCAAGCGTTCTTCTTCTTCGCGCCTTCGTCCTCTCCTCCACTTGCATGATTCGTGGTTTGCCCGTTCCCTTCTCCATTGTTCGCGGAGACGATTTCTGTCATCGTCTTCGAGGACGCCAGCGCTTTTCGGTGGCAACGTGCTGGAGAACTTGTTGTTGGTGGTGGCGAAGCTCAATGTCCCATTGCTTGCGAATGCGGTCTCGAACGTCTGGATCCAAGGGGTTGTTGCAAGGGCCTAAGAGAGACCTGCTGATGCAAATATAGCGATTCGCAAATCCACCGGCCAAGACAGCAATCAATATTGTGTAGATACAAATGTTGAGAGTTTGGTGTTGACGGGAAGGCCTGCGAGACAGTCAGAGGGTCTGCCTCTGAAGAGCTACAAGGCTTGCCGTCATCATCAAGCATCAACCTATCACCGAGCCTCACACACCTAGAATGGTAAGGAGGTGGGCGAGGGTCACTGTGGACACTCATTAGCCTCAATGACAGCAGCAGTAAATAGTACCATACCTGCCGTATCGCATCATCTTGGAGAATTTTTAGTGAATGGTTGAGGACTGGTCATGTCGCCACACAAAGATCATTGTTGAACATTTGAATGTTCGCTGAAGAGTTTAACACTTGCATACCTCTCTTTTGATTGATAAACCTGGTCAAGATACTGTGGACTTTCCTGGTGAGTTATGAGGAATAACAAGCATCGATACAGGACTCACACAGCAACTTGCGGGCGATAAACACGCCAGCAACACGCTCACAAGCAATATCTAAATGGGGAAGGTGCTTATGCATATGAACGGCCAGATTCAGTCGGAGTCGCAGAATCAAATCTAATGCCGCTGTTCCGGATTTGCTGGATCATACAGCAATCGTATACGATCGATACAGCATCCCCTGTGTAAAAAAAAAACAAGGAGGCACACTAATACTGTGTGAGAGGGTAGAGGATCCACAGGAAATGCACAAGCGGCCGTATCTATAGTAAGTAGCATGACCCAGGATCCCAGTCTGATCCATCATCTGTGTTTTCCTCGGAGGACCGAGTCCATACGGCTCCTTGACCTGCGCGACAAACAGGTGCGAAGGCGTCGAGAGCTCGAAGGTGTGGTTAAAGTGTGAGGGAACGACGATCTAATACATACGTATGGTGGTGATTTCTTAAGTAAGATGCATTTCGTGAGTGAAAGGTCGCATCTTGAATTCGGGCGTACATTCGAATCCATTAGTGTTGCCATCCACATGTGGGATTGATCCAAGCGCCTGTCCGCACCGCCGCAATGTATCTGCTATAGGACCATCGTTGCAAGATCGCGAAGGTACCAGTGTCGACGAACTTCAAATCCCAAGCTAGGAACGGTTGTCAAAAGGATGAAGAGATACAAATACAATTTGTACACTGAACGGCACATGTACACAATAGTGAATTTGAAATTCCAAGAAAATATCACCCTCTCGCCCAACATCAAATCATCAATATCATTTGGCTAATTGTAGCTCTCGTCATCAATGACCCAGTGCCCGTTTGTGCCTAAGT
The DNA here is from genome assembly GCF_016628075.1 of Suillus paluster. NCBI lineage: Eukaryota > Fungi > Basidiomycota > Agaricomycetes > Boletales > Suillaceae > Suillus > Suillus paluster. The sequence continues at coordinate 290,426 of NW_024537569.1, forward strand.
CCTGGAAAGTAATCAACAAATTGTGCCACAAATGATGTAGCTAAGTAGCGAACCTTTTGGAAGCAGGTTTGGGCCCCCGTGAAATGCAAACCATGAAAGCTTGCAGGGGTGGTAGCACAGAACTCCTTCCAATCACCTCCCGACGGAAGACTTTCAAGGTAGTGTTCGATACGCTGCACATCGTCGAATCTGCTCATTATTATGATCTCTGAGACACTCACTCGCTGACCAGATCCAGGAGAAATACAGCCCTGCGACGATCAATAAGTCGCAAATATGCAGATGAATTGATGGATCAACAAACATAATCTCTGTACCACAACCAGAATGATGCGCAATCCGGTTGTTGCTGGTCAACTTCCCAATGACCTATTACATTGTTTAAACCCTGAGTGCAGAATATCAGCTGCTCATACTAAGAAACGCACGAACACCTACATGATCCTCGCACCACTTGGGTGTGTAATTAGCACCGTGGATTTGTATCGCCGTGGCCATGCAAGCCTCCACACTGCGATTATAGTACGATGGGACGTTCACCAGTCGGGCAGTGTACTCTCGAGTGCCATACGTCGTACACGCGTGGGGCTCCGGATTGGTCCAAAACATGTTCAATTTCAAGCGTTCCTCCTCCTCGTGCTTCTGCCTCTCCTCCATTTCATTTCTACTTCCCTTCCCCATTGTTCGCGGAGATGAAATCTTTCATCGTCTTCGAGACGCCAGCGCTTTTTGGTGTCGACGCGCTCGAGAACTTCTTGCTGGTAGTGGAGACGCTCAGTGTCCCACAACTTGCGAATGCGGTCTCGAACGTTTGGATCCAAGGGATCGTTGCAAGGGCTCAGACGAACCGATGATACAAATATGGAGATCGTAATTCCAGCGGTCACGACAGCAATAAATGCTGTGTAGATACAGATGTTGGGATTTGAATGGCGACGGAAAAGCTTGTGAGGCACCAGAGGGTCTGTCTCTGAAGGGCTGCAAGGCTTGCCGTCGTCATCAAGTACCAACCTATCACCGAGGCTCACACACCTAGGACAGTGAGATGAAGGACTGCATACCCTCGTCAGTATCAGTGACAACAGTACTTAGTAGACAGTTACTTACTTGTCGTCTCGTCTCATCTTGGGGATTTTTTTTTAGCGAATTGTTGACTAACCATATCGCCGCACAAAGATCACTGTTGAATGTTGAACGTTCGTTGAAGAGTTAACATTTACGAACCTCTGCTTCAATAATCAGCCTGGTCAGGACGCTAAGCCTGAAGGACTTTCAGGCTGGTGAGTTATGAGGAATGAACGTTTGAACACGGCATCTACCGAATTTACACAAGAACTTGCAGACGACAACACGCTTGTCTATCTGAACAAGGAAGGTGCTTAAGAACCTTCAGGTTCGGTCGGAGCCGTGTAGTTGATATCTGATGCCGCTGTTTCGAATTTGCGGCAGCATACGGCAGTGTTGGTGGAGGGTCGAAAGGCGGACCACTGGCAGAAGCATGCGGGGCATTCCGAGTCATCTATCTAGCTCGTGGGACACCTGCAGAGCCCCTATGACTGCACGTCATGTCTTATATAGAGTAACTATTGTTCTCAAAGACGAAATTTGTATTCAAAATAAAAACAAGGGGTGGAGGCTCCGCACAAAATGCGCAAGCGGCCATTGACACCTTGAGATGTCATGTTATGACAATACTTAATCACATATGGGCAAGTCAGGCTTTCATGACAAGCATCTTGATAGTGTTCACAAACAAGTATTAGAATTGTAGTGCAGCTCAGGAGTTATTGCTTAGAATAACTGGTACTACATACAAACGCCTACAAACCAACATACTCGCCACCATCCAGCCATTATCCATTGTACAAAAAGGCATGACCCGCTAACCATAAGTAATTGCTACACGACGAACGTCGAACAAACCACGAAAAGAAAGAAAGAAAGATAGAAAAACACACAATACGTCACGCTCACTCCCACCGTCCCACAAGCTCCCCCAAATCTAAGCCCACCAATGAGTTTCTGTCACCAACACCAAGCGTCGGCACCATCCGCGGACTATCCCTAACGTCTCCCAGCCCCAAACTCGGAACGAGACGAGGACTGCTCACATCTGCAGTTGGGATGATTCGTGGGCTTGGGCTGAGACGCATGCTCGTCCTGCTACTCGACCTCGAGCGCGCATAATCTCTGCTGGATTGTGAGAGATCCCGTGTTTGCGCGTGTGCGAGCGACCCGGAGCGTGATAGGTCCTTCACAACGCCCCGTGACGAGGAGTGTGAAGATGAGGACGAGGATGAGGCACGTCGGTGCCGCATGCGTTGTGTGGGATCAACATTTGGGATGTTGGCGATGCGTGCGAAAAGAGAGAGAACTATATGGTCGAGATTAGGACCGCAAACAAGCAAAATAATCTGAAACACGCACTATCGACAATGCTGACAATTCCGCACAGTCCGCCGCCCGTGGGCGTCCCAGGAGATGAGCTGGGCTCGAAGTCAGAGTCGGTTACGAAGAGCCGGTGTGCATTGGCTGATCATTCATTGAAGGAAACATGGCCAACGAGAGATATGTGAGGGAGGAATATATCAGGTAATTAGTCCATCAAATTCTGTAACTGGAGCAAAAAATCACGCACTCGCAAGCAATTTCTGAATCGCATATGAGAGCGAGCTGGTAGGGAGGACGACATATACTGTGTAGCCCATCAACGTCAGCTAAACTACCCAAATATCAACCGCAAAGCATACAAGGAGGTGCTGTGGTCGAATGAAAAAAAATAAACGAGAGGAAAAGTACGAACCAGGATACCGGTCTGCTCCATCCGTGCTTCCATCCGGCTCCTTGATCTGCGCAACAAACTGGTGCAAAGGCGCAGAGAGGATGTGGTTAGACTCTGAGGGGACGACGAGCTGTATGCGCATGGTAGTGATTTATAGATATTTAAGTAAGATCGTGAAGGAAGTGGAAAACAAACTGATCAAATTCAAAACTTCGGCGATAGCGAAGAAAACATACCTTTCCGACATCAGTGACGCTGACCGCTCCAGTGAGCCCACCCCAGGATACATATCCAGCTCCGTATCCTCCTGCGCCATCATCGACAACAGCTACACTGCTCACACCACACTCGCTCATCAGGCGCATCGCGTCAAGCACTGTAGAAGAGCTTGTAGCAGCTATAACAGACGCGTACATTTGAAGCGACGGAAGTGCAAGTGAGTGGAGGGGGCACGTAAGAAGCGTTGCAAACGTGAAAGTAGAGGGAGGGTGCTGGGGTTGTGGTTGGGTAGGACGGGAGGCTGTCAGGGCTGATACAAGCTTAGGCGACTGAGAAGGTTTGGAAAGCTGTGTGGATGCTTGTACGGAGGCCGATAGCCGAGGTGAGTGTGGGCGCTGTGTCAGAGAATGGGTGAGTACGGCAGTGTCCGGCTGCGCGGCAAAGTTGGCGAAGTACGCCAGCAAAGCACGGTCGGAGACTGCACCGAGGTAGGCGGTCCTTGCTGTTATTGCCTCGGGAACAGTGTTACCCTCTGCGGGAGCGATGGGTGGGGTGGCTTCGACAAGCACTACATGATTCAGAGACGTCACAAGAATAGAACCAGCGGGGATGGCGTCAGTAGTGAAGAAACAAGTAGGTAAACAAGAGACTCACCCCTATGGGTTCCCTTCGCAAAAACGCCAAGCAGTGAAATAAGGTTGGCGTCATTCGGAAGAGTCTCCAGGTAGTTCTTCTCCGAGAGGTCTGCGAGCGAAAGGGACGTCAATATCGAGAGAAAATGGGAAGAAGCCAAAGATACAGAGTCAAAATTCGTGGCGTAGAATAAGAGATTCAGGTCATAAAACACGACATTGAAATATGATGAAGAAAGCTCGACACATACTGCTAACAAGGTGCACGGGTACACTTCCTTCGCGCGCTGCATTCATGATCTGGTCGGCACGCGAGTTCGCACGAAGCTCTGCGGGTGGGATCGTGTGTCGTGTCGCTGCAAGCGTGAGGAAGGCGTTCACATCTGAGAACTATGTGCATGTTTCCGAATGAACATTATTGCGCAATAGCATAACATAGTGATGATCCGTGTGGTATAGAGGGGGATACAAGTTAGCTTGGACGAGGTGATGGAACTAACCAAATAACAACGCACGTCAAAGAGCCCAAGATAAGGCGCATCTGCTGACTCTGGAAGAGCGCGGACAGCGAGACACGGAATGTCTTCTTGCAGAAGGAGCTAGAGGGAGAGTCAGCGCGAGTACTTACCGAGCGCAGCGCTGAACTCACATCGCACGCATCCTCGACGGACATGTCTGCGTCTACTTCGACTATGCGCACATCGATTAAGTCTGTATGAATCCGTCAGCATTCTGGCACAGAATTGGGAGCAGAGATGGAACGCGTTGCTATAGACCTAGACGCACCCCTAGCCAATACACGTGCCCACTGCCCGACCCACTTCTCCGCCTCTGCCGCAGGGACATCCGCGGTTACAGCGACTGTTGGGCTCCGTACACGCGTGGTCCTCGAGATGGATGCTCTCCGTTGTGCCATACTAATCAGTATTTCACAGATTCGAGCTTCGCGTTGAATATCCAGGTAACAGTTTGAGTTAAAACAGAATGAGGTCTAGCGCTAGGCACGATGGCAGGGTGATAAGAACTTGTAGGCCGGGACGGCTCATGTGGTACATGACTTGGATAATAACCGCTGCGCTCCGCTCCTCTTATTACGTAGTACAGCGTAGTAACATAAGGACCGCTCCGCCTTTCCCTTTCCAGCCCCATCATCTTCAGTTTTGACGCTCTTGCACTTGAAACTCTCACACTAAAATATCCCTGGTGCCTATCCTCTGGGCTTGGTAGGATCCATCTAATCCATATCGATCTCAGTCGATACGCTGGGTTTTCTGGCATCTATCAACGAAGATGAGCCATTACCAAGACATCATTTCCAGGACGTTGGGACTTGGAGCTCTGGAGAGTAAATTAGCGAGTATCGTCATTGGACGGCATTGGACGGTCTGGATCCTAAGGCCTAAGGCCTTGATATTCGCACACGAGGCCTCAAACACCGCGGGTTGACGTCAGAGTCGACTGCAGGTGACTACCCTTCTACCAATAAAGGTTGTGCAGCAAACCAAATCTATCCTGGCGCCTTGCTAGTGACGTGAGTGGATGACCACAAAAGAGTTCTGAAGAGAGATATCAGACTCCCAAAAACGAGAGCACATGGGTAAGTGCCGCATCTTACATAGTCTAATTCGATTGATACCGGAAACCCCCGTCCGTGATGCGCCTCGGGTGTCGTGGCCCGCCAAGTATGACAGTATTTGCGTCTGAGAACATACGCCTAACAGGTGGGTCGATGGGTGAATGCGCAGTTAACTGGCGACCGCCCGTATCGGGATCAACCTGGTCGCATTGGAATACCGTCTTGGCAATGTTATAGTTAATTGCATTGTGGTATGTTCACCCGTCCATGTGTGTGATAAACCGCGCTCAAGGTTCTAATTTCTAACCAGCGCGAGGTCAAAATCAAGCCAGAATATAAAGTCAAGGTCAGAGACCCAACGCTACGGAACAACTTGTCCTGTGCTGGGAAAACATCATGTTGCCAGAGCAGCCAATGTCTTGTACGCTCAGGTGGCCCATCTGGAACCCCTAGAGTTCCACTGGCCGCTGGCAAGTCCAGAATAAGGGTGAATTTGAATAGATGTACACGTTCTTTTTTGAAACTCATGATGTTCATGTGTTATAGGCAATAGAGTATGCACTAAGCGATGCAGAGCCAACGAAGACTACAGGGACTATGGTACAGGGTATAACGACTATTGGTACACGTAATTCTAAACTCTGTTCAGAGTTCGCACATAGGAGATCGATGAATAGAAAGATGAGAAAAAAGCCTACGGGTTGGACTATGAAAAGTTCTGGAATCTGCCCTGTTGGTTTTTCCGTTGTGTTGGCTTTATTAAGCGGATTGGGCGTCCGCAATGTGGTGGCGGGTGATTTTTCCTGGAATGTATGTTGATTGCCATCTTTATGGCTTGTGTGCAGGTCCGCGGTGTTTGCAATTCAGTTGGTGGTTAATTTTACTCGATACCTCTCTACTCTTGGATCACAGAAGAGGTCCTTCTGCACAAAGGACGTCAAGAACGGGGCAACTTGGTATGACTAAATATGACCTACCCTTACTGCGAGAGAGCGTACGCGGCGGCAGGTGATATTTCTTACAACGTATCGCTTGCGTGCGGGTCGGCGGTATTTGCAGCTCATCTCCACTCTGGGGTCCTTCTGCAAAACGGACGTTAAGAATGGGACAAGCACCGTGCGGCGGCGGCGGCGGCGGCGGGTGATTTTTCCTGCAATGTTTGGTGATTGCCATATTTCTGCTAGTGGCTCGCGTGCGGGTCGGCTGTATTCATATTTTATCTCTACTCCCTGACAGAACAAGCCCATCTGAAAAGGGGACGTTAAAAACGGGACAAGCGTGATGAAATGTGACCTACCAAACTGTATGCTCTGAACTCACTGTCATACCTTGTCAGCTCGAGGTGCGTGGTCTTCGGCGACGAGTGACTAAGAGGATGTAAGTCATCCGCGCAACACAGATCTTTGCAAGCAAGGTCTGGCGAGAGGTCTGACACCTCTTGCCAGTTACAGTCCATCAATCGGTGAATTGGACTTGTAGAACGATGTGCGTCAACACCTGTGGGGTAACCTGAGCCTGACAGAATGACTGCAAGTATAGCAAAGAGGACTGACGTTCGAGTAGGCTATCACCAGAGCTTGACAGAATGGTACGGTTTCCACTGGAAAGTGGCGCGAGATCGAAGATCAACTTGGATTTCATAGGAGATGCGAAGGGATAATGGAGAGACATGTGGTGATCACGACATTCCTCTAGAGTATCGGTAATATTACGAAGTGTCAGTATAGCTCGGTCAGCCAATTCAATCATCCTGCTCTATAAACTGCAGGGCCGCAATGGATACTCTTGTGAGTACATGATTTATAGAGTCAAGTGTTTGATGCTTACCCAGAACACAACCGAGATTCAGCGCGGTATGGAAACGCAATGATGGCCGTTGAGCATATTTATGCTATCTGAGACTGCAGCTGGCTGTGCGTCGAAAATCGGAGCTGCGCAGCCCCCGATCTTGAACCGTATTACGGCCCTTATTTATACGCTGACTGCAAGTCTTCATATGTGCATAGGGTCGTCCCTGGATGCATTATGAGGCTCAAATTCAAGTACAACTTTTGAGTAATACATACTTTACGTAGTCGCTGCGCCGCCGATATTCGAGGAGCTCCTTGTTGTTTGCCTCGCGTGCGGGGGGATAGACGCCAAGAGCGCACTGGAAAGTGTCTCAAAATGTATGACTCATATTAACATACATTTCTTCTGCGAAGGTGTGCGACCCTGCCTGACAGTGAGTACTGAGTACTGTGGTGTCATAAGCAAACGCAGTCAGGCACATGGGAAGGGGTTCGAATCATTCCGAATTTCCGCAGCAGAAGAATTTACAGCATGGGCGCTTCTGAACCTGACACCGAGCAGCTGGGCCGGGTTGGCCCTTGGTGGTTGCATTGGACCATGTGCATGAAGTTCATCACTCTGCTTGTGGAGAGTTTGTCGAGATAAGTTTCTTTCAAGACGTCCTTCTAGATCCTTCTCCTGGTCAACTTCTTCGGACTTCACGTGCCTTCATTCAATGCTTGGCGCTGCTATTTAGTCGCATGTCTAGCACTGGTAAAAGTCACTAGCCAGCACTTAGCATATCGAGGCTCAGAGTCGGGTAATATTGCCATTCTTTGGGTTGCCCTGTTGGTCAGTAGTTGCACTCGTCAGGCAAATTGGCTGTAGTAACAAGTCATGTTGCCCGAGACCTGCCACTGTTTTGGACATAACGACTCCTCTTGCAGCGAATTAGGAAGCACATGGTGGATCAATTCCTCTCGTTCCCAGCATTGCGATAACTTACAGAGAGCTCATAAGTTATTTGCGAGTCCTGTCCCGTGACGAGACAAGCATGCAACGATCCATGCGTATGATACTAATCAATCACACTGATGAGAAATAATCCATTTCCATCGCCGTCTCAATCGGCCGCTGTGGTAAAGTGTCATTTAGCCCATTTCCATCAACATTAATGCAACTACCAACCATGGTAGCCTCAACGGGTCGAGTGATACGTAGCACATCATCGTCGGGTTGTTTAAATACATTCTTCTGAGGTGCATGAAAGCTCTCGTCTTGTGACGCGCCCATGCACAGCTCCGGGCGGTACACGCCGTGGCGGTTGTGGAACTCGGAAGAATCAATATTGTCTGCGTTGGCCTGTAGGTAGTATCGTGCGTTCAGGAGTGCGATGTATGAATTGACAAATACTGGAAACGGTACCACTGGTTAGGACAGTTCTGAGAGAATGCTTTGCTCATACATTTTGCCACTAAAAATTCAACACCGAGGAAGATGAAGGTCTTCGGCATCGCTGCGCACTGTGTAAGACCCTTAGAGACGAGACAGACATTACAATGATTGGAACCTCACTGTGATGATAGCTATCAATGAGAATACACTGTACAGAATATAAGTCAAGGTAGAAGTAGGTGGAAGTCACTGGAAGAAGAATACCTTGTCACAAAGCCGGTATAGATGGTGTAACCCATGAGTTTTGTTAAGAAGGAATCGGTGCTAAGTACTCCACGTTAGTGTGTCAGGTCCCGACAGGGGAAGGACCATGCCTTACCTGGGGAACCCAGTACGGGAGGTAGCGAGGAGATAGCATAGTGATGATGCAATAAGAACATCAATCAAGAAAATCGTGCCTAACGTCGAGTATGTCGCCCATTCAATTTTAAGTAAATCCACGAACATGTGGGTTTGATATCTACTCGCTATCAGCACTTCGTAGAGTTACGGGGTATGCTGTTTCGCTCACGTTCCCCAAAGAAGGGCTGTTATTGGGTAAAAAAATATGAACCAGCAACAAGAGTAACATGTGAGCCGTCCTCACCGGTGCCAACACCTGAAGATTTTTTTTCAAGACCGAGCGAGGAGCGTTTCTAGGTGACAGACCCACCTGAAGCCAGGACCACAATTATGCCCTACACAATAGTGGATCGACAGAATGAAATGACATATTATGTGAATACCAATCGTAAACCCACCACTGTTATAGGGAGAGTTCTTGATCGGCCCTTGCTGACTACGTTCATCACATTAGTCGTGGCAAATGCATTCGTTGGGTGAACAAATACCTATCCATATGCGATGAACATATAGGCTACGAACAAAGACAGCATTACGTGTTGCACATAACACCGCACACATCGAACGTACATATGTACCCCCCAAATGACGAGCATCTGTGAAGTGCATGTCTAGGACGGATCACGGAGCTTAGGAATTACGACTTACGTCGACTATGACCTGAAGCTGCACGAGTTCATCAATATGCTAGGAGAGGCTACTCGGAGGACCGAAGTAGTAACTCACTTTGGCACTCCATACAACTTCCGGGAGTGCAGCAATGTTCGCGTAGTTGGTCACTAAATAATAATAGACGCAATGGACGATCAAGGCCAAGTGCAGAGCATCAAGTGTCCTAAAATGGCAGGGTGTAAATGCGTGATCTCGACATGCTCGATAATTGCAACTCGAAGTGATTCCTACCAAAGCCAGATCACCTGAAACAATTTTAAGAATAGAACTAAGAAGATAACATAGACGTACAACCAGCTTATAGAATGTCATCCCTGTGCCTATGTGTCTGAAAGTAGATGAAAACTTGAACATTTGTTACGCCAAATAGGCTGTTCCGTGATATTAAGTTACGACGACGGGAAACGCTCAGTTTCGACTGCATACTGGTGAGAAAATGGTGGACTAACATCGTTGCAAAGATAACCCCGATAAAAAGTGCCCCATACGTATTCCCGAGGTTGAGTTGTGGGATGACACCCTGCGTTGAAGAAGACATTGTTGACAAGGAAATTTTGTCAGCAACGCAGTAGTTCTCTCTTACTATATATCCCGCAGTGAGGCTATAGAGCTATAACGCATGATTTTCGGTTAAGATCAACTTCTTTGTGATGCCATCACGGCCTGGCAGAGCGCCGATACGTTGGCTGCACATTCATATTAGGTGATTGGCATAGCCCCCCGAGGAAGCAGGGAATCCTTGACATTTCAAAGTTCAGAACTCATAAGCTTGGGGGAGGTCATAAAGGGTCATGATGTACGATGCATAATATGCATGATGTGACGGACTCGCCTGTACATGAGTTTTGCGGCACGTCGTCACCAACCAGGAAAGATTCAAAGTTTCTGTGCGAACGATCCTGAGGACGCCCCGGGCCCCCACTGATACCATCACCGCTGATTAACTAAAGAACTGAAGCTCCGGCTCGTATTCTAGGTTTGAGTGACTCCACAACAGTTGAATTGAGTATGTAGCACTGAGTGAGATGTAGGTGAGCGTGTCTGCTCCCACACCTCTCAGAACTACCGTTCTTTCTCCGCTGCGCACCAGGACCCAACTCATGAATATCTTATCACCTCTGAAGATCTGACGGGCCTCCCTCCGACCTGCCACCTCCATTACGTGCCCAGTGCTGCTCCTCGCGTATGCTCAACGATGTCTTGCAAAAAGTTCCACCTCACATCTGGTCATGTCCCGCCAGCAAGGTCACTGTATCATTGGCTATATGGATATTGATCTCTTCTTCTCCCTGCTCGTCATTTGTCGGAATACAGCGAAATACCTATACATATTGGTGTCCAGCACATTCTCTTCTACCAATTATGTGCCTGTTCCTTGCAGCTTGACACGAGAGGCACCATATCGTCATTTTCGCGACACGCTACGCTCGTGTCAGTTTGTATTTGTGCACTGCTCTGCCTTCGAACCCATTCGTCGTGCTCATACACGTAACACAACAGTTGTACGACGAAACATCCGAGTTCTTCGAGGGCGAAACCATAAACACATGGAACGTGTTCATCCCGGCTATCGAGCACTTATTCTACGACGACCAGGGGCTACTTATGGCCGCAATATCAAACATCATTTATGTGGGTGTTCTTGTTCCCTACGAAACTCCATGGAACCCGTGGGAGCCCGTGGGTCATCGGAAACTGAACCGTTCCAACGGTTTGCGCATGCATGGCATGTGCGGAGCATGCGTCTCGCCGGTAGAAATTGGGGTAAATATAGATGGCATGCCAAATGTTCCGTTCGATGAAAGTGCCATTCTCCCAACCTTAAGTAACTCCGTACTTTCTCACTAATTCTGCTTGTGTACTGCTGTTCGGCCGTACTTGCGCGATGATTCTTTTGAGCCATCGAGGTATTTACATACCTGGTCGCATTTTTTTAATTGCCCGGTACCATGTCCATATGTTCATGTTTTAAAGTGTGCTTAAGGATAGAGTGAGCTTAAGGTTCCAACAACTCGGAGTGCAAAGATTATAAAGTCAAGTATGGCAAACCCAACGATGCGGGAACTTGTTGTGTGCGAGGGAAATACGGCATAATTCACGTCGCCAGAGTATCTGGAATCCCCGAGGAAGTTCAGGTAGCTGCTAACAACTTGATGAGCCCAGAACCAACAAAGGTAGATGTAGTCGTATATGCGTTCTTTTCAAATTACATACATGTGTTATATGGAACTAGGTGCTATTATAGGCTCCACAGACGACATCGTCGAGGGTATACTATTTCAGACGTGTAACTGGGTTTAGAGTCCACACATACAAGGAGACAAATAAATAAAAAGATGCTGAAAACAAACCTACGGGAGATACTATGAAAAGTTCTGCCCTGTTGGTTTTTCTATTGTACTGCCCTTTATTGGACGGGTTGGGCGTCCGCAAGGGGGTGGTCGTACGGAGAGCACATGCGGTGGCGGCGGCTTTTCGCTGTAGCATATGGTGATTGCCATCTTTCTGGCTTGTGTACGGGTCTGCGGTATTTGCAGTTCAGGCGGTATTCTTTATAACTCTCCACTCTCAGATCACAGATGGGGCTCTTTTGTAAAAAGGACGTCAAGGACATTAAGCGAGCGAGATAAAATGTGACCTACCCTTGGGGATATGACACATGTTGTCGACTCGGGGTGCGTGGTCTTCGACGACCAGTCGCCTCGCCGACTCGCAGCTGGACTACAATGTTGCATGTCATCTACGCAGCACAGAGCTTGACAAGCGGAGCCAGACGAGAGGTCTACCACCTCTTCCCAGTTGCGGCATATCGACCAAACTTGTGAGGCCAAGGGGACTTAGATGTCTCTCACCCAACTCATCTGCGGTAGGAATATCCACCAACTTGAAGCTCGAGACATCAGCTGGATGTCTATCGCCTCACGCGTAACACAGAACATCCATTGACTTCCTAAAGCAAGCCACGGAGCTCCTGAAGACAGCCATCTACAAAGGTTTTCATGAATTGTAGGATGATGCGATACGACGCCTGCGTAGTAACCTGAGCCTGACGAAATGATCATAAGCATAGGAAAGAGGGACTTACGTTCGAGTAGAAGGTCTGCCGCATGGAGTGATGTAACAAAGCAGATTAACCCCAACATTATGTATGATTCGATCCGTAGAAAGGCAGCTGCAGTCAATCCAAAATGACTGAGAAGTGCCTTGTATACATCCGGAACCTCGACGGATGATACCTCACTAATGATGAGGAGATGTACGATGATCAGGCAAATCATCAACACGAGCTTTCCGATTGGCGCAACTTGAAGCATCCTGCTTCATGCACTGCGGGGCCACGGTGTACTGCAATGCGTGCTTTCGTGAGTGCATGATTTATAGAATCAAGTTTGGTGCTTACTTAGAACACAACCGAGATGCAGCGCAGTATAGAAATGCAACAATGACTTCTCGCATCTTTAATCTGCGACTGGCCCGGATCTGGCAGACTGGCTGTAGACGCCAGCTTGAGATTACGGTGACCGTAAATTGTGGAGCTGTGCAGCCATTGTTCTTGAACCGTATTAGTAGGGTCGTACCCGGATGCAATGATGCTGAAATTTGGTTGGGCGGTCACTTGGCAAGAGCTTGCGGCAGAAGCTCGCCCACCGTGACTGGGCCCATCAGTGTTTGGACCCGTCGAAAAACTATCGTTGAACGATCCCTGTTTGGTATAGTCTCGGACTTCTAGTCATCTCCACCAATGAGAGCGCTCGCTTAAATAAGCTAGGGAAAGCTTCAAATTGTCAACGTAAAGAGAGGCCTCTCACAGATGAAGTACTGCCACTATCTACTTCTATCTGCCACCTCAACGTGCAAAAACAGGTCCAAGCCCAGATCTGATCGGACAACCCAGTTCAATCCTGCATCAAAATTCCGAAACTATGGAACTCAAAGTATACAGCATTTGGCCCGGGTGCCTCCGGGTTTAATGCTGAGTGCTGAGCAGCTAGTCGTCACACAACATGTCCTCTAGTCTTCCAACGTTCCACCAGTCAGGTAGACCTAGCCCAGTCAATGAATCCGGCGTTCGCAATGTTATATCATCTTCTGATGGGTGTTTCAGCCTCAGCCCCATGTCCGCCGATGGAGTTCAAGCACAGAGATACACAGGCAACAGAGATACTATGTAGGTCGGCGCTGAAGATGGTAGACCATATCTGACTGCTGACACAGCCCGAGAAACACTAGGGATTACAACATCCCGCCAATGATCACGGATCCTATCAAGTAACACATTTCATATCGCCACTGTAGTATCTTATGTATATGTTTTAGGAGACCAGTTCCTCCTGCATGGGAAGTGCATGTTCATCCTGAAGGCTGCCTCTACTACTGTTATGAGAGCGTGGTGGATTTTGACGAGTATTCACGGAAAATTCGCGTTATGACTCAGGCAGATCTCGCTCGTAACGGGGTTGCTGAGACAATCGAGAACCTGGCAAAGCTTGCCTATGACCGTGCTTGTCACTATTCTTCTTTTCCGGTGAACGTGGACCTCGTTGTGGAACTTATGGATGAGGGGGAAACCATTACAGGAGGGTATTACTTCGTGCACCGCGATAATAGATGTCTATTCTGGCTGCAGAACTTCGATGCCACTGTCATCTTGCGGGAATGTAGTGGGGTCACTGAACTTTCTCATAAGCGTCGGTTGTTGGGTGTGCTCATTTTTTGCCGTGTCTGATGAACATATGCAGGAATCGAGTTGGAGGCCCAGTACTGGTACGCACTACAGCAGCTTGTGAGTAAACTCAATTGCATGCACCAAAATTTATTGTATTGATCAACTCAGTCGAGGCATGGTGCCTGCTCACACGAGTAGGAAGCACATCGATCTGTTTCCTCACGCAAGTGCTCTCGACTCTCAGGTCCTTCGAGAATTGCAGCAGATAATCCGTTTTGCGATAAGTGGTAAGAATTTTACCACGCGGATCTTATACGAAAGCTCCATTCCACACTTCAGATTGCATGACCTCTGAGGTGTCGGCGGTTTGTGCTTTGAGCATGGATGTCCTCAAGAATACTCTGGACCTAATCAAAGATGTGGACGGTAGGTCACACCAACTCCCGAGATGATGAAACTCATCGCATATCAAGTGGAGGACAATTGCATTCAATCGGCATATGATAAATGTTTCATTGGTAAATATTCATGTCCTGTGTTGGTAAATCGACACTGATGACTGTGTAACCCTCAGCCAGGATGATGAATCATTTTAGTACGTGGCCTGATTCTTGTTGAGTATGTTTACCACATCATGCACCAGAACACTGTCAATACCTCAATTACTATGGGCAGAAGGGTGCGCGGCTCTCTCGTGACCAGACTGTACACGGCGACACCTACGAGCAGCGTTCCATTATGATAACATGTCTTGCACCCTTGCTCTTCAATGCCCCCTACGAGCACGTCTACTCTCTTCACAAACTCTACGTTGACTCTATTGTCAATTACATCGACTGGCGCACCTTCGTTCAGAAGCTGAATGCTGAGATGCAGGATTTCAATTTGCTCGTAAGCTCCTCCCCTTTAGCGACCGTGAGTTAGGTTGACATGTCAGTGATCAGGCGACGGTGCTCTTGAGTGTGAATGTTGGGTTTTTGGGGATTAAGGACGTCGATAGTGGTGCCGGATCTTCCTTGTCACAGGTCGCGAGCTATGTGTCTGTGATATCAAGCTTTGGGAGCATGCTACTCGGTGTGAAGCTCGCGAGACAAAGCTACGCTCAAGGTCCAGATATGGTTGATAACGCGGTGCGTCTTTTGAACGAGTAACTTAGTTGCCGTCTTCAACAATGAATTCAATTTAGCAAGCGCACCTGGAGAGTTTAGTGCACCCCAAGCATGGCCTCGAAACGCTTGCAATCATATACAGCCTTCCGTACGCGCTACTTATGTGGGGGTACGTCCGATCACACTTTCCCTTGTCAAATTCAAAGTTACTCACTACTGCTGATAGTATGATATTTTTCGTGCTCGCTTTTTTCACTGAATGTTTCAGTCATTCGGGTGCGGTTCCCTCTGTCCCTGTGGGTGTCGCAGCGCTTACTGTGTTGGTGCTTGTTGCGTGGTCTTGTTACACGTTGGGAGATTCAAATTTCAGCACGGAGTGTGGGCACTTATCTGGCAGCGTGCTTACGGCAGCGAAGTGGATCAAGGATCTGCACAGAAGGATTATGGCGGTGGTGCGCTCGTTTTTCGCTCATGCACGAGAGCTTGATTGTCTGCACTTTGCGCCCGCATAGCCTTCCGTGTTATGGTGGGTTAACATTCAATGGACACTCTAAAGTCATCACTATCTCACACATATTTATACCAAACTGAGGTGATGGGCTTTCTGGACATAAGTAATACTCTCTATACGAAATTTTGAAGGCCTCTGCTTTGTGTCAATAGTTCTTGTTTCGCTTACATCGCTATCTTGCAAATTTCGTTGATATTGAGGTCTCGACTTGAAGGCCAACGATTCAGATTTAGCTGTATCATACACCGTCTACTCTAAATCTCAATGACCTCTAGCTCATCCAACTTATTCTGGATAAACAATGACTACGTCGCACTTCCTTGGGAAATAGGAAGAACCTACTGTGTCGATGTTTTCCTTGAACAAGTAAATCTTGTCTTTATCGAGCCATATCTCGATGACCTCGCCATAACTGAACCCTCTATTCGAAACGAACTCGACATAGGGCAAGGATGTTGTTAGAGTCTGTCTTGACTGGCTGGTTTCTACCGTAGACGGCTCATTTACCAATCTTCCTAGGCCTTGCTGGTAGTGCTTAACAGCTAATGGGCTGAAGTCCATCAAATGCAACCTGTACTCCGCGGCAATATCGAATGCATCTAATGCCGCGCCGGCTGCAGGGAATGCGTACAGGGCTCTGTTCCCACTGACACCAAGTCTGCATGGAAATTCGTGCGGGAAAACACGAGTATTTGAAGGACCCCAATCTTCCCATGGTATTGGCACTGTAATTCCTTGGAAGTCAGGCTCGAAGAAAATCCTGGTGGAAACGACGAAGTCGAGACTTGAAGGGATGACAAGGGCTAATAGTCGATTTTTAGGATCTGACGTCCACATCGCTTGTATCTGCGGGTATGAGCTACGTGCGATATCGTTCGTCGGAGTGAAGCACCGTATGTCCATCGTTGATACAGGCAACATGAACGACGCCAGTAATTGCGGTTCCCGGGACATATCCTCAATTGAATAGAGCTTTAAACTGTCGCTGACAATCAAAAATCTGTCGTTTCCGAGAAAACAAAAGTCCATTGGATAGTAAGAATCTTGATTTGTTATTGGGCTACTGAGGACACTCTAGATCGAGTGTCAACTGTTAAGTCTATCAAGTGATTCTGACTAAGGCTCACATTGGACGTCGTCGAGTGTTGCCAGTCCCAAATCTGCAACCACCATATAGACTTAAATAAAGGCTCGTCTGTTTCATCAAACAATGGTAGGGTGCGCCGGAAAGCGATATGCCTCCCAAAAACCGCGAGTTTCAAACTCTGTGTTAGAAAGTTATCAGGCAGGCACAACTCGGACAGAAACAGTGTCCGTCCCGCAGCTTGCGGGTGGGTACCATCTCCATCCAGGGTCACAAGGTCGATATAGAACTTCTCATCAGACGGGAAACTATCATCTCTAATGGCATAGACGATGGCGAGTAGGTTTTGCGCTGGGTCCATATAGATATCGATGTTGTTTTGGTTAGGAACTGAGCAAAGCGATCCCGGAGAGAAATCACGCTCGATAGTTTGCTGTGAGGGCTTCGGTAGTATTGGAAAGATCTTGACCGACTCTATAAATGGGTTCCAGAAGCAGGCATGCCCATCGGCGATGAACGTTTTTGTTGTTTCATAGAATTGTTTTTGTATAGAGATTGTTTTAAAAGAGCGCTCGATGTCAAACTTGAACCATGCGTAGGCTTTGTCCCTCAGGAGTTGTAGACGCTTAGAAACACAAATGTAGTTGTTGGATACAGGGAGCAGTTGTTGGCCACCGAGTTCAGTGATGTACTGAAGCTCGGAAGATGACATGTATGTCTGACGAAGGGCCTTACATAGCTGCCAAATGATCGTCAGTATCAAAGTTTATCTAAGACGATCAACACCGATCAGTAATTTGATAGCGGCTCACGGATGTACAACGAAGAATATCTCGCCAAGGAAGGAAGCTCAGAATATAAGACCGGAGTTCTTCGGGAAGAGACAGTAACCCTGTTTTGCGTCTCATTTCCTTCTCAGCTCTGAGCTTGGTCCGTCGTCTAATAGGTTGGGACTCGAAGAACTAACCGAAGCTTAAGTCGGTTGCCAAACACGATAACGAGTAGTAGCCTGAGTCTTGAGAGTAGTAGAGTTCCAAAAAAAGATGTGATTCAGAGCTTACTGAATAAGTGACACATTGTCGAGACCACTCTGCTTAAATACTTTCAGGAAACGAACAGACAAAGATTAAGACTGTAGCGGCGCCATGATTCAGTCAAAGCATGGACAAAGGTACTTAGCTCGATTTTGAGGTTGTATGTAGTGAGGTTGTACATAGCAAAACTTACCCGAACAATGATGTTAGTGTGACTGATCAAAGAGGTGTGATTACAAGGAATTTAGGCTGAAAGGTGTAGTCAGCCAATCATTTTGGTTCATCTGAGTCATTCATCGTAATTAGTATTCGACTGTGAATATTCAGCGACATGGCCAATCCGCTTGACGTGCCGCCCTACCTCCTCCAACCACTCATCCCTAGCATCACTGCGGGGACTGTCACTTGCGCGCAGGCCTTTGGTGCGTGAACGACCATAGCCATAGACGACCATTTTCTTGCGTTCAACCTCCTTGGTCTCCCTAATCATTAATCTAGATTCAAGAACCAGTGCTAACGCCAAGTGCAGGGACCGAAATATACGTAGGCTGCTCGAATGGCGAGCTCCTGCGCTACTCTATCCATCCAGACGCAGATCCCACTAAGGTCGGTGTCAATGTGTGCAACATCCTTTCATTATCCTTCAGATGTTATGATTTTTCTATTTTCAACTCTCAGTTGTTCTTTTGTCTTATCTCGCTACTCTCCTTACTCAAATCTGCGACACCACGCTAACCTAGCCCAGCTAGCCACTTACACTCTCCTCTCGCAACAAAGCCTCCCTTCGGGCAAGCAGATCGACGAGCTCATCCTCGTACCCTGCATTGCCAGGGCGTTAATATTATGTGGTGCGTAGCATAATCTTCATGTTTGAGTGCTTGGTTTATGGTGTACGGCTTATTGCGTCGTAAAACTTTAAGATGCTGTCTGCACTACGTCATACTTTTTCTTGACATCTGCGTAAATCCCCGAGCACATATTGATATACCTTTGCAGATCGCCAAGTTCACATATATACCCTCCCTTCGCTTGATCTCGTTCCGAACATCAAACCCATCCGCCATGTTGAAGCTCTCGCAGTCGACCATAATCATCTTCAGCGCCCCGCCGCCACCTCCCTTACCACCAGAGCCACTTCCATGTCAACAAATTTTCCTACCGACCGAGGGAAAAATGATGCTATCGAGATGTGCGTGATAAAGCGCAACAATATCGCAATGTTTAGCTTGGGCGAGGAGAAGTTAACATATACGAAGGTTGGTTTCATTGTTCTTTTACACTTTCATTCTTTTTCTGTTCAGTTGACGTCCGTTCGCCCGTAGGATATTCCCTTCCGAACTGAAGCTCCCCGTGCTCGGCGTTCAGGGCATCATCTGTGCATTGCAACCGCAGATCTTTACAGTATAATCGATCTTGCGAGCGCGCAGATGTTTGAGCTACTCCCGGTGACCCAGGTCCAAGGCACAGAGGGGTAAGACATTATCTGTCTCCTTATTGACTCTGACTGACCCTGACCTTGTCCTCGCGGCTGAAAGTACGATTAAACCACATATCCTCGTGATATCTCCGTCTGAGTTCCTTATACTGAGCTGGACGGGCGGGAGCACACTTGGTGTGTTCATTACCGGTGAGGGTGATCCTACGCGTGGAACACTTCAGTGGCCAGCGCATCCGGTGTCCATTTGTAAGTGTCATCTCTTATACGAACTTCATTTCGTCTTGCTGCTTCAGCTCCTCTGGCTCGCCAACACTTGTCGACTTTCTGAGCGATGTATAAATCACTTCCATCAGTTCTTGAATGTTTTTCTCGTTCACATTCGTGACTTGTCTCGTCGTTGTGCTTCCCTCGCGAAGTTCTAAGACTAATAACTACGAATGAATTTACCTAGGCCTCGACTATCCCTACCTAACGACACTTCTTCCAAACGGCACAATCGAAGTGCACAGTGTTGAAACGCAGGCGCTTATCCAAACCATCTCTGCGCCCGATTTTAACGAAGGAAGGAGACCGGGCTTGGTCTCGTGCCTCGCTGGTTATGCAGCGCCCACCTCCGAGCGTGTGGACAAGATGAGGAAGGTGAAAGTTGGGCTGGTGCGTGGTGGAAATGCGGAGCTGAAGTCGGGCGATGAGGAGGTCCTTCAAGGTCATGAAGAGAAACTGGAGGAAGTTGAGAAAGAGAAAGATACAGAAGTCCCAAGTTTGTCTATATGACCGACCTGATGGGTGTACGTTTTGCGTGCTTTTGACTATCATATCGTTTTTCACCATTCGTGTAAGTAGCACAATTTGTGGTATCCCGGACGCTTCCTCATGCCGCTTCAATTCTTCCAATTGTACCTGTATGATATGGTGTAACGCTACATGGCCTAGAAGACACAACAGACGTCGGCGTCCTCGAGACATTGATGATGCTCGCAACGATCCATGTAATGTCCGTTAGAGTCGCGGTTGCATTCAATAGCCTCGTACCTCCTGCAGGCCCCATAGCGGCATCCGCGCTCTAGCAGAAAAGTAACGGTGACTAAAAAAATGCCATGCGACTCGTTACCTGACACTCGAAATAAAAGTGATCGTCCGCCCCTCAATTGTGTAGTCCGTGAATACGTCCCTTGCGAAGGAGTCGGGGTGCTACCAAATATTCACTGGTACATCTTGGACCCGCAAAACCCAACCAACAAATACTTGCAACGCACTGCGCTGCGCACCCCACATGCGAGGATGTGTTAGTCATGGCTGGGTATGAAGTACCCACCTTCAGTACACCAGGGACTCCAAGGCACTCGCCATGCAAAATCTTCTACAGTTCGCAATTTGGAGTCAGGTCATACGACTGCTCGCTGCCGAACATTTCAAGCGCTGTCAGATAGAAAGAGAGCTTCTTACCTGTCTCGTCACTTCACATTCCAAATATCCGCGGTCAAAGACCTTTTTAAACCACGAGATTATGAGAGATAAACTTCCATTACGCCATGCCCTGTGGCTAATACTTAGTAGCGAGTGCATGTCTAAAGTTTCAGCGTGTCCACTGGATGTCCACGAAATGTATTGAGTGACTTCAATTCACGTGAGCACATCGCGTCCTTTGTGTATGTCTGTTTGTACACGACGCGACGCCGACATGATAAGTACATCACACTTCCTTCGCCAGCCCAACAGCTAACAACCCGCAACCGAAGACTATTTTCACATCTGCTATTCCTCCGCCATCCTTGCAAGTCAATTGCTATTCTCATATCCTAATTACAGCAATGCCTCATTTCTCTGGCGTGCACGTTGCCCCGGAAGTTCCAGAGGACGTGATACACGATTCATACACAGAGCTCTCTCTATCTGAAGAGCCAGACACTTTGATCTCTCCGCCACGCTCTCCTAGTAGACTCGACTTCTTTCATGAAGAAGAAGACATTCTCAATTACTCTGAATCAGACGTAGACGCAGAACCACCGATTTCAAGGGTCAAGTGGACACGCGGCTTCTTTCGTAGCGGCCAGGCACGTGCGAAGTTCATGGAGGACGACGACGACGATGCGCCTTTCGTTGCTCTGCCAATCCTTTACGCGAATGAACACAGCACAAATTCCCAGACAAGCTTAGAAAACGAGCCCCCATCCGCCCCACCACCACTTCGGGCAGTCACCATAGAGCCTTTTGCACCAGAGCCTGTGCGCCATGCTACGCTTTCACAAGAGCCAAAGGTGCAGATTCCTACGCCTGTGTCACGTATCCACACGCAGCGGCTGAACTATCCTCACCACGGATTTTCACGGAGTGCCTTTTTGCATCGAAAGTCTTTCTGGACAGCACGCCATGACGAATGGCTGGAATGGCAGGCCAAAGAAGTGAAACGGCGGGCAGACCACGGTATATGCGCACAAGACCCTCGAGGCGCGTATACCGGCATCATGCTTTCAGGCGCTCAGGAAGTCTCAGGGCCGCTATCGCAATTCCGCGCACCTCCATCCGGCTTGGAGCGTGACTTTGAGGGGTATGCATCGAGAGACTTTGCCCAGGACTTGAACTCGTCGATCTACCCTCGTGTGGGCGACATCTCCGCGCTCCGTGATCCATACTCTGCCAATGTCGACCGGTGCTTCTTCAAGTTTCCGCTGTGGACTATCCACAAGACGCTCTACGTGTTTGACATGCATCAAAGGGCTGTCCCTATTTCCGAACATATGCAAGGTTCTGCATCTTCAGAGAGCCTGCAGTCTTCGACTGGTTCAACGACATGCGGTGATGAGGATATGACCCTTGTTGCTGATGACGAAACACTTTTCGAGAAGAAAACGCTGGAAACTGGGGCTCATCATGGATCTCCACTACCTGGAACTCCAAAAGGTTCCCCGCCTTGTGCATGGGAGACTAACCGCGCTTGGGAGATGAGCTGGTATGCTCGCTGGGAGCTACTCATTGGTCTTGTACAGCGTGACCAAGCCCTCCGCCAGGCTGCACCGCTTTCACCGTTGATAACTCCCTCCGGATCCGTAGATGATGAGGTTCCACCGCCAGAAGAACTCCTGAAACCACTCACCCCAGAAGCTCCCACACCAATTTTCCACTTCGCTGGCGAAGACGGAGAGGGGGACAGCGGAGACGAAGAAGACGACTATGGCACCCTGGTCACAAACCCGATCTACAACAAATCGTTCGAGGAAGGATATCATCGTGCGGTACACTTTTTCACCAAAGATCGGGAGTTGAAGAGAGAGCGTCGGTTGCGAACAGTGTCTGGGTAGAAAGGAGGATTAGTCGTCAGCGTCGAAGTCCACGCGTATGTAAATATTTCACTTATATACAGCTCCCTAGTTTTGTCGTTTGTGAGCTATGCTATGTCCCGATATCGTGATAAGTTCCATAACGTGAATGGAAAATTTATGGAAAAGGCGTCTCTGATCGCGTTGAAGCTTCAATAACTAACTTTTTTTTTTGGTTTTACATGATATGCTGGTTCCAAGGTACACTCATGGCGTAGTCATCTCTTATCAGCTCCCGATTTTAACCACCCGAACTTGCTGAACTTCGGAAGTGTGGGACAGATTTTATCATATCGCATCTAACACAAAAACGAGAACACGCGAATAGCAAAGATATATCAAAATGCGGGTATACGCGACATTCTTATCCGCCCCTCGTTACGATTTCCAGTCCACCTTCTTCTGAGTACTTTGACCACCCCGACCTACGAAGCCCCAACCAATCTGGTTAGCTACCTTGATCGCGACGCCAAGGTCTGACGCGAATCTGCCAACGCGTCGTCAGATCAATTAACTTATCTCACGATGAATATACACTCACGCCCAAACAGTTGCTGGGTTCTTTTGGAACTGTCGTCCAACAAGGACAACATCAGCTTGACCTTTGTCAAGCACTTCTTGGGCGATCTTGCCATCGGTGATTGCGCCGACAGACCCAACGACAAGCTTGTCCCCAACAGCTTGCTTGACAGCTTGTGCGAACGGTGCTTGGTATGCCGGACCAGATTTCGTGATGGCTTTCGGGTGACTACCACCGCTGGAGACATCGAGGAAGTCAACGCCATGCTCAGCAAGAATACCAGCGAGTTTGACGGTATCTTCGACACGCCAGGACGGTTCATTTGGAAGGGCTTCTTCGAGCCATTCGGTCGCAGAAACCCTACAAGGCATCAGATCGAGCAAGAACACATCATGGACTGAAACCTACCTCAGGAAGAGTGGCATGTCTTCAGGGATGACTTCACGGATAGCATCTACGACCTCGAGAGTTAGACGGATGCGGTTCTCGAAGCTCCCGCCGTATTCATCCGTGCGCTTGTTGCTGACAGGACTCAAGAAAGAGAAAAGCAGATAACCATGTGCGTTGTGAATCTCAATGATGTCAATGCCAGCTTTCAATGCTCTCTTCGTAGATTCCACAAATGCGACGACGACGGCCTGAATCTGCGCCTTCGATAGCTCCTTAGGCACCGGGAAGGTGTCATTGTATGGAACCGTGGAAGGCGACCATACATTTTCTGGCCATCCACCCACGTTCTCAGTTGCTGCAAGACCACCACCACGTAACCATGGTGCAACGGTGGATGCTTTTCGGCCCGCATGGGCAAGCTGAATGGCAACCTTCTGGTTTTATGAATGGGCAAACTCGACTATCTTGCGGAGGGGCTCGATTTGGCTGTCTTTCCAGAGGCCTGAATCTTCAGGGGTGATGCGACCCTCTGGGAGGATTGCTGTGGCTTCGATTATTGAGAGACCAGGGCCCCGTGTGAAGATGCCACCCACTGGATACCATGAGTAATACTTCCCTGATGCTTGATAATCATAGACTTACGGTGCGCCATATGCCAAGACGTGAGATGACCGTCATCTGCAGAATATTGACACAGTGGAGATAGCTGCATGAAACTGACGTGACGCCACCATCACACTGACGATCAAGATAACAACTCACGAAGATACGATTGTGGAATGTTGTCCCTCTAATCTTGATGGGCTGGAATAGTTTTGGTAAAGGAGTTCCATCGGGCTGGGGGTCGAATGCTGTGCCTGCCGCAGGAACCTGCGCAGGGGTAAAGTATGGGATGGCGGGTGCGGGCTTATTCGCTGGAGGTTGCATGTCGAGGGCTAATCAGGTTGTGCGGAACGCCACCATATCTTCGAAGCTATATATACCCATATTCTTATCTCGGGCTGATGTCGCAATCCCACTGGATTATTCAGCGTATTAGTGAGATGAAACAGTAGGAGGGATGCTGACGATAGCAAGAATCTTCCAGCAACATGCATATAATGATTGCGGTGGCTACAAATACAGCAAACAACTACCTTGCCAGGTAAACTTGGGAGAGGTCAAACTAACATTGGAAACTGCATACCAAGACACATCAATGACGACAGTCGCATCCCTTCATCTGCGTCCATTTCAACCAGCTCGGTAGCAAGTGGAGATCATGGATACCGGGGAGGACGACACTCCACAAAGGAGTTCAAGAAGCAAAAAAAATTGTAAGAACCAGCCCAAGAGTAGTCTGAATCGAGTTTCACGATCCATGAAGGATGCGCGAGCCACGAGGTGAACTCAAGGACAAACTGGCCCATCGCATAATATCCCTCGTACGCAAGGATAGGTACAACATAGCAGTGTGTAATCGTCTCCAGCCGTAAGCGGCTCACGAAGCTCAGCGGATACGCTGGAAGCGGGCGAGCGAAGGATGCTCGCCGAAAGAGGTAGGGATACCTGCACTGGCAGCAGTCTGCATGTGCAACAGGACTCAGGAGCAGATCCTAGAGTGGACGAAAGAACATCATCTAGTGAATTAGATGGGAGGAGTAAGCCGCGGCAAGGGCCCATGTAGTGAGCGTCCCGAGACCTCTCAATAATGGACCCTGAGCGCCTTCTTGACAGGCGCATGCGCGATAGGACTACTAAACGATAGATACAAGCTTGCCCGATCCCCGCAACACTTTCAAAGCTTTCATTTTTGCCCTTCTCTGCTGTAACAGGATGTTGGGGAAATAAAAATGAAGCTGCTTTTCTGGTACGTCGCGCGGCTGATTACAGCCGGGCTCCGCTAGGGCCAATCAAGGGGGATTTGAATGCTCAGACCTTAGCCCGCTCAGAAATGTGGATGCGTGAAACAACCTGTACGAGATGAGCATCCGTGGCCTTCGAGCTGGTTGAGGAAAGGAGAGTTTCGGAGTCCGTTTGGGTTATAACGAACTACATTAAAACTCAGCGCTTCACAGAGACTATGTGTGCCATAAGTACACAAGCCTGACTCGAGCAAGCTCAGTAAGATGCCTCCACTCGGTGCACATGGAAGCAAACCAACGGCGGATCATGGTATATGCCCATAAGGGATACTAACTCAAGATTGGAGCAGCGTCGTCGGATCTTGGGATGGTCCGAAAGATTTTTCCCTAGAACTGTGGCATGTTTCTGCCAGTGCAGAAAAGAACATAAGGCTGACACGGACGTGCTACAACCAAAGACCGTGATGGTCAGCCCGTTCGTTCTGGCGTCTACACTAAGCATAGTGAGCTAGACCGCAATTCTAGCATTAGGTAGTATAAGAAATGTCTCTCAGTCACTGTCGGAAGACTGTAACATGCTGACTGCAGGTGGTGGGCGCGTCGGCACATATTCACAGCGACAGCGGGCGGCACGATGCTTTGCAAATTGCAATATAGAGTTTAAACTCCGCTCGGATCAGCCGCACTTGCCGACGGGCCCTGCAGAGGCCCCCAGAGGCTGGTCCAGAGTCTCACCCCAGAAACTGGCCCCACAAATCCGGAACGGTGGCATCAGATATCAATATTCAACTGCGCGACTCCGACTGAACATGGTTCAGATTAGGGTTCGGGGAATTTGGGGTGGGCTAATTTGCCTGGCTAATTTGCCTTGCTAATTTACCGTGAATGACAGGGTAAAATTCAGACCCTCAAAAACCAGGTGTCAATTTGGGTCAATTTGGGTCCAGTGGTTCAGTTCGGCTGGTTCGGCTGGACCAATGTAAAAAGCTTAATTTCTGAACACCCTGGCTCGTCATAGTCAAAATATATAAGTTGATTTGGTTGCCGACTCGGAAGATCACTGAGAATCCAAAGAATTGTGAAGTTCGAGTCGCAGAAATATTGTAAATATTGTCCTCCCCATCGCAAAGCTAAATGCAACAACATCTCAAGGATCAACTAGCTGAACTACGACTCTGTCTTGCAGCATTGCCAGCAGACATACCTATTCCAAAGGAGTCAAAGTATAAATTCTCGAACTTCAGCCCAGATGCTGAATGGGCTGCAGACATTGGCAAGGCTGCTGCTGTTACGGGAAAGCCCGGCTTTCCCAACAGTGCACTTGATAGGGTCAATCCCGTGTCCGCTTCATGGAGCACCAGGATGATGGAAGACTGAATGGAGGCTGTCCATCCAGAATGACTGACTGAAGTTTCAATAGTAGAAGCTAGAGTCGTATATCACAAGTGAAGATCAAGTTAGAGAATACATGGTCTAACTACTGTGGTATATATAGGTATCGTCCTATGAGTTCAGGGTAGGCTTGGGTAGCCAGAAAGCGTCCCAACTAGGTAAGCGTCTATGTGAGTCATAAGGACTCAGAGATAAGGGTACCGGTTCAACGGTAAGGGTCCAGGGTATGGTACCGGCACAGCGGTAGGTGTCCAAGTCAGATAACCCTATCTGTCATGATAAGCGATAGGATAAACAATAGTTAGTACCAGTGTATTGGTAGGGGTGATAAGGGAGAAGGGCGCAGCTTCTATTGATCCCAGTCTAGGTTCAGTCTAGAGCTGTCATGCTCCAACAGCTGTCATGCTGTGCTTTGCAGTTTAGTCATGTGCCGGTGATGTCATCTGTCACGTGTTGTGACGCGGTTGTGACAGCGATGTTTTGGCGGAGACGATAGGGGTCTGAGAGTCCCTGTAACAGCTGCTGTCAATCGAGAGCTAGAAGTCAGGTTGGGCAGTCGAGTTGATGGCCTGAAACTTGTTGAACGAGGCCCAGAGATGGAGGCCATAGTCCATGTTTTTGAAACATGGACTAAGAAATTTCCAGGTGATGTTATCCTGGAGAAATGGGTTGATGACACTCTCGAAGCTGCGCAGGGCCTCATTCTTGCCACTGGAAAAGCTGTGAGTCAAATCTTATTTTTCCCTCCAATAAAACAGACTTACTGATGGTACACTATGAAGTTGCCAGTCCTTGTCTCAGACTTGAGTTCTACAAAACAAAAGCCAATCAAAGTCAATCATACTCAGATACCCGGGAAATGAAAGCCCAAGGTTCAGAAGCTTGATACCCATATATTGTCAACCTTCGATGACGACCGGTACATC
Source organism: Suillus paluster (assembly GCF_016628075.1). Classification (NCBI taxonomy): domain Eukaryota; kingdom Fungi; phylum Basidiomycota; class Agaricomycetes; order Boletales; family Suillaceae; genus Suillus; species Suillus paluster. The sequence goes on from NW_024537569.1 coordinate 318,105, forward strand.
AGTGCTGGCGAAGACGATGACAGTCGAAAAGGTGGTGCCAAGATGCACCCACTGCTTCGCAAGATTTTGAAGCCTTGCCATTTAGCAAGTGGTCCCACTGGGGAAAAACTTGTTCGGTGCATTGCCAGCCATGGCTGTAACATCACCTGGTCATGGCCAAGAGCTCGGCAATGAATCATGAAGCATGCTGCCAATGAGTGTCCAAGTATGGCGAGGGAGTGGCGCAAAGAAGCCAGCGATTACATGGCTTCCAAAGCTGTACAAGGGAAGGGAAAAGGTGTGGTCCTAGAAGCAGGGTCAAAGTCGGACTCGGATTCGAATGACGTCATGGAGGTGGAAGACCGGCCAATGAAGAAACCAAGGATGGAGCTGCAGGTTGCATCATTCAACAAGAAGTATGTTACCGAAGGTCATAAAGCACTAAAGGTGAAAGGTGACCATGCACTCATGCTATTTTTGACGTGTACGGGAATCCCACCACATGTCATTGATTCGGATGAGTTCAAGGCTTTTTGTAGCATCCTGAATGCCAACTACAAGCCTGCCTCTGCAACGACTCTTGCTGATACACTAATTTCAAACGAATCTGCAAGAATCACAAAAACAATGTTCGACTATCTGAAAACACAACGTGATCTCACCATTACGTTTGATGGTGGAAAGATCCGGAAGCCCAAATTGTTCTACACTGTTCACGTCACCACTGCTGACAGGCAAACCCTTCTGCTTGAGCTCGATGACGCCTCAATGCTCAGTCACACAGCCCAATATATTGGAGAGTTGTTGGAGGGTGTAAGTCCAATTCGCTCGCACAAATGTAAAGCTCACCTTGATGTTGCAATAGGTCATTGCCGAAATCAGGCCCTACAACTTCTCCGGCTCATCATCGGATGACACTGGAAACACAAAAAACAGCCGCAGAGATTTGTCGGCAAAGCAGCCTTATATATTAAACCTCCAGGATGCATGTCATTTACTGTCACTGTGCTCCAAGCAAATATGCCAGCTGCCCGAATTCAAAGAGGTGAGTAATACTCATACTCATCAAGATTCAGGCCAATGACCATACCTGCAGGTCTCTGACCATCTTAGAAAGATTTTGGCTTTCATGGACAAGTCGGGCTATGCAATGGAGCACTTCAACTATCAACGTGGTGTTCTTAAAATTGGCCAGGGTCTAGAAAAAATCAGCAAAACTCGATTCGCAAACATTCATTGGTCTGCGGCCTCACTGCAATGCTGTTTGCCTGCAATGCAAGCCATAGTTAGCAATCTGAGTCTGGGGATCAATGTGAAGGTAAGATATGTACCATTTTGATACAAACCAAGAACTCACAAACATCTGTGCAGGGACGAAATCATTTATTTGAGGTGAACACCACAGATTCACTGATGTTTCAAGTTGCCCTAGCCAAGCTCATAGCAATTACGGGACCATACGCAAAGGCGATTCAGTGTCTGGAATCTGCACATACAACATGCGCAGACGTCTATCTGTACTGGCTTGCCATTGTTGCACAAATGGAACAACTCCTTCGAGGCAATACAATTCGACTGCTGGAAGAGACCAAATTGGCCATTTGTGCAATTACAAATGCACGGTGTGGGTACAACAAGTGCAGCGGAGAGAAATCGATCTACTACACAGTTGGGTCTTTGCTGCCTACTGCCTCACTTGAGAGCAAGCACGTTCGACCCTTAAGGGGATTGCTACTGGGGAATACTAGTCTCTGTCTAAAACAACCCTATAGGATGAAAGATCCGCAAAAGCGGATGAAACGGATAGGATGCGAAACGTATGGATTCGTCGGATGGAGCGGATGGCACTTGCGGATCAGACAGGATGCGAATCAAAGTCAAAGGAAGTTCATTAAAGGTTGGATGGATAGTGGGTATAAGTCAAAGCGACCTTCTGGTAAGGTGCAGGAAAAGTGGGAGGAAGTTACATGAAGTAAGTATTTTTCGAAACCCTCCATGCTTATAGGGTACAGTATTTTCAAGGAACATAGATACATAGGTAGCGAGTCTAGACCGTGCCATAAGCTATCCGAAAAATACTGGAGTGTGAGAGGATATGTCTGTGTTCAGTCAGTAACAAGAAAATGCGTGTGAGTACGTACCAATGAGGTAGAATGGACATGGACAGGACAGATGCGGCGGATGCGCGAGCTATAGGGGGAGATCCGAAGGTATCCGCATGTCGTCCGAAAAGCGGATGGGTATCGGATGGAATGGATAGGTGTCGGATGGATGCCTGATGCATCGGAAAAGTGGTGGATACAAGCCTAGCATAGGGATACTCCCTACAATGGTTCGATCAGATGATCAATGATGCACCAAACGATCCATATATCACAGCATTTTTCTTGCACCCAGGTAGGTGGACAACTTGTTGCAGTGTCATCGCAAAACTGATGCTCTGAAGAATACCAAACTGCACAGATCTACAAGAATATCAATCCTCTTGACCTGCCTCCCATCCATTTGATGAAATCAAATGGGACATACAGTGTTGTATCCCCCGAAGATTCAATCATCAAGAGAGTGGGCACGAGCCTTCAGCTCATGCTCAAGCACGAGTACGGTGATGTTTATAATGGGGTAAGGTCAGACCAAGCCGCTGCAAAACTTATGAAAGAGAGAAATCCCCGCTTGGCTGGATTGACTCCACAAGAGGCTCTGCAGGCGTTGAAGGTTGAGCTCAAGGAGTATCGCAAAGGAGCGGATCCTTTCAACTGCAAGATTCGCAAGCACGAGAATGTCCGAGACTGGTGGTTAGCTGTTCAAAAGGACGAAAATGCACGAGTTCTTGGGGTGACAATGATATTCGCTCGATACATTTGTTATTTGACTCACTCTTATGTCCAGGCCCTTGCAATCAAGTTATACTCCGTCGTCCCAGTGTCGATGGCCGATGAGAGGACAGTTTCAACAATCATGTGGCTTAACAGTCCCACTCGGAGCAGACAAGACATCTCAACATTAAAAGAACATATACAGATTCGTCAGTGGCACTGCTGGCAAGCTGACGTGAGTGAAGTTCAGTTGGCTGGACTCCCAACATACTCATACTTTGAAACAGCCAGTAGCACCGACAGTCACTCCTTCCGTCAAATGGCGAGATATGTATGCAACCATCCATGGTAAACCTGAGACACCACCTGTTGTCCCACCGCCTGCTCGACTGCCTACCATGAAAACGGACATCATTTTGAGCTTGACCAATGAACATCAAGGTAGATGTTCAGACTTGGATGCCGAAGCTGGGGATTGGCTTGATAATGGTGATATTGCGGACCATGTGGGTTTAGCTGGTGTGAAAAGCACTGAGTTTGACGTGGGTAAAGATATTGACTTATCATCCACTTACCTCCTCGATATCCTGTCAGACCACGCCGTACAGCCCACAGTTGCTTGGGGAGGCCTGTCGACACCAAAGGTGATGGCTGATCAAGCCACAACTTCGTCCTTGACACCGATGGATGACGAGTGGGAGAAATGGTGATAGGCGGCTTTGTTGTAGATTACGGTCAATTAGACCAAATTTACCTGCAAATTAGCGCAAATCAGTGTCAAAGAGCTATGGGTCAATTTGAGTGAATTTGCTGTCATTTACACCTGTCAATTAGGCCCTCACGGAGGGTCGTGCTAATTAGCCAGTCAACCAGAGCAGGATCCCTAATTCCCCGAACCCTAGTTCAGATAGACCCACCTTCAAGCATGTTGACGGTCATCCGCAAGTTCCTATGCAAGTCTAGTAAACACTTGCTCATTCCTCATAACTCACCAGCCTACAAGTCCTTCAGGCTGATCATTGAAGCAGAAGTTCGTAAATATTAACTCTTCAGCAAATATTCAACATTCAACAGTGATCATTGTGCTGCGATGTGATTAGTCAACAATTCGCCAGAAAAAATCCCCAAGATGAGACGAGACGAGGAGTAAGTTACTGTCTACTACTGTTGTCACTGATACTAACGAGGGTATGCAGTCTCCCATCTTACTGTCCTAGGTGTGTGAGGCTCAGTGATAGGTTGATACTTGATGAATGAAATGGAAGGCTTTGCAGTTCCTCAGAGACAGACACTCTGGTGCCTCCCAAGCCTTCCCATCGCCATCAGTCTCTCATCTATACAGCACTCATTTCCCTGCTGATTGTGCTCACCATATTTGCATCAGTGGAATCTCTCAACCCTTGCAACAACCCCTTAGATCCGGATGTTCGAGACCACATTCGCAAGGAATGGGACATAGAACTTCACTACCACCATGAAATGGAGGAGAAGTGGAAGCGTGAAGAAGAAGAACGCTTTAGATTGAATATGTTTTGGACCAACTTGAAGTCCCAGACGTGCACGGCATATGGCACTCGAGAGTATACTGCCCGATTGGTGAACGTTCCATCTCACTACAATCGCCGCGTGGACGCTTGCATGGCCACACCGATAGAGATCCACGGGGTTAATTACACAACCAAGTGGTGTGAGGATCATGTAAATATTCCTGCGTTTCTTAGCACGAGTAGCTGATATCCTGCACTCAGGGTCCAAACAATGTAATAGGTCATTGGGAAGTCGACCTGCAGCAACCAGATTGCACATCGTACTGGTATTGGTACAAAGATCTTGTTCGTTTATCCATCAACTTCTCATCTGCATATTTTCAACTTATTCATTGTCGCAGGGCTGCGTTTCTCCTGGATCCGGTCAGCAAGTGAGTTTCTCAGACACAATACAGTGAGCGAGGTTGACGATATGCAGCTTGTCCAACACCGCCTTCAGAACCTCCCATCAGGAAGTGATTGGAGGGAGTTCTGTGCTACCACTCCTGCAAGCTTCCATGGTATTCATTTCCTGGGGGCACAATTCTGCTTTAAAAGGGTTCGCTGCTAGCTCAGTTTGATCAGTTGTTGCACAATTTGTTGATTACTTCCAGGTCTTTCAAGGCGTATACGGCCAGTGGGTCCTTGATGACGTGAGGTGCAACTAGCCTAGTAACCATGATGGTTTGATGTTGGGCGATGGTGATATTTTCTTGGGAATTTTGGATTCGTCGTGCCACTCAATGTACTTATACTTGGATGTCTTCATCCTTTGAACGACCGCCTTTGACTTGGGATTTGGGAAAGCTTGACAAATGTCTTTTAGGGGAGAAGATTTCAACTTTGAGTCACTAGAACTGATTTTCTTGCTCTTTTGGGAACATACACTTTGAGAGAGCTGACACTAATAAGGTAGATGCAAAAACAACGAACCCCACGTGATCAGTGTAATGAGATCATGACTACGCCTGTCTCCCTGTATGCCTTAGGCACTCTTGTGGGGAGCTGCCATGAGCTGCACAAGGTCTCGCTCTACGTGGACGTGGGGCTCGGTGCGCTCGTGGCAACGCTTCCGAACAATAGCAACTATGATCGAGCGGGTCCGCAACCCAACTTGCACCTGACCAAACTTGACGTCGGGGAGTTGCACATCACGTGTGTGGGTCCCTTGGACCCACTGACTGTGCTAGACTTGATGATGTCGATCCCACAGTTCCTGCACGCGATAGCGCCGCACCTTGCGATGATGGTGTCGGACACTGTCGGTGATGGCAAAAGGTAGTTTAAATGGAGGTTTGGGCAGTGAACTTGCAATGTTAGGGTGATGTGTGCATGCGGGATATTGCGGGGTGGGTTTAGGAACATGTATATTCATGTCTGTTGCAGAATGTGTTCCGTCTTCTTTGTCAGAAATAGTCTGTGATTTTTTGGCAGGGTTTGTAGCGGCTGTCAACACTTCAGTATGGAAGCCCGGACACTCGTGCTCAATTACTAAGCCAGCATTACTACATATGGTAATCGGACCTCTAACACCGTGCTAACATATTTGCTTGTGTTGACCAGTGCAAACTTATTTGCGTACTTGGAGTCTGAGACGTGGCATTGAGCTAGTGATGAATGCGACATCAAGATCAACATATTGCTCTGATACATTGCAATGCAGCCAAAAAAACCATACGCAAAACCAAAAACAGTGTCATCTAAGCTATTTCTGCCCCAAACTTTCTGAGTCTGAACCCTGGCCATTTGCAGAAGTCATTGCAAACATGGCGCCTCTCGAACTCACCGACGGCCTTCTCAATGTTGCCCTCCCCAAAGATATCACTGCCATTGCTAACTGATGAGTGTGTCATTATTTGTGGGTCAGTTAACAGCTCCGTACTGCCTGTTTAATCCTGATATTAGCATTGAGGATACTCAGGTCATCGAACATGACATACCTTGATAGTCAGAGATGAAGACCAGCCTGTCTGTCTTCACATACCGTACATGTTGTGTGAAGGCCAGAAACAATGCAAAGTCGTACCCATACTGTTCAGGGTTGAGCAATGGGTTGGGGTCGCCATTATGAATAAACTTGATAAAGTCCTCATCCCCACTATCAATGACCTCCTCAAGGAGGAAAGCTGCACGGATTGACCTGGTCTTCAATGTGGACTTGCTGTTACCTTGATAGCAAGATATTGCAAGCCCAGCTTCAATGAAGCGCACACGTGGAATATTGAATGGCAGAGGCTCAGATGTGCCTGCCACAGCATGGTCAATGAAGTCATAGACAAGACCTAATAGAGCTTTCGCCCAGTATAGGACATTTGCTTCTTGAAATAGCTTGGGCAACTCGTCCGCAAGTGCAAAGCGTCCAATTTTAAAATCTGTACTGGAGGCAGGCATTCCTGGAAGATCCACCCTGTAGAATGGATGTTTCACAATGACATTGTGACTTGCCCTGGACCCAAGACCTGACCTAGGAGGCACCATCAGTGTTAGCCATCCTGTGTGTGCCATTTTGAATCCGCCTATTCCAATGCGACCTTCAGGGGATGTATCCATAGTCACGTAGCCAATTGAGGAATCAGCGTTGTCCACCGAAAATGAGTGGTATCGGGTACACTTCAAGAGGTCATTGAGAGGTCGGGTAGGGATCAAGTAAAAATGAATGTTTTCATTCTGGAACTTGGAGACTGACATACAAATGAGTATGTTGAGCACGTCAACAAACTAAAACATACCCTGCTTTACATTCAAGTTGGCACCTCCACCTATCCTCAGAGCCTCCTTGAGGTCATTGCGATCAGGAGAGCAGAGAAGTGCAGGAGGGACCTTTGATTTGCGAGGGGGGGAAATGGTACTAGAGGAAGAACTGGTTGCATGCTCATGTGTTCGCTTGATGGCGATACCAGTAGTGGTAATTGGTAAAAAGAGCTTGGGGTCGGTCTCGCATGATCAGACTGAGTCATGTGAAGGGGCTGCAGTGGATGAAGGGGCTGTAGCAGATGAAGGATCTGCTGAGTTGAATGGTGCGTCTGCTGAGTATGAGTATGTCAGGTCTGCTGAGTAGGAGTATGAAGTGTCCTTGGTGGTATGAGCACGACTGTCCTTGGTGGTAGCACAACTGCCCTTGGCATTGGCATTAGCGCGACCGGTTGAACGCTCGATCACCTGTACAATTGAGTATAAATTAGCGTATGCGACATGTGTATAATGGATAACTGTACCATCTCATTATCTTCTTGCCAATTTTCAAATTCCCTCCATTGTCCCTCTGGAACGACTACCATGAGGGTGTTATGATCAACGTCACCGATTGGCAAAGGTATCACACAACCACTAGGACTCGTCAAGATAAGAGCAAAGGATGAGATTGAGAGTGAACGTCTCTGTCTACACAAGGTAGGAACGAAGAGGTTAAGTCTAAGGAGTTCTACTGACTACGACCTAAACTATATACTACTCTCTAGGCGGAGATATCTGAGTATGAAAGGTAGTGATATATCTATATAAGATCATAACATTGTGCCTAGGGTTTAGAGCGTCTTATCAACCAATCAACTACAAGGAAGGGTCCATAGGGGTTAGGGGTATCGGTGATTAAGCAGGGTCTCAGGGTACTGCTTCTATTCAGGGTGGATGGAGATTAAGAAGGGTGAGAGAGTTCTGTGACAAGAAGTCTCGAGCGGTGATTAAGGATCTTGATGAGAGATAGGATCTGGAGATGTATCGGGTACGATCGGATCTAGGGGTTCTCCAGGGTCTTCGGTAATGAGCATGCTTCTCTATGAGTGGCGCTTCTGTGATAGGGGTTCAGGGATTTAGCTGTGACTGTGCAACAGGTTCTTATGTAAGGGGTTCGGTGAATGACAGAGGTAACTCTTAACATGTCATGTGTGGGAAGTGAAGGTCTGCAATGTGAAGAGTGATGTCTTTTAGAGAGACAGCTCGTAAGGGTCTCTCGGTTGTGGTTCGATCATAGAGGCGTGTAGATGCTTATGATGTAGCCTATGCCTAATCGTAGGACTTCTAAGGATGTGATGACTTCGGATGTCTAGGGTTATGGATATAGATGGATGACATTGATGTAGTATAGATGTGAATTGAAGATAGTGATCGTTAATCGGTTATCCATCTTATCTTATCAGGGATCTTATCTAATCTAATCTTATCGGATAGGTGACTTAGAGTTTGATAATCGAAATTTAGATGCAGTATGTCGCATTCATGACAGAGGGTAAATTGCTTCGTCTTGAATGTTGGTGCCTTGGAGCCTTTGCGAGCTGGCTGAAGACACTGCAAGTAGAAGTACGGGATCAATGGCTGGTATGTTGAGAGATCCACCCATCCTGAGTCTCGCATGATGAATTCATTGTCACACCATGAGAAGAGGCCACCAAATGCTTGTAGCTTAGGCCCAACTGTTTCCAGAGCCAGGTTGATCAGACCTGGGGCATCAATGTGGGCGTCAATGTCTTTCTTGCCCTCACAAATATTCTAGATAAAAATATGGTCAGTTGTGCATGTAAGAGAACATATGAAAGACCATACTCCAATTGGTACTCCTCTTAATTTCTTACACCCCCCCCCCCCCCCCCCGCTTTGTGGACGGCCAAAATCTCAAGGGCAATGGTTTCAGCTATAGAGCTGGGAGTAGCATACGCAGATTTGACCCATCTCAGACGTTCTGCGGCATATGATCCATGGTGCGATGAATATCCAATCAGACCAGTGAGTCTCGATGGTATTGGAGATGCGGCTGACCCCTGCCAAGATGTAGGAATGGCCACATCAGGGCCGGTGATTGCACGGTGACGAGGGACAGGCGGAGGACCCATGGCAGCATTTGTCCAGTCAGGCACCGCAATGACAGGAGGTGGATTGATGCTCACTGGTAAAGATCAGCTTGAGTCATATCTCAGGGCGCAGGTGCAACTCACATTTCCTTTGGGCAGCATTAACTGACTGCCGAATTGTCTGAGGATCAGGTCGGTGATAACTTGCTGCATCAGATGAAGGATATTGTGACGCTAATACAAAATATCATTATATCACATATCACATTAAGTAAAATGTACACTAACGACTCACCAGTGGGTCTCTTTGATGTTACAGACTTCTTCTCATACCGTGTATAGCAGGCTGCACATACATTGCACCCTGGTTTGCTGGGTTTGATTGTAGCCACATAAAAGCAGGGTTGTCCTTTGTTGATCTGGGCACGACAAGATGGGCACTTGCAGATCTGATCTTCAGCAGCAAATGCGTCTTCCGTAAACTGACAGACAATGTTATTAGGGTTGGCCATAAGAATGAGGTGGACAGTCAATAGTAGTGTGACATGGCTGCCGCAAGCCTTAAATATGACAAAAGTTGAATTGAGAAAACATACTAAAGGCCTGGTGCATTGTCTGCCGGTGATGTTCAAGAAGCAGGGCACCGCGTCTCCTCTCTATGTCCTCTGTGCACAGAATACTTGACACCTGGACAATTCATGTCCGGAGAAGTGATGCACAGGCACCCATTACTCAGAGGAGCAGGACGTTGAATGGAATTAGAGTGGGGAGAGCTTCAGCTTCGCAGTATGTTGGAATTAGGGGCTGGTGGGGATTCACAAACGGTGAGTGTCAGGGTAATAACGTCTAAACTATCTCTATCTTGAGCAGGACATTGTATGGAATTAGAGTGGGGAGAGCTTCAGCTTCGCAGTATGTTGGAATTAGGGGCTGGTGGGGATTCACAAACGGTGAGTGTCAGGGTAATAACGTCTAAACTATCTCTATCTTGAGCAGGACATTGTATGGAATTAGAGTGGGGAGAGCTTCAGCTTCGCAGTATGTTGGAATTAGGGGCTGGTGGGGATTCACAAATGGTGAGTGTCAGGGTGATAATGTCTAAACTATCTCTATCTTTGGTTGTCAAAATCTAGTTTGATGTTAATATGTCCGATAAACCACGAGTGGACAGGTCTGCCCCAACACACGGTGTTCTCCAAGTATCCCTTAGAAATCATCCACCAGGCACCAGTGGCACTGAATTTGTGCATCATGTGTTTATTAGTATTTGCTTCAGCTTCGCAGTATACTAGGGTGAGTGTGGATAGCAGCAGGAAGAGCTTCAAGTCTGTCCCAACGCATGGCGTTTTCTAAGTATCCCTTAGAAAGGAGACAACTTGTCAACTATGAAGCAGACGTGGAGTTAGGGTGAGTGTGGATGGCGGCAGGAACACCCCAATGCACAGTGTTCTCCAAGTATCCCTTAGAAAAGTCTCTGCGGAGACAATCAACCATGAAGCGATTTAAGTACAATCGAGCACTGGCTCACAACTGTTAAAACTAGCAATGCCCAACCAATGGAAACCTACTCATACGTCCATGGTTCCTGTTGTTCTGAACTGACACCACCAGTAACTCGCATTTGATCAGCACCTTTGGATCTAATTCAACCACATATCCTTCACCTTTGGAAGGCACGACAGACAGATAAGCAAATTGTTACAGAATTGCAGAAACACTTTGATACATCATGCTATGGTCTCGGGTTAGTCTTTTGCAATCTTTCACCTTGCCTCGATGTTCTGACATTGTGCTTAGACTCACGAAATTTCTCAAGATCTGTGAAGGGATGGGCCTTCGGAGAACATGCCAGCAAGGTCATACAGTCGAGACTATCTGTGATGCCATGGCTGATTTGTGGCCGACGTATCCAAATGCTGGAGCGCGTGAAATTGTAAGCTTATTATTTCACGAAAGGAGCATGAGTGTAACTAGGTAATGTTTTTTTTGTAATCGTGACATTGTAATCATTGACTGTTGTATCTCTTATTCACAGGAGTGTTGTGACATCTTATTTCACTATATACGAGCCAGAGCTTGTATGCCAGCGCAAGGCCAATCGCCTTCGAAGGAGGTGATTTTGGGCTGCAGGAGTGAATGATCTATTTGCAGTCGATCAACATGACAAATGGCTGAGGTTTGGTCTTGGCCTCCATACTGGCATTGAGCCATTCTCTGGTCGGATTATGTGGATGAGGGTCTGGCACTCAAACCAGAACCCGCAGCTTATCCTAAGCTATTACCTCAATACACTCGAGACACTCGGGCGTAAGCTTTTTTTGGCCAGTATCGTCTCTTCACTGACACAGCAATCTACCTCCTAGATATGCCTATGGTGACCCAGAGCAACCCTGGGTCAGAAAACTTCGGAATAGCTAATGCCCATACCATGCTACACCAATGGCATGATCCCGCACTCCTGGGTACCCTGCAACACCGTTGGATGAGGAACAAGAAGAACGTAATGCCCGAAATAACATGGTCGCAACTGCAACAATGTTTTACACCAGGATTCGAGACACTTTTGGATCATGGTGTTACATCAGGTTGGTATGATGCCAATAATACTCTCCAATTGTGCGTCCATTTTTCTGAGTTGTTCATCTTATGCTGATACTAGCTTGCGGTCTTAATTTAGGATGCTTTTTCAATGGGTTTTTATACCTTGGTTACAGTGGGAGTTAGACGCATACCAGGACCAAGTGAATAACACTGCAAAACGGCGGGACCGAAATAAAATTCTTCCCCATGGTGTACAAAACATTGTCTACCAGTCGCCCGAGGACTTTGGTGCGTTGGACTTTAAAGTAAGCAATACTAGCATGCTTGTTCTGGTGCTTACCATTTTTTCATAGATCAAAGTCAAACGTGAGGCATTGGACCACGTACGCAATCTCTATATCAAACCTTCTCATGTCGTCTTCGACCTCGTTCCTAAGACGTTCAGCAAGTGCGTGCAGCACTGCTATGACCAACTTGGTGTCATGAATGTTACATACTGCATCTAAATTTCGATTATCAAAACCTAAGTCACCTATCCGATAAGATTAGATTAGATAAGATCCCTGATAAGATAAGATGGATAACCGATTAACGATCACTATCTTTACATCACATCTATACTACATCGACATTATCCATCTATATCCGTAACCCTAGACATCCGACACTCATCACATCCTTAGAAGTCCTACGATTAGGCATAGGCTACATCATAAGCATCTACACGCCTCTATGATCGAACCAGAACCGAGAGTCCTTTACGAGCCATCTCTCGAAGAGTCATCATCCTTTCACATCGCAGACCTTCACTTCCCACACATGACATGTTAAGAGTTACCTCTGTCATTCACCGAACCCCTTACATAAGAACCTGTTGCACAGTCACAGCTAAAACCTTGAACCCTACCACAGAAGCGCCACTCATAGAGAAGCAGGCTCATTACCGAAGACCCTGGAGAACCCTTAGATCCGATCGTACCCGATACATCTCCAGATCCTATCTCTTATCGAGATCCTTAATTACCGCTCGAGACTTCTTATCACAGAACTCTCTCATCCTTCTTCATATCCGTCCACCCTGAATAGAAGCAGTACCCTGAGAACCCTGCTTAATCACCGATACCCCTATAGACCCTTTTCCCTTCCTTGTAGTTGATTGGTTGATAAGACGCCCTATACCCTAGGCGCAATGTTATGATCTTATATAGATATATCACTACCTTTCATACTCAGATATCTCCGCTTAGAGAGTAGTATATAGTTTAGGTCATAGTCAGTAGAACTCCTTAGACTTAACCTCTTCGTTCCTACCCAGTGTAGACTCAGACGTTCACTCTCAATCTTATCCTTGCTCTTACTCTTTGACGAGTCCTAGTGGTTGTGTGAAACCTTTGCCATTCGGTGAACGTTGATCATAACACTTGGGCGCCCATTAGTCACAAGGCAATCTGCGTGGGATGTATATTTGCGCTTACTCAACATACTGCAGATCAACGAGGAGATACCACATCACATTGAGCTGCTTGAAGACATGGAGGAAGATTTAGGTGCTTTGCTGCTTTTAGAGGACCAACAGGACCTGCCCTATCGTGAGGAAGGCAACGGTGCGTACTACATGGGCGGTGTGGGTGGCGGTCTCAGTCTCAGTATGTTATCTTCTCATGACTTGAATGCAGGGGACTGATGTCTATGCAGGTGATGAGCATTTACGCCAGTTAGAGAGTCTCGCTCGTGATGACGAGCCTGACATCACACTTGGCATTGATGAAAATGTGGTGGGACTGGATCATGCAGGTTTGGTCATATGGGAGTTCTCAGACTCGGATGGCAATGACTCGGACAGTGTGCCAGATGAATGGTGATTTGCGTCGATCGTGGTGTAGCTGTGCAAATGGTGATCTCCCATATCCCATATTTACATTGTCGACGGACATGGCACACAATATCATTTTAGTCGTTTTGTTTATTATCCGCGCTGGCGGTATTCGTGGTCCCGCAGAAGCCATTGCCATATGTGGGAATTCTAGCTTAGTAATTGAGCACGAGTGTCCGGGCTTCCATACTTCAGTGCCAGCGGATGATTCGCAGATTTCGTGTTTTCCCACTTCTTAATACTACATCCAGGGCCTGTTCTATTAGAAGTGGAACCAGCCAGCCTGATCGGGTGAGCAAATATATCGTCCCCCGGACCCCAAATCATTGCCACTACTCATTAACTTGCAGGACATGCCCTCTCAGAGAAATTACGACACATCCATGCAGCTGCAGGAAGCAACAAATAAGAAGTTATATGTAGATGACCAAGGAGTCGTCGAAAGCGTACTTTGAACTTGCGCCTCAGAATACTGGCATTGTGGCTCACCTCTGAGCAACTTTTTCAACGTATCCCCATCTAGAGTTCTGGACGTCTTCACCCTCACATCCGGCATGCCGTGGTTCCATGATGGCAAATATCGTCGTCGAGCCGTGCCAGTCGTAAGCTTTTACGGCGGATGTAGGAGACGAGCGTGGTCATAAGCTCTAGATAAAGGCCCATCTGTATAGATACGAGATGAAGATGAATAATGTTTTGCGACCGCCACGGATGTGTATTGCATTAAAGGCAAGTTGCATGCACGCTGAGGAACTGCCAGAAAGGAATAACACAAGCACCGGTCATTCTCCAAAAGGGCAAAGTCATGGACACCGCGTTGGCGTCCTTCGGCACTTCCTTATCCACGTCCACCCACGGGGCCGACTGCTCTCCGGTGACCGCTGCCGTTGCCCTCATGGCCAAAACCCAATTCCTGCTGCACACCAAGCTAATTCCTCCAAACCCCTGCAGCCGCCCCTCTCGAGTTTCACTGTTTTTTTGGTAGGCTTCAGTTGTAGGAAAGGTGCTTCTGGGTGACGGGGGCGGGCGTGGTGTAAAGGAGCTATGCGAATAGGGTAAGAGATATGAAGCATCTTCGGCACTGCTAGGAGTGGTGGGTATTGAGGAAGAGAAAGGGGGAAGGATGCCTGCCTGGAGGACAGTGCGCAAGCATTCCCCGATGTCCTGGAAGAAGTGGTCAATGAGCCTTTGGATGTAGTGTGTCCCATGAGGGCACTGAGTGGGACAGAGCACATAAACATGCTGGTCCGTGATTCTAAACTAGGACTGGAAAGTTGGCGAGAGAGCGCATGCGTGCTGAGGAATCAATCAAGCGGACTAAAAGTCACATAGTGTTGCCCACACCTAATGAATAGACTCCTGATGTGCTGAACGAGCAACGTGATGAGCGAGCTTAAGAGACCTTCCGAAGAGACTTGTGCACTCCGAGTCCGACAATAAGCAAGAAGCTTCAGGAACAACATGGATATAAACAGATATCGTGATTATGGTGGCTACAAATACAGAAAACAACTATCTGTCCTCGCCAGGTAAACTTGGGAGGTCAAACTAAGGTTTGAACACTACATACCAAGATACATGCGTGCCTTCGACTGTGTATCCTTCGACCAGTTGAGAAATGGAGATCATGGACACCCCACGAAGGAGTTCAAGAAGTAAAAAATTCGTAAGAACCAGCCCAAGAGTAGTCTGAATCGAGTTTCACGATCCACGAAGGATGCGCGAGCCACGAAGTGAACTCAGGAGCAATCCGGTCCATCGGATAATATCCCTCATACGCAAGGAGAGCATGATCGTCTCCAGCCGTAAGCGGTTCATGAAGCTCGGCGGATACGCCGGAAGCGTACAAGCGAAGAGTGCTCGCCGAAAGAGGTAGGGATACCTCAACTTGCAATCTGGATTCTGCATGTGCACCAGGACTCAGGAGCAGATCCTGATGGTGACGAAAGAACATCTAGTGATTTAGATGAGAAGAATGTCCGCGGCAAGGGTTCCGAAGCGTCTCGTAGAGACTTCAACAGTCCCTGAGCGTCTTGACAGACGCACGCGCGATAGGACTGCTAAACGATGGATGCAAGTTTGCCCGATCCCCGCAACACTTTCAAAGCTCTCGTTCTCGCCCTCCTCTGCTGTGACAGGATCTTGGGGATATGAAAATGAAGCTGCTTTTCTGGTATGTTGCGCGACTAATTACAGCCGGGCTCCGCTAGAGCCAATCAAGGGGGATTGGAATACTCAGACCTTAGCCCGCTCATAAATGTGGATGCACAAAGCACCTGTACGAGATGAGCATTCGTGGCCTTCGAGCTGGTTGAGGAGAAGAATAGTTTCGGAGTCCGCCTGGCTTATAAGGAACTGCATTAAAACCCAGCGCTTATGTAGGCGCCGCCGCGCTACAAAGAGCCTAATCGAGATCTTTAGGAAATCAACTCAGAGCAGATAAGTAATTGCAGGTTGTTCAGTGGAGGAACGGAGATATGGGAGGCAAAGCATGCCAATACAATGTACAAGACGTTGTGTACGCCCATAAGGATTCACTCAAGATTGCAGAAGACGGTAAGACGCAGCAACCCCTCTTGGGCATGCTATTTACCTTAATCTTCACTATTGTAGTATCGCGGCATCAAGCACTACTCACCCATGACCTGAGCATGGAAATGATTCAGGACTATCAGAATTGATCAGAGTGCATCACCTGGCTTTGCGGCAAATTGATGCAACACTCATGCGGCATCCACCGCATAATGGATTCAGACATGTATTAGTGCGTTTTGCATTGTTTTTGTCGTTCAACAGCCGGTCACTAACCTTACAAATTATATTATAGCCCCGCGGACGAGGAAGAAGGCAGGGCGGTAGTACCACCTCGCGGCGGCATACATGCGTCACACCCAAGCCGTCTGTGTCTGTCATCATTCCATCGGGGTCGACGAAGAGTGGGTCGAGGGTAGTATCAGCATCGCAAAGAATGGCCTGCCGCAAGAAGTTGAGGCAATGACCACTATGGTCTTCGGGTCCGTTAATGAGGGCGAGCCGGATCATTTGCAGACAATGTATCTGGTGAAACATCGAGATACCAAACGCTCGCCCTTACAGAATTCGTGGATGGTGAGCATCTTGCATTGACCAAAATTGGGCGATGGTAATTTACCATTTGGTCCCAGGCGCACAAATCCGTGACCTCGTGAAAAATGATCAAGTGAATTCCACTCCAACCAGACCATGATCCCAGATGTACTATAACGCTCCGTGTTGTTAAACGTCAACGCAACGGTGTCTAGACGGAGGGGTAATTCGGTCGGATGATCGTCGTCAATGTAAGCTACATCAAATATATTGAGTGAGATTGAACTACCGTGGCCGTCAGTGAAGACGACAACGACATACTGTACTTCCTGCCATCGACCGATGTGGGTTGCAAGCGCAGGATGGTGAGGATGTTCAGTAAGATGCTAATGGCGAAAACACTAGACCCAAATACGCGCAGTATTTCTGAGGACCGAGGTTTCAGGCTATGGAGCATCGAGTCTGTCGCTGAATGTGATCTGAAGAAAGGAAGTTCAAGTCCCTTATGTGTATGCTGCACAGTGCAGAATATAACTGTGACAAGTTGTCAGAAACCGAAACCACTAGTATTGGGAGCTATAGCTCGGGCCGTTGCTGGCAGGGCCACGTAAAACCGTTTGCTTTTGGTGCGTGTCCCTTAGTACTTAGTTGTAGGTAAGGTAACCTGTTATTACTCAGACTTGCTCGCTTCCTGCAAACCCTGAACCAACAAAATCCGCGGCATTCACACCGAAAGGACAATCGCTGAGTGTCCGTTCATTCGAAGTGGAGCTGATCACGGGGAAATTAACGATGCAGGGCCCGGGGCATTCATTTCCGTTGTTCCTGCTACGCCTTTCGGTCCGGGTGGGTTTTGCGGTGTCACTTGTCGATCGTTTTTGCAGGGATTTTCAGTTGCACGACTCCCCTTCCGAGAGTTGCCTCATACAAGACATGTCTAACTTCGCCCATTACAGGACATTATTGCTGGAGACCCAGAGATAACTGGCTCAACCTTCGTGCCTGTCGTCCTCGGAAGCGATAAAAGGACAATCTCCGTTGCGACTGGTGATAATTATTATCCGCTTTATCAAACGCGGAAACGTTTATAGCAATGTTCGCCGTGCACATCGCGATGCCGAAAAGTAAGTCAAATTTTTTTTTTTGACATATAGAGTAACTTCATTAATGCTGACTTTGGTGGAGGTTGTTATTATAACAAATGCGGATAACTAGCCCGTGAAGTGGTCACGTGCAATCTGCATGATTTAGGGTAGGTGCGATTCGTTGCCGTTCGCAATGGCGCGCTGGCGAAAGGCGTAAATGACTTGATTTTTCTCCTCAAGCCTCCTTACTGTCTTGGAACACTTGCCGCGCCTTGAGAAAACGTCGACTTTTGCGACTTGTCGACTCATTGAAAGTTAAGCGGTTCCATGTCAAAATAGAACTTCGGGATTTTACTGATAGGCTAATTATCGTTACCTACCTTTAGGTGGGGTACTTTTCGATCATTTTTGACGATCATGCATCATGGCCGGAAGGTTGCCTATTCGTACTTCCGCGAGATCGAATATCAACGTTAACTCCGAATTTGTCATAGTCTCTGAACGGAACGAATGATTCCCGAACGATCCGAGCGCACCGTTTGTCTGACGACGTTCACAACCATCGACCGGTCACCGCAAGCTTTGACTATCGATTTCCGTTCGCCGTCTACGTAATTGCACAACCGATATTGTGCTGTTCTATGTTTAACAATCCTACATCGCAGTTTCTGGATGATGTCGCTAGATCGCAGCACGGATTTCTTGTTCCCAGATCAGATGCATGATTTTGACCCTCGTTCTCGCGTTCTGTCGCACTTTTTGTCCTGAGGGTGCATCCTTCTATTTCATGATCTCTCAGGAGCTTGTGTGATTCAAATGTGTCACGATTGTGCTTCATGTGCCCCTGCTTGTCGTCATATTTCAATAAGAATTTGCCATCGAGAGACGAGAGTGATATGGTTGGTTGTGCGCTTGACATCATCTTGAAAAGTCGACAGGCAAATGTGCTCTTTACGTATACAACTTGTGCAGGATCCGCCGTCCCTACGCAGACTACATAGACAGCTTCTACTAATATTGCTCCACGGCATCCTATTATATCGGCATCACCATGAATGAATATGAACTGTTGTCCAAGAGATCTGCATCCAAAGACTTACGAAAATACGAGTACTTAGTGGGCTCTGCCACGCACTGGCACGTGGCCTTGCACGACTTCGTAGTATTAGTCATTGATGACCATGTGATTGTTCGCGACCAAACTATGTTACGTAACTTTGGTATGGTACTTCGATGGTTGACTGTCACATTAAAGTATGTATCTAGATTATCGGTATCATTTTCTGCTGAATACCGAAGCTATCCTATCTCCATCAGGTCGAAAGCTACACCGTGGGTCAGTCTGTCACCTCAACCTGTAATATGTACAGTCGCACTCACCCAACGGAGGAGATGAGAATATTTGCTCGAATTCAAGTCTACAACCAACGCAGGCAACCTCGATGCTAACCGTCGTTTTCTTACCACACGAGAATCGCGTTGGCAACCGCAACTGCCAGCCATCTTCGAAATGCAGCTGCTCGATCTTCTCTTTCTCAGGAAGGAACGCGACAGTGCCCATCAGTGCGATTCGTTGAGGTCGCGTGTTCCAGCTGAGGCTCTTCATGCCCTCAACAGGAGTGGTAACATTCCAAATCTGGATTTCGGTGAGGGAGCCAGATGCAGTATAGGTCTTGTTGGCTGCAAGACCATTTTCGGGAGTGGGAACGACGCTGTCGATGTAGCAAGAGGTGAATTTGGACCGACCTAGGTGCCACTGGTAGAACATTGAGTCCTGGAATGTTATAAACGACCGAATCGTTCCAGGTCACGAAGATCCACTGACATTCTCACTCAGGATAACGTGCGAGCCCGAAGTATACATCTGGTCAGGTAAGGCTTTGTTCGCCCGTACGATGGTGTTCGGGAAGTACATCTGTGGTGCTGGCCATACAGGTACATTCATGAGTCATTACACAGTGTCCATGATGACTGAAAGCACATACCCTTTTCCTGTTGCCGGGGCTCGTCGATAAATTCGAGACCTGGAAACTGGGTAGGCTGGCGCAACCCATGGGCGTCACGCAGCCCGGAAGTACTGACAGAGGCGATATACACCGTGCATGCGCAAACAACCGCGAGCACGGAGAGTCCCAATGCAGTCCAGGCGGGCCATTCAGATGGGGGATCTGCTGTACGGTACTGAGAGATGAACTGTTTGCTGGGGAGGAGAATAGCATCTTCAGAGTCTTCAGGTTGGTGCTCTAGATCGTGCATTCGAAGAGGCGAATACGAAGCCATGAAGGTGCGTGATATATCTGAAAAGCAGTTGTTGAACCTCTTTTTGCTTGTCAGCGGCAAAGTACCCACCTAATGGCGATTTGTCAGATGCTGGTTGGCTCAAATGCCCAAGGGCGCAAAGCCTACTATGCATGAAAGGAGCACTCTGAGTTGATGACTCGTAAGCATTTATCTTCATTCAGGGCTCACGGAATTTTTGCATTTTCTGTCCATGTGACAAACACGTCCAGTGAGGGCAAGTTTGATCCGTGCCTACTGAAATCTCCATTTTGATCGAGCCAGAATATTGGAGCTTCCGAGTCTTAGCACTATGACCCTACCACACACTTCCTTCTGCCCATGCCTGCTGTCCGACCTTTTCGCTTCGTTATGACGCATTGCAAAAGCAGGTTACGAACGGAAGAACACTTTGCCTAAGCGATTGATACGAAACATGCGAAAAAGCAGGTCGCGAACGGAAGAACACTTTGCCTAACCACACATGATATGCAAAACAACACGATCCGATATCGTAACGGCACTCGGCCGTGCCGGTCCCCGACACCTATGGGTAGCGATACCTTGCCTAACCACATAATTTGCAAAACGAAACGATACCACATGAAGGTTTCTACGAATCGGTCTGTGAACTGGGTCTGAAATCCAGTTCCCGAAAGATATAAAGGCTCCACCCCCTGTATCGATTCTACAGTCAACACCACAAGTAACGCACTCTTACCAACTATCTTACCAACTAGCCACCATGAAGCTCGCTTTATCTTTTGTTTTTGTTGCTATTGCTTTGATACAAATCACGACGGCAGCACCCGTCGTCGACAAACGTGCGGAGAGGGAGCTCGAAGGTATGTTTCGACGTGTCTTGTAGTATTCGCATTATCTAACTAGATATACATCCAGCTCGTTACCGCAAGGCTTGTGAGTCGAATTCTAACGCGCCCATAGCAATATCTCAGTGACACTGCCTAACTAGATGTTCTTGCCGATGACTACTCTGATGTCGAAGGTAATTTCCAGTGCTGACTTTGCTGCCGAGCGTTATATTCACTTCGATTACAACGCAGTTGTCGAGAAGCGCGCGGAGAACCTCGAAGGTATGTTTCGATGGGTCTTATAGTATTCGCATTATCTAACTAGATACACATCCAGCTCGTTACCGCAAGGCTTGTAAGTCGAATTCTGACATGCCCATAGTAATATTTCAGTGACACTGTCTAATTAGATGTTCTTGCCGAAGACTACTCTGATGTCGAAGGTAATTTTCCAGTGCTGACTTTGCTGCCGAGCGTTATATTTACTTTGATTACAACGCAGTCGTCGAGAAGCGCGCGGAGAACCTCGAAGGTATGTTTCGATGTGTCTTATAGTATTCGCATTATCTAACCAGATATATATCCAGCTCGTTACCGCAAGGCTTGTAAGTCGAATTCTGACATGCCCATAGTAATATTTCAGTGACACTGTCTAATTAGATGTTCTTGCCGAAGACTACTCTGATGTCGAAGGTAATTTTCCAGTGCTGACTTTGCTGCCGAGCGTTATATTTACTTTGATTACAACGTAGTCGTCGAGAAGCGCGCGGAGAACCTCGAAGGTATGCTTCGATGTGTCTTATAGTATTCGCACTGTCCTAACTAGATATATATCCAGCTCGTTACCGCAAGGCTTGTAAGTTGAATTCTAACGTGCCCATAGTATTATCTCAGTGACACTGTCTAATTAGATGTTCTTGCCGAAGACTAATCTGATGTCGAAGGTAATTCTCTAGTGCTGCCCTTGTTTTTGAGTGCTATGTTTACCTGGTTGCTAACGTAGACGTCGACGAGCGCTCCCCCAATTCTAATGCTGAAGGTAATTTTCTATTATTAACCTTATTTTCGAATGCTCTATTCACCTTGTTCAATTACAGATGTTTGATGTCGACCCTCCGCTATTTTTAAATAATTCTCGCAGCTAGCATGAGGTCAAAACCTTGTGTTTGTGGGCCCCGGCAGCTAGTGAAGTTTGGCTTGCCTCAGTGCAAATTAGTCTAGTTCATGCGTTTATCAATTATTATCACTATCACCTGCGCTCATCTGATCATGAAGGCCATGTCCGTTTCTCCCTGACTCCCATTAAGTATTGAGTCAAGCCATGCACATACCCGCCCTTCCGGGACTGCCTCCCAATTGGTTTTGTCTTGTCTTCTCGATTTTGCTTGGTCTCGAGAATACCATACTCCATTAATTCAGCCATCAATACCTTTGTTTCCCTGTACATCCAGGTGCCACCCGCTGGTGTCTGAACCTCTGCACGCCAGAACACCATGTAGGACCCAGATTAGCCCGCACGGCTTGGTGTCTGGCCCAAATGCCACTATAGAGGGCGGTTCGAGTCAATTCTGCAGATTTGGTTGGAAGCAACGCCATAGATCCTGCGTGGGATTGGTGCAGTAGCTGTGGGACCGTCACGGTTGACTGACGAACGAGAAGGTTAGTGTCGACGATTTGTTTAGTTCGAGGGTAGATTTCCGTTGCGTAATATGTAGTCCGGTGCCTTTCAGACTATGCTTACAGAGATATTTTAGAGACGCAACGAGTGATTTTTTTGGGAGTGTCGGCTGGACTTATGATGACTCGGATTACCTTCGTCGAGACGCCGCTCACGATTCATGATCAAAGGCTGATGTGTGAAGGAAGTCAGACATGTAAGTAAGTGAGCCAGTATGAACACGTATCCAGAAATGAGGTGGTATCGAAGCAAAGTACACAGAGATACAGGAGAGGAAATGCTTGGTAGAGTGATGTCAGGAAGTAGCAGGCTGAGCAGCGCCGAGGGCGACGAGGCATGCACCAGAATGCGAGCCAAAAGTTACCCCGATAGCCAGTCTTCTTGCGTAGGGTATTGTATCGCCGTCTGTGTGACGGGGCTGTTGCTGCGGCGTTGAGTGACTGTGTGCTGCAGAAGTTAGCTGAGTTTCCGATGAGGATTGCTGACCAGTCTGAGCATTGGTGCTCACAGGGGGAGGCCCTCTGGGTGATCGCCGATTATGTATACGAACCAGGGACACCTGATACACTACTTACATATTTTCCTTCTTCCAGCGAAGGATGTTACGGTCTTTGGTCCTGTTTATCGTACGAAGAAACTGCGCTTGGGGTGTTGTTGTAAGACACGGGATAAGATAACTACGAGTGCTTATCTTTAGTACTGCTAGCCTTTGCATGAAAAAAAACACTCGACGGAGGAAGGAGTGATCAAGGTTGGTTTTTTCTTCCACGAGCGACTGGGTTTGACGGGTGAAATGAAGGACGTGTTATCTGTGGGTGGCACTTCGACATAACAGTGTGCACGGTCCAGGGAGGGAGAGCTTGAGGAAATACAGCAGAATCTGCATTTAAACTCTGCGAAGGGTGTTATAACGCGTACAGAAGCGAGATAATGAGCACTTACTCACGCCGTTCCACGCTCGAGCCAACCAGATCTCTTATTCTCTAGCATTACAGCGTCTTCTCGGTTGAGGTTTCCGCTACGCTCCACGCTGGTATCCATCTTCTCGTACCCCAAAGCATACTACATCATATTCTCCTCTGCTTCACCTGCACCACCGCCGTCAGCAAGGATCTGGAGAAGCTCGTTGTGGTACTTGTTGGCGGCTGCGCGAAGAGAAAGGAGGGGCTCGATGAGCACGTGAAGAAGATGAGGATGGTTTTTTTGCGATATCGGGGGGTGCTCTGATGCTTCTTTTCTTGAGCTGCTGTCCATCTGAGCGAGGCTGGTGCATGCAAATCAAGACGTTGCTGAATCGACATTAACGGCTATCCTTCAAGCTTCAAGTACAGGAGGATTCCAATCGCCAGATCAGGAGGCTGACATATGTCCCAATTCGTCTGTGACTGTCCTTGCTCGTCTGCCCTTGTTTGCATGTTTGTGTTTGTGTTCGTCCCGCACTCATTTGAGGCATGCAGCTATGTTGTTGGACTACCTACTCGACGTCAGAAGTATTTCGTCAATGTTTTTTTGTGTTCACTAAGAAATTTCCGATTCGGTTCGCGTTCGGACCAGAAAAGAACCTGACCGCAAAGAACCGTTCGCTGAGGTCCGGTTCTGGGTTCAATGAGAGAGAGAGAGAAATTCTATATTTATATACCGCAACAAACAAAGTGAGCTGTTAAGACGCGGTGCCCTGTTAGGGCTGTGCTGGGGAGTGTTGTAACAGGGTGAGGGATGTAGGTATAGTACGAATAGCCAAGCGGTCCGCGTTTGATGAGTTTTGGTGTGCGTGTGGGCTCGTTTGGTGTCCAGGCTTAGTATAATATGATACACTTTCTCTCCTTCCTCCTCCTTCTGATCTCTCCTCGTCTCCTCCTTCCCTCGTCACTTCCTTCTTTGCCCTTACTCAGGCTTCTGTCCCTCTCCTTTCTTCCCAGTCTCCTTCTCGTTCCAGTGCGACCTTCTTTAATGCGCTGGATTCTTGAATAAACTTCGCTAGTGCCTTTATGCCCTTCTCCGTACCCAAAATTTCGTTGAGTATGATGTTGTGTGATACCTCACGCAGATGGATGCGTTGTCGCGCAAATAGTGGGCAGTCACGTATGATATGTTCTCGTGTTTGACGTGGTTCTCCACATGGGCAGAGGGTGGGTTCGGTTGGAACGAATGCAGCGTAGTATTCTCCCATGAATCCGTGTCCTGTGCGGCATTGTATAAGACGGCCGTATACTTCTCGAGGAGTGTGAGTGAAATGTTGGCGGGGTTTGAGCGTTGGTGGGAGTCGATTTGCGAGAGCGAAGCGTCCAGTCTGTGCTGCCACGTCTCTATTCCAACTCTCTGTCCATTTCTGCAAGATCCCTTCCTTGTTTCTTCGGCGCGCATTTGCATAGGTCGAGTGGTACGAGTCGTTACGTCCAGTGGCTTCTTTTGCAAGCTCGTCGGCACGTTCGTTGCCGATGATGTTGTGATGTCCTGGGATCCATGCAATTTGGACATGATGGAGGGGGGATGTGGTTAGGTAGTCTTCGATCGAGCGTCTGATCTGTAATGCAATGTATTGTGAGGGTCCGGGTGCAGCTGCATATGCAGCCTGCACCACAGAGTTGTTATCGACGTAGAAATGTAAATGGGTCACCTGGGAATTTTGCGCGAAGCTGATAGCTCGCGATATTGCTCGAAGGAGCGCTACCATCTCTGCATCATACACCTCTGCTTTGGGACCCATTCCTTCCTGACCCCAGAAGACTTCTCTTCCTCTGTGATAGCCGGCCCATCCTGCTCCAGCTCTTTCCTCCTCTCTGACTGATTGTTTCGATCCGTCTGAGTAAACGAGAAGGTGCGTGTCCTCCGTTCGTAGATTACGAGCGGTTTGTATGTGCGCTTTGGCGGCTTCTTTCTTGCCTCCTCTTTGCTTGTCCGAGATCGTTAGGCGGCCGCGGTACGTTTCCTTCGTGTTTGCCCAAGGTGGCAGCGCAAATATGTTGATGCGTTCCGCGTTCGGGGATGCTCGTTTTGACAGACGGGTGAGTCTGGTCGATTTTGGTGGTTTGCGGCTGCGAGGACGGTATTTGTCGGTGGGAAGAGCGGGTGGGGGGTCAGCGAGGTTAAATTGTCGCCAGGGTTGATCAAGTCTCTGTAGGATTGGGTTGAACGAGGGGAGTTTGAGTAGTCGAGTGGCGGCGTTATCGTTTGCGTGTTCGAGGAAGAGGTTGATGGGGGGGATTGATGTCTCTATTTCTAGGGCCTTTATTGGGGTGGTTCGGAAAGCGGCACAGATATGTCTAAGGGATTTGTTTTGGACGCGGGTAAGCATGTTTGCATGGGTTTTCACGCCCGTCCACCAAACGGGGCTTGCGTATGTCATTACACTGCGGACACAAGCCGAGTATACAGTTCTCAATAGTGATTGCGAGAGACCTCTTACCGTATTTGCAAGCATTTGTAGTCCTTGGGCGATATTTTCCGCTTTGCCTGCCAGTTCACATACATTCCTGCGAAAAGAGAGTTTAGAGTCGAAATATATACCAAGCCATTTGATACAGTCACGGGGGTTAATTGTCACCTGTCCTTCGTCACTAGGCAGCAGGATAGGTGGTCGATCCGGTGCACGACGCCATGTGAAATGGATGAGCTCAGATTTGTCAATTTCCGCCATCAGTCCAGCTTCGCGAAGCCAATTGTTCACAAAAATGAACTCCTCCCGGAGTATTGCGACATTGTTCTCCAAGGATGGAGAGGAGACATATAAGTTTCCATCATCGATGTAGCATGCTAATGTGGTCGGTGTGGCTTTGTCCGGGCGTAATTCACGAGCTCGAGTTTTCGCATTGTAGGCTTCGTTTAGTGGGCTTGTGCAGATAATCGAAAGGGCCGGTGATATTGGGGATCCTTGAGGTATACCGTTTTCGACTGGTTCCGATGGTGACAGTACTCCGTCCAGGCAGATTGCTGCTTGTCGTTCGCTGAGGAAGGATTTCACCCACTTTACCATAGGGAGCGGTAGGTGCTTGTCCCGAAGTATTCGGAGTAGCCGTGTATGATTGACGAAGTCGAAGTATCCTTTGATGTCGAATGTGATGCACGACGTGACAAGTCCGTGATTACGGGCTGCTTCGATATCATGAACGAATGATAGGGCTGCGTCGACTGTGGAGCTTCCTGGGCGACCTTGGGTTCAATGATTTCGTTGAACCGGACCATGGTTCGGTTCTCGGTTCTCGTCCAGCGTCCTCTGAACCGGACCGAACCGGACCGCCTATTTCTGCGAGGTGGTGGCCATTCACTGATACCCATCCCTTCAATCTCTAGCGTCAAATGATCCCACTTGGTGGCCGACAAGCAATTGGTATAATGTTTATTATCTATTCATGTAGGTTTGTGGGGAGCGGATGCTGATATCCCTCAATCTATTTCTGGCTGCCGGGTTTCACAGTTGTATCCCCTACTGTGTTGGTATACGATTGGGGTGAGCAAGGTAGTACATATGGAAGGAATTATTGATGTCCCTATTGTATTCTCTAGTAGTCACATTCGGACAAGAGGTAGGATCGGCAGGTTGACACTGTTACAAGAGCAGATTCTCACTACGAACGGTTCTTCGCCTGGTCTAGCGAACAAAAGGATAATGCGTTTGATCGGGGAAGATGCACAGCTATTTTCATGGCTGTCTCTTATCTGAGGATAAGCCTATTGCAGTTGGCGTAGTTGACAATCTTTACTCGACATATTCAGGTGGGCTACGTTGGGATACAATCCTCTGTGTGTGTTCGCAAGGCTACTTACATTCAGCATCAGCATGCTATATATGTCCCTCCGCATACGCCTCATTTATTTCTTCTGGTCGACGCCTAACTCGCTGACAGACGTGGTGAGTATTCTGTACCGTTGCCTGCCATTCCCATCCAATTCATTCTGAAGGGGTGGGTGACACTGTTGACCCGCTTGTTGATTTGATACGACTAAAACAACTGAGCTTGCTTGAAGGATTTACTTATCTGGGGCTCGTCGAAAACTATGTTTCAAGCACCAGGTATCATTTATGTCTCAGAATCATAGATGCCTTTCGCGGTGTTTGGAATACCGGGTGGTGAGCTACTCAGCAGCAGTAATTGATTTTGACTGAAATATCATAGTCATCATGTTCACTTGGTTATGTGCCATGTATCAGCGATCCAGCAAGATTCTTATCTTTCTCGTTGCAATCTTTCTGGCTGTCATGATCACCTATGGAGTTCTGATTGCAAAAATAAATAGTCGGGTTTCAGGGGGTGAGCTTCGATCACAGATGAATGACTTTAGCGCATCAAGGATCATCAGAGGAATTTGTCCTCTTTGGCATCCATCAGTATGGCTATCAATTCGAGGGAGACTTCCAACTTCTGATAAGTTGTCGCCACTGCGTAGCTTGTGTCTTACAGCCTGAAATCTGGATTGTTACGAAACGCACCCGGGAACTGCGACGATCATCAACAGGATGAACCATCGGGGATCGTTTCACGGTGCTAATAAAAGCTCATGTGTTTTACTTTGCAGTGTGAGCTCGTAATTTGGATGTGGTCATCTGTTCCCGCTGAACTTCCGCACGTATGACTTAGTTTTGCCGTCCGGTCTTGCTTCCACCTTGGCTATCTCACTCCAAAGCTATCGGTACGCCGATCTGTGACCGATATTTGCATCTGACCACTCTCTATCATGTCTATAGGACCTTATGGACTCATATTTATGGGGAACTGAGATCTGTAACGACATTCATCAATATATTTTTGTTGGGACCATGCCTCATTCTTAGCGGTTGAAAACATCACGCTAAGCTCGTGGCTAACTCCGACACAGGAACTTCCATGATTACATTTGCTTTCCAGGAGCGCATACATGTTTCAACTGACAGTGGTGTGTAGTACGGGAATGGCAGGAATGATGATTACTTGTTTCGAGTTTCGTCGTAGTATTAGTTTGATGTTGCGACATATATTTAAAAGGAAGAGATCACAACCACTTAACCTATTACCTGCTACAGGTGATAATATTTGTGAATTCTATTTATTGGCTTGTGCGTCCTTACGCACGAAGCAGAGTTGATGGTTGGATTGCGTGAAAGATGATCAATGAGGTGTCCGCAGTCATTACACGAAGACAACCCTTGAAGGAAAAAGAAGGGGGTCAGACTGTACATCACGAGGATCTTTCCTTCATCCACGGGCGCGGTAGAAGCCCGCTCAAAAAGCGGCAAGACGGTGCAAAACATGCCGACCTACACGATACAAGCCAAGCCATCTCGGTACCGACAGTGGGGCGAGACATATCAAGTAGGCACAAAAACCGACCTATCATTAGCCGAATTAAATGTTACCGCTAGCCACAGACCCAGAGCAGAGCTAAACAATGTCGGGCAATTTCGCTAGTGGGTGAAGGAACGCTCACCTGACAGCTTGGATCATCTCCTGTGTCATTGAAAGATCCAGATGTGTCCAGAACACGGAAGTCAGCCAGCGTCCTCTTATGAACGCAGCGCCTCTCTGAAACAGTGACAGCGCAAAGATCGGCTAAGAGTGGATCGGTTCCCTATTTCGTCCACGCCCACTGCACTCAAGGAGGGTTCTGCGCCTATGGATATTTCGAGTGACTGCGGAGGTCCAATAATTCGGCTAACAACAATTCTCTGAGGCTATGTTGCCGTTCTAGCGAGGGTCCTTAAGAATTTGACCTCTGGGGGCCGAGTGCCTGCGGAGATAATGAACAGCGGCCAGACATAAAGTGCTTGTAAAGATGGACATGACGTCCGCAGCCATCACTAGCACTGTGGCTCTTCGGTGCTAGCTAGAAGGGTAGATTGCAAGTCCGCATGATGTCAGATGCTGGACTGAGTCTCGATAAGTCATTGCATTCGCGCCGTGTGGCACAATGCGACCATCTGATTGCGAACTATCGCACGTACAGGGCTGGCTAGTAATCTCGAATCAGGAACATTGAATGGAAAACTTCCCTTTGTCTCTTCTGCAAATCAGAACAATGAGAGCAGAAAGAATGCCGACAGAACATCATGCGTAGGAAAATCAAAGCGCACGCTGTTGTTATCATGCGGCACAAGTCAAGGTTTGAACAGACGCTGGGAGGATGAAGTCGCGGAGAATCAAAGAGGATAATTTTTGATTCGCCGAGGTAGGTCAGAAAAATAAATATTACCAGCGACCTTCTAGCTGCTATTGAATTATTGCAACATTACCCGAGTGAAAGGTTGGGTAATACTGCTTACCTGGAGCGAACCCAAACGACAGAGAATTAACATATAGTGTTACCAACACCGCTCCTTCTCTCTCGTTTAGGAGGGCGCAGATATTTTGAGATCGCAACCGCTGCAACTCCTTTTGGGATGACTATTAAGTTATTTAACTGAGCGCTGAACCACAAGAACCACGAACTAGCAGGAGAAAGACTTACAAGTGTAAATCTAGCGACAACAAGGGTGAGAACCTCAAAGACATGACAATGGTTAGATTCCCGAACTCGTATGGTACGGAGTGTGGGAGGTTGGATGTTTGAGCGGAGTCCAGGATGTTGGGTCGGAGAAACAGACTGGATCATGCGTGTGCTGTCAAACCCAACTTTGAATTGTATAATTATGGCCCACGAATTCGCAGTTATCCCTCTTTACATTCGAAAGTCTGCTCATCGTAGAGCTCGACATTATGAAGTTTGGACGATGAAAGAAAAGGCGCGCGGTATCACTTAGTCACGTTTTCAAGGTTTCTTCAAGTCCCACGTTGCAATTTCTCTCAGTTGCGCCTTCACCACTACTTCATTTCTACTCAAAACCTGCTCTTTTTTCCTGCTATACTCTTCAAGACCTTTGAGATATCCAATCTGGTATCTAATCGATATCGTCAGATCCAATAATTTAAGAACCGGAGCCGGGGAGACTTGTTCTGAGCAGTGACGATCGGAAAACCAAGCAATTCGAGCGGAGTGAGCAAACTACTTTCTTACTATTTCCTTCCATCTGGAGCCTATATGTCTGCTTCACAAAATATCGGCTCGATCAAACGCTCAACATGGTTCCCGTCCTACAGGTCCGTGTCTATACGCTTACTCATAGAGAACAACTTTCTGTGGGGAGCGCCGGGCAATATTCTTGTCCACAATGGCAAGCGATCAAGCTAAGAATGCTGGTGCTGTGGCCCAGGAACATCACATGCCACCATACCAGCCATACGGTGCCTACTCGCAACCTTTCCCCGTCTACTACGATCCCAGCCATCCTGAACCGAATGGCGGGCCACACCCAGCACCTCCGTATATCTATCACTATCCACCTCCAGGCATGATGTACCCTTATCCTCCTCCTGGTGGGTGTAATTTCGCGCCGCAGTTTCCCATTGTTCTCTCTTACGTTAGAGGCTTATAGGATTCCCGCCCTACGCTCCTCCTCCGCAAACTAACTTTCAGCGTGTTAAGCGCAAGCAGGTCAAGATGGCGGTACGTTGACGTACATTTATATGCCCATTTGTCTTAATTAATCGATATTATGTCAGTGTACCAACTGTGCGAATGCCTGCAAGCGTTGCGACGAGCAACGTCCATGTGAGCGATGTGTCAAATACGGCATCCCAGAGTCATGCATAGATGGTGTGCGTAAGGAGCGACAGAAAGGAATTAAGCGAGGACCCTACAAGCGCAAAAATAAGTCCGGCAACAGCGACCCTGCCACCTCGCCTACTCCTAATGCCACCTTCGAGAGTGCGTCATGAATCCTCTTCTGTATTTGTTTTGCTCATGAGCAGGATTCACAGCCTTCTCGTCCACCCCACCCGAAGCGAATGGAGATCCGGTTTGGCACCCTCCGAGCGTGGCACAAGGTCCTGCGACCACAGCTCCTGCACCCCCGTCAATGTCATCCTTTCCACCACCACCAGAGGGAGGATATTATCCGCCCCCATATTTCTACCCTGCCCCTCCTGGCTTCGTACCGCCCTCTGAGGGTCAAGCGCCTGCGGAAGGGTCGCCAAATGCTGGGGCACCTCCTGCGATGGTCCCTTACTATATGCCCCCTCCCGGATACTATGGACCGCCGTATTATGGCCCTCCTGGCGTCCCGCCGCCCACCATGGATCCAGCTCAGGCTGAACTCCAAAGGACGTCTGGCCACTCTGGGGATCCTGATCCTGATGTCGAAGAAATTCCTCCGCCTGCTCCAAAGACAACCTCGAAGAAGAGATCAAGAGTGGGAAAAGATGGGCAGCCGAAAGTGAAGAAGTTTAAGAGTGCTGCTGTCGTGCAAGAGTCTTCAACATCTAGCGGTACGACGGGAGGGAGCGACCAGGCCTCGGAACCTGGACATGGCAGCCCAGCTGAGAATGGTGATGCATGAATGTCACTGGTTCTCTCCTTTCTTGCTGCCCACAGATCCCTGCTTTCGCGCCGCTCTTGTTTCTTTGTTTGCTTTCTCGTTGTTCATTTTCAAATGCATGTTCGATATGATTCTGTTTTGCCTCCTACGTAAATTTTCAGACACTCCGACGCTCTTTGACCACTAACATGGTCTCGGTGAGGAACATAGAATGTGGAGAGAGGTGCAGATCGTGTGACGGGATCCTGTTTGTGGTCAAAAAGCCGCCGGAGGCAAAGTTTGTTGTCATTTTCGAACCCACGTACGTTGAGTTATCGCTTACCCCCACAGTCATTTTGAACACCACTGGCTATTTTGTTTAGCCTCTTTTGTTTTTGTTTTTTTTTTTCCTTTTCCCCTTTGGATTCACGGTTCTGCTCGTTGTACTATGTATGCGGCCTGTTTGATGTTCTATGCTTTTTGCCCTGCTGCTTTCAGTTACGTATATATGATTGGGGAGTATTTATTATTGTAGGATAGGTTGAAGTAACAAGGTGATTTATGGTTCCACTTGAGTTACTGGAGTGCATCCAGAAGTGAGTTGAACCATTTGACTGTGGCAGATATCGGCGCCGCAGGCTACCAATCAGTAGCATATAAGTATGCACTGTTAGACTGCGTAAGCCAAGAGATCCAAAGATACTTGGGGAAAATTTACCTCTTTGAGTGATCGGCGATGCTCAGTCAGACGCTGCTCGACGAATGAGTTGCAGTGACTTGTCAACGAGTTCAATATCAATACATACCACTCTTTTAAATCTCTTTCCTAGGAACCAACTCCAAGGGCCCGGTACTGTCCGATCGTTGTGGTGCTATCGCTGTCGCTGGTACATCAATGAACATTGAAGACAAGGCAGGGCACAGGGTTCAGATTTTGTTTGGTGTACTTCTGTCATAATGCGAGAAAAATGGCAGGGGGTTATTCGACGAAAACGAAGGATTGAGCAGTACACATGGGGATTATTTCCAGGTGATCTCTCGTTTTTTCAAACAGAAGATCACCTATTTCCCACCAAATAACGATTGCATGATTTTGTCTCAAAGTGCGGTGATATAGGCCCTCTAAATGACGCTTGAATAGTGGGGAGGGATACAGATGGCAACGGCACAAGAAAAGTTTCGAACAACTTACGTCATAAGGTGTCGGGCGTTTGTTTATTTCAGAAGGCGTTGCCAAACAATCGCTTAAATTTTGAGTGACCAAAACTCGAAAACTGGTTTGTGTCCGTCTCAGCTTCCTCTTCACCATCTTCTGTACTTGTCTTCACGCTCGCAACATGTCTGTCCTCCGTGCCCTCCGTCAGCTTACTGCATCCTCGTCTCGGGCGATTGCTCGTCCTGCGGCTCGCTCCTCCCCTCTGCGGGTTGCGACAGTGCAGCTTGCTCCACGGGCTTCTATGACTGCTGCAAGAGCTTTCTCGGTGTCTGCGCGTCGTTTTTCGGAGGGTTCGAGTGAGTTTGGACATATTTTTCAATGAATCAGTACTGATGCTTTGGTGCCAACAGCTGACGTCGTTCTTTCACAAAAACTTGCCGAAGAACTCAAGTATGAGAAAGAGGCTATCGCTGACTCGCCAGCAGAGCCTGAGTTCTTGAAGACCTTCAAGGAGCAGGGTATCTGGGAGGTATGTGTTAAGCAGACTAGTTTGTGGACTTGTTCCTCAACCTCGCACACAGATCCAGGACGTCATCGGTAACGATGAGGTGACGCTTGTACGGAAATTCGGCAATGAGAGGTTGGTGAAAATTTATTCCGCTTTGCATGTGCTTATGTGCTTTTAGTATCCGTTTGATGTTCTCCATCGCTGACATTCAAAGTGCTGAAGAGGAGCCGGAATACGAGCAGGAGGAAGGTGAAGGTGGAGAGGATCAGCCTCTCCACTCGTACCCTATCCGTGCCTCATTCTCCATCACGAAGGTATGTGCCCACGTGAAATGTTTTCTTGCGCTTTTTACTTACGTTGATTGTCCTTGTGTAGGCTAACGCCAAGGGGTCTGTTAACATTGACACCATGTGCCAGGAAGGCGCCTTCATCATTGATAATATGTCATACTACCCCGACGCACAGCTTGGTACTGAGCTGACTGCCGAGGCTGACTGGAAACGCCGGGGCTTGTACATTGGCCCTCAGTTTGATACCTTGGACGTTTCTGTCCAGGAGGAAATTGAGAAATGGGTACAGGAGCGGGGTATCAATGAGAACCTTGCCATGTTCATTCCTGAATATTCAGAGTTTAAAGAGCAGAAGGTTAGTGGTCATGCTCGTCTTTTTTTGCACGACCTCATCGCTTTGCCATATGTAGGAGTACGTGAGGTGGTTGGACAACGTGAAGAACTTCGTGGAGGCATAAGCACGGAGTTCTTACTTTTATTTCGCTTTCATGACCTCCCTAAAAGTCATCCCCATCATCTACATGACCTCGCACGCATCTTTACACGTACAACCATACATTTATTTGCTGTTATCTCCCCCCTCAATCCCTCACTAGCATCTAATGTTACTCAATGCTCATTGCTATTGCTTATTCCAAAGTATCAGTCATCTGAAGGGGCGTGCTGGAACCCCAAGTCATTTGTTGGTATACACACGAATGCGTTGCATGTCACAAATTCCACTGACAATGATTTGTATCGTCGTTTTGGATGACAAATTGTGCTTAGCTCCGAAACACTGACTCTGACGAGCTTTCACCAGTTGCTCTGCTGGACCTTCTACTAGAGAACAGGTCTCGAATCCCTCTACGAAAATGAGATACGTGTTCGCTTGTCGCATGAGAAGGGGTGATTTGTGAGTTGAACTCCCACTCCCTACGGTCATGATACGGCCGACGTCAAAGTGTCCCCGAAGGTCCAGCCAAGCATAAAACTGGAGGCAGTGCCGATATGTTATCCGCAGTTAACGCAGCGACGTTTTATTATTGTTGATCCCCCACATGTGAAGTTGCCCATGCAGGCTCCAGCACTGACATCATAATCGCTGAAAGTACAAGAAGCGACTTTCGGCTATTCCAGGGATCCAGTTAGTTTCCTGAAGTTTGATGCTATCGAATCAGGTGACCATTATAAATCGCCTTGGCCAGGAACATTCTATCATGCCGAAGCCGCAAGCGGTGACCAGTGGGTTCGGAGCGCTGAGACCATTTCTCGCGATCTGTATGACCTTCCACGACCTTCCAGCATTCCGGAGTAAATATTGTTGACGCGGTCCAAGTGGATGATGAGTCACCACTGCTTTCAGGCCACGACAACCCAACTACCGATGGGTCCATGCATGCAGGATCCTCCTGTGTGTATATATAAGACCTTATTCAACTATGATCCATCATCCCCAGCGTCTTTACCCGGTTCTCCTCTAGTAGTCCGCTTCCCTCACCATATTATCAGTGATGTCGTCGCCTCTTGCTATCAATTACCCAACGTCGTCATCATCTAGCCTCTACATCCCCGTGCATCGACGGGCACCTTCAACGGGCTCACCGAGCTCATCATGTGCTTCGTCACCAGCGCCATCATCGCGCTCATTATCACCCATGCTTCATGATGGGCATCCCTCTCGTGAGTACCACCTCCTAGCCTTCCCCTCGAGTGACAATAACTCAACTACCACGTCATACAGTGCCTATCTACACACCTTCAGACTTGCTACTGTTGGCATCATCGCCTCTATCAAGGTTCTCGTCTGAGGAATTAAGCGCCTTGCGAGCTGTAGCGCCAGAAATCGTGCAAACCCGCAAGCAGCGCAAATCACATGAATGGCATATGCGCCAGAGCCCATCCTCGAGCCCATCGCGCAAACGCTCTCAGTTTCCCTCGCGGTCAAATCCAAACACTTCTGAATCAGAGGGGGAGGGGCTAGGATGGAGGAAGTAATATACCCGCCGAGCAACTCCATCGCTCATGAATAATTCAAGGATACTATAACATTAACAATCACTTACACTCCTCATACATACTTGGTACTTAAATGACAACAACAAATCTACATTTATTTCTATTATCTCACTTTGACAATAGTAACGGTCCCAGCCTGACGATCGATGTTCTGAGCACAAGGAGATACGTGGCGTGTGGATTCGGTTACTTTGCTCATGCACAACCGAAAGTGAGCCTGCAGTATCATGACCGCAACCCGGGTGTTGCCACTGCCGACAGAGGTTTAAATACCTCAAGCTTGGAATAGGGCTTTGAGGATGTTCTATACTGGGCGGCGGCCACCAGTTACGGTGCTTCAATTAGTCCGTCAACGGAACGCGATACTTGATCGACTCCAATAAATTCCGTCCTCAAGATGCCTTCTCACAAGAATGAAGTCTAAGTGCAACAGATCAATAATATCAGGTGATGTCCCGCTAGCTATACATTCCGAAATGAGTGGAGTCACGATAAGTAGAGCTGGTCGAACAACAACAGACAGACATAAATGAAAAATAACCCTACACCTTAATCAACGCCCTCAACCGCCCAGCCCAGTCACTAACGTCCGCAGCACGCGTGTAACCTAGGCTGACTATCGCCATGCTTACCACAAGAAGCAGCCATTTAGTGTTGCTTCTCCTTTTGATTGAACCCTTAGAGGGCCTTGTTCAATAAGCCAGGCTCATGAGTACTAGACATTATGACGACGTACATTGGCATTTACCCCGGCTACTGGGAAGCGGGGCCGGGGTGGGAGTTTGACACCCATCATCCGATTGAGGGTAGCCTGTTTCTTGGCCTGGACATTGTCATGAGGAGACTGCCGAAAGACATAGGTCGTCAAAACTTACGGTGTAAGGGGGAAACTTTCCTGTTAAGAGGGAGTCAAGCCTATAAGATGCAACAAGTGAGCAGACAGGCAGAATCGCAAGCAAATAACGAACCATCCGGGGGAGTCAAGGGAGGCACGTTGGTGCGTGAACATGTCGAAAGAGAATTTTCTTGTGTGGTACCCAGCTAATAAGATGCGATCAGTATTGACTTGCTTGAGAGAAGGACAAACTTACATCCACTGGGACCGGTACCGCCGAATGGCAATCCATCGACTGAAGCACAATCAGTGACCTATCCTCGTTGGAACGGTAAGACATACTAGCGCAGTGTATCAACACATCATTGGCGATTGCCGAGCCACTCTGGGTATTGTCAAACACTGGCGAAGAATGTCAACGACGATAGCTTAATAGGTAACCGAAAGAAAAACACACCCTTGTTCTTAAAGGCCGCGTCCGGTGAGAAACAGTACAATGCAAGGGGATGATCGCTGGCAACGTTCAATATGATATAAACATGCTAATAGAAGCACAACTCACTGAGCATTGATGTATGCAATTGCAGCATCGACGTTGTCCACAGGCATAATGGGCAAGATCGGCCCGAACAGCTCACTATACAAACAATTAGACGCTTTTGGGGATGCC
The DNA here is from genome assembly GCF_016628075.1 of Suillus paluster. NCBI lineage: Eukaryota > Fungi > Basidiomycota > Agaricomycetes > Boletales > Suillaceae > Suillus > Suillus paluster. The sequence goes on from NW_024537569.1 coordinate 355,303, forward strand.
TGTGCAGATTTACGCACTCGCTCATCAGCGAGTCTCCATCTTTGACACCCTTAACTATGGTAGGGGCGATGAATTTTCTCGACTCATCGGTCTGCCCACCAAAAGCAATGGTGCCGGATGTGCTCCCGAGCAAATTCTTGAGACGGTGGAAGTGCGCCGTACTGACGAGGTTAGAGATATCTGTCGTAGATAGGGCGCCGGAAGGATAAAATTCGTCGTGTCTGCGGACATGGAAGGTCTAGATTGAGCATGACATACACAGGGGTTTGCCGATATACTCACGCATCTTTGAGGGCCTTGACGAACGCATCCTCAGCAGAGCGCGGGACGAGAACATAGTCTGGTGCGACGCAGGTCTGACCCGCATTCACGCACTTGCCCCACATGATACGGCGTGCAGCGATCTTGAAGTCGCATTTAGGGTCGATAACAACGGGAGACTTCCCTCCAAGCTAGAAAGATGTTAGTACGAGTATATCATAATGAATGTGCAGATTTACCTCAAGACTGACGGGCGAAAGAGTCTTCGCGGCGGCTATACCTATAATCTTTCCTACACGCCCGCTCCCAGTGTACAGGACTAGTCATCTCGCATCATAAATAAGACAATAAAAAATAGTACATGGAACACACCGTGGCCCCATGGGTATTCCATAAGCTGCATTAATGAGTACCCAGTCCATACATAACGAAGGGTGGATAACATACCTTGGTGGTCTCCGCAACGGCACCCAGCACGACTCTAATGACATCACTGTCCATATACTTTGGAATAAGCTCGGCGATGAGGCCGCTTACAGCGGGGGTCAGCTCAGATGGTTTGAGAACGACGCAGTTGCCAGCGGCAATCGCTCCAATCTTGAAAGGAGACCATTGAGCGAGCTGGAAGCGAGCGGGAAAAACGAAAAGCAACATACGATAGGTCCAAGCGCAAGCCATACGGGATAGTTGAAAGGGCTAATGGACAACACGACACCCTTCGGCTCCTTGCGGATCACTGGACCGAATGCAGCCCACATGATATTGAAAGGTAGTTTTTCCGTCCGAGCCCACTTCTCAACCCGGTCATAGGCGATCTTACAGTCGCTGATAGTCGAGTTAAGCTCGAGGCTGGAGCGCAATGAAATGAGCCTCATACACAGCGACTGAGATAATGCTTACAAGGAAGCTTCTAGTGAGGGTCTCCCGAGGTCAATGGCAAAGGCCTCCTTGAAACGTTCTTGGTTGTCCTGCAAAAGGTAAGCCAGTTGCAGGATCTGAACCTTTCTGGCTTCAATGGGTTTGGTCTTGCCGGACAGGAAAGTCTTGTGGAGAGTGGAGTAAATCTGAAGCGGGTTCTGTGAGCCATGGAACAGTGGAATAGTGTACAAGCGTCGCACCTCATCGATTTCTTCCGACGTCGTGAATTTTAATTCGGGTGCCGTTCTTGACATGTTGATTATACTGGTGGACACGTTCTATGCGGTGGTCAGCACATATAAAATAACCAGGTCCTAGATTTCCAACCTACGATGGGAAGTTCAACGACACGTTGTTGTTTTGAGCACAGTCAATATGATGACGACGACAGGTTCCTGCCTTATAAAGTCCATCAACATATGACGCCATTTCAACAACCTGCCAATCATGGAAGGAGCACTCACTAAGTCACAGTCTCGAACCAACCAATATTTTCCTGCAGGGATCTTTTCTTCAACTCGGATGCGAGGTAAGAGTAAGCGAAACGAACAAGACGAATAATCCACGATGAATCACAGCTGTACATGTGTTCAGACTCTCAGAGTTTCTAATTATAGCCGTGGTTGCCGGAACCGGCTATTGTCAGCAATAACATTGAAGCTCACTTATGACGAATGACCGTCTCTCGAGGATTGTTCGAGGGGTTGTTTTTATACACTGTTCCCGAAGCGAGTGAAATGGCAACACGCCCTTTGTCAAAGGCCGGTCCAGGGGTCGGGGACTGGCGCGACTGAATGCCGCCAAATCGCCCCAGGATTAAGTCGAGCACAAGGGAGCCAGGAGAAACCACGGCCACATCATCGTGCTAAGGTATATTTATGCGCTGCGTACTCGGCCAGCTCGAGAGTTATGACTGATCTCAAAGATGGGTCTTGCGTCGAGCATTGTCTCATGTTGAACGTCATTTAGTCGCCTCGAAGAGAACATTTCACCTGGGCAGGTGGTGATAAGAACCTCTTTCCGGTTTCAGACTAGTGGATGCAGTCAGTGTGCAGGTATTGCGCTAATATGAATGATGATCGACCCCTGTGCTGTCATCTAAATCTCAGCCTAACCTTGTCAAGATTCGGTTTCGTTGGCATTAAATATTACTGCTATATTTCTTCATACTGTAGAGATACGACACTAGCTTCGTCACGTGCAGCACGTGACACAGTCACACTTGGTGTCACAGCTTCGAATGACCCTGTGACCTGTGACCACATAAAAAATAGCTTCGGCAAATTGTGATTGCTGGGCACCTTGGCTTCTTGTCTGATTCATATATTATTGTAAAGCTGGAACAACAGTAGAACTACTGGCATGTGTTTTTATATGTTTTTTATTTTTCTGTATGTTTTACAATGTCCATCGTCCCCAAAAATTGGTGTGACGTCCCCAAATAGGTCGATCGCGATGGCTGTTGACGACAGCGATCTCTACACAAGTGTAATATACAACAGTATACGTATGCTTGCTATGTCTGAGCCTACACATTAATAGCTATCGTATTTGAGTGTGCAATAAAAGATTCACAAGGCCAAGGAACATCGACGCTGAGGTACAGGCCAAGACAAGAGACACCTGGTCCAGGCAACCTTAAGCAGTGCAGCTTGGGCTGAGGTTTCGATGATCACAGCATACGCAGCCTTTCCCCTACCAATCACACTGGATTTACAGAAACATGTATCGTAAACGTTGGAATACTGGAACATACACACCAAGACCACCCAGATGGCGTTTACAATGGCCAACAGTTTGCCCATCCTTCGCAGCCAGTGCGACGACGCCAGAGTAACACGTGCAGCGAGCGACGCTCGTTTGGAACAAGATGCGGAGTAGTGTGCGAGGATGCTAGACATCAGGAGCATCGCCAAAACTAAAGTCGATATGCCTCCGTAAATGAGGTAACTCAGAGATCGACATCCGATGCGCTGCCTGGGGTTAGTGAATTCGTCTACATATCACATATACCAGAAGAAACGCACTGTCGTAGGAGTGAAATATGCCACGGTCACTGCTCCTCCGACTGTTCCCCATTGTAATGCAAGCGAAGCGCATGAAGCGACAGCCATTCTGGTAAACACGCCAGGTGCCCAATGGCTGCGTCGTGCGCCGTCGGGCTGCGCACAGTACATGGCAATTTCCTGCGGGGACCCGCGTCGATTGGTGGGGTGGATGTGTTTGATATTGTTAGACTCAATCCACTCAGCCTCAAAACGAACGGGAATACGGCTTTGAGCCTTCTCGGATGCTACTTTGAACACCAGGAAGACAGTTTCCGCAGTAGATGCCCATTGCAATGAACGGGTGTAATTAAACACCGGTGGGGTGAGGAGTTCGTCTGGAGACATCACATCCCCCTCCGTTGCGGTTATCGTTAAAGCTCTCGGGGCGGACGGAGGCGACATTCCTATATGAGTATCTGGTGTTCCTGTGCGTGCGTATCGGTCGGCACGATCATAAGCCGCTCGTAAACGATCAAAATTGCATTTCGGGGATAGTTGCAGCCATCCAACAACTATTGAGATCAACCATAGCCACAGTGTGCCAGTGGCGTCACCGTCGGCTTGAAGGTTCACGTAAGAATCTGTTGGTGAGTTGGCTACAGTCAGGATATAGGCAACAACGACCCAGGCGATGGATGTCGCGGACGCAATTGACCATGTATGGGTGTAGTCCACCAATTCGGAGAAATTTCTCCACCAGGAGTCATTTTCCGGCAGGATAACAAGAGAGGGAAAGTGTGCATGGAAATGCAGTCTCAGCGGGACTTGCTGAAGGCTGCTTAAGATAGATACTGCCAAATGTGAATTGGGATAGTTCACTGATGGAGTAAATCGGCGGTTGATCCACCGAGAATTAAGAACGGTGATGAGTAGAGAGTAGCCAGCAAGCGCTGGTGACCCAACGGTTAATACAGCAGACATGAGATCATCAAAGTTATACTGTGCCCCAAAGGGGAGCTGCGAAATCAAGGCAAGATTTGGCAGTAGCCATGCACTGAAATCTTGCGAAAAATTAAGCCAGTTGAAAGTTCTTGGTCCAGACCCACAGACAGAGGTGCACAGCGAGTAGCTAATCGCTGTCGCATCAGAAACATTCGACACGGGATACCCGTCGGCATCGAGTAGACCGGCTAAGTTGTGCGTAGAATTCGCATTCGCCACGATGCCGATAAAACACTGAGTGAAGTTGACTCCAGCAGCTCTTTCCACAGCATGTGCCAATAGTAACAGACCTAAGCAGAAGGAATGAGCGATAAAACCGAAACTTGTGGTCGCATTTCACTTACACGCCTGAGTGCCCGTGTGCAAGCGCATAGCTGTATGCTATCGAAGGTAGATGCACTGTATGAATTTCTTTGGCGTACTAGACAAGACCAGAAACCAGCATCGCGACCTTTAATAGCGCTGACACTTCACTGAAGTGATTTCTCACAGTCTGCACATAAGTAGAAAGGTCACTGGCAAGGATTATCTGGAACTGTCTGTGGCAATGAGTGTCAACGTAATGTGGCGAAGTCCACTTCCTTGTGGCTATGAAAATATGATTCGCCAGCGATAAATCATTGGTCCACAATCAAGGCGAGAAGGATAGCATACGCACGAATGTGGTGCGCAACTCGGAGCAATTGTAACTCGTAGGTGAAGACAGAAAAGACGACGTGTGATGGTCACGAACGCGAGAAAAGGCGGTAGTTCGCATCATTTGCATGTAAGTAGAGCTCGGCGATGAATGGTGTCCTCGTCTACGGGAGAAGCAATCAGAGTTCTAGTTTCAAAATATATAGCCACATCTTTGACACATCGTCGCTTTGCCAAATCCACAGGTCACGGCCCGCCAGATGAAAACCGTAGCGCCAATATGTCCGATTAGGGGCAGTAGTCATCGTGAAATGAACGCGCGGGCACCGTAGATCTGGCGGAAGAGGAGGAAGAAAAGAATACCATTGCGTGATTTTCTTAGCGCAGGGCGTGGGCCTATATCGGCACTATCGGACGTGACTCAGTACCTGAGATTCCAGCGTCTAACATGTAGGTCGTGTGAGCGGCGGACGGATTCCATGACATCAGTATGAGTACTTGTTGTACTGTTTACCCCGCATCATGCACTATCATGCAGTACGATAATTGCGTGGCAGGCACTACATATAATTAGCCCTCGCTTAAAGCTGAACTATGAATAAGTACTTATCGTTTACCGTGCGGGTGTATAGAAGTTCGCAGTGGAGCGTAGAAGGATGCCCAAATCTATTCTTTGTTCTCAGCACATAGTACCGTTATATTATTATTAGCGTATATTAGACACCCCGAGGGGTGACCGGACTCACTTGTGGGACTGCAGCATGCCTTTATCTTTTCCCTTCTCAAATCATGCTGGTGTGCTTTCTGCCTGTGCGCCCGCGTGCTCGGATTCAGGGACCAACTCTAACGGACGCGTAGCCACTAGCAAATGTCTACGCAAGGGCAGTGATGGAACTACCCACCAACCACGATGTGCCACCAGAGCCGCCCGACTTCCCCCGAACAGCTAGCAAGTTGAGGCGCCCGGCCCAGTGACTAAATCACCGGTACGCTAGCTGCTGGCAAGAACTTGGCAAAAGTTCTTCCTGAAGTGCTTAGCAGCTATGTATAGGACTAAGTAATTCGCGTCCGTCGCTGTGCGTCCTTGGCGCAAGGATCACTAGTGATGATGAAACTTGACAGTTTCTGTTCGAGACTTTGACGCCGGTACAGCAACGGAGCCATGTGGCAATGGAAGCACTGCGTACATACTAAACCAACTGTATCAGACTATCAAACCGCATGTGTTCAAACTGCGGACCATGGGGGTACTTTGCGTACATATATGGTCTTCTCCCATAGCCGCTTCTCCTGCACCAATTTCAAACGGAAATGCGTTGCGGTGCTCATATCGATCAAGGGAAGGGAACTGCGCCACGAACGGATGGATGTCGTCACTGTGTGATCGACTGTACACTTGTTTTGTGGTGTGATCATAAGTTAGAGACACAGGAAAATAGGGCACACCTTAGTCGTGAGATCATATTTATTTATGATGAGCAGACGCATATTAATAGGACGGAAGTTCCCTCCGTCGCCGTTGTTGGGCAAAGCTCTCGTACTGTATCTGATATGATCATGGAGAGTGAAGCAGTGCTGATTGCGTTTGATCCATTTTATGCGAAGGAATCTAGGGCGCTGCTGTGAGGACATGGGGACAGGAGGGCTTGGTGATCGTTTGGGATTCATCTCCTACGCTCTATCGGTTGCTGTATGTATCCTGGTGTATCAGTGTTTGGTAAGGGTATCCCTTAGCGCGATCGCGAGCCATGTCCAAGCGGTTGCACACGCGGCTCCCCGGGGGGCCGGTGAATAAGATTAGAGCCCGTATTATTATTAACGCCGAGGAGCAACCTCACAGGTCTACAAATGCCAATCCTCCCTCCTCGACTGGATTAATGATAGGCTGCGCTCTCGAATTACTAGCCAGAAGCAAGTCAGAATAGTTATAGTTATTAATATTCTTGGGACAAACCGGATTCCGTGGATGATCGCGACCCCAGGCTACTTAGTACTTCCTAGTGCTCCAGAACCCTTGCGACCTCAAAGTTCCCTCCGCAGAAGACGCAGCAGACGCCAATGAAGACAAGATCCATGGGAGAATCCAATATAATGACTTACGAAAATAGAGGGAACACCATCTTGTGGAGTAAACATTTGAGTTGAAACTTTCGGCTGGAGCCTGAAACAAACAGACGCCGCAGTACTGCTAGCATAGATTCTACCAGTAACCACCATACCAGTGGCAACTATGTTATTCAGGATCAGCGACGTGCAGCGAAAACGGCTCAGCCTGTGTGTCGCAAGGGGTGTCGGACCGATCGGGGGCCCATCGGAGAGACGAGCAAGAGGTGAAAAGCACTACGAGTATGTTATAATTTGGGCTGACCAGGAAATAATTCGTGCGGTGCCGTGTTTGGATGATCAAGATAGCTTCACCCCCTTAATGTTCCTCGCAGTCGACCTATTGACGATTTTCTGGAAGCAAAGTCGAATCGTTGCCGCACTGGTCACCGTCGGCGTAGAATGCCAATGTACAATGGCATTCGTGTCATTCAGCCTTTGCGTAACGTACAGCGAAAAGGACTCAGATCGCGAGGTGACTCGGGCCGATCGGCATCGGGAAGACAAGGCAAAGGTTAAAACAAGTTTCGCGTGTTTGGTCTGACCAGAAGGATGCTATATTTGGATAATCAAGATAGCAAGCGGAGTAACTACGACTCGCGATCGACGAGCTTCAGGTTTTGCTGGCCATGGAGCAGTATATGACTCGTACAGACCAAGCTACTATCATGCTCCGAGCAATTGTCTGTTGGCGATCAAACCATTACAAGTCCGATAGTCCAACTCGACAAAGTATTAGTCCAAACAATTCATTAATGATCTTGTGACCTCGGAGGAGTCCATACTACAGATTTTATCAAAGCCTGGATCAAAGGCCATGTCTTGTTCTCATCAAGAAGAAGTATTGGTGTACGGCTACCAGAGTTTGATGTGCATGATGGAATTACGCGGAGGACGCGGAGGTTAAGGTAAATACGCACAGGCAGTCGCACATGGTTACTGCACGCGGCCTTAGGAGCTTGGCTGTCTGCCAAATGTTACGACTCATAGTCATACACGTTGCTTCGCGCAGCGAGCCAAGTGTAGTGTAGTTCGGTCGCCACGACCCAAGAGTCCAAGAGAATTACACGTAGTGTGAACTTGGCGCTTCGAAGTATGTACTGGCTAATTAGTGAAGTAAGAAATCGAACCAACGTTATCGGGGATACGGCATCATAAACCAGACCAGACTGGCGTGTTCCAAATTTTGGAAATATGACCGGGATTAGGACACTGACAGAAATACATAGAGCTCAGATATTCCACGGTGATAGAGCGTTCAGCTGGTAGGTATAAGTTCGAGGAGATCGGGGACAAGGAAGGATACGGAACGGCAGTGTCAGAACGACAGTTGCCGAGATTTCAGAATCTTAAGGATCATTACGATTCTGACCAAATCGGGCCCCTCGTATTTGTATTTATTTGGTTGTTTGATCGCTATGAATTTTACTCCCAAATATAAAGTCCGTTCATCGACAGGGCTGACATTCTCCCACTCCTTCATCCCATCCTCCTTGACTTTCGTCAATTCTCCTTTCAAAAGTGCCCGCGACACTATAGATTCATCTGTAGGGCTCTCCCCCTCCTCCCCCTCTCTGCGTCTTAAACCATGTCCGAACCCAACGTGGCTAAGGAGCCCGGTCCACAAGGCGAAGAGTCGCCTATTGTACCATCCACTTCTCCAGATGAAAAGAAGAAAAGAGAGTACAAGGATTTCACCCATGACGAAGAGAAACCAACCCGTAGGCATTCGCATTCTTTTGATGTTTCCTGATCTTATGATACTATTTCTATTTTTTAATCGTCGCAGATGCCAATGTTGACATGTCATTGGTGAGTAATCGCCGCGTCTGCCGTTAACCATGTTATCTAACCTCCTTAATAGATCGAGTTGAAAGCGGACGACCTTTATGACAAGGAAAAGGTCGACCTTGAGACTATCGTTATTGAGGATGTTTTCAAGCTCCTCCAATGTGACGAGAATGGTCTCAACACCGAAGAGGCACATCGTCGTATTGAACTTTTCGGTCCCAACAAGCTGGAGCAGGAAGAACAGAACCCATTCTTGCAGGTACGGATTCCAGTCTCATTCAGGGGCGCTCATCCTTGACTCTGTTTCATAGTTCTTGAGTTTCATGTGGAATCCATTGTCCTGGGTCATGGAGGGCGCTGCTCTTGTCGCCATTGTATTATCAAACGGTAACGGTCAACCACCAGACTGGGAGGACTTCATCGGTATCGTCCTTCTGCTCTTCATCAACTCTGCAATCGGTTTCTATGAAGAACGTAACGCTGGTAATGCCGTCAAGGCACTTATGGACTCCCTCGCCCCCAAAGCGAAAGTAAGGCGTAATGGCACCTGGTTGGAAATTGAATCTTCGGAACTCGTTCCTGGTGATATGATCTCGTTCAAGATCGGTGACATTGTTCCCGCAGACTGCCGTTTGACGGAGGCCATCAACGTCTCTATTGACCAGGCTGCTCTCACCGGCGAGTCTCTTCCTCAGAGCAAGAAGTTGGGTGACCAGTGCTTCTCGTACGTCATTTTTGGTTTGATACATTCCTGGCCATTAAATTTCCGCTTCCAGTGGTTCTACCTGCAAGCAGGGTGAAGCGGAAGGTGTTGTCATTTCCACTGGCGCCAACACTTTCTTCGGTCGTGCTGCTTCCCTCGTGGGCCAAGACGATGACACCACGGGTCATTTGCAGAAGATCCTTGCGCAGATCGGCTCATTCTGCTTGGTGTCAATCGGTATCTTTGTTATCGCGGAGATTCTCGTGCTCTACGCGGGCTTCCACTACAGTTACCGTCGCGGTCTCAACAACATATTGGTGCTCTTGATCGGTGGTATCCCCATTGCCATGCCGACTGTCTTGTCGGTTACTCTTGCCGTCGGTGCCCAGCAACTTGCTAAGCACAAAGCCATTGTTACCCGTATCACTGCTATCGAGGAGTTGGCCGGTGTCACCATCCTTTGCTCCGACAAGACGGGTACGCTGACCACCAACAAGCTTACCATTGACCGGGCTACCATTCGCACATACGGGCCCTTCTCGGCTGATGACGTCATGCTCCTCGCTGCCTACGCTTCTCGTACTGAGAACCAGGATGCTATCGACTCTGCCGTCGTTCAGGCTCTTGGTGAAGTGTCCCGTGCTCGTGCTGGCATCAAACTCCTTGACTTCAAGCCCTTCAACCCCGTCGACAAACGCACGGAGATCACTTACCGTGAAGAGAGCTCCGGCAAGTTGAAGCGCGTCACCAAGGGTATGACCGGTATCATCATCGAACTTTGCACGCGTAACAAGACCGAGGAGCTTGAGAACAGGCTTGAGGCTGATGTTGAGGAGTTCGCTACTCGCGGTCTTCGTGCCCTCGCCGTCGCATATGAGGAGCTCGACGGCGACGACCCAGAAAGTGAAGGTAACGGTTTCGAGCTCATTGGTCTCCTTGCCATCTTCGACCCCCCTCGTGAAGACACCAAGCAGACCATCGACGATGCTCTTGCTCTCGGTGTGAAGGTGAAGATGGTGACTGGTGACCAGCTTGCAATTGCTAAGGAGACTGGACGTCGTCTTGGTCTCGGTGATCACATGTACCCCGCGAAGGTTCTCAAGGACGGTCCTGCTCCCGGTAGCAAGCACTTGTCACTCGACGAGATGATCTTGGATGCCGACGGTTTCGCAGGTGTGTTCCCTGAGCACAAGTATGAAATCGTCAAGCGTCTCCAGGGTCTTGGCCACCTGTGTGCTATGACTGGTGATGGTGCCAACGACGCTCCCGCTCTCTCCCGTGCCAATGTTGGTATTGCCGTCGAAGGTGCCACAGACGCTGCTCGCGGCGCTGCTGACATCGTCTTGACTGAGCCCGGTCTCTCTACCATCGTCCATGCCATTCGCGGTTCGCGTGTCATCTTTCAGCGTATGCGCAACTACTCAATATACGCTTGTGCTGTGACCATCCGTATCGTTGTCTGCTTCGCTATCCTCGCCTTCGCTTTCAAGTTTGACTTCCCTCCGTTCATGGTCCTGATCATTGCCCTCCTGAACGACGGTACCATCATGACGCTCTCAGTCGACCGTGTCTTGCCCTCGATGACCCCCGATTCTTGGGATCTCGCTGAGATCTTCGCGTATGCTGTTGCCTATGGTATCTACTTGACTGCCTCGACGTAAGCACCGCCTTTCACCCTCCTCACTATCAAGCTAATTTGTGTCCTGTAGTGTCGCTCTGGTCGCAATCATCATGAAGACTACGTTCTTCTATGACAAGTTTGGTGTCAACTTTAACGGGAGCCCCACTCCTAACGGTGCCAATGATTATCAACTCCACATGATTGTCTATCTCCAAGTCGCCATTATCTCGCAGGCATTGATCTTTATTACCCGCTCGCACGGCTTCTTCTTCATGGAACGCCCTTCCATGGCTCTCTTGGGAGCCTTCTGCATCGCGCAGCTCGTGTCATCAATTATCGCTGCTTACGCCAACTGGGGATTCACGCAGATCCAGGCGATCTCAGGTGGATGGATTGGTGTCGTTTGGGTTTGGGTACGTTTGTCTGTTGCGTTGTCTTTACGTGCTTGCTGACTCTCGGATTTGTAGAACATTGTTTGGTTTGCCCCTCTCGACTGGATCAAGTTCGCAATGAAGGCAACCGTTATCAAAAAGCTTCGTGAACGTCACGCACAGGCTCAGGCTGCACAAGCAGAACAGGCTGTCTCTGGTGTTCCCATCACTCGCACCCAGTCTCGCGCTGCTTCGATCCACGAGTCGTTGTACTCCAACCGTGTGTCGTTCATCCGCCGTGCTGCTCGCAAGGTCGGCTTCGGCTCCAAGATTACGATGAAGCCCGAAGAGCTCCAACGCTTCAGCAGCATCCAAGCGCAACGTACGGGTGCGACACTTGCTCGCAATCCCAGTCGTACCGCTGCTGCATAGACTTCGTGAGTTGTAGAATGGGGATGCGTGTCTCGAGTTAGTCCGTTAAAGCACGCGGACGATATCATCTGTAATCTAGATATTATTAAGGCCCGCCGTCTTTCGCATGTGGTGTCATCCCTCTCTTTGCCTACTCCTACTCATTTCATGTCACCATCACACGTACATATACGCATGGCATTTGATCATGATACCTCGTGCCCTTTTCGTCGGTTGTTCTTGGTTTGATTTCTTCGGTTCATGACGTCCGACGTGTGTTTACTTTTACGACTTTTGACACCTACATTCCTTTTTTTCACTCTTATCTATATAGCCTAATGATTGATATGATCACTCAAGCAGTAGTGAGGCACTAGTCTCATGCATAGATTCTGCGTTGGATGTTGTGATTCATGAAATGAGTACGCAGTACATTGTTATCATAGACAGACATGTCCGAGGCAACGGCCGAGCCTTCCGATCAAAAGTGGGAGTGCATCTGAGAGAGCCTCTCTTTACGTTGACAATTTGAAGCTTTCGCCAACCTTAAGCAAGCGCTCTCATTGGTGGAGAGGACGAGAAATCCCAGTTCGACCGAGACCATACCAAACAGGGATCGTTCAACGATCGTTTTTCGACGGGCCCAAACTCTGATGTGGCCTGATGTCGATGTCAAGGTCTATTGGAAGGAGGAAACGGTGATTACAATATTGATATGCTTCGCTGTCAACTTGTCCTGCTATACGCGGGGATAACAAAAGCGTGAACAACTCCGCCGAATGGCCCTCGCCTATCAAGGATTTTCGGCTCAGAGGGAGTTGAGAAGGAGGACCTAAACGAATTTTACGGTCTATTCTTGGAGATCTAAGGCATGTTCATTGCATTCCTTGTGCTATCTGACAGCGCCTGGTGCTGGTGGTAGATGCGGGTGTAAGGAGCACGTCAATGTCTGTTTGATACCGCAAAACACCACCAGCCGACGCCAGCGGCGAATTCTGTCGCCATCTGGCAAAAAGTGTGCATAATTGAATCAGGGGACGAAATCAAAGGAATACATCGCGGGAACGCCATCACCAGATCTCGTACCTCGTACCTCCAGGCCATTCAAACGTTTCACGAGGAAAAGAACGTGCGTGCATGTCACGGTGGTGTCATACCACCACGGTCGTCCCTGGAGATATATCATGATGCTGGCAAAAGAACGGACGCCAGCGAGAAAGTATAGCTTCTGGTGGGAAGATGGTCTAGCTCTGTCTCTTGCAGTGTGCGCATCCATCTGAAAACTATGGGTTCGAATTCATATGCCGATATCGATGCGGATAGTAGCGTCTCGCGATTGTCATGAGCGATTGATACCGTTTTCGTGGGACTTCAAGTTGGTGCTGACAACTTCAAAGCAAAGCCTCGTACCTGCTAGACCAGCCCATATGATTATTCGGTCGAACGGACACCTGGGCCCTGGATAGCATCATTGGAATTTGGAACTGGGCCGGACCATCAGTGGTCACACAATTTGGAAGGGGCCTTTCGCCACTACCTAGCTACTAGTAGTAGGTGCTGGAACGGAAGGTGAAAGCATTATACTGCGCGAGGCTCTGCGAGTCCCCCCATCATCATGTTGTTGTAGTGGTCATCAGGCTATTATTTGACACCGCAGACTGCTCAATGCTCTCGTCGCTCAAAGTCCTGGGCAAACAGGATCCTGCGACACGACCACCACCACGGAATCATACCACGGAGGTACTCGTGCCGTTCAAAGCGTCTCGTGGGATGATACCAAACAGCGATCGACTTCTCATAACTCTTTGCAGTATATTGGTAGTATCCGAGAATTCCGAATAAACCCGATCACTTCACGGTCCTTTGCTGGCTCTTGACAATTCTTCGTCAGACTTGGATCAAGACAAGCAGCGTTCTGGTGCGGTACCACGGATATTGGGGTCTTTAGAGGTCTCAAGGATCGATGATGGTGCTAGTCAGCTAACGCAATGTGAACGAGAGGGTGGTAGCAGCACGGAGTGTGTGCGATTCTGTCGATAGTGAGACGGTGAAAACAACTCGGCACTTACCTTGAATTTTATCTGGGCGATCGCACATGTGGACTAGTGATGAGCCGTACAACCAACAACAGCTGCTCCCCATAGAGCAGGCTTCGCGAATCAGACAGTTTGGTTATGCAAGCTAACACCACGGATTTCCAACGCATTCTGGCATGCGAAAAAATGGATTGCAAACTTAATGTAAACGACTACTCAAAATCAAGCACTTCGATTTTCTGTACAGTTCCAGAAATCTCCGGCGTCCTCAGGAATTCAAAGGATAGCAATGTCACCCTGTTGGCTTCCAAGGTCATCTCGTGCGAAAGGAACTTTTCTTCGGTGGTGCTCTCGAGATACGGGAGAGCGGATCCCAATGGCTCCAAGAAAAGACTCGAACTCGCTGTCTCGCCTTCGATAAGTCGTTGATTCCATTTAGGCCCCTTTCCAGCCTTGAAGTCCGCCACTCGATGAGGGTTGAAGTCGCGGATGCATAGTGGTCGCCGTTGCGCCTTCCCTTTAGGGGACACAAAGTCGCCAGCCAACCCGACAGTCCGGAAGCCAAAGATGTTGTGTTTGCAACTATCGTACGAGCTCTCCTCGAAGGTTTGGGTGTACTTGGGACCCCAGGTAGACCATGGCAGACTAGGGGAGTCTTGACTGACTTTGGAATTTCCATAGAGGCTCATATAGGTAGACTCGAGCTCCAAGAGAGTATCACGTTTGACATAGAATGTGACCTGGGAGGGCTTGGTAGTGAATGCCGAATCCGTGCTCATAATCTTCATGCTGATAGTGACAAGCTGATTGTGCGTGGTTGCATAAAATGGAATGTCATTGTTGAAGGCGACATATTCCAGTTCAGAGGAATCCCGTAAGGCAGGGAGCGAGAATTTGGCAGTAAGCTGGATGGCATTGGCGGATTCGACAAGGGAGTACATCATTATTTCCCTCGGGGTGATGACCAGAAGTTTGTCGTTCGTTAGGAAACCGAAATTATGCACGTTGCAAGCCACATCAAAAACTTCGAGGCACTACAGGTCCAGGTGGTTAATGAGTCACAACAGAAGAAGTCAGGAGACCTTCACTAACCTGAAAGGCGTCCTTGGACTTCCAATTCCATATTTGCAAAAAGTCGACCACCCCACCGCCCGCTTTGTGAGCACGTTTGGAGAGTAAGCCGTAGTAATCTCCGAAAAGTACTTGTTTCGGATTGAAGGGGTCGGAGAGCGCCATGTCAACCTGATTGTCGAGTGCTTTGGCAACAGCGACAGCAGCTTCAGGATGGGCCTTATCCTCTGAAAGCGATCTGAAAGCGACGTCGTATGGATGACTCTCCCTAGTACCATCAGTACTCTGTCTGCAGATACCAAGAAACCATGACCACTCACCCTGAGGTCGCTCTGGAAAGGATAACCACGAGATCCTGCGCAGGTGAACAACGGTAACCCATGAGCACTGTGCTGTCGATTTTGCAGCTCCGTTGTTCCCACTTCGCAGCGTGGGTATGCTTATCTGACAGTGCGGGCTGGACGAATGTTATTTGCTCGTGAGATTCAGATGGGAGTCCAAGGATGCCGCCCGACCATCCGATCAGCTCGGGAGGGTAGGGCACGGGGATGTGATTCATTTTAGAGTATTCGGCTTTCTGCCATGCGGTTTCACTTTGTTGAAGTAATTTGCGACGTGTTCCGATCGTACTGTCTGAGTCGAGCAAAGGGTCCGGAAGTGTATTGAAGTATTTGAGGTCAATCAAATACAGCAACTCCGAGGAAGAGTCGATCACTTGTCGGATATCATTGCATACCTGGAGAGGTTTGAGTTAGTGATTTGGGTGAAACAAATCTTGTCTTACTTTGCGTGCTCGAACTAGTTCGTACGCATCTAGATAGCTGAAGATGTCCAACAGGATTTCGACGGGAAAGTTTAACAGCCCTAGTGTGAATTGATCGATGTGGCTCATGGTCGACGATTTGGTACTGCCAGTGGAGTTGAGACTTGTGCAAGATTTTTGGGAGATATCGAAGACGATGTGCAGTTAATAAATTGGATGAGCAGTGAGACTTGAGCAATTTTCGAATTTACGACTTATATGTTGTGCCAAGAGAAACGCGGATAACCGGGCGGGACGGCATAGCCGGCCGTTCCGGCTGCCGAGTATAGGAAATCTTGCCGGAGGACCCTAACGCCACAGGGGCTCATGACAATTTTAAACGGCGAACTCCGCCGGATTGCGTAATAATGACGTAATATTGAACACTTGGGTCACTGGTGTTTCGCATGCGTCAGAATTAGTGAGATGCATGGGATGTGAAGCATGTGAAGACGCACGACGACATAGATAATCTCTTGGGAACCTTTTCTTCATGTGAGCGGGTAAAGGAGAGGAGAATACAGCGCTAGGGTATCGCACGTTGTACCATATAACAGTGACCCTCCTCAAGGACGTTGATTCGCAGGTCAGAAATGATGTGACAAAGGTAAAATGTAGTAGTGCCATTAAGAAAAATATTAGTCTGCACTACATATACCGAGCGAGGTTGGGGTTATGAATTTGGCTCTAGGTCCTTATGAAAGGCGTTCAGCGCCGACGGGTCTGATATGGCTGTACAAGTTTTAGTGACCCATTTGAACCTCCACTACCCGATGCAACATCATTTTCGTATGGTGCTACTTCTGAACTCTTACGTCGCTCTACCACCTCCAATATATACAATACATCACCCGTTGATATGACAGAAACGAACATAACCCGCCTGGTGTTCAACCTCTCTCAGATGGGCGGTGCCGCACTGAAACTCGACCAGTTCATGTGCACCCAAGGTGTGCATCCATTCATCTCTGTCGTTCCTCGACCATACCATTCAAGCATGTATTTTGTAGTGCCATCCTTGCCGTGTAGCTGATTGTCCGACCGTTTAACTCCCTTTCATCATATCCGGCTACTCACCTTGATACTGAGGCGATTAAAATCGAGCTTGCTGACGAATGCGTTCAAGGTCCCGTGGGTATGGTCAGGTAGCACAGAGCGTGTGCTTCTGATGGAGCATGTAGAAGGGGTTGGCATCGGAGACGCTGTTATTGGAGCTCTGCCGCAGGAGGAGCGGGATGAGGTGCGCAAATTTCCTTCTCCTATCGTTGACCTTGGACATTCATGTGCTGAATTTCGTGGTAGATTGCATCTCGAATTATCGAGCTTTGCTTGCGGGAGCTCTTCCAGTGCAGGCTCGTGCAGACTGACCCAAGAGCACAATAGGTACGTCTCATGTTGGCCCATCGTAGTTTTCCCTTTCTTCCTCGCACCTATCCCTTCTTCCTCGTACTCAAGCTGTGTCCTCTATGGACGATCTTACTAAGTCGCATCGCAGCTATCCCTAGTGGACTTTGAGTGCACAAAGTAATTCATGGACAGTTGACTGTGCCTCCTCCAAGCCGCTGCATCCGAGGACAGTCATGTATGCGTCGAATGGAGTAACCTCAGTTATAGGAAAATGAAGTACGTTCACCCCGGTCATCACCGTCCCGCGCATATATTCACGCAACACGTTTACAGGTCATCCTTAATGCGCACGTCGACTCGATGGTCCTCCTGGTTACCCCCTTCAAACCCACGACCACACAACCTTTCTCATTTGGACCTGGGACGCCATGGGTGGATATCACGGCTTGAATGCGTGATACCATACCCGTCATGGTTGACGCCCCCGCCAAGGGAAACGTACAGTCTGAATCGGTGAGCGATGTGATAGATTTCCCTTGATCCGGAGGAGGAATGAGGGCTGGAGTTTTGTCACCAATTTTTTCCTTATTTCTTCGTGCCTTCTTTGCTCATGGTTTGTTTTGCAGGAAAGACTTCAACATCGCGTGCTCGTCTGCAAAATCACTGAAATGAACGCTTATGACTTCAGTAGCGCACTCATGCGATTGGTGGAGATGCTGAACATATAACCAAAAATGTGTGCTTACGAACGCAAACTTGAACCAAACCAAAAAGAACATACACACGAGCGTTTTGTGAGTGCTTTCGAACAAAGTTGCATTTGCTGATGCAGGCTTCTAGGCCTTCGTTATCGGAATTTTTTTATTCGGTTTCGGTATTTCCATGGATCTCAATATTTAGATACATTTCTCTGCTCATAATTACATTGTATCAGTCGAACCGGTCAAAACAAGTTCTCAACAGAAGCCTGTACGTAGCCGAGCACCCAGCGTCGTCTAAGTACCTCTTCACCAATGAGAGCGCACGCTTATGGCTGAAGAAAGTTTCAAATGTGAACGTAAACTAGGCCGTCTCTCAGATGGCCTATTATCCCTTCCGGTGCAATCGACATCCCACAGAAGTCGGCGGTCACGCTTTTTCGCAGGGTTTTGTGTGACTGCCTGTGACCGATTGTAACAAAATTGTCACGTTTTCCCGCCAAAATGTGTGACCTGCCGACTTCTGTGGTGTGTCGATTGCACCGGAAGGGATAGTACTTGACTCATAACGCCGGAAGTTCCGAACCTCTCGTAAAACTCCCTTTACTCTCCTTTACTAAGTACTATACGAGTTTATCACGTACAATTCTCCCCGCGAGTCCCCGGCCCCGGGGCTTTCCAACCACGCTTCACACTGTCTCCCTCAGGCTCTTGCGCCCTTGTATTTCAAACTGCGAACGATGCTTGCCCTGTTCCCGCCCCAACGAACAACATAGGTCCCTGCCTGATGCCCTTTCCACATGGCGACAGTCACTGTGGTGGCCCCAGTCTCTCCTATATATACATACGAGGAATCAAATCATTGCTGAGATGAGTTCTCCCATAGTGGGACCCGAAATTATAGTATTGAATTCATACCCGATGACGGTACGCTCCTTGGCAATTCGCTTTCGTGGGAGCTGACTAGGCTAGGGCCTCAGTGATTGTCCCATGAGGACTTTAATAAGACGGGGAACGTGAAGTTCGACCTTACACAGTGAGCGGTGTTCTTTTCTAGCTTGAGTCGGTGAGCAGTTCATTCAGAACTGGTGCAAGATCATGATGTTTAGCATCTACTCACAGCGAACTTTGCGTGCAAGTGGTCGTGCCAACTTGAACTAGTAGTCCTCCGCGGGCCAGTGCTTCCGTACTACTACTTAACCCCGATCCTGCCCTTCTTCGGACGAGATCCGGGTTAGGCTACCGACCATTCATCCGGGTAGCATACCGTCACTAGTAATCCGAGCAGAAGCCTGGACAACCTACATAAATTGTCGAGCGGGTCCAGATGAACTTGTGTGACCCATTCTACCTGTCGAGATGACACTCTCTGCTAGCATATCCATCGCGCTTCTTGCAAGTATTGGGGGGCTTGCGACTTCTTCAGATCTGCTCGGGAATGTACTTCGTGACACTACTGCTTGCGCGGAGATTGCAGCCTGCATATCTTCGAAATCCGCAGTTTCTTACAGTGGTATGTACTAGTACTAAGACCAAGTGTCAATGAGGCTAAACGCCGACAGGATCGTCGGCCTATATGAAGGATAATTATCATTGGGCATCTTCGAGTAGTCAAGTCTCTGCTTGCTCCTTCGAACCTGGCACCACTGAGGACCTCGCGAAAGCGGTTCGTGTCGCTGAAATAATGACCTCGTCAAATTAATCTCATCCCACAGGTCCAAATATTGGGAGACACCAGAACGCCGTTTGCAGTGAGCAAAGACTTCTCCAGCTTGTGCTTTTATCTCACACATCTATCAAATAGATTAAAAGCGGTGGTCACGCGACCAACCCAGGCTTTTCGTCGACCCAAGGCGTTCAGATTGCAATGTCTTTATTCTCAGACATCACGTTTGACTCGGATTCCCAGACAGCAACCGTTGGTACTGGTGCGATATGGGATGACGTATACTCAACGCTGGGAGAATACGGCGTGAATGCTATAGGGGGGAAAGAGTCTGGCATCGGAGTTGGCGGCTTCGTACTTGGTGGAGGTATGAACGTCACCGGATGATTCAAACGTGATATAACATTCTGTGTTTTGATCAGGATATTCGTATCTGACAAACCAGTATGGGCTGGCAATTGACAACGTATTAGCGTACGAACTCGTTTTGCCTAATGGCACGGTAACTACAGTCACCGGCTCCAGCTACCCGGATCTATTCTTCGGCTTGCGGGTACGTTTTTGGTCATCTAGATTGTCAATGTCTCAAATTCTCATGCCACTACGAAGGGAGGTTTCAATAACTTTGTGCGTGGTCATCTGAAGAAGCACCATATGAAACCATGGACTAACACTCTCGTAGGGAATTGTCACCTATGTCACTCTCAAAACGTATTCTCAATCCCTAGTTTGGGTGAGACGTCAGACGACAGCGTATCGTACAGCACTGACCACTAAATAGGGTGGAAATATCGCGTACAATCAAGATCAACTCAAGGCAGTAAACGCTGCCATCGCTAAATTCGCTGCAGACGTTACAGATCCCATGGCGTCGCTATATTCCACATATAACTATGTCTCTGGAATGGTGAGCATATTCCAAAGGCAATCTACGTGGGGTCGCGGGTTAACGCGCTGCTGCGTAGCCCGTCATAACGTGCACGTTGTTCTATGATGCACCCACTTGCCCAAATGGTATCTTCGATGACTTCTTGGCGATTCCGCACGAGGAGCAAGACGTTTCTACCCGATCCTTCACAACCATGGTCAAAGATTTGCCGTCAAGTACACCTGGCCTTAGGTAAATTTTTGGTTTTATGCCCGGCGTATACTCACTGCGAAACAGAGCTGTGTTCAATGTCATAGCGATCGAGGAGTGGACGGTGTCTTTGTTGAACCACATTGCCAATGAGACCCTCGTGAGCATCGTCTGTTTTGTTTTAGGTCGTCTACTGACATGAGCGGTTAGTTCTACGGCGACAAGCTGGGAAATAGCGTAACTGAGATAACTTACAACGTGAGGCCCTACCTGCCTTCGATCTACGACCACACCGATACACCATCTGCGTATCCGGATTCACGTGAACAAGGCTACTCATTCCTGGAGCTATTCTATGCATGGACGGATTCAAGTAACGACGACCTCATATATGACGCCGTTACTGTCAGTTCCAATTACATAGAGCAGCTAGCGATCGCTGCAGGGCAGGACGTCGGAAATGTGGTTGTGTATCCCAACGATGCATCTCCTTCCACAACCGTAGAGGATATCTACGGAAATAATCTGGCGCGTCTGCGGGATATAAAGAAGGCTGTTGATCCAGACAATGTGATGGGGCTTGCTGGAGGGTGGAAATTTTAGATGGGAATATTTTTTCTTCTTTGAGTGGCTCTACTATTGGTTACCACTTGCTCGTGCACACCACATTTCGTGCATCCTCCCAAAACCACACATTTTCTACTACAAATCTTCAAAACTACTACATCTATTTTAAATAATAATACACAAGAACGTCTTACGAGTTTGGACGGATGCATTTGGACAAGAAACAAGAGAGATAAATGTTTGGTTGTGACAAAGGCTTTTGTCACTTGCCATCCGCAACCGCTGGGGGTAATGTGGAACAGAGTGTTTATATAAATGCAATCATGGACATGTCACGTTAGTACACACTCATCCAAGGCTTTCCCGCTTCCGCCCCAGTGCTCTTGAGAATGTCGAAAGGAAAATAGACGCTGGATACGCTGATACTGCGGTTCGCAGTCCATAACCTGGCTGCTGAGTTTGGCAAAAATCGAGTGGCGGTACTAAGTGCATGGAGGATCGGGCGGCGTCTGAGATTTGAATGGCAAATGAGCTCAACAATAGATAAGACATGCTTCATTGGCGGAACCACTCTTAAATAAAAGGGGTTGATATTTGCAGAGTTACAGCAAGTCCTGCTTGCGTGCGAGTCCAAGGCTCGAAATGTCAAAGCCGTTGCTGGTTGGCGCTTATGAATTCAGGGAGTATGGGGCTCATACAGCTCAAATATAGACATGTCCCACTGGTTTAACCGCTTCCTACAAGGGTTGGGAGGGCACCTGCACCATTCATGGTCGTAGGTCGTAGAATTTCCAGAGCGATGCGAGGGGTAGCTGTAATAGAACGTGACGCAGCCGACATCAATACCTGCACCACCAGCAGAGAGGTACGGAAAATGTTCGTACTGGCCATAGTCAATGTGGTAACGGCGTAATCTTGTTCTCTGAGATTGAACTGAGGGAGAGTGCCGCCGCCAGATGAGTCAAAGTTACTGCCTGACTTAGGCGAGGAGTGCAATTGTGGCAGTACCTCAGATGATAGCGGCTGGTGGTACGTGAGGTTGGTGTTGGAGGGTGGAGAGTATGTGATACCAAGACTATTTGGTTTGTTGAATTGACATTCCATGTGACAGAAAAAAACATGGTGAAAGGTGAATCACGTAATCGTAGTCGTCATTTGAGTATGACATCATGACGGCGTTCCGGTCGTGGCAGGACTAGATGAAGCAGTGCTCGGTTCCTATACTGTTGTTTGTGGAGGTGTTGGTGTATGACAAAAAAGTGACGACTGATGAATTGTTAGTAGTCGACTGAACAGAGGGAGGAAGAAACACTGGTCAAGATGTACTCGGAGGTGCAGTGGTTGAGAGAGGGGCCGCGCGCTTCCAGTCGAGGCAAGACTTGATGTAGTGTGTAGTAGTGGTTCGTGCTGTCCCCACATACCCACCCGCCACATACCACCTTTCAAGTCCACTGGCGTTTCTCCATTCAAAAGTGAGCTCATGAATATGGTAGCTAGGGGACTCACCAACTATAGCACTGGTATGAGTTGCATCGCCAATCGTACATGCAGTGCTAACTGATCCGGCCGCCGAAGGGTGTCAAGCCTGTGCGTAGATAACACTGCCTGGTACATATATTCATTCGCTTGAGTAGGATAGCGTCGAAGTCCAACTCCTCGGCATCGCGGACAAGATACTGTGGTGCCTTCATCGTCACTGGTATCGAGACAAGGGGTTAGGCAGTAGAGGGCGCTTGCATTGCGGATGTTTGGGTCGAATTACGACGAGGACTCGAAGGTAGGGAGATTAGGATCTGTAATAGATGGAATGCAACCCAGGAACTCCGAGTCGCCCGGGGAAGGGTTTATTCAGATTGGCATGGATCGTACCTGCTTTCATCGTGATGTGAAGTCCCAAATTAGCCCAGCTACACCATAATGAAAGCAACTGGACCGGTTAAAAGACGGTACAGGTATACATTAACAAGTCAAATTGCTGAGTGCAGCCATTGACAGGTACATGGGGCTCTGTACAGGGAATTTGTCAGTGAGAATTGGAATTCTCAAGGTGTAGATGGTATGTACATTGCAATCATTGCGATGCCACTTGCATTACATTAGTCTTGTAACTATCATTAATTAATGTATTAAAATAACATGGTAGCCTCCATCGATCTTGAATAACTATTAGCTGATATAAAATATTTAAATCGTGCGTATGAGTAAGGTCACCACACGGTCATTTTAGTTAATGACCGCATCGGTATACGAAGTGGTCGCGAAGCCGACTCGGTGGTCGGTGGTGTCGAATACGGAGTAGAAGCGTTGACTGGAGCAGATGGTCAGCATTATACTAAATGAGGTGACTTAAAACACCCACAGGAATGAGTAACCGTTGATGAAGTCGAGCCCACTACCAGAGTTGCTACCGATATCAGTAACGATAAGGTAGATGCTGCTGCTGTTACCGCCAATCTCAGCGTTGAAGGAACGGGGCCAGATTTGGGCGTCGGGGGTGAGGTCGTAGGGACTCCCGCCAATGTTGAAGGTCAGGGTTTGCAGCTTAGCATACTGATCAGAGGTGATCGTCAAGAGACCGGTGGTCTGATCCATCGTAGCACCAGTGGCAGACTTGTACTGGTTGAATGCGTCTAATATTTTCAAGTCAGTTGGGATCACCCGTTTATGAGTGACTTTTCATACCAGTGGCGATGAGAATGAGGGTTGTGCCAGTGTCAACAATACCAGCGGTCTCGGACAAAATGGTGGAGCTACCGTAGGCAATAGATTGGTCGATGCCCCAGTAACTGCTAGCGGGTGACGTAGTTGTGAGAGGGACATAATTCACTGGGCTCGTCGTCTTTGAGCTGTCGTATCCACCAAAGGTGAGCTCGCCAGCGTTGTTAGCAGAGATGGGAGGGAAGAAGATCCCGAGTGCCTCAGTGCCAATGATACCCTTGCTGAAGAGGTTGTCGGTGACAGTGGGAACTAAACCACCATTCGAAACGGTGCCCTGCGTGAGGTCAGTCGGTCCGATACCGAGAATTCCATCAATATTATTGAAGCCAGATGAACTCTTCGCGACCCCAATAGATTGTCCGGTAATGACTAAGTCAGAGCTTAACGTCACTGTGTCCAAGTATTCCTCTCCGGAGAACTCGCCGGAACCATAAGTGACGGACTATAAAATTTGTCATGGGCGACTTGTTTATAAGCAGAGGATGCGAAAAGACATACGACTGTGTCCCCGGTATCTACACTAGTATTAGTGGGTTTGTATGGGTTTGCCGCACCTATCCAAGTGTTGGAGCTGCCCGTATCAACAAGAAGCGAGTCTGAGAATTCTTCTAGTCAGAAATTATCTGGGTCACCCGACAGCGAGTCTTACATTGAGTAGCGGGGCTGCCGACACCAACTTGGGCAACGTACTCCACGACATTATTAGTTATGCTGACAGAGGAACTGCCAGCACGTTTGCTCTTGGAGCCAGCGTGCACCATTGCCTGGGCACGAGCCCTGTCGGCATCAGCGACACTGAGAGTAGCATCCCTTGCGTTCAACCTAGCGGCAAACCTAAGGGTTGCCATGCTAGCATCACGGCGCAAGGGGGATGCGTTCACAGCGGACAGGGCAATGAGGAGAATAGACAGGAGAGACTTTAAATGGGTCATTTCGGTAAGCTGAAGGAGTTTGGAGGACCGATTGAAGAATGTGATCGACTGGAAGTGAGGCTCCAATCCCCCAACGCAAAGACTTTATATATTTGTTGGGGGCATACAACTTGATCATGCGATACCCGCAGTCTTGAATATTGTAGGGCGCAGAAGTAAATTTGCTGTATGTCCCATTCATCTCCGAAATATACATTGCTGTACCTCTTTGTCGCCGGGAGATCAAAATCAAACAGCCCAGAGCCTAATGTCAACAATCGATCAACAGCCGCCCAGAGTATTTACCGGGCTGTGAACATCACGATATTTCAGTTCGCCATCATGATAAAGTAAGTTGAACACCACGTTTTGGCAAGAATCGGTGCAAAGAACATCATTCGAAGGTGATAACTGTTTCGCCTCATCGGATGGATATTGTAGACAATTCATGGCAATGTACGAAATTGAATACGTTGGGCATTGCGTTCCCCGGTGACTACCAGAACGAATATTGCAAACTCATGGCAGTCCCAAGTATTGCGCCTCCGAGAGGCTCATGTCTAGCAGTAGCACCCCGAAAGCTTGATAGTGTTCATACAGCCACGTCGCCTATGTGATTGGCTACTCACGCACTGCTCAGAAGCACTGAGTGCTGATTCCGAATTGATGAACAAGGCTAGACAACGCACAGTCTGCCATTACGGCTATGTGTTGTTGAGTTGTCGTAGGAAACCCTGATCATTGTCAGGCTTAGCGTGATGTTGAAGCGTTGTGTGTGGTGAACTGATCATCAGGGTGAAACGACTGCCCTAGTGTTGGGGAAAAAGCAATGCACGAATTACATTGCCGTAGTGAGTGTTGCCGCAGTTCCAGTTTATGTCCGGCTTTAGCCGTGGCTGGAGCTGTAGTTAGCCAAGCCGTGTATCTAGTTACAGTCGTTTGCATAAGAGCCAGTTCGGCAACAGGATGTTGGCCGACATTTGGCAAATGTCAGGTGAGAGGTTTTCGGCTCGAAGCGTCCCAGACGTCGGACTTCAAACTTTATTTCTCCTACTTGTACCATGAATTCTCCCTACTTTACTAAAGGTTATTGATAGTACGCTCAGGTTCCGGAGATCCACGGATGGGTCCTGGTCGCCTTTTAGATTTTTTAGATTAGTGTGCTCGAAATAATGCTTCCTAAAATGTGTAGATCTACGAGTGGGGCTGTAACATCGACTGCAGGGTCTTATTTCGAAGCGAGTACAAGGTGGTCAGGTGATGCGAGGTTGCTGTAGAACCTCAGTATGCTCTGAAGTTCTTTCTCACTCAGCCAACTCCCCATTTCTGATGCACCTTAGAGCCAGTTCGTCAATGAGATGTTGACGAACATCTGGCAAAATAACATCACGTGCAAAGGTTGTCGGCTTGGGCTGTCCCGAGGGTCGGAACTTGAAATCTGAACCTTGCTTCATGTTTCACCTATACATTTTATCATCATGAATTCGTATCCCTTGGACGATCAACGTCGTAAACAGATCTGCACTTGGGCGGCCACTATTACCACCATCTGTGCCCATTATACAACTGTTCTCATGGCCCAACCAGTTCAGGCTGCCAACAAGGCACAATGGAATGACCTCGAGATTAACGCACTACTTGACTACCTGATCATAAATCATGCAGAGGGTGGTGATGGAGGAAATTTTCCACAGGAAACTTTCAACAAAGGGGCAGCTTTCCTGAACGCTAATGAAAAACTTGAATCAGTGGGGCTGCTGAAGACTGGGAAGAAGGTGAGGACTAAGTGGACAACGGTAATATGTTATTTTGATCTTAATCTATTACAAACTGATGGTTGTTTTTAGCTCAAAAAAACATTCTCTAGCATTGAGACGTACCACAACCAATCAGGTTGTCACTGGGACAACACCATGGGAGCATCGATCAAAGGTACAGATGCAGGAGTTGTGTGGAAGGCCTACGTTGATCAGCAGGTAAGCTATCATGATTGTACGTGTCTCATATACAGGGACTGATTACAATAGTGTCATCCTTCGGTGCGTCCCTTCCGGAACAAGGGCTGGGTGTTCTACGACAAGATGCTGGAGATCTTAGGGACGAACAGTGGCGCTTGTGGAAGGCATGCCTTCTACCCTACCTCTGCAGGTCCACCCCCCACCTCATCAGCCAATGCACTCGAAGCCGAAGAAACAGGGCATATTATTCCAACAGCTGCCAGCATGGGTCCCATTGGGGACGCTGTCAGCGCCGCCCCACATGCAAGTGATGACATCATATTCCCACCTAGCACCATCGTCCATGAACCTCCTCTTTCCACTGTTACTACAACCTCTCAGTCCTCCGGCAACAAGCACTTGTGCACCGACACTTTTCTATTCGACTCTACTGACTCAACATCTTATGCCTCCACGGCTGCTCCAACTAGTTACTCTGACAGTCCCCAGCTATCATCCCTCCCGCTTTCCTTGACCCCGGTGTCATCTGCACAACCAGCCATAAAGAAGGCCTGTGCGTCCAGACACAGTGGTCAGGAACTCATGAGCAGTGCTGCCAGGGCAGCCAAGATCACCCCTGCAGCCACTGTCATGGGTATGCAGGGTGCAATCAACCGCCTGACTGATGTTCTTGAGAAGTCATTGACTACCCCATCCACATCTTCTGCACCATCACTCAACACCAGCACAAACACCATGACCTGTGCCTTGGAGATTATGCATATCCAAGATGGACATCTGTCGGTCATGGAGAGAGTGATGTTGATGCAGATCTTCGGCCGTCAGGGAAATGAGAATACCCTTGCTGCTTACATTTCGCTTGATGGGGACTTTGAGACATGTTCTCAATATATCACCTTGCTCATGGCGAAGCTGTAGATATCATGTACCGCTCGTGTTGTGTTTAACATGTCTCATACTTGTAACACCATGTAGTTCCTATATCATGTACCGCTCTCATATCATGTCGCTCGTACGCACGTATCATGTGCTCGTATCATGCGCTCGTATCATGCGCTTGTATCATGTGCTTGTATCATGCGCTCGTATCATGTTGCTCGTATCAATGCAATCAATTTCGTGCAAGTGCCAGTTACATGTACTCAATGTCGTCTATTCTAGAACCGACCCAATCCATCCTCCTCATCCTCCGATAAAGCCTGGTCTGATAGATCATTGTCCGAACCACCTTCAAGAACACTTCTTTCTTGCAAAACTCGCTGATAATATAACCACATCTGCTCCACAATGTGATCACGAGATGCATGAACATCTGCATCAGCAGGTTCATGGTCATCTGCTACCGCTGGTTGCTCCCAGTCTCCAGTGTGCACATCACCAAGGTCATTGTCTGCATCAACAGGGATGGGGCCTTCTGTAGGGTCATGGAAACAGATAAAGTTATGTAGGCTGCACAAAGCGGCAGGGATCTGTGCCTGAACCTCCATAGCATATGACAGCGATAGAAGGAGAATGCAGAAGCACCGTTTCAAGACACCAAAGATGTGTTCGATGACGTTGCATGCTGATGCATGACGCAAGTTGAATAGTTCTTTTTTGTTAGCTGGTCTATAGGCAAAAATTAGTACACTCCAGCGGCTGAAAAAAGAAATCTCACCTTATGCTCGCGCAGCCCCATTCCGCGAGGTGGTAGTGGACACCACAATATGGTACAAGTAACTCAGGCCGTAGAGGAAAGCCAGCATCTGCGAGAAAGTACTTTCCTGGAGGTATGTGAAGGTCATGAGCATGGGCATCCTCATAGATGCAGGCATCTGTGGCCGACCCTTCCCAGCCAGTAAGCGCGTATGTAAAGTTCATCCTGAAGTCACAAGCAAAGAGACAATTTTGAGATACAGATCCCTTGCGATTATGATAAGGCCCGTGTTCAAACGCACGAGGTGACACGTGAATATGGCTTCCGTCGATGGCCCCAATGGTATCCTTGAAAAATGGCCAGAACTTGGGGTTCTTGCGAATTTTGCATGAAATAGATGCATCCGGCAAGCGAACATATTTTGAATAGAAGGGGGGGGGACAAAAAGATAAAGAGCATCCTGCGAAAATAACTATGTACAATGAGATATAGCGTGCAATTAAAAATATCACCCTCACCGAGATATAGTCTCATTCGAACATTGAAATCTTTTACCAGTGTGTCTGATAGGTAAGCCCATGACTACTGCATAGAGGAAAATTGCTAGTTATTCCTCTAGTGAGATGAACTTGGAGTCTGTGTGCCCAAGGGTACAAATCTCTGAGATGAGTTCTGCGAACACATGCGCATGTACACCAAGCTCGCATCATATACGCTCGGGGTGACCAGTTAATAGTTCTATGACCCATGCTTCTCCTGAGAGAGCAGATGTGTGATATGGTTCTGGATCTTTTGGATAGATTGAGTGTAAGATACTAGTTGTAGTGCTAATCAAGATGCTGATCAAAAGGATCGTGTATCATATGAGACATTGCTGGACTTTGGGACGATGGGGCATGAATAGCGGGACATCCAATCGAAGGTCGATGGGAGCAGGGACTGCTGGTAGAGCATCCATTGTCAGGAATATACAGTACATAATTATACTAGTACTGCGACGGCTAGATAGTATGTTCAAGTTCCGACCCTTGGGATGGCCCAAGCCGACAACCTTCGCACGTGATGTTATTTTGCCAGATGTTCGTCAACATCTCATTGACGAACTGGCTCTTATTGATTGTCATCGTCGCCAAAGAATTTGTACTAGTGTTGTTGCCCTCACCGCCATCTGTGCAAACTTTGCAACTGTACTCATGGCTCAACTTGAACCCGAGAAAACACAACCGGCCAACAGCACAAAGGCACATTGGCAAGAATCGGAGGTGGATGTCCTACTTCAGCACTTGATCGAGAACCAGGCAGCAGGCGGTGATGGTGGAAATTTCCCGATGACTACCTTCAACAGCGCAGCGGCTGCTATCAACACTAATGAGGTGATTCAGACTATAGGCCCACAAAAGATGGTTAAGATGGCAAAGACAAAGTGGACCTTGGTGTGTATATGATCTTATCTTGATTGATCATGGGTTGACCAGATCTTAGCTCAAAAGAACCTTCAATCAAATCAAGATCTACCACAATGTGTCTGGTTTCCACTGGGACAATGTACGAGGAGCTGGAATCGAGGGTGTTGCTGCTGCCAGTGTCTGGGATGCGTATGTTGCACCAAAGGTATGTCACTATGGCACAGCGTGTTGGGACATGGACTGACATCAAAGTAGTTGCGAGCTACACTACACCTTCTTTGCAACAAAGGATGGCCTCGGTATGATGACATGCAGACCATCCTGGGCAAGAACAATGGTGCTCGTGGACGCCACTCTTTCCACCCTGCCACAGCAGCCCCCGCCTCCATCAATATAGATGATGTGCTCGAGGGTGCTGATGGGAGCCTTGACCTTCTCGATATGGACATAGACCCTAGCGCCACTGGCCCTAGCGATGTGCCAGACATGAGACCTGACTTGACAATGCCCCCTAGCGCCCTGTTCCATGGGATCTCTGCTACTACTGCTGGCTCCCAGTCCAGTAAACGCTTGTGCACCAATACCCTGCTTGACACCCTGGAGACGTCATCCTACAATTCCAATGCCACCCCCAAGTCCAGCTACACTGATAGTCACCACTCATCAACTCTCCCCCTTTCGCCAACATTGATGCACTCATCCCAGTCACCAGCCTTCAAGAAGGCTCAAGTGTCGGCGTATGACAGTGCACAGATGGGGATGAGCAGCGCTGCCAAAATAGCTGCCAAGATTACTCCAGCGGCCACCATCATGAACATGCAAGGTACTATCAATTGCCTCACCAACGTTATCGACAAAAATATCGACAAAAATGTGGTCGCTGAGCCGGTGCCAGTTGTTCAAGTGGTTACCATGATTTCTCGTGGCCTGGCAATTATGTGCACTGGAGATGGAGACCTGTCAGTCGCTCAGAGAGCCAAGCTCTTGCGGATCTTTTCTCATTCAGGAGGCGAGAACAATCTCGCTGCTTATGTTGAGCTGGAGGATGACTTTGAGATGCACTGTGAATTTATCTTGGGACTCCTTGGGTCTGTGTAGAGCTATCACCGCCTGTCACATTTATCGTACCAACATGTAGTATCCCACATCCTGTATTGCGCGTGTTTCATATCATGATATATTGTACAAGTTCAACTACGTGCTACTAGTGAGAATTAGCCCAGTCCACCCTCATCCTCCAAGATACCTTGGTCTGATAGATCGTCGTCATCGTCATCTTCGAGAGCATGTCTTTCCTGCAAAATGTGTTGATAGTCCACCCACATTGCTTCAGCAATTGTTACAGGGACCCTCAGACCCCTATCATCTCCACCAAATGTCGCCATCACAACCGCATTACAACACATGACAGATGACATCACCAGCATGTGACTAAACTGCAGAGCACAGCATGACAGCTGTTGGAGCAGGACAGCTCTGGAACCGACCTAGACTGGGATCAATAGAAGCCGCACACTTCTCCCTTATCGCCTCTACCAATACACCAGTAACGACTATCGTTTATCCTATCGCTTATCATGACAGATAGCGTTATCTGACTTGGACACCTACCGCTGTGCCGGTACTATACCCTTGACCCTTACCATTGGACCGGTACTCTTATCTCTGAGTCCTTATGACTCACATAGATGCTTACCTAGTTGGGACACTTTCTGGCTACCCAAGCCTACCCTGAACTCATAGGACGATACCTATATATACCACTGTAGTTAGACCATGTATTTCTCTAACTTGATCTTCACTTGTGATATATGGCTCTAGCTTCTTCTTTGAACCTTTAGTCAGTCATTCTGGATGGACAGCCTCCATTCAGTCTTCCATCGTCTCGGTGCTCCATGAAGCGGACATGGGATTGACCCTATCAAGTGCACTGTTGGAAAGCCAGGTTTTCCTGTAACAGCAATGCCATTGCGCATCAAATGTAGATTGTCGTGCACAGCCACGTGGTCTTCTGCTGGTGCACCCTCTGAGTTTGCAGCAGGTGCATCATCAGGCAAATAGTCTGCGTCTGGCAGTCTACCTTCTGCAGGATCGTGAAAGCGGATGAAATTGTGAATGCTGCACAATGCAGCTGGAATCTGAGCTTGTATACCCATAGCATATGATGGGGATAGAAGGAGGATGCGGAAATGTCATTTCAAGACACTGAATATTCACTCGATGACATTTCGAGCTGATGTGTGACGGAGGTTAAATAATTCTTGTTTGGTAGTTGGCCTGCGGGAAATCAGTGCACAGCAGGAAGAATAATGGCCAGTACACTCACCGAACACTTGCGCGGCCCCATTCCGTGAGGTGGTAGTGCACATTACGGTAAGGAATGAGTAGTTCAGGCCGCAGAGGGAAACCTGCATCTGCAAGGAAGTATTTCCCTATGGGAATGTGAAGGTCATGACCCTCTGCAGCCTCGTAGACATGTGCGTCTGTGGCTGAGCCCTCCCAGCCAGTGAGGGCATATGTGAAGTTGAGCTCGAAGTTGCAGGCGAAGAGACAATTCTGGGAAACAAAACCCTTTCGATTTCGATACAGGCCTCATTCAAATGCACAAGGTGATGCATGGATGTGGCTCCCATCAATGGCCCCAATGGCATCCTTGAAGAACAGCCAAAACTTGGGGTTACAGCAAATTTTGTTGGGGATGGAGGCATCCAGCAACTGAACATACTTCATATAGAAGGGGGAGGACGAGAAGATGGTGAGCATTTTGCGAAAATAACTACATAGAACATACAATCAGTCTACCAACAGTTATTAGCACATACTACTTACTGAGAAATTGTATCATTCAAACATTGAAATCTTTCGCTGATGTGCTTGATAGACAAGCCTGTGACAGCAGTGTACAGGAAAATCACAAGTTGTTCTTCTAGCGAAACAAACTTGGAGTTGGTGTGTCTGAGGGCACAAATTTCAGAGATAAGTGCTGCAAAAATGTGTGCATGCACACCAAGTTCACTCTGTATTCGATCTGGGTGACCAGACAATAACTCCATGACCCATGCTTCGCCTGAGAGAGCAGAGGTATGACATGGCTCTGGATCCTTCAAATACATGGATTGTAGGACACTGCTCGTAGCGCTGATTAAGATACTGATTAGAAGGATAGAGTACTGGATGAGGCGGTGGCGAGCTTCTGCATCAGTAAATGTACAGGCACCTGGCCACACCTGGTCAATGCCTGAACATCCTGACAGTGACCTGGATGTCCTGGCGATCTGGTAGGTGTTTGCTTCTCACGCATGACAAATTCAAGTTAGAGCAAGAAAATTGCCACATGCTCAGACATGTATGCTCAGAACACAATTTCATGTGCATGATGATCTGCATACTTATTTACATAGTAAGAATTAAACACATCAAGAGAATAAGAAAAATGAAAACCATCAGGGAGGGGACCGCTGCCAAAGACGGGGATGAGATGAGCACTTCGAAGGATTGTGTCAACATGCTCAATGGACTGAACACGAGTCCCATGCTGCCCAGAAACCTCGGGCTTCACCTTCCACATGCCCATCATTGAATCTGGGCCTCTCCCCATCTGTGAAAACCTGTCAATCAATGCACAAGGGTATGTCACACCCTTGAAAGCAAATGAAAAAAATAGCTTGACCCGCCCAATGATCATGCCCCTCATTCCAGCCTTTTCCTGGTCTTCAACCACAAAGACACAATCATGACGTGGATGCTTCCGACGCCACAATGGAGTGCAACGAATCAACTCACAATGCATGCCATGGGTCCTGGAGATATCGCTAGGTGCCGAGAAAGTAGCCACAGCAGAATGGAACACAGCAATTGGACTGTCGATCTGTGGTAAGTGATTCCAGTCAATCTGAGCTGCGCCAGGGTTCAATTGGCTGTAAAGGAACTCGCGAGCAAGTAAGGGAAGGTTGGGCTGCTGGAGATGCACTGCGAGTGTCTCGAGTGTCCGAGGATAGCCACGTTCTGCATGTTTGTAGATGTGATTAGAATTGATGTATTCACATATACTGCAAAAAGACGTACGAGGTGTGCGTGCCAAAACAACCGATCCTTGGACTCTTTCGATGTCTGGTGCATCATTATCAATACCCTCATCCACAAAGTCAAGGCCACGCCTGGGTGGGGGCGCATGTG
This sequence comes from Suillus paluster, assembly GCF_016628075.1. Classification (NCBI taxonomy): domain Eukaryota; kingdom Fungi; phylum Basidiomycota; class Agaricomycetes; order Boletales; family Suillaceae; genus Suillus; species Suillus paluster. The sequence goes on from NW_024537569.1 coordinate 389,178, forward strand.
AGGCTGGCAGAAGTCCTTGTGCCACAAAGTCAACATGTGCGGCTGTGAGCTTGTCCAGCCACTGGTTTGTGAGCAGCATCTGGCCAAGTGCATCATACTGATTCGATCGACACCATGGCTTCTTGACTGCTGTGATGTGGCAAGACTCGGTGATTGATGAGCATAGGCCATTTGGAGCGCCAAATTCTTGAATCAGACGGATATAGTGTACCATTGAATGCTGACGTGGCAGCGCAAAACCCTTTGGCCGGACCCCAGAGTCACGAAAAATCTCGTGGGCCTCATGAAAATTGTGTAGTGCCTGTTTGATTTCCGCCAAGGAGTCTTCTCCAAGTTCGGACTGTCGTACAAGGTAGCAAAAATTGAGGAATGCGCTGAGGCACTCAACAAGCTGGGGAGGAACATATTCTACAATTGCAGGGATGTATACCTGTCAGTGTACAAGTGTGAATAAATTAGATTTCGGACAGAATATGATGAGCATTACCTTCATTAATGCCTTTGAGTTGTCCCCAGTCCATTGTTTAAAGCGGCGACCCTCAGGAAACCTTTGCAGGCCAGGGAAAGCTGGTGTAGCAGCAATTCTGCAAGTCCATGTCAAGCGGATCAGTACCACTCTGGCAGCTGCAAGAAGTATGATGCACCGGTGATCTATATCATCGATGATCTCATTGGCACATGCCTCACCATGGACTTCCTTCAGATACTCACCAGTCCAAGTCACCAGATGATCCTTGAAGCATCCCTTGATAACTTGATGAAGGAGGTCTGGTGACAGCATTTCATGGATGTCCGCACGTGGAAAATTGTTTGTAAAGGGCTAAAGGGACCATTTCATCAAACACACATGCAAATTCCAGAGTTCTACAACACTTACTACAATATCATCATCTATCCCATACTGATCCCACAACACATCCGAATTGAAAGTTTCAACCAGCACATCAGTATATTCTTGAGACCGATGCTCAGCAGTGCTCCCATCAAGATCCTCAGGCAGTGCAGTGCACCTGTAACCAAGCGTAAGTCAAACAAAGCTATCAAAGCTAGTCCGCAGTCCACTTACTTCACACACCAATTTTGCACAATACCCACAAGCATCACTTGTTCAGGATAGTCCGCAATAAAAGCCGCCAAGTCATAGATGACTCGACGAAAATGTCCATCGGGGCATTGTCAGACAATTGGCTTCGTCATTGGACCTTCAAGTGACTTGAGGATGGCCACCAGGGATGAATGATAAAGCTGGCGCTTGAAGGTTCGAAATTGAGCGTCATTATCATATTTGCGATCAGCTGAAAAATAGTGTCAAAAGGGCACACAATAGAACTATTTCATGTACCCTTTGGAATGGCAAGAAACCCAATTGGAGTGACCGCATTACGGTGAGCTCGCCTGATGCAATTATGTGGATTTCCGATTGACAAATACAACGGATGATACTTGACATGACCAGTGGCAACAGATACTGTTGTTTTGTCACTTCCAAGGATGACTCCAACGTACATGGATCCATCTGTTGATGGGTCATTCTCATATATTGTATCCTGCAAGCGCCAACGTCGGTTAGATATTTATGAAGAATATAAGCCAGGATACTCATGGACTTGTGCCACGTGTAGTTGCCAGACATGAAGTCCTTCCAATGACGCTTCCCCGACTGGTCATAATGAACATATGGGGCATAATCAAACTGCCCAGCAAAGTCAGGGTTCGCCAGCATGGCCTGTATGACAGCGTCAGGATCTCGATACCATACTTGATATTCAGTCTGTTGCCACTGGGGCACGTCCGACTCATCAAGGTCATGTTGTGGTGTTACAGAGAAACATTCCCAAGGCACATCACCCGCACGGATCACATCGATTGTGGCATATACATCACAGTGAGATTTAAATGGGCTGTCCTCTTCATACTTGGCTGCTTTGAATGCCCACAACTCCATCAGAAAATCAATGTTGGGGGCAGACATCTCCTCTTTTCAGAACAAGAAGTCCGCGAGTAAGTATTCGGCTTGATCCCCAAAGGGTGCCCAGCTGTCTTGAGGACCTACATAGCGCGCAGGCTTGGGGGCATTTGGAGGAAGAGGGTTGCCTTCAAGGTCGCAAGGGTCACCTAGAGAGTGTTCAACTTTACATCTGTTCGAAGTTGAAGACATGATTGTATTTGACTTACCACAGAGATGTGGGTGAGGTATGTACTGTGATTGATGTCGATTGGAGTGACCTTCAGGCTGAGGGCTGTGATCATTGAAATAGTCATCATTGATGAGGTCACGGTCAAAATTGAAATTGAAATCTTGGGGGTCCGAGTCAGAATGAGGGTTTGAGTCAGCAGAAGTTGGATTCGGGATGGTGTCAACAGAACCATGATAGGTGCAAATGTGTTTCATCCGGCCACGTTGAGATTTGAAGGTTTCAGGACATCCAGTGAATGAACAAGCGAGTCGGCTCAGCATAATGCTATTGGGAGGGGCCTGAGTGATAAGTCCGGTGCAAGATATTGGTAAGACAGTTTGTTTGCAGGAAACAAACCTTGGAAAAATTTTGACAGCACATCGGAGTCCAACAAGTATCCCTTCAACTTTATCATGACTCGGCCAAGTTGCTCAAATGCAAATACTCATCCTGCCAAAGTTCTACTCAAGGGTAAAACCAAGCACCGAACACCAGCTGAAAAGCAAGCCCAAGATGCTGCAGCAGCAGCAAAAAACTGGGAAGAAGTAGCTAAAGTAGAGAAGGAACATCAAGAAGGCATCAAATGCATTGCTGCGATGGAAGACTCACTAAAAAGAGACGATCACAATTATGGCAAAGCTACCCCCCCTATCGCCCACAGGCAGACAGATCCACTTACAAGGCCAAGGGTTACTATTCTGTTGCAACAGGTCAAGTTGCTGTCCATCGGAGTCAGTCAAACATGAGCTTACCTGATCCCAAACAGCTGCCAGCGACGATGAGGATCCAGAGTCAGATGAAGCTTTTCAGCCATCTGATGACTCAGAGTCCCGAAGCTCCGAGGGAGGCACTGGCGATAATAGCGAAGATGATGAGCCTGAGGAGCATGACAGTAGTAGCGTCAAAGAAGAAGTCTGCAAGCCTCGGAAGGGTAAGAAAAGCACTGCATCAAAAGAGAAAGTGAGTCGATGTGATTCTATGCTATAGATGTGCAACAACTCTTACCTATCCAGAAACGGGTCTTACGAGAAGAAATCATGAAGGCAAGGAAGACCACAGCAACAGCGGGAATAACAGTCAGGAAGCGCAAGGGGACCGAATCACAAGAAACTGACACAGCGGAACGGTCAGTGTTGAATATGGACCCAAATTTCTGATCGACTTACCGAGCAACAAAGTAGCAGTGGTTCATTGCAGACTAAACGTGTGAAGGGTGCACATTCGAGTAACTTGCAAGCTGACTGGAAGAAAATTGTTGGGTTGACAACAAAATCGGTGAGGTACAGTTTGACTAGAGTTTCAGATGAAGAACTCATACCTGCAGCCTCGGATACACTTTCCCGTTCAATGTCTTGTGCATCATCTCGCAGCAGCATGACCACACCAACAACTGAAGGAGATGAAGATGGAGAGTTTGCCCACGATGAGACACCAGAGTCACTGGCTGTGACTTGCAAGAAGAAGGGCAGCAGCCCCAAACTGCCAAAGGAAATCGGTGCCACGGGAACCAAGTCAGCGCGAGTCACTGCTAATGTACCCAACCGCTACTTACACAAGTGTTTACTGACACATCTGTTGCATTCAGATGGGCTTGACATTGATGCGAAAGGGAGCTGACGATGCTGTTGTGGAAGAAATCAAGCGCTCAGATAAATCAAAGCCACTCAAGAAGTTAAAGCTTGAAGACCTACCTTTTGTGGATAAGAAGGACAATGAGATATGGGCACAATTGATCTGTGCACTGATCGATTGGGCTGGGACAACCACTGATCCCTTTGGTACAAACGAACACCCAGAGGTCTCTAGCAAGCTGCAGAAATTGTGGGATCTTCTCTTCTCACACAATAAGGTTGATGTCACGAAGTGTCCTGCTATCAAGAAAGTGGTATGTATAGTCAGTTTAGGTGCCTCGGACGCTGATGTAACTTCCACTTTGAGGCAACAGACCGGCTGAATGAGGGGCAGAGTATGTTTGGGAAAAATGCCATCAAGATTCTTGAACGTGAACTCAAAAAAGCAGAATATCGACTTGACACCAATGCTCGTATCAAATTTGTCCAAGATCGCCTGCCTCAAAAAATAGATGGTCAAAAACGCGTACCATTCATTTATGCAGATCAGGAGGTATGTCCGAGTCAGCATCACTCAGAATCATTATTGGTCATTGTCCTCACAGTGTCACAGAGTCTGAAGCAATTGTGGTTGGCTCCCATGCTCCTGGAGTTACTTGCGGCACATGTGAGGCATTGTGGAACATCATTTCAAGCCTTTGGGAAACCTGCAGGTGCATTGGGGGTTTGTGCGGCTGTGGTGAGTCCCAAATCATTGGTTAAAGTCCTACTAACCTCCATTTTGCAGGTGCACCACGCACTGTTTTTGTACAAAGATGGTGATTCTGCAAAAGAAGCTGCAAAGGAGGTGAAGCGCACTGGTCTCCCTTCCCAGCCCACGAAAAATGTTTCCTTCAATGCAGCATGGGGCAGTGTCGCTATGCAGTACTCCCTCCAGACGGCTCAACTTTCTGATAAAAAGTGGGATCAGATTGTGGATGGCATGTGGGAGCTGGTAGGTGAAGACTCTCTTGCCCATCGTGCCCATGTTACCTCGGATGACGACTCCATGGATGTCCGTGATGCTATTCCCCTCTCGGATGACGATGAAGAGAATCCTTAGGCTGGTGAGTCTTACCGAGTCACAATTGTACTGGTCTGATTATTTCCCAAGTGCCTTGTGTCATTGACCGAACAGTGCTGAGTATTAAAACAGCGCCAAGTATTACCACTGGTATTATTCTACATTTTTCGCTACTGAATATGATCGAATGTATTGATTTTATCATCATGTCTGGTCCACGGCTGGTTGTGATCTGTAAGCTATCTGTTAAGGATCTGTAAGCTATCTGGTAGTGATCTGGTATCAGTCATGTCAATCTGGTCATGGCAGATTCATGTGGACACAGGCTCGAATCAGGTAGCCTGATAACCTGGAGCCAGACTCTCCAGGCCATCCAGGACCCTCTGCACATTTGCTGATGTGGGCGTTGGGGCACAAAATCCGTGACTTCTGATCAATGATCCATTGCAGCAGGGACTCTGGCTGAATCCAAGGACAGGCACCTATGTAGATAACAGCGTACAGTAGTGTCGGGGGTTGGTCCAAATGCGTCCATACTATTCACGCTACGAATAGCACAGAACTGCAACAGATATTGCTGAGATTGTTGGATGTACTGAACGAACTGTCTATAACATCCTCCATCTGTATCATGACTTTGGCCAAGCAAACAATCCATTTCATACGAGGAGTCAACATCCACGAACACTTGACCAAGGAGACCTCACATACATCCATTCCATTCTTGATGCCAACCCTTCAGTATACCTTGATGAGCTTCAAGAAAAGCTTTTTATTACTTGCAATATTGAAGTTTCCATCACAACACTTTCTTGCACTCTTTGTTGTATGGCTGTAACCCACAAAAAAGTCTCAAAAATGGCCATGGAACGAAATGAGGCACTGTGTGCAACATGGCAAGCAGCATACAGAGATATTCCAAAGGAATATTTTGTCTGGCTTGATGAGTCAGGCAGGCCATACTGTCCTATTCATGCATGAAATAACTACAATTGTAGTACTGTAGTCATGCATGTTTTTACTGTAGCGAGTCCTCAGTAGGGTCACAGATAGAACATGCATGCTACCATGCATGATGTGAAGTGCAAATGTCAAGCACTGCTGCTTACTGTTGTCATGCATGATCAGATACCATGCATGCTGAGTGCTGGGGACGCCATGTATGACAATTGTGTGTGCCATGTTTGTCACGGTACTTACCTGCGCTGCGGCAGTGCTGTTAGAGCGGTATCCCGCCTTTACATCCCGCCATCAACCACCCACCCCAAATTTATTTTCACGCACACCATCTCACCATCTCTTTCAGTGTTTACCCTGCCATGTAAGTCTCCGTATACTGCTCTCAATTTGTTATTACTGATTTACTCATTAGTCTGGCCCATCTCAATGCTCATTGCTCGGTGCTCAGGCGACCAGGCCTCAGGCCTTCCCACCCCTTCACTTACCACCCCATGCCTTCCCGCAATTCCTTTAAACCATGCCTCACCGTGTCAACCTCAATGACCCATTGTACCTGTCAAGCACTGTACGATCGTTGACCAGGGTCCAATCATCTCCCCCGCCATTGGTCGCTGCCTTTTGTAGTATGGCCATGCTTTCCGCCCTGTATGACCTCCCTCCCTTGTCGCATGCACCAGTTATTTTGTCACTGGCTGATAGCGCATCCTCATTGGTATTCTTTTGATTGTACGAGCCTTTGGAGGTGCATCCGCTGCATCTGCCATTGAGTGCTTCAATGGAATGTACTTTAAGCTTTGTGCTTGGCAATTTTCTCTTCATTCCTTACATGCGCGCTCTCATTTCTGTAGTGGTACATTGTTTTGTTGGCCAAGTTTTCTTGGGTTTGAAATATAATGCATCCCTTTGCCATGCTGAATATCAGACTTGGATAAAGGTCAAAAATACATTACGTGCTATACTGTCATGACTGGATTATGAATATATGGATTGTACTCAAAGATTTGTGTGACCAGGGGAATGAGTGCAATCTCTATATAAATCTCCCAAGAATGTGTGCTGAGGAAAGAAACATACATAACACATTATTACTATAGTGTATCACACTTGTTCTACATGAGACTACATATAGTTCATTGGCACCTTCGCTGATCTTGATATTTTGTACAGTGAAATATTGTTGAGATATGTTCTTGAGCTTTGCACTATATACCACTCAACATGCCTTGGAACTCAAATAAGTCAGTAGACGTCAGAACACCATTTACGGTAATTTACCACAGCATCTCTTCAACCATTCAACGTCTCTTGAACATTCCTACATGGCAAAAGCACCCCATACTCTGACCGCCATGTTCTTCCTATGGGTGGCGAACCTGTTGACTGGAAGGACTCTTTAATTTTCCTCCCTTATGGTGACTGTTTTCGCTGGCACTGCAAGAATCACATCATTGGCAGCTGCACCACAGTGGATGCATACAGCAAGATTGAGGAGGTCGCGACTTGTCAATTCTTGAAGTGTGTGCTTGCAAAACCCGATGAACTGCAGGAGCACATCTGACAGTATGTAGTATTTATCCTCTCATTGATATGGTGTTGAATTTCTTGAATTTTTTAGTGTTGTTGGCGCTGTCATTCTGCGCATCTCTTATGGCTACGAAGTGAAAGAGATGATGATCCCTTCATTTGCCTTGCAAACTGCATCATAGCAAATGGCTTACAGGCTGCAGCTCCCGGTGCCTTCGTAGTTGACATTACACTGTTGTCTCACCATGCCTCCTACAATCTCCCGCTGTCTCAGACTCTCGGTGCTTGCTACCTCCTGATTCCCACCTTTAAAAGGACACCACTCTCATTTGGCAGGTTCTCACAGCATGCACAGCCCCAGGTGCCATGGAACATTCACAATGGTACTCGAACACCAGGGCCACGCGGTTCCTGCAGCAGCTTTTGCCCATATGTAGGTCAAGTTCTACTTATTTTTGAAGCTGCTCTGAATCATACCCTCTCATTATAGAACTGTGTAAGGCCCACGCACATGTGTGATGAGATGGGAAGAAGTGGTCGACTTTCTGAAGGAGGAACAACAGTGAGTCATCAATTTCTTGGACTGGCAGTGACTCGGTGAACTGACACTTCCCATTCGCTCCATGTCTGATTACTCCCTCTCGTGTGTACACATTCCAGCACATATTTTTGATATTTGTAGTTTTTATTTACATTCTATCTTTGTAACACTGCTGCATGCATATCAACCAATGAAATTGTTCTTTCAACCATCCTCTTTGTGGAGCAAAAAGTCCGCAACAAAATACCCCCAAAACAAGCGAGAATGGTATGCTTGCTGTTGTGCACAGTGAGCAGGAGAGGCAGGATTGCTACCGTGGCGCGCCGCCAGGTACAAATCCAAAATGCTGCATATACAGATTAGATCATGCATGGTCGTAACTGATATATGCACCAATTGCCATGCATGACTGCGGTCATCATGCATGACCTACTTAAGGCAGGTACTCATATAATACAGCAAGATTATATGTACCATCATGCATGAATTACATACTAGGATAGCAGTAGAACATGCATGAGGTCTGAACTACAGTAACAGTAATATCATGCATAACTACCACAGCATCAGGTGAGTCAGGAGTAGACAATTGAACCAATCACCAAGGTGAAGGCTGGTCACCACTTGGCACTGCATGTGTGTGAAGGGCAACCTTTGTCTGTGGTTAGGCAACTGCATGGGTCAGGGTGACCTGCATGGGTTTGGGGTATGGGTATGGGTCTAGCATTAGTGTACCTGTACCCATACCCATATCTATGGCACAGGTTTCGGATGATATTACTAAGTAGTAGTGACTGTCCACTAAGTGACATGTGGAGATATTATATATGTCAAACTCTAATGTACAATTGGGTAAAGTCTGTCAAAATTTTGCAAACCAACACTATCATAATTTACCCAGCCTCGCTCACACCATGCACTCCAATAGTACTACTAAATGAGTCCCCAAGGTCTCCGCCAAAGCTAAGGCCATGCCGCATTGAAGAAACAAAAAGCTGATTTGAATGGAGATAGTGCGAAGAGACCGCCGAAGAAAGTAAAATCAAACCCAACCAATGGAAGCACTCCCATCACTGCAGTAATGGCACCCAAGAACATCACTATGCCTTCTAAAGATAGCAGCCCTGTGATTGGATCATCGAGATCATCACTGGCACAAAGTCAATGAACTGTCATCCACACAGAGGAGGAGGAAGAACTGTTACACAGTGATGAAGTTGAGGTGATTACCGTGATTGAAAGTGAAGACGAAAACACTCCCAATGAGCTAAGTATGTTTGGAAACCTAGGACATGATATTGTGTTAACAGATACCAACAGAATGGCTCATGAAAGACTGGACCTCACCGGTGTATGCTTTCTTTGATCTGATACCCAAGATTATCAAGGAGAAGGGCTGGTGTGCACATGCATTCAAGTGCCAGGGCAAAGGTTGCAAAACAACAGTGAGGCATTACCTTGACAAAGGCGACAAGCGCTCGACAGGAAACATGCGTAAGCATGTTTGTTTGTGTTGGGGAGATGAAGTTTTGCGGGCTGCAGATGAAGCAAAAGATGCTGATGAAGTTTGTAAAAAGATTGTTGGGAGTGTCCTGTGAAACAGATCAATTGTGGCATCATTTGAGAGAAAGGGTAAAGGAAAGGTAACATACTCTCATCATCAACATATACATGCAGAATCAAAGTATGAGAATTCTGATGGTGTCTTGAGTCAGATCTAACAAGCCCAACAGAGCTGAAATCATTTGTTGGGTATCGGAAAACCTGCGTCCATTTTTGATAGTTGAAGATAGAGGTTTTCAGTCTCTCATGAAAACAGGACAACCAGAGTATTACATACCATCTGCTTTGACTGTCTCGCAAGACATTCAGCTCGTTTTTGCAAGGACACGTCAATGCATTGCTAAATTGACAAGCATGAGTTTCATACCATGATTATAATTCATTTAAAAACTAAATATGTACCAGGAGCATAAAGGAAAAATTAACTTCACTACTGATGGCTGGACGTCCCCAAACCATAGGGCCCTCATGGCAGTATTGGCACACTTAGAGTACAAAGGGGAACCACTGTGCTTGCTGTTAGATATTGTTGAAGTTCCAAAGGTAAAATGCACTTACAAACATTGAAGTGCTGGTGATGATGGTCTCATACAGGGGAAGAACCCGCAGGCGCGCTTCAGGAAGTCCTGCAAGATTTCAAAGTCACAGAAAAGGTAAGGAAAAAAAATATACAATGGAATAATGTGACTTACAAGCATATAGACTCTGTGTTTCACCTGTGACAACACATCTAACAATGATGTGATGATTGACCAACTTGCAGTGGATCTCCTGGACTTTGGAGGATGCACAATGCACACTTGGTGCTTCCTGCACACCGTCAACCTTGTTGCAAAGGCTGTTATCTGTGAATTTGATGCAAAAAAGAAGCAGGGTGATTTGGAAGATGAGGATGCCAATGATGCTGTGCTGACTGCAGAGGAAATGTGGTTGAGGGAACAACTTGAGGAGTTGAGTGAAAACATTGAAGTTGAAGATTATACAACAATTGTGGACACGGGAGCTAATGATGATGACTTGAGGGATAATACAGAGGGTCTGGTGAATGGTACCGAGCTTCTGACCAGTGAAGAACGTGAAGCGCTGGAAAATACAATAGTCCCAGTCAAGTTAGTGCTTGTAAAGGTTGGCGAATCAAAACATCGAAAACTCACAGCTGACAGTGGCCCAAATAGCTTCGGAAACTTGGGTACAAGATCATCCACTTGACAACAAAACTTCTCCCAGCCTGGCATGATATCTTGTGCAACTTGGGAATGAAATCCAGTATGTTGCCCAGAGACGTATCCACCCAGTGGAATTCCACATATGATATGGTGGAATATGCACTGGAACATCACAAGGCAATTGACACTGTGATGCAGTGATGGAACTTGGGACTGAGGGCATTTGAGATGGGTGACAATGAATGGTGTATTGTTGAGCAACTATGCAATGTATTGAAGGTGAGGATTGTGGTGTTGTTTTAATTTTGCTAATTGCTAATGTAATTACTATTCAGATCCTTAAGGATGCCACATTATTCTTTTCACGCTCAACACCAAACCTCACAACAGTGATCCCAGCAATGGATCTCATTGACGAGACACTTGCCACACATATGCTCAACAACCAACTCCTTCCTGTTACAGTCACATGAGCGTTATACGTCATTTCATTCTTTGGACTCGTCCAGACCTGGACTATGGTTACGACTATTCTATTTTCATCTCTTCTTTTGATTCCGTTGTTCTGAAATGCGAGAAGCTCTCGCTTCTACTGCACCCTATGCCCTTTCCCTTGTTTCGGTTCCCCCATTGATGGGGATTCCCCATGCCCTTTGCCCTTACCGCTCAACCGGTACTTCCTACCTATTTATACTTATGACTCACACAACCCTCTGCCCTTACCAGTACTTTGGTAATACTCCCGTTACCCTGTACCCTTACCGTTCCACCGGTATTCCCCTTCACATATATATATCTTACTTCTTAGTAGATAGATTCTCTAACTTGAATCTACTCGGTTCTCATCTGATCTTGTCATTGGGTCTGAAGTTCTCTTGTCTAAAGAGAATTCCCTCTGTACACAGAACCATCTCCTCTTGAGACGATACTCTTGAGTTGAACTCCGTCCCTTGGATCGTATCCTTGGGAAACTCCAAAAACAACTCTACGCAAGTAAGGGCCTCAACCCTTACTCAGACTTAGCGCAGGCAAGCTCCTTGCTGGGCTAGCGCCGAAGGCCACGCTTCGAACGCCCCTTGTGGGTTTAGCGCCACCGGATCTCACCTGAGAGGTTTTGCGTAACACTTCCTTCAATTTGTGCCACTGCAGGACTTGCCAAAAAAACTCTCAACCACTACTATGAACTTACAGACAACTCTGATGTTTATCATATAGCCATGAGTAAGCCTTCTAATGCTATTATTTTAGTATTGACTAACTAAATCATACTATAGTTCTCCATCCGTGACACAAACTTTCTTACTTTAGATGTGCTAAATGGGAGGAGGCTTGGATTGAGCTTGCACAGACACTGGTGCATGAGGAGTTTGACCAATCATACTTGACCGATAACACCAACGAGGAGACGGATGACATGGTTTCTGATGCTAACACATCTGTGGTGGCATCCTTGACTGTAATTCAAAACTGTTCTTATTTACTCTTACAGTGGCTCAAAAAACTGTCCACATGTTTGTGCTATTTTCACTATTTACATTATTGTATATGAATGAACAGGTAGACTGGGGATATGCCAGTGGGGTACTCTGTAGTACTCCTTTGGGGCATGAATTTGAGCCCTTGCCCGTGGGAATTTATGGTAATGTGGTGGCACTATAAGCCTTACAAAATGATGACTCATGTGGACAGTTTTTTGACCCTAGATTAAAATTATATAAATCATTAGTTATGACACCATAAAGTCATGCCACTATTAAATAAATTATGAAGTGGTGTCATTATGACATTATTAAACCTATCTCTAAGTATATAATGAAGTGTGTCCCATATATCATAGTCATAATCACCATGAAAACCATCTCCTCTGCTCAAAGGGATAATATCCTTTCTCTGTCTACTACTGGCCTCTCTACTCGTCAAATAGCCTCTAGAACTGGTTTATGTAAGTCTACTGTAGCTAACCTCATCAAAGAATGTCACCCAGACAAGGAAAACTCCAGTGGAGGTTGTCCATCCAAACTCACCTCTACTGATAGGAGGGTTATTATTTAACATATCACCACAGGAAAGGCTGATAATGCCGTCCAAGTCACTCATCATATCAATTCCATCATTCCTACTCCAGTTTCTTCACAAACAGTGAGGAATGTCCTCAAGGAAGCCAATCTTAGGGTCGTAACAAAGAAGAAAAAGCCTCTTCTTTCCATCACTCATAGGAAGAGAAGACTAGCCTTTGCCCTAGCTCATCAAAACTGGACTGTAGAGGACTGGAAGCAGGTCATATGGTCAGATGAGACTAAAATCAATAGAATTGGGTCAGATGGGAAGGTACATGTGTGGAAAAAGAAGGGGGGCCCTCTTACAGACAGAGAGATTAATGGAACTCTCAAGTTTGGAGGAGGTTCTTTAATGGTATGGGGATGTATGGTGTGGAACTTCTGGTGTGAGAATGCTTGCAGAAGTTGAGGGGAGGATGGATGCTGAGCAGTATATGGATATCCTCCATTATCAGCCTTTCCTGTGGTGATATGTTAAATAATAACCCTCCTATCAGTAGAGGTGAGTTTGGATGGACAACCTCCACTGGAGTTTTCCTTGTCTGGGTGACATTCTTTGATGAGGTTAGCTACAGTAGACTTACATAAACCAGTTCTAGAGGCTATTTGACGAGTAGAGAGGCCAGTAGTAGACAGAGAAAGGATATTATCCCTTTGAGCAGAGGAGATGGTTTTCATGGTGATTATGACTATGATATATGGGACACACTTCATTATATACTTAGAGATAGGTTTAATAATGTCATAATGACACCACTTCATAATTTATTTAATAGTGGCATGACTTTATGGTGTCATAACTAATGATTTATATAATTTTAATCTAGGGTCAAAAAACTGTCCACATGAGTCATCATTTTGTAAGGCTTATAGTGCCACCACATTACCATAAATTCCCACGGGCAAGGGCTCAAATTCATGCCCCAAAGGAGTACTACAGAGTACCCCACTGGCATATCCCCAGTCTACCTGTTCATTCATATACAATAATGTAAATAGTGAAAATAGCACAAACATGTGGACAGTTTTTTGAGCCACTGTATGTTCATTGTCGACTGACACTTTGTGTAGAATATTTTTGATAGCATTCCTGCACTTGCTCTGCTGGCAACCACTGACTTAAGGGACAAACTCAATCGTTATCTCAGCACCGATGTCGAACATGCTGACAATGCCCTTGTGTGGTGGAATGAATGTCATGCACTCTATCCCTGTCTTTCACAAATGGCGCTGGACTATCTCACAATTCCAGGTGTGTTTTTTCTTATTGTCCATTGGACCATTGCTCATAATTTATTGTCCCCTTACTACAGCAACTTCTGTTGATGTCGAACAGCTCTTTAGCCATGGTCATCTCCTACTTTCCCATGTCCGGTCACAACTCTCTGCCCAGATGACTTGCACAATCCTGTGCCTTGGTTATTGGAGCCGCCTTGGCCTCATCAAGACAGAAGATGTGCTGGCCATCACAGCTCTCACTGAGGTTTGTGGTGATGAAACTGCTATGGAGGATGGGTGGGATGCTATTGAGTTGTAGAATACATTGATCTATTTTTTGCTTGTACTGTACTACATCTATGCAAGACCTGCGGGTATACCCTCAATGGGTAGTACCTGGGGTGTCCATCTGTGATACCCGGGGGTTTACCAATGCAGTTGCCTAGGTACAAAGACTAGGTGGAAAGTGGAATATACAAAGGGAACTTAGAATGGATCAATGTGTGCCTTGTACCTTGATTGAGTCATGGGCAGAGGAGTGTGCCTGACATTGGAGATACATATTTAGAGGTGGAGGAGCATGGACAAGGGTGGAGGACTGTAAATGAGGGTGGAAGATGCTAACTGAGGGCAGAGGAGACTCATATGGATCATGGATATGACAGAACACCAAGCCAGAGTGGGCCGTAGCTGAACTGCAGTTGCACTAGACATAGTAGATAGTTCAACCAAAGAAGGCAATCCAAAATGAGTCCACTCCTAGGCCTCAACTGTTAGACTCTGAACAATCCAAGATAGTTGAGGAGAGAGAGTGACAGGTCCAAGCCCAAGCCAAAAAGAACATTGACGAGCAACATGTTGATGTTGGCTTGCATCCTGCAATATGTTACTTATTTCTTTGATATATTTTTCTGTTTCCACATAGCTTACTATAAGAACGCTAGTAGTAGCACAAGCACATCTCAGCTTCTGAAGTTCTTTCAAGAGACTGAGATGTGAGTTAATAGTCTCAACATATCAATTAGAAGAGAACTGATGAGTCCCTAGTATACTTGTTTATTAGGTACATAGCTTGTTAGCAGAGCTTCTTTCAAGAGACTGAGATTATACTTGTTTATTAGATCATCCCCAAAGGCCCACAACTCATTACTCACCATATCAACCTCATGAATTCAATGGTGGGGCGATGTATAGAGACTTTGGAATGATGAGTACATGTGAAATCAATGTGAACTCCCCATGAAGTGTATTGGGAGGACAGGTGGTACACCGCAATGATTGCAATGCCACTTGGCAGCACTTGGTTCTCTAGAGTCCTTATGTAATTTTAAGGGGCACTTAACAAGAATAATATCTATCTTTTCTTTTCTTTTCTGCCTCCTGCCAGTGAGCGACTCGTACATACATCAGGAAATCACGAGTTCACTTTGCTAGCTTTTTTAGCGCTTAAATAAGTGACCAATTACTCATTGTTGCTTTTTCACGCTTATTTTTCGGACTTGAAAGCTTTGTATCACTGAATATATAAAAGAGACAAAACAAGCGAAAGCGTTGAGTCGAAAAAAAGCAAAGCAACACAAAAAAAGTAAGTAACAAAGAAAAAAGCAAGTTGTGCTAAAATGCTATTTCGAAGGCATGATGGTCAGTGAATTTGTTCACATAGAAAAGGGTGAATATATTGAGGGTGTGGTGGGATTTAATGACTGCAGGAAGCATTTCAGTGCCATAAACAGGAATAAGATGAGTGGATCGAAAAATCAAGTTGACATGAATCACCGCAAAGTGCACATGATTATCAATGGAAGACGGCTCGACCATCCACATGCCCATCTGATCATCAGGTGTGTCGCCGACTCGGTTGAACCAGCAGGCAACCGCACATGGATAATATTTGCCCCGAAGTCAAAAAGAAAAAAATGTGAGTACTCGGGTGACATCCATGCCTTGCATTCCATGAGCTGTTGGGTCAGTAATGACAAATACACAGTCTTTACGTGCACACCCATTTCTCCAATTGGGGGACACACGAATGTGCTCGCGTTTCATTCCACCCATGCTACTCAAATCACTTGGTGTGAAGAATGTCAACACCGTGGAATTGAACACCCAAATCCTTCCTTCATAACAAGGACAGTCCATGATGTTTTCAGGGATTTCCATAAGGTGCATTTCTGGATACAGTTGATCGACAAAGAAATCTCAAATGAGGTCAGGTAAGTGTGGGATGGTGAGTTCATCGGCTAGTGCGGGAATGGTCTGGGCATGCTTTGTCCCTTCTGTACATAGTGTATTGAGACTTGGAACACGCAAATGAAATTTTAAAAAAACTTATGAGATGTTTGGGCTAGTTGAACATGTGCGAGTACTGAAGTTGGTGCATCGATATCTTCGGAGTCAGCGATGACGTCAATGTCAGGTATGCTGGCAGTTTGGTGCACAACAGGTGGCTCCTGTTGGTTTGGATTATACTCTTCTGCACTGGTGGGCTCAGCCTGCGCAGGTACATCTGCTGACAGTTCTAGCAAAATCATGATTAAATAGCAGAAAAAAAGGTAGAAATGAACGTGTATTGAGTGCTACAAGAATAGATGTTAGACAAGTACCTGAGAGCATTCCATGAGTGCGGAAATCTACCTGTGACGCCACCAGCTTGTCCAGATGCTGGTTAGTCAGAAGCATCTGACCTAATGCATTATATTGACTGGACCGCCTCCAAGGTTCCTTCACTGCCTTAATGTGCTTTGACTCCATGATCAAAGAGCACAAGCCATTCGGAGCACCAAAGAGTTGAATACAATGCACATAGTGAGTCATCGAGTGTTGTCGTGGAAGCAAAAACATTGTAATCGTTCCAGTGGTCTTGAAAACTTCGTGATACTGGTGAAAATGAGCAAGTGCAGCTTGGATCTCCTCAAGGGACTTTTCTGTAAGTATGTTGTGGCGGATGAGATAACAAAACTCGAGAAAGGTGCTGAATGCATGCACAACATCTTCAGGGACATAACCCTCAATTGCTGGCAGGTACACCTTGATACACTTAGCATTACATTATTCTGAGAAGAATTAAATATAAAATACCTTCATGAGGGCCTTTGAATCATCACCGGTCCATTGTTTAAAGTGGCGTCCTTGCAGAAACTGATGCAGGCTGGGAAAAGGAGGAACCACTGCGATCCTACAAAAAGCTAAGAGTGAATGAAGATTGCAGTTAATTAAACATACCATCGGTCAATATCATCTAGAATGATGTTAGCCTGTGTCTTTCCATGCTCCTGCAAGAGGTATCTCTCAACCCCTTTATAATTTGGTGGAGAAGGTCAGGTGTGAGTAACTCATGGATGTTGGCATGGGGGAAATCATTTGTAAATGGCTGCATATGCGTCAATTACAAGTACAATTGAAACCAAAAAAAAAAAAAGGATATACCACGAGGACGGCAACTATACCATACTCTGCCCACAATGTATCAAAGTCGCACTCCTCGATGAGTGCATCCGCATGAAATCTTGAGCATAGGAGAGTGGTCTCATCAAGGGCCTTGCAATGTGAAAGACACCTATTTCGGTATCAGAACAAATACAATAGATGATCGAGGAAATCTACTCACTTAGCACACCACCTTCAAACTATGCATGCAAGTAATACTTGCTCTTCATAGTCTGCAATATAAGGCCTGAGTCCATAGATGATGCAGCGATAGTGCCCATCCCCGAAACGTGCAACCTTAGGTGTCATCATTCCAGGCTTCAGGCTCTTGAGGATATATGAGAGTGATGAGTGAAATAGCTGGCGATGAAACCTTTGGAAACCTTTTGTCTTGGCATGCTGTTTGGTTGCTTTGCAAGATGTAAGGACAATAATATACAAAATCGACAAACACGTACTTTTGGGCATTGCAAGAAACCCTACAACAGCAACAGCATTTTGGTGGGCACGGCGTACATTGTTCCGAACATTTCCAATAGACGCGTAAAGAGGATAGTAGTCGTTTTATCACTCCCAAGAATCACGGGCACAAACATTGAACCATGTGTGTCAGGATCCTCAGAAATCACGTCCTGTAGATGCATGTCAAACCCACAAACAATAAAATCAAAAAAAAAGACATACCACTTGTTTATAAGCCCAATCTCCAGACATAAAATCTTTCCACTGACGCTCGTCGTTCTCTGTCGCAAACTCCCGGTAAGGTCTAAGGTCTATCTCTGCAGCAAAATCTGGGTTAGAAAGCATGTTGTGAACAACTTCGCGGGGGTCACGGAACCAAACTTCGTGAATATCCGCCATCCATGGTGCAGTGCCTTCCTCTTGAATCTCACCAGTATATTTGACAGTAAATGATTGCCATTTTACATCGCCGAGAGGAGTGTTATCAATTGTCTTGTAAATGTGGCGATGATCTGAAAAGAGACTCAATCTCCTACCAGCTTGCATTAATGAAGCTGCCCAAATATTGAGCAACTGGTTGATCAAATGCTCGGGGGTTTGATTCTTTGTAAACAAATAATCAGCGAGCTCGAATTCTACCTGGCTCTTGTATGGAGTCCAGTCATCTGGTGTCTTGTCAGTGAGTGGTGGAGGTGGAGTTCCCAGTGGAAGGAAGTCACCCTCTGAATTGCAGGGGTGAGCTTCATATGTTGTGAATGAGATATTAGAAAAATTCAATGGGATGAAAAACATACCAGACAACAAAGGGTGGTAGTTTCTATACAGCTGGTCACCAGCGCTGCAAAATCCAACCGTTGGTTGCATAGGATTTTCGTCATCGCTGAACTCCATAGCACCAGTATCACCCAAATTGGTAGTGCCAGGCAGCCCAGAACTTGGCGAAGGAGGCCTGCATGGCTGAGTCGATCCATGTTGTTGTAGGAACATGGGGTGCTTCGCATTCATATGCTGTGTGTGCCCCAACCAATTCTTAAACCAATGGTTGCACCCTGGCTTCGTGCAAGGGATGCAAAGACCAATGGGCTCATGGCGCAGGTGGCTCGCCTGTGGACCAGTCTGGGACATGATGCACAGGAGGGAGCTTGTTGGTAGGATAGCCAGTACCAGTTCCTGGCACTTGTGGGATGTCTATAAAAATCTGCGGTTAGATGAGAGCTTGTTGTTAGGATGGCCAGTAGTACCAGTTCTGGCAGTCGCACTCTGTTGTTGTAGTGCTGAAGTGTAGGCAGACTTGGAAAGTGGCATGAAGTATTGAGTACTATGTTATGAAGGGTTGTTTGTTTGCATTTAGTACTACTACTCAGAATTTTTGCAGTTTGACTCTTACATTTTATCAAGGCCTACCCATTGCCAGCTCTCTTCTGCCCCTTCCTGCTTTTCATATCAGCTATGGCGCCTCCCACTTCTCCTCACCATACACACCCTAAAAATGCAACTCAGCACCCTGGACTTGTGCTTCTTGAAGGTCAAAAGAAGCGACGTACCAAAGCCCAGATCGCACAGGACAAGGAGCATGCCCTGGAAGCACAGGCTATCAAGGAAGCTACTGTGCAGTGTGGAGTTAATTGGCTTGCAGGCATTGAGGCTGCCATGGAGGTGCAGCAGGCGACTGAGGCAGCCAACAGGGCAAAACCAGTAAAACCCTGGGCTAGACCAGTGAAGAAGAAGGAGAGTGTGAAGGAGAGTATGCAAGGGGCAACTAGTGAGCTCACCTCAGAGAATCATCCAGTGCAAGCTGTAGTTCAAGATGCGGGTGGTCACCGCACAGCTAATAGCATGGGTGTGGGTGCAGGCAATGGCAAGGCAATTGGAAACAAGGCAATTGGAAATGAGGCGGTTGGAAATGAGGAGTTTGAGAACGAGGGCAGAAAGACAAAGAAGAAAAAGAAGGCCAACCCTACCATATCACGTGAAGCGATAAGCGCTGCAACAAGGCAGATCCAACAAGTTTGAGCACCTGATAGCGACAAGAAAGGAAATGTTAACCTGTCAGTAATTTGTCTTCTCACCATCATGCTATTGATGCTCACAGAGTCTACGCTTCGCTTTATGAACCTTACTTGGGCGCTCAGAAATAAGAAATATGGCCTTTTTGGCAAGGTCCATAACTGGCGCACTCACCTTGAACCTGAGTTGAAGGGAGCTGCGAAACCTTCCCCTGTTCCCAGTGTTCCCACTGAAACTGTCTCTGCTGACTCTCTGGGCATTTTGTCAGCAAGAACAGGCCAAACAGTCATGACCACAGTCTCACTCGCAAAAGATCCACCTCCTTCCTTGACAGACTCATCCAGGACTTCACACATTCCTGCATTGGATGAAGATGAAGATGTCAACGTTGACATTGATGTTGATGCCGATAATGATGAAGATGATGAAGAATTCAAAGAGCACATGTCGTCTCTCATTGCTAATGGAAAAGGAAGGGGGGGTGCAGGTGAGCATTCAACAACATCAAAAAATTAAGGTCTGACACGATTTGATACATTTTTAGAGTGTTGTAGGGATCACTAATGAGATCATGGAACTTTCAGATGATGACACCTCCGAAAGACTGCTGGTGTCAATGCCATTCAATTTATTGCTGCTCACTCAACAAGCTGAAATAATGTGATTCGCTATAGAACAGGTTCAATCAACTCACATTGTTAGTTCCACAAAGAGGCCAATCGAAGCAGTCGACTTGATCAGTTCATCCAAAGAGGACCTAGACACTGCTGATGACTCCATGATACTCGACGCTTCTGAGTTCATGACTCCCAAAGTCGAGCCCATTCCTACTGAGCTAGCATGGATTACTTCAAAGGTAGGCTTTTTTCTTCATATCTAATTCTATTTATACTGAGGCGCTCAACAGACTAGTGTAACAGTCTGCGAGAACCCGAACCCACCCAAGAAAGCTAAGTTAGAACCAGTGTCCCAGATTACAAGCATTCCGGTGTCACCTGAGCCCGATTTGATGTCCGCTGACTTGATGATGAAGCCGAAAAGTGGAAACCAATGGCAAAACACTGATCTTCCCCAAATTATGTTGAAGGACGGCATGTGGCAAAGGTCTTTTATCCCTACTGTTTTTCTGTGGGCAGGTGCTCAGCCTAATTTTTGGTCCATCGAGACCGACAAACTACTTCCAGCGCTCCAGGCTATTTTTGATGTTGCTTATCCAGGAATGAATCATAATGTCCAACCAAAAGGCCCTATCATTGGTTTGGTAAGTCTTCTATTCCTACCGTCAAACTGTTATTTCTGACTACAAGTCATCTCTAATGAAAGGTGAATCAGCGCATTTGCTCCTGGCGCAGTAATTTTGGATCAACAGCCATGGCCCTCATCGCAAACTTTCTAGCTACTTCTAAAGATGATGAGAACAAAGACGAAGATGATGATATTGACTTTGAACAAACACTGGCAGCAAATCTTCTTGACGAGTGGGCCTTCCTCTACAACAATCCAGATGTTCGTGACCCAGACCAGATTTACCTGTCTGAATTTATGTTGGAAATGATCAAAAGCGCACATATGAATGCAATCGCTGGATTCCTTGATGTACCCGCGCTCAACATGGATGATCTGCAATTGAAGGATATGCAGGTTGTAATTCCCGCATGTGCTGCCTCAGTAGGTTCCATCTAAATTTTCTAACATTAACTAACCGTTCATTTTCATAGCTAGAACGCACTCTCAACTTTGTTGCAAAGCCACCCAAAGCTTCCGGCAATGACCAAAGCATCGGCACTAGCAGTGCAAAGGGCAGTACTACCAAGGGTCACAGAGTACTACCCCTCAAGCGCAACAAATACAGTGGCAAAGACAGCACTGCTGCATCGGCATTTTCAGAGGCAAATTGTGGATTGGCAACAGCTGAATACTACCAATCACTCAAGAGGCGGGGGACAAAGTATACAATGGACACAATTTCATTGGTGCACCAATGCCAGGAAGCGATCCAAAAGCTCAAGAATACTCCTGCTGAGGACCTGAAACCCAAGGCCAGGCGTGCCCTGCTTTGTATGTATTTTCCCCTCATCATGTGCTCTGCTACTACCACTGACACATCTGACACTGGCAGAATACCCATTGCGGTCCCCCCACTCCAATCATTCAAGCTGTCATTCTAGCATCTACACATATTTGCACTTTTAGAGGACTTTACTCATTCTTCTAGACTACTTTTTTTGCACTTTTTTTGATAGTCCACTTTTAATAATCAGTGTCGTTGTCATATCCCGTACCTCGGGATCTGGAATTCCGGATCTACTTCATTAAAGTCCAGTCCTCTGTCTTACTATTCTGCCTGGCGCTCCACCTTCATCTCCGCCTTCATCTCCGCACTCACCCCTGACTCCTTTTAGATTAGCTATTGCTCTGGTTACTGGTTATGTCCTATTCCGCTATGCTTACTGATCCATCCATTCTTACTTCATTTCTGACTTCACTGCTTTGATCCGTTACACTTAATAATAGACTTTCCACATGCTTCGTACATAGCCCTTACCTTTGCTGACTGATTTACTTACATGATACCTACAGTATATAAACCCCTGTAATACTCTGGAACTCCTCAGTTTGAATATCATCTTAGTTCTGCTCATTCCTGCAATCTCCGGACCTGAGTCTCATCTCTTGTCCACCTCTGAGTCTTAGGGGTTAAACCTTAGGACTACTTCTCCGGCTCTACCTTAGGGTAGTCTAACCTCTGTTCTGTTTCTACTCCGGACTTCCGTAGTAGCCTTACTCCGTCCCCCATATAGTCTTCCAGAGTTCCGCCGAACTCCACCGACTTCTGTCCTCCGGAATTCCCCGGACTTCCGTCAGACTTCCCCTCTGTCCCCCGGAAATTAAGGGCATGTACTCAGGTAAGGGGCGCAGCGCATGAGCTGAAGCCGAAGCCCTTTGAGTAACCTCTCCCTTGAGCACAACCTTAACAGTCATGCTTTTTTCAATGCGTCTCGCAAAAATAAGTGTGAAAAAGCTGAGAAGAAGTGGAATATCAGTAATGAGATCTACTGAAAAAAGTAGGTTCTACTTTTTCGACCTTGTGCTACTTTACATACGAAATCGTGCGAAAAGCGGTACATAAGTGGGTCAAAAGTGATCTCGTGATTTCCTGATGTATTCGTTCACTTATTCGCCCGATGACTCCCAAAATTCTTTCGCCCGCACTCTGATGAGGTCGATAACGTGCCCGACTCGGACGGTCTGTTCACCTCACCTCCATTATAGTAACACAGACGTTCTTGTGCCACAAACCATTCAGGTTTGTGATTTATGACTGTTGCGTGTAGATTGCTGCCTTGATCGCGCGAATCCATTCATTATTGTTGTTATCCCAAAACACGCCTTACCATGACTGTTCTCCAAATGGAACACTTCAGACTTCAATGTGCAACAGACACGAACATGTCTTACATAGCGTCGTAAGTGTTCAATAATGCTACTTAGATTCAGGGCGGTAAATGCAATCAGCTGCTCACATACAGCAACGGCTCCATGGACTGTTGCATCGACTTGTACCTTCTTGACAGAACCGCGGTTGCTCCCCAACTCATCACGGAAGTATCTATGCCGTAGTTTGGTGTTCGTCCGGTCATAATAGTAGACTGTTTGTGTGTCCTTCCAGTATTTTATCATCATATGTGGGTTGTTTCTCTGTATTTCTATGGTCCCGGCGAGAGGTCCAATGTAGGACCAGGAAAGGTATATGCCGCCTGTTTTTTTCATCCTCGAGGCTTCCTGACATGAGTGCCGCATCCGCTTACACAGTGGCAACTTAAACTTCTTCGACGCCAGCGTCGAATGCAACAACTTACCACAACTGACTCCGTCGAGAAGTAACGAATTTCAGTCAATTTTCAGTCAAGGACACAGTCTAGGTACAGATACACCATAAATTCGTTCCGTGGAGCCTACTCGCATTCGTCTCTGAATAACTAACACCCTCGTCGATCTTGAATAACTATTAGCTGATATAAATATTTAAATCGTGCGTATGAGTAAGGTCACCACACGGTCATTTTAGTTAATGACCGCATCGGTATACGAAGTGGTCGCGAAGCCGACTCGGTGGTCGGTGGTGTCGAATACGGAGTAGAAGCGTTGGCTGGAGCAGATGGTCAGCATTATACTAAATGAGGTGACTTAAAACACCCACAGGAATGAGTAACCGTTGATGAAGTCGAGCCCACTGCCAGAGTCGCTACCGATATCAGTAACGATAAGGTAGATGCTGCTGCTGCTACCGCCGATCTCAGTGTTGAGGGAACGGGGCCAGATTTGGGCGTCGGGGGTGAGATCGTAGGGACTCCCGCCAATGTTGAAGGTCAGGGGTTGCAGCTTAGCATACTGATCAGAGGTGATCGTCAAGAGACCGGTGGTCTGATCCATCGTAGCACCAGTGGCAGACTTGTACTGGTCGAATGCGTCTAATATTTTCAAGTCAGTTGGGATCACCCGTTTATGAGTGACTTGTCATACCAGTGGCGATGAGAATGAGGGTTGTGCCAGTGTCAACAATACCAGCAGTCTCGGACAAAATGGTGGAGCTACCGTAGGCAATAGATTGATCAATGCCCCAGTAACTGCTAGCGGGTGACGTAGTTGTGAGAGGGACATAATTCACTGGGCTCGTCGTCTTTGAGCTGTCGTAGCCACCAAAGGTGAGCTCGCCAGCGCTGTTAGCAGAGATGGGAGGGAAGAAGATCCCGAGTGCCTCAGTGCCAATGATACCCTTGCTGAAGAGGTTGTCGGTGACAGTGGGAACTAAACCACCACTCGAAACGCTGCCCTGCGTGAGGTCAGTCGGTCCAATACCGAGAATTCCATCAACGTTATTGAAGCCAGATGTACTCTGCGCGACCCCAATAGATTGTCCGGTAATGACTAAGTCAGAGCTTAACGTCACTGTGTCCAAGTATTCCTCTCCGGAGAACTCGCCGGAACCATAAGAGACGTACTATAAAATTTATCATGGGCGACTTGTTTATAAGCAGAGGATGCGGAAAGACATACGACTGTGTCCCCGGTATCCACACTAGTACTAGTGGGATTGTATTGGGTTGCCGCACCTATCCAAGTGTTGGAGCTGCCCGTATCAACAAGAAGCGAGTCTGAGAATTCTTCTAGTCAGAAATTATCTGGGTCACCCGACAGCGAGTCTTACATTGAGTAGCGGGGCTGCCGACACCAACTTGGGCAACGTAATCCACGACACCATTAGTTATGCTGACAGAGGAACTGCCAGCACGTTTGCTCTTGGAGCCAGCGTGCACCATTGCCTGGGCACGAGCCCTGTCGGCATCAGCGATACTGAGAGTAGCATCCTCCCTTGCGTTCAACCTTGCGGCAAATCTAAGGGTTGCCATGCTAGCATCGCGGCGCAAGGGGGATGCATTCACGGCGGACAGGGAAATGAGGAGAATAGACAGGAGAGACTTTAAATGGGACATTTCGGTAAGCTGAGGAGTTTGGAGGACTGAGTGAAGAATCTGATCGACTGGAAGTGGGGCTTCAATCCCCAAGGCAAAGACTTTATATATTTGTTGGGGGCATTCATGCGATACCCGCAGTCTTGAATATTGTAGGACGCAGAAGTAAATTTGCTGTATGTTCCATCCTAGGGTTCGAGATGCCAAGAGCTTTCCCTCGAAAATTCATCTCCGAAATATACGTTACTGCACCTCTTTGTCGCCGGGAGATGGTATCAAAATCAAAGAGCCAAGAGCCTAATGTCAACAATCGATCAGCAGCCGCCCAGAGTATTTACCAGACTGTGAGCATCATGATATTTCAGTTCGCCATCATGATGAAGTAAGTTGAATATCACGTTTTGGCAAGAATCGGTGCAAAGAACATCATTCGAAGGTGATAACTGTTTCGCCTCATCAGATGGATATTGCAGACAATTCATGGCAATGTACATGTACGAAATTGAATACGTCGGGCATTGCGTTCCCCGGTGACTACCAAAACGAACATTGCAAACTCATGGTAGTCCCAAGTGTTGCGCCTCCGAGAGGCTCGTGTCTGGCAGTAGCACCCCGAAAGCTTGATGGTGTTCATACAGCCACGTCGCTTATGTGGTTGGCTGCTCACGCACTGCTCAGAAGCACTCAGTGCTGATTCCGAATTGATGAACAAGGCTGGACAACGCACAGTCTGCCATCACGGCTATTTTTGTTGAGTTATCGTAGGAAACCCTGATCATTGTCAGGCTTAGCGTGATGTTGAAGCGTTGTGTGTGGTGAACTGATCACCAGGGTGAAACAACTGCCCTAGTGTTGGGGAAAAAGCAATGCACGGATTACGTTGACGTAGTAGATAGTTCAACCGAAGAAGGCAATCCGAAATGAGTCCGCTCCTAGTCCTAGTAACCTCGCGAATTCATTGACATCCTCATGACCTTATAGCTGTGTGCGAATTCATGAAAATTTCGGGGCGCGCGTAACCAAAAAGAAAATCGATAGAATAACGCGTCCTCGGCACCTGTGGGACTTCCTGTAACTGGTAAACAGTTTGCAGACAGTATTAGCCCTCCATACTGCATTTTCCACGCGCCATACACATATAACTTTATGGTAAATCAAAAGAAAACCGATCCCAAAGGGCCAACAATCAAAATTCCAGCCAGACAGCCCAAAACTGCAGTTGCAGTCGTCAAACAGCCTAATGAAGAATCACAAATCGTAGAACTCTTGTGCATCAAACCAACCTTCAACAGCAGGTGTTGCAAGATAGCTGTCTGCCGTCATGGCAGCACATAGCGAATAGCGGTCTCCTCGAACAAATACATCACTAAGCTGTGCACGTTGTCCATAGGGTGCCCGACTGTAACGCCACGCGTAAGTACGCTCGTTCTTGCTAGTTTCATCGAGGACGACAAACTCCGAGCCATCGCCGACGAAGTCATTCTGAAGACTATCTTTGAACGCCTGTCAACGGATATCATCACGTTCAGACGCAATCTTCTGAAGCATTTTGCGAGAGAGGCCAGCTTGATTGAGATTGTGCGTTAAGGATGAGCTCATTGAGGAAGAGGTCTGAATCTTCGGCGTAGAGGTCTTCGATCGCCGTCATGAGTGCTCGGCGCATGATCATTCGTGTGCGGCTGACGAGTGGAGAAGGGCCCTTAACAACAGTGCCGAGTTCTGCAAAGATCTTTCGCCAACGAAAGCGAGAAACACCCAGCGCCTCGCAGATATTCTCGAGCTCCCAACCCTGATCCCAGAGGCTAAGTGCACATTCTTTCATATATTTGCTTATCCGTCTGTTAACCATGTCGTATAGGCGATGGAACAAGGTAAAAGTTCGTCATTTTTGATATTTGCTGGTGTCGAACGTCGTCCGAATGGTTTACAAGGGGATTTCCTTTTTGGTCACGCGGGCCCCAAAATTTTCATTAGTTTCGCACACAGCTGTATTGAAGGTTATTGATAGTACGCTCAGGTTCCGGAGATCCACGGATGGGTCCTGGTCGCCTTTTAGATTTTTTAGATTAGTGTGCTCGAAATAATGCTTCCTAAAACGTGTAGATCTACGAGTGGGGCTGTAACATCGACTGGAGGGTCTTATTCGAAGCGAGTACAAGGTGGTCAGGCGATGCGAGGTTGCTGTAGAACCCCAGTACGCTCTGAAGTTCTTTCTCACTCAGCCAACTCCCCATTTCTGATGCACCTTAGATTACTGCATTGCAATGACCATCGGCATTTTCATAATTGCCCATACTATAAAAGACCTGGTCGAACAGCGGCGAACGCCCAATCATAGCCTTTCGAATATCAAGATTGATAGATCGTATCTGTTAATGTGTAGGTGCTCGTGACCACCATTTGGAATCTGGGAACGTTGCATAGGGCACTGTCGTTAACGAGAACGATTTCATCTACTTGTGGACGACCCTTGTACTCAACTAAAACTTCTCCGTTTGTCATACAGCTTCTGAACCATCTTCTCGGATCCCAGCACATATGGACAGTGCCGCAGATGACGCGGATATCATTCAAACTTTAGGTAGATCCCAGAGGAGAACAATCTATGATCGCCGAAAGCGTGGATATCAGTTCTATCACATAGGAAAATAGAGATGCTGAAATTCATAATACCACCAGCACCCCAACCAAATGGAAGCCAGGTTGCCTTTAGCTAAAGCGGAGTAGCTCAAGCCAAGAAGATGATCATATCAACAGGTCAAGCTGTCCAGGTGAGGTTGGTCCGTCAACGCTGTCCTGCGAGTAATACCGAAAACTGATAGCGATCTTTCCAGAGAACTGATTTTTCAAGCGCAGACTTCCCTGTTACGACTCGCTCTATTCATAACGACGATCGAAGTTGTTCCGTCGTGCACAAGCCCAGCTGGATACATATGATGCTAATGGTTCGATTGATGCATTCTCAAAAATACGAGGCGTATCTGCCAGTGTCTCAAACAAAGGTGTACCTTCTCTTGGGGTATGTACCGATTCCTGTCTAGTAACTCCAAAGCGCAATGGTCTTCAATGACGCCGTATTGAAATGACGGTCATATAGATGTTTCGTCGACATCGGCCTTGAGCGGAGTGGTTTCATTTCACCATTTCATTGATACCTGAGTCAACAAGATGGTTGAATCATCACCCCGGTAGCATACGACCACTCGGTGGCAATAGACCTGGGAGACTCGGTCGCAGAGAAGACGAATGATTCCAGTCTGGTCCGTTTAAATACCTGTGTTCCGCAGGATGTTGTCTACTCGCATAGTCGGGTGGCGCCTCGTGAATGCAATAACGCAGGTCAAGCATATACGTATTGCGTTCCAGTGGTGTTAAACCGTTGGTAGAAAATATTCATGTACTATGATGTCCGAAGGTAATCGAAGCGTCAATCCATCCACGAGGAACAACTTCTCAAACCTGTCTATTACCAACGTGATCATGAGCGACCTCCAAAAATATGACGTCAAGTACACTATCTTGATATCGATGTGACCAAATCAAAATTCAATGATATTCCCACTGAGCTTCTGACATCTTATCGACAACTATGTCATAGATACGGTTCAACTCTAAAAAAGTGATCAACTTCGATTCCCCAAAATAACATTGCATCGTATGATGAAGTTCAAATTTGCATGCATTTCCAGAATCAGCGGGGATCCTTTGGAATTGCAAAATTCTCCAACATCCATAGAGCAATAACACCATTGGAGCGTCCAGAGCATTGAGAAAATACAGCAGTTGTCGTGAAAAAAACCAGGCCCGCACTACCAGGATGTCGTCGATAGTATGACCACCGAACAGGCTGCCGTAAAGTGAGCTGACGGCAGATTCAGTCGCTCCCTCCTCGTGCCAGAGCCGATGTTCCAGACCGCGTTTCAAGACGGCATAGAAGAGGAGAAGAATAAACGACTCCAGGTCATGATGTACACCGCGTCGAACTTTCGTCTTGGGTTTGTCTGGGAGTAGCATCTCCTCTAGAAACTCTCCAGCCATGAACAAAGGAGTGCCCTGAAAATATTCAGTGAAAGCTAGCAAGCAGTAAGTTGCAGAAGTACAGTGATCTATGCGCCAGGAGCTTTTAAACTGGATGGAACGGTTTCATCGCGAAAGACGCCTTTGGTGTTCAGCTCACCCGCCGAAGGGGAAAGCGGATCCATCGATTTGTCCTCTGGCCGTGCCACCGAGGCGAGTTCAAGATCGGCGACGAACCCTTCCCAACCTTCAGCGCAGCCCGGGAGAAAGATATTGCCGGGGCTCAAGGCTTGATGAAGGATGGGCTGCTCCACGAGTGCTTGAAGACATGATGGTTTAGGACAGTGATCAGCGCTAACTGGATGATGCCGAACCTTCCAGTGCTACGGGAGATCCCGTAATAAAATCTTCGATTGTTTCAGTATCCCATAAAGAGCGTCCAACAGTACTAGTTATTAGCGCAAGACGATAAAGGATTGGATCATCGGGGACGCCAACATCGTAGAACGGAGCCTGCCGACTGTGACGCTTTGGTCCATCCGAACAGTCCATCTTGTCATCCTACAGTAGTGCCCTTCTGTCTCGGATTTTGTATTCAATCAATCCGAAGACTCGAAATCGGGAGATATATCAACCGTATTGTAATGCTGGTCTCGTCTAACATCGGTGAGGGCTGGAACATTTTCCGAGGCACCACTTGCCTTCAACTTCCATAGCTGCGGATACACAAAAGTCCAGCAGCGTCCCGTGTTCTGCGCGCTACGCGAACTGGACGTAGTGTGCAAAAATCTGGTCAATTGGAGCTGCTGCCTTTCAACCGCCCTTTGCCTTCTGCAATCTTCGCAAGCTTGACTTCGACGCGGAATCGTCGCAGATCGTTACTGTATTGTTCGAATGGATGATGCTGTCCTTTTTCAGATGGCCAAGGCCTGGCCCCTCCTCGAAGAGTTATACATCACTAGATTCATCTATTCAAGCTATAAAGTCACTCTACATGCCTTCGTCTCGCTGTTGCAACATTGCCCATGTCTAGTCTCGGTTGCCGTTACCGTCGACTTGGTCGCGGTAGACAACTACGACATCCTCCTGACGTTCATCACCAAGGATTTTATCACACAATGCACTATCCGGGGTATTCTTCGGTGGTTCGATGGTTGCGCATCCGATAAGGATTGCTGCTTTCATCTCAGCTATCGCACCCAACGTCAAATCAATTAAGGCATGTAATTTTATTTCCATGACTTGGATGACTTCTGCGAACATTCCGCAATGTGGGTTCTTATTGAGGGTTTTTTCAAGTCGTTATCCATTCTCCGTGAGCAGGGGAAGAGAGTGAGACATGTGGAGAACGATGCTGAATAGGGGTGAGGGTAAAGAGGGTTTCGAGGAAGATCGCGGACGCGAGAGCGAGTATATTGACAAAGTTTAGTCAGACGTTGGGGAGGAAGAATGATTTAACAGGTACGTCTTGAATTCTTTCATGCTTTGCGTTCTAAGTGTCTTCCAGGGGCTTCTAGTGATGGTCCCTCGCCTTCGGCATGTGCAAATGTTCGACGGGTCAACGCGACAGAAAAACGTATGGTTTTGTCAGTTACCGCACGCACCACACCGTTAATACTAATGTGCGTTCAGCGCACGAGCTGTCCGTAGTTGTGCCGGTCAGTGTTACAAAGTAATAAGTGTAGCCTAGATTATAAGCAGCAAAAAAATGTGGAAGAATGTGGAAAATAGTGATATGCTTATTCACCGCACCATAGCAATCAGATCCTCCTCCGATGTGTGCCCGAGATGCATCTGCAGTGTAGCTCACGACGACCGTTCGGGTAAAGGCTCCTACCAATGACAGCCAAACCAATGGCGCCCAAATCTGCATGTTTGGTAGACGGGAGATTTTTGCGTGAACAGGGCGTCTTCCGCTTCGAGGCTCTTCAGGATGACATATTGACGGCTATTTAGCCTTTAACTACACCCAAGGTGACGTGTCGTGAATCGTGAACCTCAGAAATCCTCAGACTGGTGAACAAAGCACAGCTCGGCCCGGTATTTTCCAATGATTTCCATTGGAATCGCTACCTACTTAGCATCCACACATGTATGATCTTCAGAACCTGTAAGTAGATAAAATACATCATCTGTACAAACCCGATGGCTACACCAAAATGCAGCACTCATAGCATCTGTCTTCATCGATGTAGAAGGGCGTCCAGTCTCCCGTGCAGGAAGCCTCAGTAGGGTAGCATGTCGGTTTGCACTTTATTGAATCGGTATTACTAGGAGCCGCCTTCACCCCAGCGGCAGCGGCAAGGATGGCGAGGTAAGTGAATTGAATCTTCATGGTATCTAGTATACAAATTAGTAATGATCGTTAGGTTGGGAAACTACCCACCCGTCAAAATTTTTGATTGTGTAGGTGTACGCGAAGGTGCTATGGCACGTCCAGGAAGTGCTGAATGTGAAATAGATATTCAGGGTGCCCAAGTCTTCAAGTCTCGAGATTACTCACTGTTAAGAAGGCGATTGTCTCTCAGGATTTTGAGACTTACCATGTTCAATTTATATGCAGCTGATCATGATGTTCACGCGAATGACGGACACCCAAATGAATAATCAAGTCGCCCTGTGCAATCATTTTCCATCTTGCTACGTGCACTGGCCAGGTGCTGCCACGTCAGTGCTATCAACACAAGAACTTGTACTACTACGTACTGGCAAATTGGTTTATCTTCAACGCGCCCGCGTAGACCGCTGGTTTCTCGTTCCATGTTGCTAATCTTAGCTGTCAAACAGAATTTTACCAATTAATGTTTTGACACCTGTTGCTTCGTGGCGGCTTCTGCTGCAACGTGGAGTCAACTTGCCTTGGGCAAATTCTTTCCCCCTGCCAGGAGAAGCCCTTTCCAAACTTGCATATGCATATTACAAATACAAACGGTTCACCACCCTTGGTAGCACTTTTTAGTGCTTCCCACGGTCTTTCAGACTGGGTTTCCTGGTATACAATAACCTATCTCGAAGACGTCCCTACTCAGAGCCCCATTTCCTCGAGATTCTACCAAAGTTCCCTCTCGAGGTACGTGACCCTCTCCTTTGTAAACTGACAAATACTACTCCTCTAAGGAGGTCTGAGAGGAGTGTCTGCGAGGCTTGGGAGGGTCGTTGGGGATAGGGCCTGACATGGGTAGAGGTTGCCCGGGTACCCGCCTGGGTGGAACCCACGGGTGGGGTGCGGATCGGGTGCTACGGGTTACGGGTTGGCTTGGGTGCTGCACCCGGGCGGGTACGGTCATCGACATCCAACTTTCGAAGCTACCCACAGGTGCCCGCGGGTCACTAGTAGTATGGCAGTGTTGAGCTTTGTACCTGGTCGCCTCACTGTACATTGACATCAAGTGCTGTTGTAGCCGACATCAAATGACATAGCAACTTTGACAACTTTGACAAGTACTTGCCGAAGCTTGCAGGCTGCATCTTCAGAAGTTCAGCCTCGTACTAACTATGTGGGTCTACCGAAAATTTGCTAACAGTGATAGGCTAGATTTTCGGGCTAATCGCCCGAGTTCAATACCTTTCGACCTATGAGAGAGCAAAACCCTGAGACTCGAGAGTTCGTGAATTCGTGTGCGGTATGTCTCCCTCCGAACCTCGAACTCCTTCCAAACGGACCAGATCACGAACTCGAAGCAATACAGATTCGCCAGCACCAGTTATACTCTCCCCTACCAAACCTCGTGAATCGGATTCCAAAGAGAAGACAGACATTGATGTTTGGGACCTACCGGATGCCGAAATTATTCGCACACGATGGAAGTCAAAAGTTTACAATCATTACGATGTCTCGTTGGAGCGCCAACGTCGTGGGGATGGCAATCCCGACTACATTCTCTACATATTTACGTGCCGTGTCGATCCAACTAGCCATCGCCACAAGCGAAAACGCATGCAAAATGGACAGGGGACGAAAAACCTTCAGCGTGGGGTAGACGAGTGCGAGACACGGCGTGGTGTTCAGGCTGGTACCCTGGATTCTGTTGGTGCACAACAAACTCTCGAAAATTCAGTGTCATCTTACACACAAGCTGCACACCGTGCGCTAATTGCTTTGCGCTGTGCAGTTTCAAAGCGCCCATTCAACTTTGTCGCTGATCCACACTACATTGCTGAAGTCCAGCTCCTTCGACCAGGAGTTATTATCCCCAACCCCCGTACTGTTGCGCATGACGTGTCCGCTATCTATCTCGAGGGATCGAAGCAAGTCAAAGTGTATTTTTCCGTACGTCTTTCCTTTTTGAATAAGATCTGTCCTGAATTTCTTCGATGCTGTATAGAAACACGTTGGTTCCATCCACCTTGTGATCGATGGATGGACTTCCCCTTTCGCTGCAGCTTACTTGGGATTGGTTGTAGTTTGGTTGGCGCAGGGAATTATCTACCGTACTATACTCGAGTTCATCCGGTGAGTTTTTCAATCAAACTGGTAGCACCGTGATTCTCATATGTTGTGGTTAGGCTTACACAGAGTCACACTGGCTCATACCTCGCACGAGTCACAGCGGATTGTCTGAAACGCTTTGGATTAGAGAAAAAGCTACATACTCTTACTATGGACAATGCGAGTAATTGTGATGCGACGGCAGAGCACCTCGTGACCTTAATTGATGGGTTCCATGGCAAGTTGTCCAGGTCTCGTTGCTTTCCACACACAGTGAACCTCATAGCGAAAGTACATGTTTCTTCTCCTTTTTGCTCATTGGCAGGCTGAACATCCAATGCAGGCATTTATCTCCTTCTTCTTCCGGCAGCCGAAACGCAAGAAAATAATTGCAACGGGTCAACACACACGTAAGCATGGACCAGCAGCTGTTGCTGGTGCATCAAGTGTGACGGCAACCACGACTGATACCACTGAAGTCGAAGTCGAGCAGCTAACAGCTGATGAGGAACATCTTGCTGCAGACGTGTGCTGCAGACGTGTTGGAGCCGCAAAGTGGTGATGGTGAGATTGACGCAGACAAGGATGCCCATGACAAGGAAGTTGTCTCAGCCGTTCATCGGGATGCTCTCAACACTGGCAAGGAAATGGGACTGTTGATAACTTCAGCCGAGCAACGTGAAGCACTCAGGCTATTTCCAAAGGCGGGAATACTTTTTTTCATAATAAATTGTTCTAACCTTATGCAACAGGTTGCGGGTCTTGCCAAAAGACTGCATGACAGTGCCAATCTTCAAGCTGCATTCGAACGGATCGTGACAATCAAAGGTGGTGGTCCGTCCCAGAAAAAGACTTTGGATCGACGAGTCCCAACACGTTGGAACTCGGATTTCGCTTGCCTGAAGACTCATATGTCATTTGAGAAGGAAATCAAGCTATTTACTAGCCAGGAAGCCAATGGCTTGCAGATATATGCTCTCACTGTGACGCAGTGGAAGCTTACAAAGCAGCTTATTCCTGTGCTCGAGGTACTACTTTGTCATGTCCGAAGTTTTGCCCGTCACCAATGCACTCGTTGCTTAGATTTTTGATGACTTGACCAATCGTTTCTCGCAGGCTGAGGTGCCTCTTGTGCACGAGGTCATTCCTATGCTCGAACGTCTCGAACATATGATGGTAAAAGTTTCACGTGATACTGAACTATCTGCTATAGTTCGAGTCGCCGCACTTGCAGCACTGCAAGTCATTGGGAAATACTACACACTCACAGATGACAACGAGGTCTATCGCATTGCAA
Source organism: Suillus paluster (assembly GCF_016628075.1). NCBI lineage: Eukaryota > Fungi > Basidiomycota > Agaricomycetes > Boletales > Suillaceae > Suillus > Suillus paluster. The sequence continues at coordinate 424,130 of NW_024537569.1, forward strand.
TTAGTACGTCATTTAGTTCCTTTCTGGTAAAGGCTTACTACAACTCGGCGTGTACTAGTAACGTGCCCTGATAAAAAAATGGAGTGGTTCACCAAGAACCGAGATTGGCATGAAGAAGATAAAATTGAAGCACGGCACATCGCAACTCAACGCTGGTTGGAAACTTATGCACCAACTGCTGCCGACCTTTTATCAACTCAGTCATCGAGTCGTCCACCAGCGGTATGTACAGCAGCAGAGAAAATTTTGCTTGCTCATCGATCTTACTAATTTGCAGAGAAAACGATCAAAATATGACATCAACGACTCCGATGACGAGTCTTTGCACAATGCACCATCATTGGACTCACTCGAATCCTACATCAATTCTCCGCGTGTCTCGAGACCTGAAATTATTGGTATCGGCGGAGTTTTTAAATATTGGGAGAATGCTCGCGCTACGAGACCCCGCCTAGCTCAAATGGCGTTGGACTTCCTGTCTGCTCCAGGTATGTGATGTGGATGACTGTAACAATGCATTTTGACTGTGGCGTAAATCAGCGTCTTCTGTGGATGCAGAACGAGCATTTTCCTGCGGTCGTCTGCAGGTCAATCACCTTCAACACGGCATCAACTCACAGGCCTTTAAGGCCCAGATGGCCATCGGTTCGTGGTACAAGACCCCGTTCTTGGACGACAAAATCGCTACTCGAATCCTCAGCGAGAGCATGAAAAGAGGCAAGAAGGGAAAAGGTAAAGCTCGACAGGATGCTGGCAGTGATCATGATCGAGATAATGTCGTAGAACTCGATAGTGACTAACTCCGGCATGTTTTAGTTCACTTGTACTAGCGAATTTCATTGACTCGGATGCTACATGATAATGAGTAGACGTACAATGTACCCGCGGGTGACCCGCACACCCGCAGGTAACACCCACGGGTGACCCGTACCCATTCCACTTGACCCGGGACGGGTACGGGTATGGCCCAAAAACTCAACTGACCCGCGGGTAATACCCGGGCACGACCCGGGTCGACCCATGTCAGGCCCTAGTTGGGGAGGTTTGAGGGAGTCGTCAGGGAGGTTTGAGAGGGTCGTCAGGGAGGTTTGAGAGGGTCGTCGAGGAGGTTTGAGAGGATTATTGGGGAGATCTGGGAGGAACGTTTGTGATGTTTTGGAGGACCGTCACATATAGCCTTTGTCAAGAATGTTTTCCGTTTTTTTTTTTTTCAATGGATGCTCGCAGCTCCGCTTGACGCCTGTATTAACCTCCGTGGGGGAGTATACAATTATGATACGAACGTTTGATGGGCCTCGCTGCCATTGTGCATGATTGGCTCACTGCAATCGCCCATTAATATTGTACTCATTGCCTTCATGACCTAGGTTGCAGTGATGATAAGAGGTGAAGTGAAGTAATCGATAAAACAAATTGGGTCAGAACAACACGTGGGAGCTGCGTTCGTCGGAGGCTGCACCATCGGCAAAACATCCCAAAGTATACAAACCCTCTAGCAACCAATACAAGGTGTACAATTACTGCATTTCCTACAAGGTACTGACAGACTTGTGAGTAGCGATACAAATCTGTGCATGCGACCATTCTTAATGCATACTCCACACATCTTGTTTGCCTTTGCATACTTCTACAAATCGTGTTTGCATTTGTATACATCCACAAGTGTTGTTACATTTGTACCCCAGGTAGACCCTTGCATGGGTCATGAAGTCCGATGCATACTCCTACCAGCACAATAAGTGTGATCAGCTAGAATATGACAGTTGTTGTATATCGTCATATATTATGATTATAATGTCGTTGCCCTTGACCAATTCAAAGCATGATTACCTGAATCTTGAGTCATGGTGCAAAATGGTTTGTTATTTGGCATTTTCATGGGACAGCGTCTTGTACCACACAAGTTTGCATAATATAGTCTTATAAAGTTTGCAATATGCATGGGGCAAAATGCTGTGAAGTGAAAGAAGTGATCTTTGTATGCATCCTCACTGTAGCAAGTCTTGTGGCACACAATTTCAGAAGACATAGTTTTGCAACTTTGCCACCTACAGTGAGTGAAGTCTTCTTAGATATAATGTAGCTTTAAATATCCATCTTTCAACGTCCTGTGAACATTGGCTAACATGTCCCAAATGTAATTAGTATCATAAGTGGTTTCACCTTGATCTCGCTGGACAAGGGTTGACATTGAGCCACAAAACACCACCAAGTGAACAAAAGGATCTTTGTGTAGGTTTTTACAGCACAGAGCCCTTGCACTAGCCTCGTTTGGAAAATGCAGTTGGTCTTCACAGGTATAATGCAGCCTCATATTTTTGAGCTTCAACATCTTGTGAATGTTGGCTGATATGACACAAATATAGTGTGTATGGTCAGTTGGTTATCATGGATCTTGCTGGACAATGTATACAATCTTGCTGGACTATACCGTCCAATAGACAGAATGGATTTTTGTTTAAATTTCAGATACATTTTGTATTCAGATAGGCTTGATGATCAGATTGACCCAATGCACTGCAAATGCAGTTTAATTTATAGACCATAAAATTGATTTCATTTGTAGTACTACTACATCAACATGATTGGTCAGATAGATCTGGCATCATACATTATGAGTGTGGACTAGTCCAAGATTTAAGCTCATCAGGAAAGCACTCATTGGGCGGTTAAAGTCATGGCAACTGACAGCCATTCAGTCTTCTGTGGTTGGTATTCTGACATATTCCTGTGCCCAAACACCTGTCTGTAAAGTGGTGATGTCGAACCAATGAAATAGAGACCTGTAGCACTACTCACTGATTCCACCAAAATAGGAGGTTTTCAACCTCCTTTGCTGCTTCTTGCAAGGGACAAAGCTCGAAGTAATCAACAATATTGTGATAAAATTCTTCTTGGTCAAAGTCATTGTCCACAATGCACCATGATCCACTGCTAGATAATGCAAACTGTAACTAAGTTCTCTCAGTCAGTAGCGAGTGCTGTTACGCGAAACTTCTCGGATGAGATTCGGCAGTGCCAAACCCACAAGGGGTGTTCAAAACGTGGCCTTTGACGCTAGCCCAGCAAGGAGCTTGCCTACGCTAAGTCTGAGTAAGGGTTGAAACCCTTACTTGCGTAGAGTCAATTGGAGTTTCTCAAGGATGTGATCCAAGAGACGGAGTTCAACTCAAGAGTAACATCTCAAGAGAAGATGGTTCTTTGTCCAGAGGGAGTTCTCTTAGGCAAGAGAAGTTCAGACCCAAAGACAAGTATCAGATGAGAACTGAGTAGATTCAAGTTAGAGAATCTGTCTACAGGAGAAGTGATATATATATGTAAAGTGAGATACCAGTTGAGCGGTAAGGGTACAGGGTAAGCGGAGGTATTACCGAAGCAGTGGTAAGGGTTGAGGGTGTGTATGAGTCATAGGTCAGAAAGGGTAAGAAGTACCAGTTGAATGGTAAGGGCAAAGGGCATGGGGAATCCCTATCAATGAGAGAACCGATACAGTGGGTAGGGCATAGGGTTTGGAAGAAGCCGTGGCTTCTGTGATCTAGGGGTAGAAGCAAGAGCTTCTCGCATTTCAGAACAACAAGAAAAGAGATAGAAATAGAATTGTAACCATGGTCCAGGTCTAGACGAGTCTGAAGAATGAAATGATGCGCAACGTTCATGTTACTGTAACAAGCGCCTGGTTATGCTAAAATCATACCTGAACAGCAGTGTATGTGATAGCCCTAGGTTGAATATATTTCATTTGTAGCAGTCCTGCAATGTCACATTGTGTACACCTCTCCCTTGTGGTCCTCCGGTGTTTAGGGAAGTCACATGAGATGGTAGTTCCGAATGGCCTCTTGAACACTGACATATTGATCAGTGATGGGGGCACCTGATTATGAGTACTTATATAGCATCATCCCAGTTGTAATTGACAGGACTTAGAAGTTTCCCTGTGGTGTCGTGGTAGAATCAATGACAAGATTTGTCTCAGTTGGAAATGATGGGGTTCAGAGTTGGGCTGGTCTGCATTAACCAAGAGGCAACAGCAAACTTGAGACTGGTGGTGTCATCCCCTCTGGCTGCATCAGCACTCCAATTAAGCTATATACAACATGCAAGTTAATTGATGTGTGATGGTGGTGTGGTCTCTCACCTTGTTGCACATGGCAGCCAGTTCAGAACTTTCAGCTGAGGACTGCATAAGCATTTTCACCAAAGGGCACCACATCACCAGTTTCGTGTAGGACCAATACCATCGATTTTCTCTAACAACAAAAAGCCACATCAGTATCATTCACTATTCTTATGCAGAACATACACCTACATCGCATTTGAGGACTCAAAGGCTTCAGCATCAGAACAGTCAGTAGTGCCAAGGGTGGTGCATCTATCGAATTTAGAAACCAAAATTTTGACACATTCTGTAAGACACACAAGTCTTCATATTATGTGGCCTTCAAGAAATTGGCTATTGCTATTGAAAATCAGTGGTTTATAGTGGGTTCACAGATATAGGACATACTCCTTCCTTTTAGGAGGTGTGCGAAGTTCAGCGTTTAGCTCCTCCAGTACAGCGATGTGCCTCTTCAAGGACAAAAGGGTTTTGCCATGGGAGCTACTGGACAGAGGAGATAGTGACATGGGATGGATGAGATGAGGAAAGTCTACTGCAACTGAGCAGCTAACATATAACCCTTCAGACAGATACTATGCTTGTTCTGTTGGCAGAAATCTTGATATTCAACCCAACACCATACAACAACCATTCATTTGGGTTTGGATTGAGTTAAAATTTTGAGTTGAGAATGGAAGAAGGCTGGTGTTCGTTCAGTACCAGTTCCATAGACTTGGCAAATGACTAGCGGTTATTAACACTTTGTGCTCATTAATAAGAATGTAGAGTTAGCCTGCACCTAACTTGATCCATCTAGTCTGACATCATGTGGAGAAATATACGTGTTATGTTGCTTATGGAGTGCAGAAAAATGAAGGCTAGCTGTATGAGGCCATTAACATGTTGCCACAGTCATCAGGCAGATGGATATGTACGGTCCTGGATCTAGAATTTGTGTATGGTTCAACACTAATGAAAAAAGTTGATGTAGCCCTAAATTCACCCTGCATTGTAAAATTTTCAATCAGTAATATCTGGTTCCGCAAGTGATTGAGTCATAGCCTAATAGGCAATGAATTCAGACCGTTTGTAGGGATGAGCCACACTAAGAGTTAAGTAAAAATCAGTCTGAGATGTACACTGTGGGTGGTGAAGTTTAAAGGACACACCATGTTTGAAGTTTGGTTCAAGTTTATGTGTGTCAACACCGTTTCAAGTTGACAGTGACGGTGCACATACAAAATTGCTGGCCCAGGGTGTTCCTGCTAGGTTAGGCTTTGAACTACACACTCACTATGGTTAGAACACCCAGCGACAACAGCCGACTCAGGTCCTGGATTGAATCCTGTCTCCATGACCCTTTAAAGTCACTGATGGCATCAGAATCCCTTTCATGACAGCTGCCTTCCTCGATGTAGAAGCCATGGCTACTAATCTCCATCAGCAAAACCCTGAAGTAGCCAAGTATGAGCAAGGAAATCTTTGGACGTGTTTGCAGGATCTGTGGTGAGCTCTCCTGGTGATCTGTTCTAGTAATGAGCACATCAGATTACACTGGGTTATGATCACAAATCAAAAGTAAAGCATGAATATAAGTTCAAGTGCAAGGACTGTGGGGATAAAATACATGGTGTGAGGTGGATCTGAACATGAGGTTTCTGCAAGAAAGGCAAAATTACACAAGAGTCAGCACCTCCTTCATGATGCACGTGTTGGCTTGACTCACGTTAGGGATGTCACTTCATGTACTGACTTGTCATTAGCTGGTACTGAACCAGAATAGGAATTAGCTATAAGCAAAATAAGAATGCAAGAGAAAATTGATACCATTCACATTGTCTCCATTGCTGTCAGTCCGAGTTGGAACACCATCCCCAGTGCTGTCATCATTGCTTCCATTCTCTGCATTGGGAGGATGCTCTTCAGAGTCAAAAAAAACCCATCCATATCATCTTCACTGTCGTCATCATCTACAGTGGCTCAAAAAACTGTCCACATGTTTTCACATTTTTCACTATCTATGATATTGTGTGAGAATATACAAACACCTCAAGGACATGCTGGTACCATATTGTAGTACTACTTCAGGGCTTTCAATTGAGCACTATGCGTGGGAATTGGTGGAGATATGGTGGAGATATGAGGCCTACAAATGATGACTCATGTGGACAGTTTTTTGACTCAAGTATTTTACAGTGATAATCAGGTATTCTAGTACTTTGTGTGACCTCCCCTGGCTTTAATTACTCCCTCTATCCTTCTAGGCATACTCTTGAAACTATGTCTAACTATATAAACCAAAATGTCTCCTGTGTCATAGTCATAATCACCATAAATGCCATCTCCTCTGCTCAAAGAGATATATCCTTTCTATGTCCTATGCTGACATCTCTGCTCATCAAATTTCCTCTCAAACTGAAGTATGCAAGTCTACTGTGGCCAATTTTATCAAAGAAAGCCACCTGGACAAGGAAAACTCTTGTGGAGGACATCTACCTCTACTAATAAGAGGGCTATCATCCAACATATCACTACAGGAAAGACTGATAATGCTGTCCAAGCCACCCATTATATCAATCCCACCATTACCACCTTTGTCTCTTCACAAACTGTGAGGAATGTTCTAAAGGCGGCTCATCTCAAGGCAGTAACAATGCAGAAATGCCTCTTCTCTCTATTAAACATGGGCAGAGAAGACTAGCCTTTGGCTTGGCCCATCAAAACTGGACTGTAGAGGACTGGAAGCATGTTATATGTTCAGATAAGACCAAAATCAATAGCATTGGGTCAGATGGGAATGTATATGTATGGAAAAAGAAGGGGGATTCTCTAACAGACAGAGAGGTTAGTGGGACTGTTAAATTTGGAGGAGGTTCTCTAATGGTATGGGGCTGTATGGGATGGAATGGTGTTTGTATGCTTGCTGAAGTTGAGGGGAGGATGCATGCTGAGCAGTATGTGGACATTCTAAATGACCACTTGCTGCCTAGCATAGCTGAATCAGGGATTGATGGAGAAGACATCATTTTCCAATAGGATAATGATCCCAAGCACACATCTAGGAGAGCCAGAAAATAATATCAATGTTATTTACTGGCCAGCATAGTCCCCTGATGTCAATGTTATTGAACATCTCTGGGGAACACTCAAGAAGAAGCTTCAAGCCTATGAAACCCCCTCTAAAGGAGTATGGGAGCTATGGGAGAGAGTAGCAGTAGAATGGGGAAATATTACAGCAGAATATTGCCAGAAATTGATTGAGAGTATGCCTAGAAGGATAGAGGGAGTAATTAAAGCCAGGGGAGGTCACACAAAGTACTAGAATACCTGATTATCACTGTAAAATACTTGAGTCAAAAAACTGTCCACATGAGTCATCATTGTGTAGGCCTCATATCTCCACCATATCTCTACCAATTCCCACGCCATAGTGCTCAATTGAAAGCCCTGCAGTAGTACTACAATATGGTACCAGCATGTCCTTGAGGTGTTTGTATATTCTCACACAATATCATAGATAGTGAAAAATGTGAAAACATGTGGACAGTTTTTTGAGCCACTGTACATGAGATCCTGTATCTGTCCTGGCTCTAGAGTGCCTATATTGCTGAAGTCCAGGAGCCTTGCTATTAATATGTATAGATTAGCATGTTGCAGATGATAATGAAAGAGAATCAAATAACTTACTAATTTCCAATGCTGGAGCGTTTCTTCCACCCATTTTGTGTTAGTATTTCCTTCAAACATGTTGACAACTCGATCATAGAGATCAACAAGGTGAGATCTTCAATTTCTGGACACCATATATTGACAGAACTAAGCTGGAAGTATGCCTTAAAAAGGTGCCAATCAATGCTTGGCATCAGTGTGAATTTGATGCAAAGACTTACCTGTACAGCTGCATATACAATTGCTCTAGGCAGGGGTGATGTCATTCCATGAATTCTGCCTTTTGGAGTCTTAGTACCTTGGCAAGCATTCAGGTTAAGGGCACTGAATGATCCTGTAAAGATGTGGCGGAAAACCTGCTCAAGCTGCAAGATAGCATTAGACTGACAAGAATAAGAAAAAATGTACACGTTTGAGATAGTATCCCCAAAGACAACCTTGACTTTTCTTGGTGGGATCAAACATAGACTCGTCATATAGGAAAGTAGGAAGTTTCACAGCTGTGATCTTAATTTGGCCTTCCTTCACCTTTTCCATGAAGGACCTGTAGCTTCCAGTTACAGGTGGTCAGATTAAATAAACCGAGCACAACAAACTGGGGATCTGCATCAAAAGTACTCAACATCCGCATTGGGCACAACAGTTGTGCAGTTTCAGGATGGTTCCATCCCTGAGCAATCTTGCCATGATGCTTGAGGAGAGTGGGATTGAACTGATCAGATTCAAGGTTCTTGAGAATGTACGTCAGCCCTTCTCTTGTCAGACTCCCAGTATCACCAGATCGGGCATCATTTACGACAGGAAAGCTACCTAGCTGTTAGACGAACTAAATTTAAAGAATGATGTGCATTTATTATGTTACTGCGTGAATAAAGTTGTCCATAGCAGATGGAGCTTTCTCAAATTTGGATATGATGCTACTGAACATTGGCACCAGTTTCACCAGTTCGTTATACTGCTTGATATACAACTTTTTCTGACAACTGCCCAGAAAAATGTTGGGGTGTTGAGTAGCTCAGGCTGCCGTAGACTCACCTGTTCACATCTTTTTCAGATTGACTTGACCTGTGATTCTCCTGCAATTCAGCAAACTCAGCTTCTATACCCTCGTATAAGACATCCTCCAGCATGGCAAACAGGTCAATCACGAGAGGGAACCACCATGCTGCTCGTAAATATAGTCCAATTGGACTGCTGTTATAGTGAGATGACATATAGTAAGTCGCACATTACTATTAAAGGTACAGTTATCTCTTACATGATTTTTCTTTTGCGACCAGCTCTCACATTGGAGGTTAGGTCCTAAAGTAATTTGAGAAAATGATTTGATACTTCTGACATGTTGGATGGTTTGGGCGACATTGTTGATTGGGTATGTGGATGCAAGTCTCAAGAGTGGTGCGGTCACAGTATGACCCACAATGATCCAGCCCATAGACTAAGAACTAGTGAAGTTAGAGTTACAAATCAGGTGAATGTGGTTATCAGAAAAAAAAATGCGAGCAACAATCACAGAAGCCTACATGTGAGTTTGACACTTACTGCTCTTCCATAGTATCATGGCACTAGTACTCATGTGTCGGATTGTATCCTCCGTGGCTTCAAACTACTCAGTGTTGAGTCATTTGATGATGTGATGTTAGTGAAGTGAAATGCAAACTGGTGCTCCTGATAGAGAAGTGTAAGAACCACTTGATCATCCAAGCAATACAACTTGCCATCCTTGAGTTGCTCATCCAGAATACACAACAAATTAGCCAATTCCTGTTTTCAGTAGCCCAGAAAACGGGCATCAAATCCAAGATTCACATATATTAGGTGTGCCCAGAATGTGTGCCCACGTCATCTTTGAACTTGTCAATACTGGTGTTCCCAGAGTGCATAACAAAGGCAAAGAACATGAACTTGAATGTCGACTTGTATGTCGGATCCATTTTTCATTTATATCCCTGCTCTGACAAACTGCTGCTATCAGGTCATCCATCAGTTCTGAATCCATAGACACCAGAGTCCACATGACAGTACCTCTACATGTGACCGGAAAGCTTATTTGCCTGCTATCCTTTCAAAGCCCCAGAAACGCATGAGGAGCCTATCATTGAGGTCCTGTATCATGATGGTTCTCATGTTATCAGTAGCATATCAGCCCTGCAGTCATTCTTGAACATACACTCTCACATCCTGGATTTAGTATCACTTAATCTCTCAGATCTCCATATTCTGACCCACAAAGGCCATCCCAGGGATTTTTGGAGGTTTCACAAATAATATTTGACTCAGAGGCAATGACTGGTGAGGATGCGCTCAAATGAGATGTGGATGTGTTTCAGCCATTCCAGGAGATGGGCCAATCACATCTCTGGATCATCAAGTCCATGCAGTCACTCAGCTTTGATTGGTCAGACAGTTTAACCGTTCATCCTGTCGACCTGGAGCTCCTTGGTCAGTTGAACCCCCAACCCTGCATTCATATAGATGGCACCATGTACTAAGTTGTTGATAGATCTGCACTATTATCCTTGTTGATGCTCACTCAATGTTCCCTCCACACCCAAGGCCGATTCACCAATAGCCCACACACTGACAGATTGAATACTATGACCTTGTACATCATTTATGGGTATGTCGGTTTTTTTCCTCGAGGGCTTTTTGTGTACTAATCTGTTGTATGAAGAACAGGACTTTTTCTTGCCTTTGGCTATTCAGCAATACCACCAGCTGTTTCATCTCGGCACTTCAGCTCATTGCTGCATGCTGATGATGTTGGGAGCTCAGCGCGCTATGTTGAGTAGTCAGGTATGACTGGTTTCTGATGTTTGTCTGGTGGATGGACTTTGACTTTGACTTGTCATCAGCCACTTGAAACAATTGTCATTCTTCTCAAAGCTGATTCTGAAGAGATTGGTTTGTTGATCGTTCAAAAAATCCACCTTGTGGTGTCTCTGAGCAAAAGTGTCCTGACACTTGTTCTAAAATCTGAATTGGTAAGTTACCATTCATACATACACTTCATACATACACTTTGCACTACTTGCCCACTGATGATTGATGTTCTAGAAGTTGACAAATTCCAGGTTTGGTGGTATTCATGGTGCTGTGTTAGGCCTTGCAGTGCAGTGCTTGGGGAACAGAAACTGGAATAAAGCATTAAAATCTCAGATGGACACAGATATTTTGTGAGCTAGCATCTTTGCATCTGGTCATTGATCAACTACTTAATTTGATCTGAATTTGAGGTGCCAAGAATGGTTGCTCCTCAAGGCCATCATGGAGTGCCTGGGAACTGCTAGTGAATTCACTGGTAAGTTGGTTGATGTTTGGTTTGGGCACCCATTCAATTTTTTTGATTGTAGAGCCTGAGATTACACTGGTGCTTTCCCCTGTGGTCAAGGTTCCTCAGCATGATTAATGGTCATCTCATTTCATAGGTATGTAGTTGTCTTGTCTATGCCACCTCTCACCTACTATATAGTTTGGTGTAGCCATGATACCGACAGTCAACAATGCTATCAAGGTGCTGGATGGACTCTGCAACGATCTTTCAGAGACATTGAAACAGATAGCTGACTTGTCTGTTTAACTGTGTTTGCAAGATCATATTCAAGTGGACAACATCCAAGTGGTATGTCTGCATGTATTTTTCAAGGATTTTCTGGATTTGAACATTTGATTTGCGCAGATCATTAGCATGTCTGATCTCGCAGTCCTCTAAGATCTAGACATTGCACAGGTGTCATATCCCATACCTCTGGATCTGGAGTTCCGGAACACCACCACTAAAAGTCCGGTCCTCCATCCTGTTATTTCGCCCAGTGCTCTGCTCTTGTCTCCAGACTCACCCCTATCTCCTTTTAGAATAGCTATTGCTCTGGCTACCGGTTATGTCCTTTCCACTATGCTTACTGATCCATCTGTTCATACTTCATTTCTGACCTCACTGCTTTGATCCATATACACTTACTAATAGACTTTCCACATGCTTCGTACATAGCCCTTACTTTGCTGACTGCTACCTACAGTATATAAACTCCTGTAATACTCCGGAACTCCTCAGTTCGAATATCATCTTAGTTCTGCTCATTCCTGCTTCTCCAGACTTGAGTCTCATCTCTTGTCTACCTCCGAGTCTTAGGGGTTAAACCTTAGGACTAGATCTCCGGCTCTACCTTAGGGTAGTCTAACCTCTGTTCTGTTTCTACTCCGGACTTGTCCGCAGTAGCCTTACTCCGTTCCCTCATAGTCTTCCGGAGTTCCACCAAACTCCCCCCAACGTCTGACCTCTGGACTTCCCGGACTTCCGTCGGACTTCCCTTCTGCCCCTTGGAAATTAAGGGCATGTACTTGGGTAAGGGGTGCAGCACACAAGCTGAAGCTGAAGCCCTTTGAGTAACCTCCCCCTTAAGCATGACCTTAACAGCAGAAGAAGTCATTGATATTCAGACCGTGTGGGCAGTTCAGGAATGAGGCTCAAGAACATGCTCAGTAAGAACCATCTTGGAATACTATTACTAGGTGATATTCATGGACACATGTGCAGGCACTACTAAGATAGTATTACTGTTGCTTGGCACCATCTCATGAGTTATGTGGAGTGTGACTTATTGAGCCATGCAACCTTGGCATCAGTCATAATATGAGAAGCACTCTCAAGCTTCTTCCACCCCCAGATTCCGATTTGTTCAAGGCAAACATGGGCAAAAGATTGATTGGTGCTCTCACAGTGTACTGTGGCCACTACATATAGTATACACTGTTTCCCTTCTTGTTTCTCCTTCCCCTGAACATCTACCAGCAGTCATGCTAACCCATCAGGTGCTCAACCATATGGCAAGAGATGGAGCTAGGGATCTTGTTTGGTCTGCACAAGAGTCTCACAGTCTCAAAATTTCTCACCTGTATCTGACCTTACAGCAGCTGCATGGATGGCATTAAGGTGATTGATGATGAAGACAAAGAAGTCCATCACCATGAGAGGGCAAAGTTTATGGAGGATGACAAGGCTTTCCGGTGAGACAATCTCTATATCATCTATATTTCTGACACCCATTGAAATCAGCAGACCAGTGAATGTCTTGCTCCACACCCTTCTTGGTTCCTCTTCACTAGTGTCAGGTGTGAAGGCGGACTTATCTTCTGGGGACAAGGTATTCTGTGAGTCGTGTGTGTATGCCAACGCAACACACAAGCCGATCGTGAAGGAATGTGAAGGAGAGTGTGCAAAAGACTTTGCGGGTGAGGTGCACACTGACCTCTGGGGCCCAGCTCCTGTTGCGACGCTTGGCTATACACTACTATATCAGTTTCACCGATGACAAGACCTGCCTCACTTACCTTCACCTCCTCTGCCAGAAGAGCAAAGCCTTCACAGCCTACTGTGACTTTGAGGCCTGGTGCCATACCCAGCACAGCACTCACATTAAGGTTCTCCACTCCGATCATGGTGGCGAGTACCTGTGCAAGGAGTTCATGTTGCATCTGAAGGCTGCAGGTACCGAGCAGAAGCTTACCATTCACAACACTCTGCAACACAATGGTGTCACGGAGTGGCTCAACCGTACCCTGTTGGAAAAGGTCCGTGCTATGTTGCACATGAGTGGGCTGCCTCATTTCTTCTGGGGTGAGGCAGTGCATCATGCTGTTTGGCTAAAGAACCACACCCCTACCAGGGCTCTTGATGGTGGGACCGCCCTCGAGGCTGCTACTGGTGTGAGGCCAGACCTGCGCTGTGTGTGTGTCTGGGGATCACCTGTTTGGGTACGCATGGAGGCAGGAAGCAAACTGGATGGCCGCATGGCTGAAGGTTGGTGGGTTGGTATTGATGATGCCAGCCAGAATGGCTGCAGAGTGTACTGGCCAGCAAAGCAGTCTGTGACTGTTGAGCGCAATGTGTATTGGGACTCCTCCTGCGCTGAGCCATCTTCTTGCGAGGGGGTGGGTGAAGAGAACAAACCTGACTCGATGATAATGCCCTCAGCACATGCCCCCCCAATGCCAATGCCAATGCCAACCAATCTGCCAATGCCAATGCCAACCAATCGAAAACCACTCCCATGCACCCCCAAATCCTCCAGTCAACCTCAAACCATCCTGCAAAATGTGCCAGGAAGCCAAGTCAGTGTCTCCTCGACATCATAAATGCAAGCGGTACTGTACCTTGCGATGTCCAATTGCCACCTACCACTGAAGACAAGGAGCTGTCTAATGCCAAGGAGGAGGAAGCAGTGGAGCAGCTTCTGTCCTTCCTTGATGACCCTGACGATGAACTGAGCAGTCTTGACCTTGCCATGGCAATTGGCAAAGCAACCATGGAATCAGAGGCTCTCAACCCGAGTACCTTGGCAGAAGCCAGACACTGTCCAGACTGGCCGCAGTGGGAAGAGGGCATACAAGAGGAGTTAGCAACACTGCAAGCAGCTGGGACATGGGAACTGGCTGACTTACCCCCTGGCACTAACCTCATAGGTTCGAAATGGGTCTTCCAGGCGAAGAAGGACACCGCCGGCCATATCATACACTACAAAGCCCACCTTGTCACCCAAGGCTTCTCCCAGGTCCCTGGTATCGACTTTTTTGACACTTACACCCAAGTTGCAACCCTCCTGTCCATCAGGACTGTCCTTGCCCTAGCAGTGTGCTTAGACCTGGAGCTATGTCAGATTGACATCAAGGGAGCCTATTTAAACAGCAAACTCACCAACAATGAGGTCATCTACATGTGCCAGCCCCTGTGTTTTGAATCCCGAGACCCTCCAAACAAGGTCTGCCATCTTCACAAGACATTGTATGGCCTGAAACAGAGCGGCCTGGTGCTGGTACCAGAGGCTAGTTGAAATCCTCATAGATGAGCTTGGTTTCACTGCAATGTGCCACTGATCAAGCTGTTTTCTTTTGGCACCAGGATCCAGATGAGCATACAATTGTTGTTGTGCATGTCAATGACTGCACCATCACTGCCAAGGTGATGAGTCAGATCGACAAGTTGAAAGCCATGATCCACAAGTACGTGGAAATCACTGACTTGGGAGAGTTACATTGGCTGCTCAGAGTCAAAATCACCAGAAACTATGATGCACGTACCATCTCCATGTCACAGCGCTCATACGTCGACTCCATTATCCACTGTTTCAACTTTGAGGATTTAAAACCAGTCTCCAACCCCATGGAGCCCAGCACTTGGTTGCACTCTGGTCAGTCACTGTTATGACCAGCATTCACCAAATGATAAAGGCAAGAACACAACCACTAGGACTTGGTCACAGTTGATGATAAAGGCAAGGATAGGATTGAGCGTGAACATCTAAGTCTACTACAAGTGTAGAGAACAAAGAGGTTAAGTCTAAGGAGTACTTATGCTAACTAACCTACTTATATACATAACATTGAATAGGAGATATCTGAGTATTAAAAAAATCAGCCAATGAGAAAAGAGTCATACGATAACTGCGGATGACATAGTATGATGTTGTGATATATAAGCAATGAGATCATAGACAGGAGATTAAACAATAGGAAGAGAGATCGTTCTAGCCCAGTGGAGTAGGGGAGCCAATCAGAGATACAATGGGTGATATGTTAAGAGGTGAAACTGTGACAGGAAGCGAAGTCACATGACCGGTTCAGGAACAAGAAGTAACCGAAGGAAAACCGAGAAATGAAAAATGGTTCATATTGGGAATTTGTGACAGTCACCTACCATGGGCACTGAATTTGCCACTATGCGCCACATTCCATACCATGAAGCAGTTGGATCACTCATGCATGCCTCTCTCAGCACTCACCCCGATATCTCCTACACCATTACCATGGTATCACATTTCTCAAGCAACCCCGGACCTGCACACTGGGATGCCATATGCTGCATCTATCATTATCTCCTGGGAACAAAGGGCTTGAGGTTGACCTTTGGAGGAGTTGAAAAGGTGTTGATGGGCTATGCAGACACTGATGGGAGTATAGGCGAGGAGAGATGAGCCGTCTCTGGGTATGCCTTCCTGATCAATGGTGGCACTGTCTCATGGTCCTCTAAATGTCAGGAAATTGTCTTGCTCTCAATGACTGAGAGTGAGTATGTGGCTGTGATGCATGCGGCAAAAGAAGTACTCTGGCTTCACTCTTTCATTGGCCAACTTTTCAACCCACTCACTGAACCTGTCACACTCTTCTCTGACAATCAATCTGCCATCGTGCTGACCAAGGACCATCAGTACCAGCCAGAACCAAACATATTGATATTCAGTTTCATTTCATCCGCTGGATCATTGAGGAAGGAAAACTTTGTCTTGTCTATTGCCCCACTGCAGACATGGTTGCAGATACCCTCACTGAAGGTGTTGCCATTGCCGAAGGTCAAACATTTCGCTGTCAAACTTAGGCTATGTCCGACTTGAGGGGGAGTGTTGGAATTAGCAAGTCATTTGTGTTGTTTGGACCAAAAATGTTGCCCTTACTACATATGTTTCACTCTTATATGTTGGCTCATATATCTTCATTTTAGTGCCCACTGTCAATGTCAGCCGTCAGATATACCTCGCGCAGTAGTGCATATTTGGTTGAACACAAATTTACACTGTTTCATATTTAGTCTTCTATGATATGTGATTCATACCTCAGGCATTGTCTCTCTCTCGAGTGCACAACTGAGGTTAGTACTCTTTTCATTCCTTATGTTCTTAGTGTTTCTTACTTATGCCTATTACCTACAGTATACTATCTTTGTATAGGTAATGTTCAAGGTGCTGTCTCTCTCTCGAGTGCGTGACTGAGTATACTATCTTCATATAGTCACACACGGCCAAAGTTATACTTCTATTAAGAGAGGTGTGTGAAATAGTGCAAGCATAATTACCTGACTGCAGCGGTGTTGATTGCGCGGAGTCTAAACAGATTATATAAGTCTTTGATAGATCTTATCATATCTACCTATTATCTATAGTACCAGTCCCTCTGTAGTTCTACAAAGTCACTGCTGAGTGCTGCGGCTATTGCTGAAGTGCTGCAGTGTATGTTTTTGCCCCTACTTAGTAACAGGTATGTCATCCCATAATTGTTACTAATATGTACTATATATGGTGTTACCCAGGGGGTACGAGCAAAGCCTTGTGTCGGAAATTTCCTAAGTCGGTTACAACCGCGTGCCTTTGAGACTCGCTTCCAACTGTATTGATACCGAGTCGAAGTTGTTGGTACCTATGTTTTATTATTGGTACCCAGTTGGAATATTCACACCGAAGTTATGTCATTGAAGGTGAGTCACAATATTTCAATGATGCTTCCATCATGCACTGTGGTGTTGGACTGTCAACGCTCCTTCCTGCTTTCGTTCAGCCATCACCCACAGCCCCCAGCTCGACACGACAACGCCTGATTTGACCATTGACATTGCACAATTAGAGGTGCGTCATTTTCTGATTCAGACGTCGCAGCTGACAGCAGCTGAATCTGTTTCAGATCTGACCTGTGAGCTTATACTCTGAATCACCTCCTGGACCACCGTCCAGCGCTTCTCCACCTCTCTGCAAAGAAAAAGGTAAGTTTACCCCCATTATCCATAACGAGTCAAGCTAATATTCTTATTATTACCTTAGACTAGCCTGCCAATCCCAAACCCGCGATTCAGAGACAAACCCAAACCATACTAATACTCGGCTCCACCTCTCCAGCCCTTCGAATCCATCAACGTCCATCCCTCTACCAGAAGAAAGAGGCGAATTTCCTCGATGCCTTCCGATCCTAAGCATCGGACGTGTTTGTATTGTGACAAATCCTACCATCGACAGGGATTCAAAACGCACGAAAATGCTTGCCAGAAGCGATCCGAGCAAAATAGAGAGGATGTCGAGCTTGCGAGGCGTATTCGACAAGGTGTGTCCATATATTAGTCTAGGTGATATTACTGTAATGGCTCACCACTAATTAAATGTTGACACACTGCAGAGAGAGAACACGCGCAGCAAGGTGCCGTTTTTGTTGGTGAACAACCATCTGCTCGCGGTAAGTGATGACTTTCTCGTGACCTTGATAACTGATCCTGACTCATTCAACCATTGACACAAGCTGTCGTCAATCATTCGCAGGACCATGACTTCGATTTCACAGACGATACTGAGATGGGACAGACATCTGGTGTGTCTCAACGTTGTTTTCGTGCATCTGAGTTTGCAACTTCCATTAATATTTTAGACCATCCACCGCTCTCCCCTGTGTCCCAATTCAATACCGATGATATAGAAGTCTGGTATCACCCCAACAGCGGGCGCCCCACATGAGTATACCATTTCGAAGACTACAAGTGTGGCCCTGGTGCCTCAACAGTACCTCCGGAAGCAGATCCTGAGCCCTGGCGCCCTTTTCGCACTTGTATTGACTTTGAAGTGGCAGAACTTGCCCATGAAGCTGCACTCACTCACAAACAAACAGACCGGCTCATTGGACTTATACATCACAGCAAATACGAGTTGTGCAGCCTCGTTCAAATTGACTCCCGTTTGTATCCAATTGCTTTGAGTGTAGAATATATTCTTATGTGAATACCATAGTTCACCAAGGAAGAGGTGATTGCGCCCTTCCAAGGTGTTGATCAGACATTTCTGTTTTTTCACCACTCACTATGGGACTGGGCTGTGGACCTACTTCAAGATCGTGAAGTTGGTCTGCACTTTGTCTTTGATGCCCAACAGCTTTCGAAGTTCAATGGTGAGAAATTTGTTCGATTCATTCATGAGCCTTGGACTGCCAGCACATTCTGGGAATATCAAGTATATCATTTGTGATATGTGTCTAATGTGGTGTGCACTGATTGAGCATAATAACAGTCGAAAATACCACCAGATGCCAAACCACTTGCCTTTATCCTGTACGCAGACAAGGCCAAATTATCGTCATTTGGTCGCGTGAAAGGGTATCCCGTAGTCACTCGGTGCACTAATCTTCCTGCCATAATTCGTAATGGCGAAGGTTTGGGTGGCGGGCGTGTTGTTGGTTGGCTGCCCATTGTTAGCTTCATGCTTCGCTCAATGATTGTGTCATTACTAACTACCACAGGTAAAGGAGGACAAGAAACATTCTGGAAAGCCAGCCTTCATTAACTTCAAAAACACAGTATGGCATACATCATTTTTGAAGCTGCTCGCCTGTCTTGCACCGCTGTCGAAGCTCAGTTCTCCCATCAAATGTTGGGATGATATTGTCCGTCTGTTCTACCCAATCATACTGATACTATCTGCTGACTACGAAGAACAGTGAGTGACTCAAACATTGCTAGGTAATACATGAGCCTGAAAGCTTGTACACTATTACAGGGTTGTGATGGCATTGATTCGGGGTCTGATGGGAAAGTTTCCCTGCCCTATCTGCCTCATGCCTCGTGAGGAGCTCTCCAAGACATACAACGTGTACCGGCTTTGCACATCCATAGACGCAAAGGCGTTGCATGCTCGAGCCTGACAGTCTACAACAATGGAAGCAAGAGAGCAGATATTAAGCTCTGAGAGCCTCCGTGACGTCGATGTAAGTCTCTCGCCTCAATTTTTATTTTTAGTTTGTCTATCACTGAAACCAGAATTCATTTGACACCATCGACCACACTGACGTGCACCGCACTCTATCATTCGACAAACTTCACTTTAATGACGAGGGAATGTTCGATCACCTGTGGATGGAACTGCAAAAATGGATTGCTAGTTCTGGTCGACAAGCGGCTGTGCTGATCGACAGTTTGCAAGTATTTTTCTGTCTGTAGTAGGTAAACATTAATTTAGATTTCCAGTTTTGAGTCGTTTCCACGTTGGCAAAATCTGAACCATTTTGACCAGGTGGTATCAGTATCCTTTTCTGACGGAACTAAATACAAAGATATATCAAAGGTATGTCATGATATTATCAAGCTTTAGATCAATTATTCACGTCATTCAATAGCTCATCGTTTTCGCAGTGCATAATGTATTTAAGCACGATCTGGATCCACAGGCCTATCTCCTGCTTCGCTGTCTTCAGAGCTATGTGGAATTCAATACATGTGCCTCGTTAGAGGTTCATACCAAAGACACAATCAAGGATGGCCGAAATGCATTGTCGGAGCTCACTGAATTGATGGATGTAAGTTTTATTGTGTATATTATCAATTAACACCATTGATTCAATTACGAGTCAGACATACATCGAAGATACAGCAGACCTCTCAGAGAAGTCATGGAATTTTCCCAAGAAACACCTTTCTGCTCATGTCTTCGACGACATCAAGGCAAAAGGTGTCATGCGAAACTACAACACGAAGCCGAACGAAAAGATGCACGGCCCGCTGAAGAATGCCTATCAGGATCGTACGAACTTCAAGAATTTCGCTGAACAGGTAAGTGGCTTCTTAGACTTGACGACGACGCATACCCTAGCATGGACGTCGACGACTCATCAGAGACCGCTATCATTATTCCTCCTGACCTCAAGCAAATTGACTTCATCCTTTGTGAATTCCGACCTTTCTTCGAAGATAATTCTGTACTTCCTGAACCAAGTGCTGACAAACAAATTTAAAGATTCTTCGATACAACCACGACAGCCTGGTTGCAGAATACATTCGCAGCAAGATGGACTCCCTCAACACACAGAATATCGGCTCGTCAGATCTACCTGATCTGTCGGAGGCCAATGAGGTCGAACAGACCAAACCAACTGATGCACAGCATTTTACTCTTGGTTCACGGCAGGCGACTATATCATTCGCAGACATTGAAGCAGGTCACGCGGGCAATCCAGCCTTTGATCGATTCCGGATCAAATTGAATGAATTTTTGAACCGCACATTCACTGCCAACAACATACCATTTCCCAGTGGAAGACGTGTCCAACTTGCTGCTGGTGATATGGTGCATTGAGCATCTACAGCCCTCAAACAACATCACTAATAATATTGCACTCTTGCTCAGATTACCGAGTTTAGATTCATTAAAGTCAACTATGAGTCACTCGTTGACTGGCGAGTCTCCATGGACTATCTCCGATGCAATCCAATGTTTCATGGATTGCCTCGGTATGATTGTGTTATCCTGCAGACGGAAGCTGGTGCCATCTTCACCAAGCTCTTGTTAATCTTCACCTGCACAGTTGGGGACGTCCAATATCCCATCGCACTCACTCTCCCGTATGATCAACCGGTTGGTGCTCGTCCGCGGAAGGATAAACACTTCAAATTTTGGTGGGTCAAGGCAAAGCCCAGGGCTTCTGCTGAATGCTTCTCGGTTCAATCAATAGTCCGTGGTTGTGTATTAGCAGAGGATAGCACCAGACCAAACGAGTTTTTGGTTGTCGACACGATTGACACAGACATGTTCCTTTGGATGAAGGAAATTCGTACGGAGGCTGGTTATTAGGTTAGATTGACTAGTATTGATCGTTCGTTCTCATCCGCTGCAGTCGAAAGCATCTTCTTCTCTGGCTCGTTTGTGTCCGAAACATCCACCATCCCCAAGCCTTAGACTCTCACCTCGTTTTAGCCTGCAGGAACTTGCGTTCACTCTGTGCCGCTAGCAGACCAAGCCACTATATCACGCTGAGAGATTACATACAACACGGACAAGTAAGCCCACAGTTTTCGTCATTTTGTTACATACCCTTCTCACCTCGTCTCAGCCTGCAGGAACTCGCGTTCACGCTGTGTCATGCATATGCTTGTGCGACACATTCCGTCTCGATTCCAGCTCCTGTATAATACTGTGAGCCCTACTCCACTATCCACAGCAAATAATTCTGACACGCCCCTTCCCTCGCCCAAAGATGCCAATGCAAGTATCCCACACTGTCGCGCCCAGTGTTTGTGCTAACATTTCAATAGATTGTCTGTGCGCGTGGCGCGTTTTACTTCAACCCCACCATGGGTTTTGACGCCGCCAACATCTCAAGCAACAGGTCAGTTTCACTCTCATTTACCGATTCACGATATCTCTCACATCTGTCATCCCTCATTTGAAGCTAACACTAATCATTATCATTCCTTCAGCGGTCTATCTACCCCCTTCGCACTCGCATCGCCTCTAGCTACGCACGTCGTAGCTAACTTACACATCGTCCAGCATGGAATGTGCACTGGTATCTGGCCCTTGTTCGTGTGCCAAGCCCTCTTTTTATGGTTCGTCTGACTACTGTAACCCTCACCCCTTCCCTCCCCCCTCCCCCCTCCCCCCTCACTTTGTTCTAGCCTATCACTGACCTCACCTTCACACTTTTTTGATCACACTATGCCAATGAGTTGCATCAACGCTGCCACAATTCCTAATGAGGACTTTCAACCTCAAATGCTGGAGGAAGAATTTCAAAGACCGGCATGGAACCTGGCGAAAAAGATGCATTTCATATGATAGTAATACATTTCTTTTCATTTTCTCAAGCTCGCAGAATGATCCATGATCTCTTGACCT
Source organism: Suillus paluster (assembly GCF_016628075.1). NCBI lineage: Eukaryota > Fungi > Basidiomycota > Agaricomycetes > Boletales > Suillaceae > Suillus > Suillus paluster. The sequence continues at coordinate 446,303 of NW_024537569.1, forward strand.
ACGCATGTACGAATGATATTTACGACGGCAGCCAAGTGCATTAATATGATACAATGTGCAAACTGTAATGATAATGATTATGTAAGCAACTTGAAGGATTTTTGCGAAGTCCATTGGTTCCAATCAGGTTCCAATTGGTTCTATTAATGCTTTCACATCAATTGCAAGTTGATTGAGTTGAAGATTCAACTGCATTTCGACCCTTTGTATCATTCTAGGCAAGTACTGATTATTATTTCGCCTCATCCACACATTCTGCTGCTTTTCAATCCACTGGTCTTGGATTAAAGCCTTTGGGAGGTCCAGGTGTTGTCGGATGCAGTGGTTTTTAAATTTGCCGCCTTGAGTATCATTTGTTGGTGTGCTGACCACTGATTAAATGATGATATTCTGATTAATACCCTGCTGCACAGACAAATGACTCATGCTGAAGCATTGCTGCCTCATGGATACAGGTAATAAGTTGCACCATTTTCTCTGCCTCTGATAACACGTCATCACTTGTTTTCGGCAAGTTCTTTTACCTTTGGCGTCTTGCTGCATTTTTACTTAACTTTTGTGAGCCATTAGAGCTTTTGCAATGCTGGATTTGGTGCCACACAGGTAAGTTGCCTCATGTACTACCTTTTACCTGATACATTCTGATGTACATGCCAAGTCCATGCATGTAATCTGTTGCACGGGTTTCCCTTTGTGCCGACGCTGCTCGGTTGTCAATGCACAATGAATTTTGACTATAAGTTCTCTCCCTCTCCTGTTGTGCTTCACCGTCTCAATCTACTGCACGCATATTTCTTATTATGCCCCAGCGGGCTCCCCATCGCACATCTGACAATGAATATGACTCGTTGGATTATGGTGAATCGGACTCTGGGTCTGCAGCAGGAGGTCCACGGATCTCATTGACCAGCCGTCAGTCATCAGTCTCCAACACGCGACAAAGGCCACAACAGCATGGGGATATGGAGGTATGATTCATGCCTGCAACTATCTACTCTCCTAATTGTATTCAAGATCATTCGGCGCTTACAACTCGAAAACCAAATGCTAAAGAACGATAATTGTACTTTGGGCGAGAAGAATAAGACATTATCATCCAATCAACGTCGATGTTCAAACACCCATGTTCCGGATGAGCTAAAGGCTTTTGATGCTGAGCTTGCCACTTTTTCCCGCAAGTATGGCATTGTTGTGGAGATGTTTCCACCCATGCACCATGTTCTCAAACTACCTGTGCCAAATCCTCCACCCACCATCCTATCTGGGAGCCGCTATGCAAGCAAGAGTGCAGAAGAACTCTGTCTCATAACAGAACTATACTCGCTTCTCCCAGGTCATCTCCATCGCTTTGTACCAACTACTCATTTCCAGTCTTTGGTATGTCTTAGGTTGTTGTGATCTAGCAGATTGATTATTGATATATAATACCACAGCTGGAACACCATCTTCAAGGCGGTCGCTCCAGTGAGATTGGCAAGTTGCGAGTGATGGCAGGGCGTATCTTTGGCCTCAATCCATCCTACTTTGATACCAGTTTTATGAAATGAGACACAATTCTAGAAATACAGAAGATGCTTGGTCACTCTCCGTCATCAAAGTTTCCATCTATCCTTTTTATGAGACAAGAAATGGACCCCACGATGTCCACAGTTTTTGGTAACTGGGAACCGCTCGCAAAGGTATTTATTTTTTATTACAGCTGTCTGAAGAATCTGTGCTTAAGCTATGCTTTATATAGGCGATTAGAATTGTGATGTTCGGAAAAAATTCACTCGACATTATTGGGTGGCCACGCGCCAAGTGTAACGCTCGAAAATGGGGCACAACGTCATGTACTCCTGGTCTTCTTGCCTGGGGTTGGGTCGCCGTAAGTTGTCCCTCTTTTATTATGATCAATTCTCGGTGTCTAACAGCTGTTAAGTTGATCTTCATTCTGTCCACAGATACCTCATTCACCAAAGATGGAGTTGGCGTGAAATCTCAACTACCGTATGCGGCCATGTTCACAGCCTACAAGCAACTGTGGGTGACACTTTGGGACGAACCTCGTATTATCTCAATCCGGCAAAAAATCGATAGCCACGTCTGGCAATCGTCATCGACCACCAATGTCGCGACTTCTGATGCTGAAGGCGAAGATTTTACATCTGATTTAATGTGCTTGGCCCTCGCCAATGCAGGCCGCAAAGATTCAGATGTTCTGACTACCAATGACGATTTTGCACCTCCCATAACCCACAGTTCACCAACAATGTTTCTGGCTGGACCAGCTGTCCCTCCCACTGTACGAGCACCCCTTCCCACCGCACCAGCACCCCTTCCCACCTCACCAGTACCCCTTCCCGCTGCACCAGCACCCCTTCCTGCCGCACCAGCTGAAACCATCATCACCCTGGTTTCTGCTGTGACTTCTACAACACTCAGACTCCTACCTGCTGTCACGCCTGCAGTCACTGTCACCATGGCCACCGAATTCCCACCCATTGTGCCTGCCGCTGTTGCCATCCCCGCCTCTCATCTAGGCATCACTGCAGTTCCCAGCATACCCAGCAACGGGGAGGCTCTGCCACAAGCCATAGCTTCTCAATCATCCTCTGGTCGACGAGGCCGAGGAAAGAAGGCTGGGGTACTCACACCTATATCATCATCAGTGGATCCAGATGCATTGACAGAAGGGCAGCAACATGGCCGATGGGCAACAAGGAGTCGCAAACAGAAGTAGTAATAGTACAGCAGCAGAGTATTATACGTAGATAGATATGCATTGTTAATGGTTGCACTCGTTATAATCAGATTTGGTCAGTCTCAAGGATGTCTGAATTGACTTGAAACCTAAATGTGTTCATTCCAACGTCATTGAGACAAAAATAGGTAGCCAGTTGGAAGTGACCCCTGATATTGCCAACTCAGTTGAAACCTTGGTTGAAAGGCACGATTCTAACCGAATTGTAACATAATTGTAACGTAAGACTCTTTTATTGCAACACATTGGGACCTGGGCTTGTCATTGGATCATTGCAACGTGTTGCAAGGCCATGAAACCCGAATAGGAAATTTCCGACATGATGCACCGGTTGCCATTTCGGGTACCGGAGGTTGCTGGCGGCTGACCCGTTACATTGGTTTTGACCGAAACTGAAACCCTCTGGCAAAATATTCATAGACCTTCACAACACTTCTCTAAAATTCTAACAACATGCAATTGTTATAGCCAGAATTGTTTTCTATCATTCCATGTACTTTTTCCGCTACAATACTCCATGCTCGTACTGGAAATCACAAATTAAGGCTAAGTGACCCGTTTCCTATTTAGGCACAGTATCACGTGACGTTTACAGTAAATGTATGTCGTCTACCTTAGCATCCGGATTCCACACATCTCTGATCTTCAGAACCTAAAATACATCATCTGTACAAACCCGACGGCTACAGCGAAGCACTGCAGCACTCATAGCATCTGTTGTGATGGTCGTAGAAGGGTTTCCAGCCTCCGTTGCAGGACTTCGCAGTAGGGTTGCATCCAGGTAAGCACGCTACTCCAGCCTCGGTATTACTAGGAGCCGCCTTCACCCCAGCGGCAGCGGCAAGGACGGCGAGGTAAGTGAACTGAATCTTCATGGTATCTAGTATACAAATTAGTAATGATCGTTAGGTTGGGAAACTACCCACCCGTCAAATTTTTTGATTGTGTAGATGTACGCGAAGGTGCTATGACACGTCCAGGAAGTGCTGAATGTGAAATGGATTTTCAGGTTGCCCAAGTCTTCAAGCTTCAAGTCTCGGGATTACTTACTGTAAACAAGGCGATTGTCTCTGAGGATGTTGAGACTTACCACGTTCAATTTATATGCAGCTGATCATGAGGTTCACGCGAATGACGGACACCCAAATGAATAATCAAGTCGCCCTGTGCTTGAATCATTTTGCGTCTTGCTACGTGCACTTGCCAGGTGCTGCCACGTCAATGCTATCAATTCAAAGGAATACAAGAACTTGTACTACTACGTACTGGCAAATTGGTTTATCTTCAACGCGCCCGCGTAGACCGCTAGTTTCTCGTTCCATGTTGCTAATCTTAGCTGGTTTTACCAATTTTTTTGACACGTGTTTCCTTGTGGCGGCTTCTGCTGCAGCGTGGAGCTAACTTGCCTTAGACAAAAAAATTCCCCCTGTCAGGAGAAGTCCTTTCTAAACTTGCACATATATATTACAAACGGCTCGCGGAAATTCTATATGCCTTTCACCAAGGTCCGGAGAGGCATAATCCATTGCCGCCAGACTCGTGTCAATGATGCTTTACATATGTTCCGGTTCCGACAGGTCCTGACCCCACTCGTGCACCTCTCTTGTAATGCTTTCGACGATCATGAATCTACCGCTTTTCTGTTATTTTTCATCCTCGGGCCTCCGGTTTGAAAGTGTCTCAATTGCTCACAAGCTGCAACAGTAGCTGGGTTGCAGCTGTCGTATGTTCCACTCTTCGTACGGTCTAGTTATCCGTGCTGTGATACATCATGTCTTTATGGCCATACAACCTATCCTGCAATACAACCTGAAAGAGTCGAAAGATGCATTCCTTCACACCTGTCCTATTCCTCACGATTTTGGGCTGCGCACGTACAAACGACAATCTTCGACACTGAGTTCACGAAGGAAGTAAAATTGTTCTTTGACCACGAGCGACTGCTCTTCTGGATCGAGTTGCTTGGCCTTATCAACGCCCTCAGCGGCGCAGCTGCCGCCCTTCCACTCATTGCCCAGTGGCCGAAGGTGAGCAAAAGTTACTGGGTGTCAGATAAAGTGCTCACGCGCAACAATAGGGCCATTTCGAATTCAAAGATACCTCGTCGATGGCAATGGACGTGCAGAGATTCATTCAAATCTTGGCGGCATCATTCTACAACAGCACACCACATCTGTATGTATCAGCACTGCCATTTCGCCTGTCAACTCTGCGCTATCTAGAAGATTTTCTGCGCAGTTTCCAAATACTCTTCATCGCCGGTCTCCTCGAAAAACGCGTCCCGTGGGCCTCCCAGGCGTCCGAGACGTCGTAGATCGTGCCATGACATATTCAGTCTTGCAATTGAGATTTCGAGTATGTCGTTGTGTCGTCGCGCTTGCATTATTGAGAGTTCGCGACACGAGTTTAATGGTTTATCCAGCAGGTTCCAATACATTATCTTAGTATTTTATCAGCTGCTGGTTCCACACGCCAATATATGCTCATTTGCGAATAAAAATAAAATGAGCGAAATAAAATGTAATTGAGTGGGGCTAATACCACATACTGTCTATCTGTCCATTTGGGTTATAAAGTAATGTAAACAGGTTGTCGTATGCAAAACAGTTCGAAGAATCAGTGAGATCCGGATAGCGAGAGAAATTCGTTCTTGATCACTTCATCAATTCCCTCCGTTGATGGACGCTTCAGAGGATCAGTAGACCAACATTGCTCAATAAGATCCCAGTACTTGTCGGGCTGCTCGGGATAACGAGATCGGGAAGGCTTTTCCAACTTGATCCATGCATAGCATAATGGTTATGTTATTTGAGTAATAGTAAGGAATTTTGTTGGTGAGCACCTAAGAGCAGAGCTGATGATATCATCGAGACGTTGAAATTACCTAGACGTACCTGTAGCATAATACCGCCGAACGAATAGATATCACTCTGCTTGCTTGGTCGTACTGGAGATCCATCCTCTCGCTCCGCAAGGAGCTCAGGAGCCATCCATCTCAAGTTGCCTTTGAATGTGGAAGTCCAGGAAGCTTGAGAGGCTCTTATAACCTCCGAATACATCAAGGAAAGACCGAAGTCGGCAACACAAGCAGTACCATCACCATTGATGAGCACATTAGGCTAGAACGCACGTCTCAATGAAATTGAAACTCTCGAGAAGGGTGAACTTTAATTTACTCCATTGAGGTCACCATGGATGACACTGTTGACATGAACTGTATATAGTTATAACTCTAGATCTGGCATTAAGAGTGACTGGCACGCACGATATTGTAGACCAGCTGTGATATCTCTGAGCTGAGATTGGCATGAGTCCACCATCTACATGAAATACATAGAGGACTTACTATCTGGAATCGTCTGACGAGAGTAAGAGCCTCACCCTCACGTGCCAAATAGGTTGACAAGTTTCCATTCTCAGCCCAAGGACTGACTATCGCTATAAATAGGCCGAAGCCAGTTGTATAACCAAAAACTGGCAGAATATTTGTATGCTCGAGGCTGGCGCATATTTTGAGTTCATGCTGCATCCTCTGCGAAGTGGCAACATCTGGCGTAAGTAATACATGCAGTCCTTCGTCGAGCCACTCACCTTGACTTTCTTCTTCTTCTTCGCTGCATCATGATGATCAGCAGCATACGCATGTAATGCTTTCACTGCGACCTGCAAATTTATCAATTTTAGAGAGATGGTCAGACAAAACACTGCAAACGAACTTGGATCGGTGCTTGATCTTTGTGATAGGTACATTTCCAGATATCCCCGAATCCGCCGCGAGCAACAGCATATTCTTCGTCCTTGGTGATGTATATTGAGATGTCTTGGAGCATAGCTTCAGGGGGGACATCGCCAGCCTCATCATTACGAACAGGAAGCAGTGCGTCCGTCCGTCTGGGAAGAGGAGGGAGGGGATTTGTGGGGGTTGCTCGGGAAAGTGGGTTGCTCAGGGTCCATCGTAGAGGAAGGTCTTGGCAGATGCATATGAATGAGAATCTGTGGAAGTGTCCTTCCAACAGTGGCCAACGACAAGCTCGAAGAGCTAAAGAGGGAAGCAGAAGACGAAGAAATTGGGGATACTGGAGCGCTCGATGCGCTCACGTGATCGCTACGCAAACTAGAACTAGTGCGCCTCCGAATATGTCGGTTAACAAATGGAGGGGAAGCTGGACGTTGAGGACGCTCTTCAGCTGGTGGTACAGTCCGAACGCTAGGGCGGTATGGATGTCGATTCGCAACTGAGACGCGCGTATCTTCTGTGAAGACATCGGGATAAGGCCACGTCTCAGCGAAGCCTGAACTTGGTGCAGGAGCCGGGCTTGGAGGGCTATGGTGAGCTGGAGAGTCGTCCAACGACGAATGAGATGAATCGGTACGATCCAAGACTTCCCAGTCCTCCAAGGGTTCACTATTTGCACGCTCTTTCCGCTTCCGGTGGAAGAGCTTTCGAGAGAAGTGGTGATCACCGTGACCACTGTGAAGTGGGGAAGGTAAAGAGAGATTGAGGGGTGAAGGTGTACTCTTGAAGAATGGACTGGGGTTGCGCAATAATGAGATGACAGACGATGAGGGCTGTGGTGACTGAGATCTATGGAATATTCTCGATGGCGAAAGGGGAATGTGCGGTAGAGGTAGCTTGTGTTTGGGCGTAACTGGAGAAGTATCAGACGATCCCTGCACGCTGCGGTCGTCGGAATACGGATCTTGATCCTCAGGAATCCTGAGCGACAATCGAGAGTTCGCGAAACGAGACTGAGAAATAGGACTTCGTTTTGGAGCCTGACTAAACCGCTGCAACACGGCTGGAATATGTGATTCTACGGTCCGTTGATGGTGCCTCGCCACCCTTTCCCCGAGAGGAACCCCACGTTGTCGATCCATTTCCCATCTCTGAGATGGATCTACGTCCACAAGCGCTATACTTGACTCGTCGTCATCAAGTAGCGCCTTCTGGCGTACAGGCACCGGGAAGGTGCAAGACCCTGATGCAAGGTTCTGCGCACGCCCAAGCATGGGACTCGGCGTTGGTAAGGGCATCATCAAAGGTGGCAATGCAGGCGCAGGTATTGACATTGATACAGGAATCGCTAGAACTGCGGAAGTCGCTGTATCTAGCCAATCGGTCAGGACATTGAGGTCTGGGATTTCGAGATATTTGATTTAATCTCACCCCCATCTTCACGTACTTTTGCTTGTTTGCGACAGGCGCTGGCGCCGGTGCGGGTATCTCTAAAAGAGTAGCCAAGGTTAAAGAGGATTTCTTCGCGTTGGCGTTCGTCTCTGTCCGCTTTCTTCGACTGCTTCGCTTTATGGATCATACTGGCAGTCGTACGACTCGTAGCTCGTCGACTGGGCTGACCGGTATCCAGAACTTGATATGGGTCAACCCGAGCGAGATTCATCCACCAACATACTGGACCTGGGGCCCATTCATGCCAAGGTCATTGCTCACCTACAGTGTCTCATTGCGGATGTTGACCTTGTTTGGGTCCGAGCGCCTCTCACGAAACAGCAACCCTGGATGGTAGGCCATTTGAGCGTCCAGAGGCATTTTACGCAATCCAGCGAATCGCCCAAGACCAAAAAAAATACCCTCACCTTCGTCGTCTTCTTGTCACATTTTTGGAAGGTGCTCTTGACACTTGGGTCCGCTTTTGTGGCGAGTTCACTGCTGGTGGAGTGATAGATAAGTCATCCGCTGCTCAAAGAGAGATGGCTTACATGAAAACAACAAACGACGACAACGAAGGCGCCCTAGGGACAGTCCGTACGTCTTTGTGGCGAGCACCGCACATGTCCTTGTCACACCTCAACTCTCGGTTCATGTACAAGAAGAACATGACAGGAACCTACATACAGAACTTCCTTCGGCCTGGGGCTCAAAAGAGGTTGCTCAAGAAGGCTCGCGCTGTTGATACACGAGGTGATGAGCGAAAACGGCGGGTTGCGCAGGCTAACTATGATAAGGAGCGGGTGAGGAAGAACAAGCAGCTGGATGTGCGGAGGAAGGAACGGCGGGATGCTGCAGAGGCTAAGCTCACTGCAGTTGTGCCTCGTTTGACCCTTGCAGAAGTCGAAAAGCTCCGCGTCGACGAAATTAACCTGCAGATCCGGTGGCATCGTCGATTTGACAAGGATGTGCCTGCTGCAAAAAACACGCCATCAGGAAAAGCAAAAAAGGTTGAGGTATTGATGGATGCAGTTGGGCGCTACGTACGAGGTGAAACGCACCCTAAAAACGATACGCAGCACTCGATGGAGCAGCCAGACGGTAGTAACAATGCTCAGGGGATGCCTGGATGCGAGGATGAGTATGATGATGAGTGACCCTTATGTTTGTTGACCATGGCTATTAATGCATAATGTTTAGAATTGATTATAATTCAACGATACAGCATTTTTATAGGTACTTACGATCTTGATAGTGTCAAAAGGCTTGTCCGTACACAGTTTGCCACAGTTTGCCGCTCGTACTACTACAATTTTGATTACATAATGTCACGCTTTTCTTAGAGGCGTTGCCCATCCCCAATAACACTTCAACATCATGCTCAACTCACATTGGAAAAATTCATCGGTATGATTTGGCCTGAGCAAATAGGTACAAACAAGCTCTGTGGAAATGCGACTACGCAGTTCTTTATGCAACACACTGTACTTGTTTTAATAGTTCGCGTACGCCCCGCTCGTCGTCTTATCACACAAATCCACACATGTCTGACCTTCAGAACCTAAAATACATCATCTGTACGAACCCGATGGCTATAGCAAAGTGCAGCACTCATAACATCTGTCGTGATCGTCGTAGAAGAGTGTCCAGCCTTCCTTGCAGGAATACGTAGTAGGGTGGCATCCCGGTAAGCACTCTATTCCAGCGGTATTACTAGGAGTCGCCTTCACCCCAGCGGCAGCGGCAAGGATGGCGAGGTAAGTGAACCGAATCTTCATGGTATCTAGTATACAAATTAGTAATGATCGTTAGGTTGGGAAACTACCCACCCGTCAAATTTTTGATTGTGTAGGTGTACGCGAAGGTGCTATGGCACGTCCAGGAAGTGCTGAATGTGAAATGGATTTTCAGGTTGCCCAAGTCTTCAAGCTTCAAGTCTCGGGATTACTCACTGTAAACAAGGCGATTGTCTCTGAGGATTTTGAGACTTACCACGTTCAATTTATATGCAGCTGATCATGAGGTTCACGCGAATGATGGACACCCAAATTAAGTCGCCCTGTGCTTGAATCGTTTTGCGTCTTGCTACGTGCACTGGCCAGGTGCTGCCACGTCAGTGCTATCAACTCAAAGGAATACAAGAACTTGTACCACTACGTACTGGCAAATTGGTTTATCTTCAACGCGCCCGCGTAGACCGCTGGTTTCTCGTTCCACGTTGCTGATCTTAACTGTCAAACAGGATTTCTTTGATACCTGTTGCTTCGTGGCGGCTGGAGCTAACTTGCCTTGGACAAAAAATTTCCCCCTGCCAGGAGAAGTCCTTTCCAAACTTGCATATATATATTACAAACGGCTCGCGGAAATTCTATATGCCTTTCACCAAGGTCCGGAGAGGCATAATCCATTGCCGCCAAACTCGTGTCAATGATGCTTTACGTATGTTCCGGTTCCGACAGGTCCTGACCCCATTCGCCCACCTCTCTCGTAATGCTTTCGACGATCATGAATCCACCGCCTTTCTGTCATTTTTTACCCTCAGGCCTCCGGTTTGAAAGTATCTCAATTGCTCACAAGCTGCAACAGTAGCTGGGTTGCAGCTGTCGTATGTTCCACTCTTCGTACGGTCTAGTTATCCATGCGCTGATACATCATGTCTCTATGGCCATACAACCTATCCTGCAAGGCCAATTGGAAACACCACATGGACGACAATTCATTTAAAACATCTCCCAAAAAAATATCAGTCACCATCCTCACCTTCACCTTTCGCCATCTCCGACAAAGCTTCCGACACCTTCTTCCGCCTCGTCCAATAAATACCGCTCACGCGTCCACTTGAAGTGCCGCTCGCCTAGTACTACGGACACCGTGATCCATCGCAAGCCGCGGGGCAATCATGTACAGGAACTGTGGGATCGACCTCATCAGGTACGGTGCAGTCGGCGGGTCCAATGGGCCCGCGAACGTGATGGGAGACTCCCCGATGTCCAGCTTCATCAGACGCGAGTTGAGTTGCAGATCTACATTGTCGTTGTCTTTCAGAGGTGCTGCGCCGAGTGATTCGAGTTGCACGTCTACGCACAGTGTGATCTCGGACAGCGAGTTCTGAGGTCTGCGAGAGCGGTAGGGCGCACGAGGAGGGGTGGAGCTCAAAGGATGAGGGCGCGAGGCATGGTTTTACACACCTCTCAGTGAGAATGATGTTTTTTTAGCTTCGTGCCAGGTGAGGAATCCATCCCGAAGGCACGCAGGAAGGATTTGAACAGGCTCAGATTCTCGCATTAGATATGCAGGTGAATGAGTGACTGAAAGGGCTGGGGCACATGTGAAGTCTGGGATGTCTGCCGCCCGAAGTGCACAGGCGAATCTCGATAGTGTAGACAATTTCCAGGACAAATATCTCAAACCCCTTAGGATATTTGACATTGTTATCGAGAAGATCGCGGATGTGTGGGCTTCTCCTCTCGTTCGGAACCGAACTAATCCCGTTCCATAGGTACATCCATATGAAAAGATGGCACTGGGCGTGTTGTCTTGTGCATTCAAAGTACGTTGTATGGCTCTCAATTCTATCTCCTGCTCAGCAACCATACGCGTAGATTATTCTCGCTCACGTGGATCGCGATGAAGCGATACATCGTCTTCAAGTTGTCTTCAAGTTTGATCAAGTCTACGGCTTCACGATCCAAGACGAGACGCTTGGCCAGATTTCGTCGATGCGCAGTATCCTTGGACAGATCTTTCAGCAGACCCTTAAATGTGCCCATTTTATCAGGGATTATTCGGAGAAGAAGAATTTTTGTGAGTCTTCAACAAGTCAAGCGGGACCGTCGCTATGGAAAGGTCTTTTCCACTATCGCGCGCGACCTCGCTGACCGTCACCCGGAGATGAGACGAGCCTTGGTGGATACTGTTCAAAATGCAAGTGCGTTCAAGACTACGGTGGATATCGTCCAGCAGTGGCAGAACTTACTATTATGGAACCGCTAGGGAAGCTCTGACTCCACCGCGGGCCCTGTCGTGATCGTGATCGATGCACTGGACGAGAGATCTCCCTAATTCCGAAGATACTGGGCTTCGCGAAAGAGTTGAAAGATGCATTCCTTCACACCTGTCCTATTCCTCACGATTTTGGGCTGCACACGTACAAACGACAATCTTCGACACTGAGTTCACGAAGGAAGTAAAATTGTTCTTTGACCACGAGCGACTGCTCTTCTGGATCGAGTTGCTTGGCCTTATCAACGCCCTCAGCGGCGCAGCTGCCGCCCTTCCACTCATTGCCCAGTGGCCGAAGGTGAGCAAAGGTTACTGGGTGTCAGATAAAGTGCTCACGCACAACAATAGGGCCATTTAGAATTCAAATATACCTCGTCGATGGCAATGGACGTGCAGAGATTCATTCAAATCTTCGGCGGCATCATTCTACACAGCACACCACATCTGTATGGATCAGCACTGCCATTTTCGTCTGTCAACTCTGCGCTATCTAGAAAATTTTCTACGCAGTTTCCAAATACTCTTCGTCGCCGGTCTCCTCGAAAAACGCGTCCCGTGGGCCTCCCAGGCGTCTGAGACGTCGTAGACGTGCCATGACGTATGCAGTCTTGCAATTGAGATTTCGAGTATGTCGTTGTGTCGTCGCGCTTGCATTATTGAGAGTTCGCGACACGAGTTTAATGATTTATCCAGCAGGTTCCAATACATTATCTTAGTGTTTTATCAGCTGCTGGTTCCTATGGCGCTGGATCTGTTCAACTATTCTTCACATGCAAAACTCACACACGCACAGACGCCACACACACACAAACGAGACGCACACATAATCACTCCTTCGCATACACATTCTTGTATTGTAGGAAAATTAGTGCTGCACTATGATCATTCATAAAATTCATTGATGCCCCAAGATATCCAACTCTGCACGTGTCAACATTGGGCCAGGCTCTGTGATCAGAGCTGCCGACAACTGCTGAGCCGATCTTGAAACGCCTCGCAAGGCTGCCGTGAGGTTGAAAGAGTCTAGTAGTGAGGCCTTACGAGACGAGTATGCGCACCCTGCGTAATGACGAACAAATACATTCAAGCCTCGGAAGGCATCATGTGGCCGTGGGAGACTCTCCGGACCTTGCCGGACCTTGTTAGATTTGGGCACTTTTGCTGATGGCCCTTCTCATCGACACTGACATCAAGGATCCACCCAGCGCGAACATCTTTTTGACACCAATATGGCAGCTTTCCGTCTTCTTTTCTCGCTCTCGTCCACCAGCCGAGGCTTTGCTGCCAATGCTGGCGGCTTCGGTGCGTTTTTTTTGCCCTTGGACTACTTGATTGGCGCTTATAGAACCCTTCATTAGCAGCCTTGTCTGCAATATAAATTGATCATCACTCCGAGACCTACTCACTTCTCATCACTCCGTCTCGTCCACCGGCCAGGCCTTAAAAAGATTCGAGGCTTTGCTGCCAATGCTGGCGACTCTCAGTGCGTTTCACTCCGAGACCTACTCACTTCTCATCGCTCCATCTCGTCTACCAGCCGGGCCTTAAAAGATTCGTTTATAGAACCCTTCATCAGCAGCCTTGTCTGCAATTAAATTGATTATCGAATCATGTCAGATCTAATAGTGCAGTACTAATTTTTCTACGGTACGAGAGTGTGTATGCGACGGAGTGATTATGTGTGTCGTCTCGTTTGTGTGTGTGTGGCGTCTGTGCGTGTGTGAGTTTTGTATGTGAAGAATAGTTGAACAGATCCAGCGCCATAATTGAGTGGGGCTAATACCACATACTGTCTATCTGTCCATTTGGGTTATAAAGTAAAATAAACAGGTTGTCGTATGCAAAACAGTCCAAGCGCGTCCGTTTGTGTTATAAATAGGTGGTTGTATGCAAAGCAGTTGAAGAATCAATGAGATCCGGATAGCGAGAGAAATTCGTTCTTGATCACTTCATCAATTCCCTCCGTTGATGGACGCTTCAGAGGATCAGTAGACCAACATTGCTCGATAGATCCCAGTACTTGTCAGGCTGCTCGGGATAACGAGATCGGGAAGGCTTTTCTAACTTGACCATGATAGCATGATAGCTATGTCATTTGAGTAATAGTAGGGAATTTTGTTGGTGAGCACCTAAGAGCGAGCTGATGATATCACCGAGACGTTGAAATTACCTAGACGTACCTGTAGCATAATACCGCCGAACGAATAGATGTCACTCTGCTTGCTTGGTCGTACTGGAGATCCATCCTCTCGCTCCGCAAGGAGCTCAGGAGCCATCCATCTCAAGTTGCCTTTGAATGTGGAAGTCCAGGAAGCTTGAGAGGCTCTTATAACCTCCGAATACATCAAGGAAAGACCGAAGTCGGCAACACAAGCAGTACCATCACCATTGATGAGCACATTAGGCTAGAACGCACGTCTCAATGAAATTGAAACTCTCGAGAAGGGTGAACTTTAATTTACCCCATTGAGGTCACCATGGATGACACTGTTGACATGAACTGTAAATAGTTAAAACTCCAGATCTGGCATTGAGAGTGACTGGCACGCACGATATTGTAGACCAGCTATGATATCTCTGAGCTGAGATTGGCATTAGTCACCATCTACATGAATACAATAGAGGACTTACTATCTGGAATCGTCTAACGAGAGTAAGAGCCTCACCCTCACGTGCCAAATAGGTTGACAGGTTTCCATTCTCAGCCCAAGGACTGACTATGCTATAAATAGGCCGAAGCCAGTTGTATAACCAAAAACTGGCAGAATGTTTGTATGCTCGAGGCTGGCGCATATTTTGAGTTCATGCTGCATCCTCTGCGAAGTGGCAACCTCTGGCATAAGTAATAGATGCAGTCCTTCGTCGAGCCACTCACCTTGACTTTCTTCTTCTTCTTCGCTGCATCATGATGATCGGCAGCATACGCATGTAATGCTTTCACTGCGACCTGCAAATTTATCAATTTTAGAGAGATGGTCAGACAAAACACTGCAAACGAACTTGGATCGGTGCTTGATCTTTGTGATAGGTACATTTCCAGATATCCCCGAATCCGCCGCGAGCAACAGCATATTCTTCGTCCTTGGTGATGTATATTGAGATGTCTTGGAGCATAGCTTCAGGGGGGACATCGCCAGCCTCATCATTACGAACAGGAAGCAGTGCGTCCGTCCGTCTGGGAAGAGGAGGGAGGGGATTTGTGGGGGTTGCTCGGGAAAGTGGGTTGCTCAGGGTCCATCGTAGAGGAAGGTCTTGGCAGATGCATATGAATGAGAATCTGTGGAAGTGTCCTTCCAACAGTGGCCAACGACAAGCTCGAAGAGCTAAAGAGGAAGCAGAAGACGAAGAATTGGGGATACTGGAGCGCTCTCGATGCGCTCACGTGATCGCTACGCAAACTAGAACTAGTGCGCCTCCGAATATGTCGGTTAACAAATGGAGGGGAAGCTGGACGTTGAGGACGCTCTTCAGCTGGTGGTACAGTCCGAACGCTAGGGCGGTATGGATGTCGATTCGCAACTGAGACGCGCGTATCTTCTGTGAAGACATCGGGATAAGGCCACGTCTCAGCGAAGCCTGAACTTGGTGCAGGAGCCGGGCTTGGAGGGCTATGGTGAGCTGGAGAGTCGTCCAACGACGAATGAATCGGTACGATCCAAGACTTCCCAGTCCTCCAAGGGTTCACTACTTGCACGCTCTTTCCGCTTCCGGTGGAAGAGCTTTCGAGAGAAGTGGTGATCACCGTGACCACTGTGAAGTGGGGAAGGTAAGAGAGATTGAGGGGAAGGTGTACTCTTGAAGAATGGACTGGGTTGCGCAATAATGAGATGACAGACGATGAGGGCTGTGGTGACTGAGATCTATGGAATATCTCGATGGCGAAAGGGGAATGTGCGGTAGAGGCAGCTTGTGTTTGGGCGTAACTGGAGAAGTATCAGATGATCCCTGCACGCTGCGGTCGTCGGAATACGGATCTTGATCCTCAGGAATCCTGAGCGACAATCGAGAGTTCGCGAAACGAGACTGAGAAAGGACTTCGTTTTGGAGCCTGACTAAACCGCTGCACACGCTGGATGTGATTCTACGGTCCGTTGATGGTGCCTCGCCACCCTTTCCCGAGAGGAACCCCACGTTGTCGATCCATTTCCCATCTCTGAGATGGATCTACGTCCACAAGCGCTATACTTGACTCGTCGTCATCAAGTAGCGCCTTCTGGCGTACAGGCACCGGGAAGGTGCAAGACCCTGATGCAAGGTTCTGCGCAGCCCAAGCATGGGACTCGGCGTTGGTAAGGGCATCACCAAAGGTGACAATGCAGGCGCAGGTATTGACATTGATACAGGAATCGCTAGAACTGCGGAAGTCGCTGTATCTAGCCATCGTCAGACATTGAGGTCTGGGACTTCGAGACATTTGATTTAATCTCACCCCCATCTTCACGTACTTTTGCTTGTTTGCGACGGCGCTGGCGCCGGTGCGGGTATCTCTAAAAGAGTAGCCAAGGTTAAAGAGGATTTCTTCGCGTTGGCGTTCGTCTCTGTCCGCTTTCTTCGACTGCTTCGCTTTATGGATCATACTGGCAGTCGTACGACTCGTAGCTCGTCGACTGGGCTGACCGGTATCCAGAACTTGATATGGGTCAACCCGAGCGAGATTCATCCACCAACATACTGGACCTGGGGCCCATTCATGCCAAGGTCATTGCTCACCTACAGTGTCTCATTGCGGATGTTGACCTTGTTTTGGGTCCGAGCGCCTCTCACGAAACAGCAACCCTGGATGGTAGGCCATTTGAGCGTCCAGAGGCATTTTACGCAATCCAGCGAATCGCCCAAGACCAAAAAAATACCCTCACCTTCGTCGTCTTCTTGTCACATTTTTGGAAGGTGCTCTTGACACTTGGGTCCGCTTTTGTGGCGAGTTCACTGCTGGTGGAGTGATAGATAAGTCATCCGCTGCTCAAAGAGAGATGGCTTACATGAAAACAACAAACGACGACAACGAAGGCGCCCTAGGGACAGTCCGTACGTCTTTGGGCGAGCACCGCACATGTCCTTGTCACACCTCAACTCTCGGTTCATGTACAAGAAGAACATGACAGGAACCTACATACAGAATTTCCTTCGGCCTGGGGCTCAAAAGAGGTTGCTCAAGAAGGCTCGCGCTGTTGATACACGAGGTGATGAGCGAAAACGGCGGGTTGCGCAGGCTAACTATGATAAGGAGCGGGTGAGGAAGAACAAGCAGCTGGATGTGCGGAGGAAGGAACGGCGGGATGCTGCAGAGGCTAAGCTCACTGCAGTTGTGCCTCGTTTGACCCTTGCAGAAGTCGAAAAGCTCCGCGTCGACGAAATTAACCTGCAGATCCGGTGGCATCGTCGATTTGACAAGGATGTGCCTGCTGCAAAAAACACGCCATCAGGAAAAGCAAAAAAGGTTGAGGTATTGATGGATGCAGTTGGGCGCTACGTACGAGGTGAAACGCACCCTAAAAACGATACGCAGCACTCGATGGAGCAGCCAGACGGTAGTAACAATGCTCAGGGATGCCTGGATGCGAGGATGAGTATGATGATTGAGTGACCCTTATGTTTTGTTGACCATGGCTATTAATGCATAATGTTTTAGAATTGATTATAATTCAACGATACAGCATTTTTATAGGTACTTACGATCTTGATAGTGTCAAAAGGCTTGTCCGTACACAGTTTGCCACAGTTTGCCGCTCGTACTACTACAATTTTGATTACATAATGTCACGCTTTTCTTAGAGGCGTTGCCCATCCCCAATAACACTTCAACATCATGCTCAACTCACATTGGAAAAATTCATCGGTATGATTTGGCCTGAGCAAATAGGTACAAACAAGCTCTGTGGAAATGCGACTACGCAGTTCTTTATGCAACACACTGTACTTGTTTTAATAGTTCGCGTACGCCCCGCTCGTCGTCTTATCACACAAATCCACACATGTCTGACCTTCAGAACCTAAAATACATCATCTGTACGAACCCGATGGCTATAGCAAAGTGCAGCACTCATAACATCTGTCGTGATCGTCGTAGAAGAGTGTCCAGCCTTCCTTGCAGGAATACGTAGTAGGGTGGCATCCCGGTAAGCACTCTATTCCAGCGGTATTACTAGGAGTCGCCTTCACCCCAGCGGCAGCGGCAAGGATGGCGAGGTAAGTGAACCGAATCTTCATGGTATCTAGTATACAAATTAGTAATGATCGTTAGGTTGGGAAACTACCCACCCGTCAAATTTTTGATTGTGTAGGTGTACGCGAAGGTGCTATGGCACGTCCAGGAAGTGCTGAATGTGAAATGGATTTTCAGGTTGCCCAAGTCTTCAAGCTTCAAGTCTCGGGATTACTCACTGTAAACAAGGCGATTGTCTCTGAGGATTTTGAGACTTACCACGTTCAATTTATATGCAGCTGATCATGAGGTTCACGCGAATGATGGACACCCAAATTAAGTCGCCCTGTGCTTGAATCGTTTTGCGTCTTGCTACGTGCACTGGCCAGGTGCTGCCACGTCAGTGCTATCAACTCAAAGGAATACAAGAACTTGTACCACTACGTACTGGCAAATTGGTTTATCTTCAACGCGCCCGCGTAGACCGCTGGTTTCTCGTTCCACGTTGCTGATCTTAACTGTCAAACAGGATTTCTTTGATACCTGTTGCTTCGTGGCGGCTGGAGCTAACTTGCCTTGGACAAAAAATTTCCCCCTGCCAGGAGAAGTCCTTTCCAAACTTGCATATATATATTACAAACGGCTCGCGGAAATTCTATATGCCTTTCACCAAGGTCCGGAGAGGCATAATCCATTGCCGCCAAACTCGTGTCAATGATGCTTTACGTATGTTCCGGTTCCGACAGGTCCTGACCCCATTCGCCCACCTCTCTCGTAATGCTTTCGACGATCATGAATCCACCGCCTTTCTGTCATTTTTTACCCTCAGGCCTCCGGTTTGAAAGTATCTCAATTGCTCACAAGCTGCAACAGTAGCTGGGTTGCAGCTGTCGTATGTTCCACTCTTCGTACGGTCTAGTTATCCATGCGCTGATACATCATGTCTCTATGGCCATACAACCTATCCTGCAAGGCCAATTGGAAACACCACATGGACGACAATTCATTTAAAACATCTCCCAAAAAAATATCAGTCACCATCCTCACCTTCACCTTTCGCCATCTCCGACAAAGCTTCCGACACCTTCTTCCGCCTCGTCCAATAAATACCGCTCACGCGTCCACTTGAAGTGCCGCTCGCCTAGTACTACGGACACCGTGATCCATCGCAAGCCGCGGGGCAATCATGTACAGGAACTGTGGGATCGACCTCATCAGGTACGGTGCAGTCGGCGGGTCCAATGGGCCCGCGAACGTGATGGGAGACTCCCCGATGTCCAGCTTCATCAGACGCGAGTTGAGTTGCAGATCTACATTGTCGTTGTCTTTCAGAGGTGCTGCGCCGAGTGATTCGAGTTGCACGTCTACGCACAGTGTGATCTCGGACAGCGAGTTCTGAGGTCTGCGAGAGCGGTAGGGCGCACGAGGAGGGGTGGAGCTCAAAGGATGAGGGCGCGAGGCATGGTTTTACACACCTCTCAGTGAGAATGATGTTTTTTTAGCTTCGTGCCAGGTGAGGAATCCATCCCGAAGGCACGCAGGAAGGATTTGAACAGGCTCAGATTCTCGCATTAGATATGCAGGTGAATGAGTGACTGAAAGGGCTGGGGCACATGTGAAGTCTGGGATGTCTGCCGCCCGAAGTGCACAGGCGAATCTCGATAGTGTAGACAATTTCCAGGACAAATATCTCAAACCCCTTAGGATATTTGACATTGTTATCGAGAAGATCGCGGATGTGTGGGCTTCTCCTCTCGTTCGGAACCGAACTAATCCCGTTCCATAGGTACATCCATATGAAAAGATGGCACTGGGCGTGTTGTCTTGTGCATTCAAAGTACGTTGTATGGCTCTCAATTCTATCTCCTGCTCAGCAACCATACGCGTAGATTATTCTCGCTCACGTGGATCGCGATGAAGCGATACATCGTCTTCAAGTTGTCTTCAAGTTTGATCAAGTCTACGGCTTCACGATCCAAGACGAGACGCTTGGCCAGATTTCGTCGATGCGCAGTATCCTTGGACAGATCTTTCAGCAGACCCTTAAATGTGCCCATTTTATCAGGGATTATTCGGAGAAGAAGAATTTTTGTGAGTCTTCAACAAGTCAAGCGGACCGTCGCTATGGAAAGGTCTTTTCCACTATCGCGCGCGACCTCGCTGACCGTCACCCGGAGATGAGACGAGCCTTGGTGGATACTGTTCAAAATGCAAGTGCGTTCAAGACTACGGTGGATATCGTCCAGCAGTGGCAGAAACTTACTATTATGGAACCGCTAGGGAAGCTCTGACTCCACCGCGGGCCCTGTCGTGATCGTGATCGATGCACTGGACGAGAGATCTCCCTAATTCCGAAGATACTGGGCTTCGCGAAAGAGTTGAAAGATGCATTCCTTCACACCTGTCCTATTCCTCACGATTTTGGGCTGCACACGTACAAACGACAATCTTCGACACTGAGTTCACGAAGGAAGTAAAATTGTTCTTTGACCACGAGCGACTGCTCTTCTGGATCGAGTTGCTTGGCCTTATCAACGCCCTCAGCGGCGCAGCTGCCGCCCTTCCACTCATTGCCCAGTGGCCGAAGGTGAGCAAAGGTTACTGGGTGTCAGATAAAGTGCTCACGCACAACAATAGGGCCATTTAGAATTCAAATATACCTCGTCGATGGCAATGGACGTGCAGAGATTCATTCAAATCTTCGGCGGCATCATTCTACACAGCACACCACATCTGTATGGATCAGCACTGCCATTTTCGTCTGTCAACTCTGCGCTATCTAGAAAATTTTCTACGCAGTTTCCAAATACTCTTCGTCGCCGGTCTCCTCGAAAAACGCGTCCCGTGGGCCTCCCAGGCGTCTGAGACGTCGTAGACGTGCCATGACGTATGCAGTCTTGCAATTGAGATTTCGAGTATGTCGTTGTGTCGTCGCGCTTGCATTATTGAGAGTTCGCGACACGAGTTTAATGATTTATCCAGCAGGTTCCAATACATTATCTTAGTGTTTTATCAGCTGCTGGTTCCTATGGCGCTGGATCTGTTCAACTATTCTTCACATGCAAAACTCACACACGCACAGACGCCACACACACACAAACGAGACGCACACATAATCACTCCTTCGCATACACATTCTTGTATTGTAGGAAAATTAGTGCTGCACTATGATCATTCATAAAATTCATTGATGCCCCAAGATATCCAACTCTGCACGTGTCAACATTGGGCCAGGCTCTGTGATCAGAGCTGCCGACAACTGCTGAGCCGATCTTGAAACGCCTCGCAAGGCTGCCGTGAGGTTGAAAGAGTCTAGTAGTGAGGCCTTACGAGACGAGTATGCGCACCCTGCGTAATGACGAACAAATACATTCAAGCCTCGGAAGGCATCATGTGGCCGTGGGAGACTCTCCGGACCTTGCCGGACCTTGTTAGATTTGGGCACTTTTGCTGATGGCCCTTCTCATCGACACTGACATCAAGGATCCACCCAGCGCGAACATCTTTTTGACACCAATAATGGCAGCTTTCCGTCTTCTTTTCTCGCTCTCGTCCACCAGCCGAGGCTTTGCTGCCAATGCTGGCGGCTTCGGTGCGTTTTTTTTGCCCTTGGACTCTACTTGATTGGGGCTTATAGAACCCTTCATTAGCAGCCTTGTCTGCAATATAAATTGATCATCACTCCGAGACCTACTCACTTCTCATCACTCCGTCTCGTCCACCGGCCAGGCCTTAAAAAGATTCGAGGCTTTGCTGCCAATGCTGGCGACTCTCAGTGCGTTTCACTCCGAGACCTACTCACTTCTCATCGCTCCATCTCGTCTACCAGCCGGGCCTTAAAAGATTCGTTTATAGAACCCTTCATCAGCAGCCTTGTCTGCAATATAAATTGATTATCGAATCATGTCAGATCTAATAGTGCAGTACTAATTTTTCTACGGTACGAGAGTGTGTATGCGACGGAGTGATTATGTGTGTACGTCTCGTTTGTGTGTGTGTGGCGTCTGTGCGTGTGTGAGTTTTGTATGTGAAGAATAGTTGAACAGATCCAGCGCCATAATTGAGTGGGGCTAATACCACATACTGTCTATCTGTCCATTTGGGTTATAAAGTAAAATAAACAGGTTGTCGTATGCAAAACAGTCCAAGCGCGTCCGTTTGTGTTATAAATAGGTGGTTGTATGCAAAGCAGTTGAAGAATCAATGAGATCCGGATAGCGAGAGAAATTCGTTCTTGATCACTTCATCAATTCCCTCCGTTGATGGACGCTTCAGAGGATCAGTAGACCAACATTGCTCGATAAGATCCCAGTACTTGTCAGGCTGCTCGGGATAACGAGATCGGGAAGGCTTTTCTAACTTGACCATGCATAGCATGATAGCTATGTCATTTGAGTAATAGTAGGGAATTTTGTTGGTGAGCACCTAAGAGCAGAGCTGATGATATCACCGAGACGTTGAAATTACCTAGACGTACCTGTAGCATAATACCGCCGAACGAATAGATGTCACTCTGCTTGCTTGGTCGTACTGGAGATCCATCCTCTCGCTCCGCAAGGAGCTCAGGAGCCATCCATCTCAAGTTGCCTTTGAATGTGGAAGTCCAGGAAGCTTGAGAGGCTCTTATAACCTCCGAATACATCAAGGAAAGACCGAAGTCGGCAACACAAGCAGTACCATCACCATTGATGAGCACATTAGGCTAGAACGCACGTCTCAATGAAATTGAAACTCTCGAGAAGGGTGAACTTTAATTTACCCCATTGAGGTCACCATGGATGACACTGTTGACATGAACTGTAAATAGTTAAAACTCCAGATCTGGCATTGAGAGTGACTGGCACGCACGATATTGTAGACCAGCTATGATATCTCTGAGCTGAGATTGGCATTAGTTCACCATCTACATGAAATACAATAGAGGACTTACTATCTGGAATCGTCTAACGAGAGTAAGAGCCTCACCCTCACGTGCCAAATAGGTTGACAGGTTTCCATTCTCAGCCCAAGGACTGACTATTGCTATAAATAGGCCGAAGCCAGTTGTATAACCAAAAACTGGCAGAATGTTTGTATGCTCGAGGCTGGCGCATATTTTGAGTTCATGCTGCATCCTCTGCGAAGTGGCAACCTCTGGCATAAGTAATAGATGCAGTCCTTCGTCGAGCCACTCACCTTGACTTTCTTCTTCTTCTTCGCTGCATCATGATGATCGGCAGCATACGCATGTAATGCTTTCACTGCGACCTGCAAATTTATCAATTTTAGAGAGATGGTCAGACAAAACACTGCAAACGAACTTTGATCGGTGCTTGATCTTTGTGATAGGTACATTTCCAGATATCCCCGAACCCGCCACGAGCAACAGCATATTCTTCGTCCTTGGTGATGTATCTTGAGATGTCTTGGAGCATCGCTTCAGGGGGGGCATCGCCAGCCTCATCATTACGAACAGGAAGCAGGGTGTCCGTGTGGGAAGAAGAGGGAGGGAATTGGTGGGTGTAGCTCTTGAAAGCGGGTTGCTGAGGGTCCATTGTAGAAGAAAGTCTTGGCAGATGCATGTCCTCCAGCACTTCCTTTTCGAACTCTTGCTTGAACTGGTAGCCAAGCTTCTGCGCCTCTGGCGACACGGGTGTCGTCATCGCCATCATGCTCGCTTTTCGGAGTGCACGAAATTCATGATGTTCAGTACTTCCATGAGTGGGTAGGAGATATGGGACGCACATGTCTTCTTCGCATCGAACGCCTTCCTAACATGCGGTAACAAGTCTCTTGGCTCACCGGTCTTGTTCTCGACGAAGTGTGGTCCTAAGCCCATCTGCGAGGAGGAAGTAAGTGACCTTTCCACTAAAGGTTGGGATAAGGATGGAGATGACAGGGTTGGTGAGTCCCTCAACGTTATCCCATGGGTAGATGTGACTGGCCCTTGCGATGTAATATAGCAGGCCCGATGAAATCGGAGATGAGGAGAAGGGCCTGCGCATGTGGGTGATTTAAAGTAGCGGCCCGAGGACTGTGCACCCCAAATACCCACGTCATAATTTGAACCGTCACCGTGGGGAGGATCATCTCCGAGGCTGCCAACGAGACCAGTGATGTATTCGGTTTCAGGTGGTGTGACTGTGCACGTGGAGGGCGAGAAGGGAAAGCCCGACGAAGATATCAACGTGGTTGATGTTGGCGTGAGTGGCCCACGAGGACTAGGACTTCCCGCAGTAATGCTGTCACTGTCGATATCGTCCTCAAAGTAGTCGATGGGGAGAGGCGGTGGAGCACGCGCGGGTGGAGTACGATAAAGTATCATGGGCATATTATCCGGGAGAGGAGGCGTGCGATTTGGTAATGGGGGTGTACGAATGGGGAGGAGAGGGGTATGACTGGGGTTGGAGGGGCTATCCGAACTGTCGTCATCCAAATTGATCGACAGGGCCTCAGGCACATGCAGGTTTTTTGGAATGGCCTTGGGGTGGTGCAAGACTGTGGTAGTGGTGGAAGTCGTCGGGTCTGGTGCCCGGCCTACAAGCCACGTAAGAGAGGGTGATATAGACGGGGTCTGTGGTAGCGGACGGCCCACATAGTGACGCCGAGGCGACGCAGAAGCAGGACTATACGAAGGGGTATGTAACTCTGGGGGCGGGGTAGAGTCCTTCAACGTTATCCGACGGGTAGGGAGGCTAGATCTCTCTGGTTCCTCACCCTCCGGTTCCTCGCAAACGCCAACATCTTGTTGAGAAAGGGATGGAAGTATCCCTCTGACAGTGGCACTTGATGCACTTATGTGACCGCCACGCAAGTTGGAACTCGTGCGCCACCGAACATGTCGGTTAACAAATGGAGGGGGAGCTGGATGTTGAGGGCGCTCTTCAGCCGGCGGTACAGTCCGAACGCTAGGGCGGTATGGATGTCGATTCACAGTTGAGATGCGAGTATCTTCTGTGAAGACATCGAGATAACGGCATGTCTCTGCGAGGCCTGAGCTGGATGTAGGAATCGGGCTTGGAGGGCTATGGTGAGCAGGAGAGACGTCCAAAGACGAATGAGAGGAATCATCCAAAGATGAACAAGAGGAGTTGTCCAAAGACGAATGAGAGGAGTCGGTGCGAACCAAAACTTCCCAGTCCTCTAAGGGTTCAGTACTTGCACGCTCTTTCTGCTTCCGATGGAAGAGCTTTCGAGAAAAGTGGTGAACTCCGTGACCACTGTGAAGTGCAGGAGGTGAAGAGAGATTGAGGAGTGAAGGTGTACTCTTGAAGAATGGACTAGGATTACGCAACAGTGGATTGACAGATGATAAAGGCTGTGGTGACTGAGATTTATGGAATATCCTCGATGGCGGAAGGGGAATGTGCGGTCGAGGCAGCTTGTGTTTGGGCGTAACTGGGGAAGTATCAGATACTCCCTGCACGCCGCGGTCGTCGGAATACGGATCTTGATCCTCGGGAATCCTGAGTGACAATCGAGAGTTCGCGAAACGAGACTGAGAAGTAGGGCTTCGTTTTGGAGCCTGACTAAACAATCGAGCCCGCTGTGACACGGCTGGAACATGCGATTCCAGCGTCCGCTGATGGTGCCTCGTCACCCTTTCCTCGAGAGAAATCGCACGTTGTCGATCTATTTCCCATCTCTGAGATGGATCTACGTCCACAAGCGCTATACTTGACTCGTCGCCATCAAGTAGCGCCTTCTGGCGTACAGGCACCGGGAAGGTGCAAGACCCTGATGCAAGGTTCTGCGCACGCCCAAGCATGGGACTCGGCGTTGGTAAGGGCATCACCAAAGGTGACAATGCAGGCGCAGGTATTGACATTGATACAGGAATCGCTAGAACTGCGGAAGTCACTGTATCTAGCCGATCAGTTAAGACATTGAGGTCTGGGACTTCGAGACATTTGATTTAATCTCACCCCCATCTTCACGCACTCTTGCTTGTTTGCGACGGGCGCTGGCGCCGGTGCGGGTATCTCTAAAAGAGTAGCCAAGGTTAAAGAGGATTTCTTCGCGTTGGCGTTCGTCTCTGTCCGCTTTCTTCGACGCTTTATGGATCTTACTGGCAGTCGTAGCTTGTCGACTGGGCTGACCGGTATCCAGAGCTTGATATGGGCCAACCCGAGCGGGCTCAATAGCCCATTTGCTTGAGGTCATTGTGAAGTGCTTAAGAAGGATTCAACAGCCTTAAATTGCAGGGCGAAGATGGGCGACACGCCTTCACCTGCAGGCGAGTTAATACATGAGTCCATTTACGTTAGTACTTGATAGTCATCTTGTTGTGGTACGCATCGATGCGCATCCGCGTTACTTACTAACAACGAGTGGTGAAAGTTTATGCTGCACGTCATCCATTGCGGCAAATTCCAAACCAGTCGGCGGGTGCATGGCCTGGTGCAGCTGAAATGGTGGAACTGAACCCTACGCAATGACAATTGACAATCATACACGTTTAGATCACAAAATGATTGATGTATCTTGCCAACACTCCGCGATACAGTTTTGCCGGGAACCTCCGAGTGGCTGTGACAGCCCTCACGGCATAATGGAGGACTTGAGGGAAGGAACGACTGTCTTCATTCGATCAAGTGACTATGGAAGACTAAGGACGGCATAGTTAGATGTTGAAAACGTTGAACGTTGGTGCAACACTTGCTGTTGACTTTGAATTCAGATTTACATAAGACTCACTTCAACGTACAGCTCCATGCTCTACTGACTTACCACTGTCTTGATAGCATGATCAGAATCCAATAATATCCCTGCTATTTAGCTTCTAGAATTTAAAGCGTGTCGACCACTACTATAGATACCGTACGGCTGAGCATAAGCGATCAATGCCACTTGAACCCATTCTCAGTTGTACGGTATATACATACTTCGGCTCCTCCGAGTAGCCCCATTGCGTCGATGACAAATATCCGCTTCCTGTGCATTCCTGGATCCGTGCAGATCCTTTGGAATGTTAAAAGCTTCCAAGTAGTACTTCCATCGAGACGCAGCAGCGAAAAGATACAGCAGAGGGTCAGCTTCATCCAAACAGTGGGATCGTCCTAGTCGAATCTCTCCGTGATCACTGAACTATACAATTCACTAATCAGCAAGAGATCCGGCCAGCGTGCAGTAAATTGATCTGAGATCTGTTGCTGCACCGTGATGCCTCAGCTGGCGCTTCAGACCGCATTTATGACCGCATAGAACAAGAATAAGTCATAACGTACGCAGTGTTGATTTTCTGCGGGCTGAACCTCTGGGCTTGTCCAGGAATAGCATCTCCTCCGGAAGCGCTCCAGCCATGAAGAAAGTAATGCCCTAGAGATAACGTTCAGTAGAAGCTATCAGGTGGTAAAGCGTAGACATACCGTGATCTGTCGCCGAAAGCTCCTGATCTGGATAGCCTGACCCACAGAAGGGAGGGCGCATGCAATGAGACTATGACTTCGGTCTATGGCTGTGCCACCAAGGCAACTCTGAGATCTGCAGCAAACCCTTCACAGCCGACCTCGAGCTCGCCTCGATGGGCAATTGCCTGGGCTCATATCTCACAAAAAATTACCCCTGCTCAATGAATGCTTGAAGTCCTGGAAATATAATAATTCAGGATGGCCCTGGTCAGCGTGATAACCGAATGATGCAGAACCATAGAGTGCAGCGAGATATTTGCCGATGGAGTGGGCCTAAGGGCCCACTCGAGAGAAGTGACCTCAAGCCTCACAATGGGGTGTGATGGCAAGGCAAGGTGATGACCAAGCTACTACATGTACGGTGGCTACGACCTCGGAACACCGCTGGGACCCCGGACACTCTATGGGCAAGCCCCACTCCACCGACATCCGCTTCACTCAGATTATGAAAGACTGGATCATTGCGAACGACTGTATCGCCGTCGAAGTCAAGAATGGGTGAATCTTGCGGTCGAGTGGTTGCTAAGAAGTAGAATGTAGGTGTGGCTTGTAAGATAAACAGCGAGCGGCTCACCTCTCACAACCATGCAGTTCCAGAGCCCGAGAAACGTGTACGACCAATGTATTCGAGTGACCTCGCAGAGTAATCTCCATACTGCCGTAGCTGACCACGACAAAAATGGGGATTACTCAGAGAAGTCATCAATCATGAGACGAGGTTCCCATGAAATGTTCCAAAGTAGTCAGTGACACAGATATAAGTAATAGACTTGCAGCGAGATTGCAGATACGTACGTAGCTGATTTCCGTCTGTGATCACGGTAGCGTACTTGGCGGATCCACGAAGCTGGAATGAAGATGTTGGAAGTACGAGAGGGCGACAGTAAATATGCGATGTAGTAGATGAGGGAAGTATACCCCGTGGTAGATGAAGCAGCTTCGCATCGAATCAAACGTTTGCCACGAGATATACTGCATTGGATACAAGGGAGAAATGTAGATAATAATAATTCAGGACGGTGGTCAGTGCGCCAAGTGAATGATGCAGAACCTTGGAGTGCGGCAAGAGATGCAAACCGCCTCTGCCTTCCAAGGTTAGGAAGACTGGATCATCGCGCAAGGCTGTACCGTCGTCAAGAATGGGTGAATCTCGCGGTCGAGTGGCTGTTGAGGAATAGAATGTAAGATTGCAACATAAACAGCAAGAGGCTCACCTCCATAATCGTGTATTTGAGAGACCCGAGGAGCGTGCACGACCAATGTATTCGAGTGACCTCGCAGGGTGATCTTCCTACAGCTCCATGTACAACGCAGTGGCAAGATGATCACTCAGAGAAGTCAACAGTGAGAGACGAGGTTCCCTGAAGCGTTCGCAAATAGTCTGACGAAGATAACCATCGAGTTATGCCAAGAACTCGGGCGGTCATACAGAACCGTCGAGTGCAGTGACAGACCCGACGAGTGTCTTCGTTGAATTCTGTGGATGCACTCAAAAGTTAGAGGACTAGATCATCGCGGGTGGCTGTATCATCGCCAAGAACGAGTGAATCTTGCACAGCCGGGTGGCTGTTGAAGAATGTCAGTATGGCTTTTAACTCAACATAGTGAGCAGCTCACCTCCACAATCGTGCGGTTGCAAGACCCAGGGAACGTGCATACAACAGGGCCGGTGACCGATGACCACCGCATTTGAGTGACCTCCCAGAGTGATCTTCCTATAGCTCCATACAGAGTCATGCAAGACCACTCAGAGAAGTCACCAACGAGGTTCAGGTTCCCTGAAACATTCCTAAGTAGTCGGTGACGATGATGATAATAGAGTTACACGTAACAGACCTGCGCAAGCACTCGGACGGTGATCCGAATCATGCAAAACCCTTGCGCGGCGAAACACATAATCAATCGCATCGTAGTCTGTCTACACTCAAAGGTTGTGGAGGACTGAATCATCGCACACGGCTGTATCGCCAAGATTGGATGAATCTCGCTCGGTTCGTGGCTGTTGAAGAATGTCAGTATGGTTTGAAACTCAAGATAAACAGCGAGCGCTTCACCTCCCATAATCGTGTGATTGCGAGATAAGAGAAGCGTGCGTGCAGCAAGATAAACGACTAATGTATGTGAGTGACCTCGCAGAGTAATATCCCTACCACCGTGGCAAAAACGGCGAAAAGGGATTACTCAGAGAGCTCATCGATAAAGAGAGATGAGGTTTCCCTGAACGTTCCAAAGTAGTCAGTGACAAGGATACAAGTAGCTATAGCAGACCCGCGATGAGATTACGGATACGTACGTAGTTGATTTCCATGTGATCATGATAGCGTACCTGGCGGATCTGCGAAGCTAGAATGAAGATGTTAGAAGCAGGAGAGGATCACAGAGAACGGAGTGGTGCGGATGAAGTATATTCCGTGGTAGATGAAGTTGTTTCGGATCGAATCAAACACTGGCCACGAGATATACTGCATTGGATGCAAGGGAGAAATATAGATCAGAAAGTAGATAATAGCAGACGATAGCATGGGAGGTATATAACTTGTATTGTATTGCATTATCGTGAACGGCGAGCTGGGGTAAGCGTTCGAAGTGAATTTGATGGGGACGGGGGATAGCTCGTGGTGGAACGCGCAATGTTCAATATACTTCTCATCGTACGCATCACGAGCTATTCTATGTTTGATGCAAGGGAGACATATAGAGGCCGAGAAGAGAGTAGTAGACGATTGCATGGCAGGTAGGTATATAGCCATTGTATCGTCGCCAGCGTTGAAGACTGAACTGGAGTAAGCGAGTGTAGTCAAAGATCTGACGAAAGACTGACTTTGAGAAGAAACCGTCCGCAGAGGAAAGAGGACGAAACGCTAACAGCGGTCAGGCAGAAAAAATGGCCAGGATAGCGGCGAGGTAATGGTAAAGATAGAGGTAAGTAGAAGGCTCGGCGACTTATATAGTGAACGTCGAGCAAACAAACAACGCCACAACAGTCCAGCATAGCCTGAAATCACGTGTGGTAGAATTTTGTTCCATCGGAACCACCGCTCTTCGACTGCGGTGTTGATATTGGTGGTGTCCGACCATTCTTTGATAGACTTTGGCGATCCGTAGGGATATATTTATTAATTGCCTAAGTTGCACCAGTGGGAGGTTTCAGCGGGTGGCTAGTGAACATGAGGCTCGAGATAAGTAGTGGATAAGAACTTCGGAGCTTGGGCTATCTAGAAGCGTTTTGGTAAATCAATGGTGGGCACTGATGATGATGATCCCGTCCTGCTGGACTTGTACATAGGGAATATTGCAGCATACACGCGAGACCAACCCTGTGGGTCTGCTGCGCTGAGAAGACGTCCTACATACGTACTTGTAGAAAGAATGTGACAGAGGAGCCAGTATATTAGGTGGGATGGTCATGAAGTTCTGTGGAGGGATCAGTGTGAGGTTTCCACGGGTAGATATTGGGAAGCTATAAAGAAGAGGTGGATGGTTGATAAGAAGCTTTGGTCGAAAGGTGAATCATTGGCAAGCACCATGCTATGCTGGACTCGGAGAGTTTGCAAAGTCGTTTGGAACGATGTGCCAGCTTCACGAGACCAGTACAATGGGTCTGTTGCTCTGAGAAGAAGGCCGACGTGCTTATACAAAGAGATGGTCCTGAGAGTACTTGATGAGCAACTAGATGGTAGCGAAGAGGTACGATGGAGGAAAAGAAGATGCGTGCCATTGCGTGGTGGCGTTGCATGCTAATCATGTGGCGTCATGGAAATAGTACGGAGAATCGTCGGAGATGTATAAGAGGTCTGAGTAGGAGCAGCTCCGAGTCGTACACCGTATCAATGCCAGAGTTGCTCGCTGTACTTGGGTCAGTCAGCCATGTGCATGGCGCCTAGACACGGATGACGCTGCATCTGACACTGTATCTAGAGCACGATGGGTGAACACTCTTCCTAGCGTGACATCACTGTGATAAGAATAGGGCGGTTAGGCTAGATACTGGCCCTGGGTGTAGCGTACGTGGCGATCTGCGAAGATCGAGGACAAGGTAGTGATAATTTCCAAGTTAAAGAGACGCTGGCAAGGATCAGCGGAATAGGAACCGACAGAGGCTAGATCGACCTAATTCAGCATACACCACTTAAAAACTAGAAGACCGTCTGATAATCAAAGCCTTATAAACCGATTGGTTTCTTCCATTGAATCTCAAATCACCCATGGATACTTTTGCAGAACCATACACCCGCGCAGGGGATAATATGTCTTTGTCTGCAGTACGAGACCACGTCCGTGCACTCGAGGCTAGACACAAAGCCAACGGAGTTCAATTGTCCGGTCGAATCATTCACGTGTGCCATTATCTTCCAGTAACATGCACCCTTACCTCTTCTTCTACCCGGGATGGCGTACTCAGTCCACCACCGACACCTCCTCATATCTTAACCGACGTTCCTCCTAGTCCAGTCGACGACCTCCCTCCGACTCTCGATGCTCCACCTGCTCCACCTTCACAGCCTGAACGTTGGAAACTTGCTCCACGTTATGGCCATAGCGCAATGACAAGCGGAATTCGCAGTCTCAGCGTCACACATGAACAACTTATTCTAGGCTGGACAGGCGACATTCTCTCCCCTGCTACTCCTTCTGATGGTGCTGATGGTCATCCTCTCCACTTTTCGACTCCACGCTCCACTAATCAATATACACAGGTGACGTCAACCCTTCTACAGGCGAACGCGTCCCTTCAGTTCGTGACCGTATCCCCGCTTCCCGTATCTCTCAAGAGGACAAAGACGCCCTCAACGTCGAGCTTGCTAATTACACCGACAAGAACGGTTTTATCCCTTCTTCTGCCGATAAACGTGACGAAATCGGTAAACCCATCACCTATCTCCCGCTCTGGATGGAGGACAACGTCGCACATGGTCATTACGATGGTTATTGCAAACAGAGTGAGTTCATCGGTTCCCACTTACCATATCAGGCACTCCTCTTCTTGATCTACACCTATCTCCCACTTCAGGTCCTTCCTACTCACTTTTCTTGTTTATTTCCTTCTTTGGTGTATATCTGCTTTACGGTTATCTCCCGCCCTCATTTCCGAACAGTCACGTCACAATCTCATCGCGTCCCTCTTCCTCATCTTTCCCCTCTCTTTTCTCTTTTCAACTTCATCGGACTATCGGGTCTCCATGCCGTGTCTTCATCGATCCCTCTTATTTGATTTCGACTTCAACTTTTCATCGACCTTTCCGTATTCGACCAATCTAATCATCTACTATCCCTGATTTCCTCCTTTGACTTGTAACCTTCTTTTCTTCTTTCTATTGCTTCCGTCCCGCGGTCCTTTTACCTCCTTCCTTCCGTTCTTCCCTTGCATTTCAAACTAAACTTGCGCAATACTAACGCGTAAACAGCTCTCTGGCCTCTCTTCCACTACCTCCTCTGGCAGGACGTCGCCACCGAGCATGCCAGTGCTGATGCTAATTATGAGTATTATGAGCAGGTGCGTTTAGCTTGTCTCAAGTATTTCGTATCTAATCTCGTGCATCTAACCCAATCTACGCGCACCCATCTCGCGCATCCAATCCACTTCCCCCACCAAACCCACAAAGGCCAACCAAGCATTCACAACCCGCCTCGCATCAGTCCTCCAACCCGGCGACCTCGTCTGGGTACACGACTACCACCTCCTCCTCGTCCCTCGCATGCTCAGGAACGCCATGCATGCTGGTGCTATTAGCGGTGTAGGAGGAGAGAGTGGCGGTGATGTGTGAGTGTTTTCTTTTATGGATATCGGATGGGGAGGAGTTGCTGATGTTATTATTATTGCTACGAATAGGATCATCGGTCTTTTCGTGCATACGCCTTTCCCGAGTTCGGAGGTGTTTAGGTGTTTACCTCGTGCGTCCTTTCCTCCCTCCCCCCCAACGAAAAAATACTAACCACACCCAAAGGCCGCAAAGAAATCCTAGACGGAATGCTAGGCGCCAACCTAATTTGCTTCCAAACCTACAGCTATACCCGCCACTTCACATCTACCTGCGTACGCGTATGCGGGTACGAAACCACCAGCCGTGCTTCTATGGCTCCTCCATCCGCTAGTGCATCCCGCGGTGTGAGCGTCGCTGCTGGTGGTGGTTCGCGTGTCCGCGGTGTGAGTCTCACGCGTTCGAAGAGTGCAAAGGGAGGAAAGGAGGGTGTAGAGAAATACGTAGGTATTGATGTTCAGGGACATGTGGCTGCTGTTACGCATTGTCCGGTTGGGGTGGATGCTGAGAGGGTTGCGAGGGATACGTGAGTGTTTCCCCTCGTCTCTTCACAATTTCCTGCATCTCCTCGTTTCTCACAACTTCCCTCGTCTCCTCCAATTCCCTTCATCTTCGCATGAAAACGCTAACACACCACCCGTGCACAAACGCAGCCTCCGCACAGGTGTCCAACCTAAACTCGAAGCTCTCCGTGTGCTTTATGCAGACAAGAAGATTATTGTGGGAAGGGATAAATTGGACGTCGTCAAAGGGGTTTTGCAAAAGGTGCTTTTCTCTCTATCTCTTGCTGTTTGTGAAGTTGACTCATTATTTTCTGCGCCGTTCGTTCACTAATTCCTGTACTGTCTATTCACCATTCCCTGCGCCGTTATTCTCTACGTCGTCGACGAATCATCTCCTGCGACGTCACCTACGTCACGGACCGACGTCATCTACGCTGTTCGAACTGACGCTATAACCCCAGCTCCGCGCGTTTGAAAAGCTTTTGCATGATTACCCAGAGTGGCAGCGTAAAGTCGTGCTTATCCAGGTTTGTCCTTCCATTCCCGATTGCAATGGGTAAACTAGTTGCGATGGATGACCCAAATTGCGATCGTAAACCCAATTCGCGAGCAAACAAACTGACAAACCCCAATTCACAGGTGACCTCCCCCGCTCTAACAGACTCCCCGAAGCTCGAACGCCAAGTATCAGAACTCGTCGCGCATATCAATGGGGAGTATGGAAGTCTTGATTTCATACCTGTACATCACTAGTGCGTTCTTTTATCTCGTCTTCGTATTTAAACTTGCACTGATGCTACCTAATGACTGCATTGACACGCCCAACCCTGCTCTGACGTGCCCATAGCCACCAAACCCTCAGAAAAGACGAATTCTACGCTCTTCTAAGCGCTGCAGACCTTGGAGTGATCACGCCCCTCAGAGACGGAATGAACACGACCTCAATGGAGTTCGTGATCGCACAAGAGCGCACCAAGCGCTCGCCGCTCGTTCTGAGCGAGTTCATGGGAATCAGCCAGCATATGGCTGACGCGCTGCAAGTGAACCCTTGGGATCTCGGGGTGCGTTGTCTGCTGCTTGATGACTTGTTTGTTTGGGTGATTAATGTGATGTGTTGTGAGCGTAGGATGTAGCGGCTGCTATGAATAAAGGGCTGGTTATGTCCGAGGAGGAGAAAGTTGCGAGGCATGCGGCGTTGCATAAAGTCGTGACGACTCATACGTCGCACACGTGGGCTGCGGTACTGGCCAAGATGCTGCTCTCGCAGATCAACGGACAGAACACTGCGCGCCAGACTCCATATCTCCCGCGAGACACACTCAAGGATCTGTACGACAAAGCCGGGAAGCGTTTGTTCTTGTTCGACTACGACGTGAGTGTCGTGTGAGGGATGCGATGCTGTCGTTAACATTTAATGATTAGGGCACACTCACCCCAATCGTCAAGATGCCCTCCATGGCCCTCCCCTCTCCCGACGCCCTAACCGCCCTCTCAAAGCTCACATCCGACCCCGCCAACCTCGTCTACATTGTCTCAGGCCGCGACCAAGCCTTCCTCGAAGAACACCTCGGGCACTTCAAACGCCTTGGAATGAGCGCCGAACACGGAGGATTCATCCGTTCGCCTGATAGTGCCACTTGGATGAATTTCACCGCTAGTTTGGATATGGGATGGATGGAGGAG
Source organism: Suillus paluster (assembly GCF_016628075.1). Taxonomy (NCBI): domain Eukaryota; kingdom Fungi; phylum Basidiomycota; class Agaricomycetes; order Boletales; family Suillaceae; genus Suillus; species Suillus paluster. The sequence goes on from NW_024537569.1 coordinate 481,691, forward strand.
GTGGCGGAGATTTTTAGGTATTATACGGAGAGGACTACTGGGAGTCATATTGAGATGAAGAAGAGCTCGATTACGTGGCATTATCGGTCGACTGATCCGGAGTGGGGGTGAGTGTTTTTCGTTTGGGTTTGGGTTTTGGGGGGTTGGGCTGATAATGTGAGGTTGCAGACAGTTCCAGTGCAGGCAATGCCAGGATCTATTGGAGAATAACGTGGTGCCCAAGAGGCCTATCGAGGTGCTCGTAGGTAAAAAGAATTTGGAAGTAAGGCCTATTGCCGTGAACAAGGTTGGTGGACATTGTTGATAAGTATGCGTGCTGGACTGATTGTCTGCTCAAGGGTGAGATCGTCAAGCGTATATTATACCAGAACCCTGGAGTCGAGTTCATCTTCTGCGCTGGTGACGACAAGGTTCGTCCTCCATTCCTCCCTCCCTCCCTCTATCTTACTCACCCCCAAAAGACCGACGAAGACATGTTCCGCGCCCTCCTCCTCTTCCCACCCTCCTCAACAGACAAAGTCACAATGGAACCCCCGCTCTCAGTAGTACTCGTGGACAACACCAAAGAGCACACCGACGTCGAGCTCGCTGTGTCCCCCGAAGCGGTGTTCACGACTGCTGTTGGACATAGCAGCAAGCGGACGTTGGCGAGTTGGCATGTGACGACGCCTGAGGAGGTGGTGGGGCATATGTTGCATTTGATTGGGGAGACGCCTCAGGGGAGTGAAGAGTTGAGGGGGTATTTGTGAGTTGTTGTTTTGCGTGCGTGCGTGCGTTCGTCTGCGTGAGGAGTCGTCTGCGTGCGTGGATAGATTTCATAGAGTTTTACGAGATGATGAATAGGTGGTGAGAACATTGATGTGCTTGTACATGCTTAGATTTTTAGACAATGATTACTGTTTTGCTCTCGTCGATAGAGGGAGCTTATAGAACGCTTCTTGATTAGCAATGGTGTACTGTACTACGGTTCCGTACGACCTGAAAGAAGATGCTGACTTGAACACCATACAGGGGTTTCTTGACTTGATGATGTTTCGTTCAGCGTGCCGTCTCTTTCAAGTCATGAACCAGGATGAAAGGGAAATGAAGCCCGAGTTCCTGTCTCTCGCTGAAGATCTCCCATTAATGCTTATATTCTGATATTCCTTCCTTACCAAGATATTCTTCGGTGTACATCCATGAGCAGCATTGCTGTCCTATGTGGGCTTGTACTGACGATCGTCTTGCAGGTATGTAAAGACCTTCACCAGACATACTTGTCGTATTCTGAGCTTCAGTACATCGTCGAACTCAGTGGTCAACAACTGCTCCCTGTCGATTTCGACACCCACAATACTCCTATTTCAGAGCGCCTACAACTGCTGAGGGACAAAATCCACGTATGGTTCAAATTTGACGCTCAACCCGTCGAATCAGAAGTCCTACACTGTGAAAACATTTGCATCTGTCTCCGGTAGGGATCTCTGCCTCTACGACGCCCGAGATCTAGGCTTCGTCAAGATCTTTCCAATCCTACCAAAAACCCTCGCACAAAGCAATCGAGCACGAGTTGTTCCCAGAAAAGCTGTTTTCAGATCCCGATGCAATCTATATTGATGTGCTCATGGACCCTGAGCAAAACCTGCTCGTTGCCGTGTATGACGTTATTGACAATTGGTTGGGTGTCTATATCAACCTGTTAGCTTTGGATCTATCTCAAAGCTACTGGACTGACGCTGTTTATGTCATCTGGGCTGTCCGAACACAAGGACATGGAATTTGAGTTCGAAGCTCGAGGGCCTAGGAAGGAATATCGCTCTCTGGCACTACCTGCTACTCAAGGATCCAGACAGGATCCTGTGGTGGTTGCAGATTTGGGACTGGCAAGACTCCACAACGTCCAATGCGAGTGCGCCTCGTCAGAAGTAGTTGAAAAACCTGACACTCGACATTCGATTTAGAGCGTCATCAATGACACCGCATTCATCAAAGGGCTTGAAGAAGCAATCGATTTTTTGTTTCCGCGAAAATAATAGACCGTTAATGATTATCAGTGATAATTTGGGGGTCTATTTAATTGAGGATACGTCCCAGGCGCCACAATTGCTGGCATGCTTCTTGCGTCCTGCGCCTGTGACGAATATACGGTGCTTCCCTTCGAAGGACAAATGATATTGCACATTGCTCACGGCAAATCCAACAAACAATGTGGACCTCAAACCCTATACAGTACCATCCCTGCTCATATCCCTCCTTTCGTCCAATGGTTCAAAAATCTGACCATCTGCGCGTAACGGCGGATCGGATAACAAGGAGGATTGGATGTAAACCTTCTCAGCCTGAGATAATGATGCTATCCGAGTCCTTATTCGATAACTCGCAAAAGTTTTCAGAGATGACTAGAGCCATGTAAGTATTACATTCGACCTTTGCGTGTCTGAGACAGTCTTTACCATGAATTTAAATGGACGTCCTTTCGGAAGCTTGGTATTTGCACGAGAAGCCTGTTCCTTCGTCAGGGGGTGTCCTGAGTGGGTGTTGATACCTGTTTGGCAACACCTTCTGATGTTCGAGTCGAAGGACACCCAGCTGGTACGTTCCACATGTGGTTCCTCACTTTCCACGCGGGTGACGTAAGGCAGGCGGACTCGGGGGTTACGCATTCAATCACTGTAACGGTCTTCCACACGGGTCCCAGGCAATGCGATTCAGAACTGAGAAAACCAAAGGCAAGAAGGTCCAAAAAGTCAAAGGCAAGCAGGCACATATTTAATTGCCACGACCGTATATTCAATCCAAAATAGAGCATCAGAGAACCGGTGATCCGCAGATATCGTCATATATAGTCTATCGTTTCGTCACATTGGAATATAAAGCAATATATGATCAGTGTAAAACCACCGCAATCTATATAATCGCCAGCAAGAACTCAGCGGTTCACTGACTGGAACGGCCATACCATTTCGAACCGTACATTGCGACGCATCATGCGCAAGGGGCAGTAAAGGTTGTGAGGTCGCCCACGTCTTGTTAAACAAGGGGACAATTCATTGCAAGCCTACGCACATTCAATTTTATGATTAGTTAAAAAAGACGAAATCAATCCCGAAAGACACAAAGTTCGACAACGATTCAGAATATTTTTTATCGACTAGAACGATACAAAGTCAGAGCATTAAGTGTCGACAGAACAAACAGAAAGATGACAGGGGGATACAAGCAGATCACTCCGCCTGCATGGGTATCACCTGACCGCCCTTGGCTGCGGTAGGTGTAAATGTATGCCATCGGTCGTTGAACCGGACGTCAAGAGGGCGTCCACCATACATGTACTGCTGGAATTTTGCTGCAAAGATGCGTAAATATGCAATCAAACCAAGCGAGACATCATGGCTCACCAATAGCCGTCTCCGCCTCTGGAACCTGAGCAAACTGGACGACACCGCAACCCTTGGACCGAGCGCCATCGAAAAGAATTTCAGCCAGTTCGACTTGGCCAGTAGTCTCAAACAACTCGACAAGATCTTCGTTCGCGGTCGACCAAGGGAGCTGACACGCAGGTAAATTATTGATCCCACGGAACAATGTCCAAATCACTCACATTGCGAACCATGATCTGCTGGCTAGGCTCAGCATCGTATCCGCCGCCGCCGCCGCCACCACCCTGCACGCCATAGCCGCCGCCGCTGCTTCCATAGCCACTACCACCATAGCCGTCCATTCTCAAGCCCCCGTGAGCAGCAGGCTGATCAGGACCGGAGTAGTCTGCATACAAGTCCTGATTCGAGAAATCGCGAGCCGGACCAGAGGGCGCGAACCCGCCGCGGTAGCCACCACCGCCACGGAAGCTACCTCTGAAGCCACCGCGCAAACCACGACCGCCATAGCCGCCTCCGCCGCCACCACCACCGCGGAAAGGGCTGCCACGGAATGAGCCTGGGCCAGAAAGACCAGCATAGCGGTCCTGTTAAATGTGATATCAGCATTGCGTCAGAGACAGAGTCACGCCCGGGACTTACCTCCCTAACCTCAAGCGTCCGGCCATACCAGTCAAAGCCATGGTACATGCCTGCGTAGCAGGTTAGTCGATATTTACGATGGTGCGTGTCCACGTACCAATGGCTTGCTTAGCATCCGATGCAGTCTCAAAAACAACAGTTCCTGAGCCCTTGGGACGCCCATCCGCACCAATGTTAATATCAGCGCGAATGATATTACCAGCTGAGCGGAACAAATCCTTGAGGTCCTGCCAACCAGCCTGATACGGCAACTGTACAAATGACTCAGCACACGCAATGAACGACAAAAGAGCGAACCTACATTTCCAACATACAACTGATTGCCGGGGTTGTTGTGAGTTCCAAAATAGTTGTGATGGGGTGGACGTGGAGGTGGCTGCGCATGTAGGCCTTGCCCCGCCATTGCCATTCCAATTTTGCCTGGCACAGGCGTAGCGCCGAAGCGCGATTCATTTTCCCGGTCCTGTTTTGCAGCGTGGGTATAGCACCAAACAGACAAGGGAGTCATACCTCGCGAATAAATACAGGGCGACCGAGCATAGCTACTTCGGACAGCTCGCGGATGGCACGTTGCGCATCCTCAGGCGAAGCAAACTCGACGATGCTGGCACAAAAGATCAGCATCGATCATGAAGATATTGCATTCTCACTTACCCGCAGCCTTTGGATACTCCCGTCGGCGTGACGAGTACTTCGGCGAATAGAACCTCACCAGCTATCAATCCCCAAAAGAAAACTCCCATCAATATCCTCTCAATCCAACCATCCATCAATCGAAAAGCCAAGGAAAAAATCGGCCAGGGCACCACACCACTCTCCCTCATCAGCTCACACTCGCCAGCACCAGCTGCCTTCTGAGCCTCAGCAGAACGGGTTTACAAAGTGGCCACACCCCGCCTCTATCCCCAATCAAAGAAAAATCTAAATTCCCCAACCCACCTCCCCTCATGAATTCCATTAGGTCACGGTACTTGACGTCGTAACTGAGGTTGCCGACGTAGACTCGGTTTTCTCTCTTGCTGATCTTGGCAAATTCGACGGCTTCTTCGTGGGTCGCATTCATGGGGCCACCGAGAGAGCGAGGGGAACGGATCAGCGGGTTTGCGGTCTCCACGGTCACGGCTGCGGGAGCGCGAGGGCGTCCGAGTGCGACTGCGAGAGCGCGAACGGCGTGTATGCCTGCGGTCACGAGGTGAAGTAGAACGACGTCTCGGCGACCGGGAACGTGTTCTACTGCGTGAACGCTTTCGGCGCTGCAAGAAACCCTATTCAGGATTGTAAACACAAACAGTGACAAGTGGGCTCACGTCTCCATTACGTCTGTCATCTGGTTCCCAGTGGTCAGTCCGGCTCCTACCGCCGCGACCTAATAATGATGGATTGAATTTTTGTCTAGCAGACTCAATAACGCAACGCACCTGTATCCCTCCTGTCACGATCGCGGTCTCTGTCCCGGTCCCTCCTTTCACGATCCCTTTCCCGGTCACGGTCGCGCTCCCTGTCTCTTTCACGGTCCTTTGTGTCGCGGTCGAACTCGCGGTCTCTGTCCCGGTCGCGCTTGTCATCAATCTCGTCCTTATTTTTCATGTCCACGTCCATTTCTGCGGCGTCAGACAAAACAAATATGCAAGTAGAAAAGGAGGAAAGGGATTAAAGAAGAAGGAAAAAGACGGAACGACGAGTGAAAAAGGAGACGAAGAGGAGGTACTAATTTTGTGTTGTTGGTCAGCTGACTCACAGCGGCACATGAATCGGAGTTTGAATAAATCCTTGGAGCCACAACCTGGCTTGGGTATCAGGTAAACTATAATGTATAATCTATCTAGAATTCATCCTTTTTTCCGTTCAAAGAGTGTCCTGCAATGCTGGGGGGTAAGAGCAGCGGCCATTAGCGAGTTCTATGTTTTTTCAGAATACCCAGGCGCTGGAAACTTGGATCAGTCGACGACACAAACATTAAGTGGATGAATGCTGACTATAACGTAAAACACGTCTTTCACTCTGGCCTCAAACTTGCCTCGGCGGACACATGATCATCTGCCCTCGCGACGACTATAAATGCGGTCATAACGGCAGAGAATGCAAGCATCAAGGAGCTTGCGCTTAACACAGCGTTCCTAGCACTTGATACGCCTGTCATCAGAGAGACAACAACAAACACGTTCAAGGGAACACGAAACAGGGAGCTCAGCTACATTATTTGAGTCAGCGATATATCTTCATACTTAAGAAGAGAAATCACTTACTGTTGCCCGATGCTCGTTTGAAATCAAAGTACCTCTCAGCATTCCCTGTACAGGATAATACATCCCCACACACGCCTCGAATGCACAGAATGCCCAGAACCTGACGCGCTCGCTCTCGCTTTTTACACTTGTCGCCAGCGCGAGGGCAGCAAATGCACAAACCAAGCTACTGAGCTTTGCGTGGACCGTCAGACCGCCGGATTGAGTAGTGACAACGCTGTAAAGGAGGGACCCGAGCATCATGGATATCATGAATGAGGAGAAGATGTAGCCTAGCGGCAGTGCAACAGTGGGGAATGTTGGCGAGGCTTCCTGAAGGGACGGTACCCAGAGGAAGACAAAGAGGTACATAGAGCCCTCGAAACAAGTCTGGGTAAGGCCAATCGCGAGTAGCATAGGATCTAAAATCACATTCACGACCTGCGCATCATAAATATAAGTAAGGCAGACTCACCATCTCTGACAATGCGCCATGCCTGCCCTAGTCTTCTCAACTGGAACAGATCCTTGCCCGCTGTTGTTCCGCTGCCGCCAAAGTTCTCCCCCCAGGTTGCACGGATGACTAGGTACGCCAATACCAAGAAGGCTCCACTGGCGATGAAAGGGGATGTGAACGAATTGGTCAAGGTGACAAGCTGATTGCTTGCGACACCTGCGCCAGTTGCAACAAATCCATTCACGAGCGTGGCGCGCCCGAATATTGTGGAAAGGTCGGTTGAGGGGAGGGCTAGCGCTCCAGCTGAACTTACCAGCCAGGACTCGAATGCAGAGTAGAGAATTGATGTTGAGATCCCCCCGCACACACGTCCAAAGAGAAGGATAGGCAAGTAGGGAATGGTTATGCAACAGCATGTGAATGTGTACGTTAGGCAGAAGGCAAGGCAGAGCTTTTTGCGCCCGCTACGGTATCACACAGTCAAACGTCTTCAGAGCGATGAAGAAGGCATATGTAACGCACTGTTGATCCGCCCACACGCCAACCAGTGGTGCCGTGAGCCCCGCAGACATGAACCCTGTGACAAAAAGGACTGCGACCATCCTTTCTGAGAGACCATACTGTTCGCGGTACAATGAGTACACATATGGCCCCTGGAGCCAATCAGCACCTGCACAAGTTCATGATCACGCTTGATTCACAGGAGCAGGGGATGATACGCACCCATTACAATTGCATAGACAAGGAGATACTGCCTTGTCAGTGTGGCCAGCGAGTTGTGTGATGCCGTTGCCTCTCCGTTTTCCAGGCGATCGGCGTTGTGCAAGTCTTTCTCCTTCTCTTTCCGTCGTGAGACATGGCGCTCAAGGAAGAGGAATATGAGACACAATGAGACGAGGAGAACAAGCTGGAGTTCATAGAATCCAAGCATGGCTGCGAAGTCCGGGCCCTCGAATGACGAAAGTTGGAGGTTGCGGGTCCACTAGAGCCTCGAACGGACCTGCAGTGATAGACAAGGACAAGATGTTCCGATGTTTCTGTTGAAGAAACTGAAAAGAGTGTGAGATACTTCGTAGTACTTACTCTCCCATGAAAGTCAGAATAACAAGAGAATGATGTGGCAGCCTGGCAAGTGATCTATGCAGGCATCGGCTGAACAATACTGTACGGCATCCTTGAATGCAACTTTTTTTGATCTTGCAGAGCCTGGCACAGCTGAAGTTCGGCTAAATTTTGAACAGGTAGTAGTACCACGTTGTTCATCCGCTCAACGTCCCGGGTCATAGCCTCCCAGCACTCTACCGGTAGATCACATCTTGCTAAGAAGTTTTCCTAAGGTACAACGGTCTTCCTTCGACTTCAAGAGTCTAGCCTGTCACTATCTTAGAAGGAACGACTATCTCCCTTCGGCTGGCGTAGGGAGTCTGTCAGATCAAGTTGCAACCCATCTCTGAATAGTTTAGAATTACTCCAGCCCAGTAAGACTGGCACTCAAATGAAACCGGCAAGCTGTTCCCCTTTCTAGCTTAATGGATGTCCCTGTGCGGAGTCTACCACTGGGTAATGTTCCTGGAGCTAGTCCAGAACACACTGAACAGAGCGTAGACTTGGCGTAGATGACATATTGTTGTACCTTGGTTGCGTGCTGAACGCATATGGAGGGGATTCGTTGAATCTGGACTCGCATTCACTAATGCAGAAATCTTGATGCAAATTATTCTAGCGGATGTGACACTAGAACACTACTAATCGATTTGAAATCCTATCAGTCCGTTCCACAGAGCTCGACACAGATAAAGGCACATAAAACGCGCCCTGTCAACACCACAAAAAATATGCCAAAGAGATCCAAGTGTCCCAGCAAACAAGATATATTTGACCCCAAACCTTTGATTCATCATTCAATATTCAGCTCACAAGGAATCGTGATCAGCGTACCAAAAATCACCAGTCATCAACCATCCAAATCACAGCTTCGCAATCAACAAACCTAGAACGACCACTACGATTGTGCTTGGCGGCGTGACGACGCAATACGACCAGAACACCGTCCGCGATATTAACCTCTCGAATGAGTCATTCGAGGCTGCTTGTGTTATCTTCCCGAGACAAAAGAACGTTAATGTGGTCACGAGGCTAATCTGGGGCAACAAACACACCTGCGCGAGCGTCAGTGCAGGTGGACTCGCTATCAACAGCACATTTGACACCACGAACACAGGACTATCGAAAAGCCACGCGTTAACAGTTAGCTCTAAAGGATCATGAAATAATGGCACTCACTCCGCGAAGATATCATGCACGTCGAACCTCGCAAGAATCGCCATCACAGGAAGCATCACAGCCGGGACGACCACCATCCTCGCAAGAATCGCGACGAACACCGTCTTGCTTTCCCCGTGTGTCTGAGACTGGGACTGCGGTGTACGTTTAAGTGCCAGCATCTCCTGAAGGGTACTGAGTAGTGAGGTGCGAGACTTGTTGTGTCTGATCCCTCGCCTCGCTTCGTCTGTCTCACAGTCTGTCAGTTCTTCGTCTTGCAGGTCATCCTCAGGAGGTGCAGAGTAGAAATATGCCCCAAGCACAACGAGCGTCAATGGTATACTGCAGTTCCCTGCAGCACCAAGCGCGCCTTTGATAGGTGTCATGCGTTCGAGTGCAGATTGGAGCGGTGGGGTACATGCGACGAGGAGACTAAGCAGGGAGGCCCATAGGGGCATCGTCATGAACGCATTGACACCGCGCCATGCCTTTTTAGTAGACTTCCAGGCGTGGCGGAGAACAGCGTGTGATTTTTTACGATGCCGGCGGTGACGGAAAGCCTCATTTGCATCATCTCCCTCATCTTCCATCTCGTCCTCCGAGTCTGCAGGCGTGACACTGTCCGAAGCCAGAGGCACCTCTTCCCGCGTAGGTGAGTTAGGGAAGGAGTGATATATAGCTGTATCCCGAGGTAGATGCGGTGAGCGTGAATGCGAAAGTGAAGACGAGTGTTCGATTGCGCGAGATGGCGAGAGGTGAAGGTGAGATGACGAGTGGGGACGCAAATGTCCGTAGATGTGGCTCGCGGGCTCTGGAATGAAGGCAGGAATCTCAGACGCTGCATCCTGGTCGTTGTCATCTGTGTCCTCGCGAGGCGAAGTCACGAATACGGATTGAGTGTGGGCTTGGGTTTGCCAGTGATGAGAGGGGCTCGTGGGATGCGCCCGAGTTTGCCAATGGATTGACGGACTCGCAGACTGGAACTTGGATGAACCATGGTGCTCGCTAAGCGTCTCTTCATCTGATATAGATGCATCATCAGTGTATTGTGCTCCTTCAGCATTCACCGCCACAAGTGAGGGCGAACGAAGAGAGGTTGGCGTAGGCGGCATGTCTGCAGAGGAGAGCAAACGTACGCCGTAGCTCCAGCGAAGCTGACAACAACATAAGTGAGTACTTTTACGGACAACGGGACACGGAGTGAGTGCAAACAAACTAAAGTTCAAGGAAGTGGCGAAGTGGAAGAACCAAGTGAAAAAAAAAAGAAGAAACAAACAAAAAAAACACTTGGTTTCAAAACTGAAAGCGTTTCGAAGACGCAAAAAAAAAATTCCAAAGATGACCAAATCCAAAAGCAAAAGGCACAAGATTTTGACGCAACGCACCATCATCCCGAGAGTGCTATACAATACCAGGTACGTGAGTGCACGACCTAGCATCGCATTCTGGTTGTCGTCAGCGGTCCATTTGAGGCCATGCACGCTAAGCACGAGGCTTTGCATGAGAGCGATGGGTAGCGAGTTCGAATTCATGAACATCGAAGCAGCCATAGCAAAGTTGCTGGGAAGAAAGTGGGTTTAGATCGTTGAATCCCAAGACATAATTACGAAGGTGTACACAAAAAAAGATTGAAAGATAGGTTAAGAAGGAGCACGAAGAAACGCACCGTTGAGATTTTTTTAATCTAAACATCTTCGACAGGAGTCCCGCGACAAGCGCAGAGAAAGCTGTGACAACTACAAAGAAGATCGGAATAATCCATAATTCCTTGAGTTTTGCTGTGGGACGCACGAGGCTAATTAGCATCCTGTTGCACCGAGTCCGTCCCAATAAAGTGGGCAAAATATGGGGCACACCTGGGCTTAAGAAGAAGGCGACTTTGGAAAACAGCAGTGCAGGCGTGAACAAGGAGATGTTGATGTGGTTTATTACCTGCATTTCCGATAAACAAGTTAACGTCATTCTAGAAACCAATGTAAGGGACAAAAACTGACACGCTGAGTGGGCTTGTCGATGATACGGCGCCATGCGAGGATATAGCCTGCAAGACATAGCAGGAATACCTCTAGAATCGACTAAGCCACACAATCAGTCATGATACCACGAAGTTCAGTCGTTCCAAATATGTACCTGGAATACAGTAGACAAAAGCGGCCAGATGGGGGTGCTGGACATGGATGAGTGAACCAGTGGGTCAAATACAAGGTATTTGGAAAAAAAAAACAGAACCGATGAAGTCTAAATAGTAATTCGTGAGGCGAGAGAAGGCAACCCAAACGCGCAGCTATTGCGTGTTCAGACAAATGCTTGGCTGCTGCTTGGCTCCGTCATGATGGCGCCCACGTGCGTCTACTGAACCGCCTTCCTTTCTTGGCAACCTGAAATGCGGTGATATAGGCTTCCTTGTTCGCAATCGTCATATCGTCATTGTGGTGGATACATCGCAGTGCTCATTAACACTGTAAAGCATAATGGCTTGGCGTTGTTCTGGTCGCACAAATGCAGACCTCATCGCAAACATGCATGCAGCACGAATTATCACAGCAGATAGAGTGAAGGAGGTCAGTTTAAACTACAAACCAGATCCTGTGCCGAACCTGATAACATTGGTTGCAGGCCATGACGAAAGTTGACCGTGCCAACTATGTCATGCGCAAATCGGATGCATATGAGGACTCGCCTCAGTGCGCAACCGCCTCTCTTCCCTGAGCTTCACTAAGTGGAGTTGCACAGACCCATCGGGCACGGCGCAACTATATCTGCACCACACATGGCAAGTCCTCGGAATTTCGAATATATTCTTGCTGACATCCATTCCTACAGCATGCCCATGCGATTGAGCACCTTCTCGATTTTCTTGGCCCAGGCAAGCGCGTTCTCGATGTGGGAAGTGGGTCCGGCTACCTCTGTGCCGTACTCCACCACCTTGTCCCGGGCGGCATAGTTGTAGGCGTCGATCACATCCCCAAACTGGTTGATTGGTCAGTGGAAAATCTCCGAAAAGACGGAATGAGCTCCGCTCTTGACAAGGGCGAGATCGTCATGGTCACTGGCGATGGCCGTAAAGGGTATAGCGACCTTGCCCTATACGACGCAATTCATGTCGGTGCCGCTGCGCCGACGATCCCACAGCAGCTGATAGATCAGCTCAAGAGCCCTGGGCGGATGTTCATACCAGTTGGAACATTTGCTCAACAGATCATGCAAGTCGACAAGGACGAGAACGGTGAGGTCACAAAGAAAGATCTTATGGGAGTTATGGTGGGCATTTTTTTAGCTGATTTAATCTGTCACTGACTCGTGGGCAGTATGTCCCCCTTACAGATGCAGAGAGGCAGGAGAGAGGTTACTGAGGAGTTTCAGGATTGAGCGTTCCAGATCGGAAGGAGACTCGCTCTCGAACGAATGTAGTGCTTCTGTTATTTTCCATGTACATACGCTTTCAACTAAACGTCAAGCTGTAATGTTATCAGTCCCGTCGATTACAATAATCATGTACTTTTGTTCACCTTGTCAGGAAAGGGTATACCCAGTCTCATTCACCAATAATAGTATGACATCGGACTTCACAAGTCAAGAAGAACGCGACGGACTACGAGCGGGGACTTGGAGTCGCTGTATGATATATATGACTAGTCGTGCTGGACATCGGTTATCTGACGATGGGGCCTGCCGTCATTCTCTGGTATTTATGCTACTCCTACTTCCCCAGATACTATTCCTGGATCATGCTTCGTCTATATGGATCCGCCTACTTAAATGCCGAGTTTCCGAGGTGCACGTATAAAGGCAAGGTCATCCCATCTTAACATTGATGTACTAATAGTGCGAGCAAGCTGGGTGTGCACACCGACTGTGAACACATGTAGCTGTATCTCTGACGGCACACGAAAATAAGGGAGAGCACTGCATTCAGCATGAGCTTGGACCACGAAACAGAAAAACCAGTCGAGATTTCGGGGTGATTCAAGTACACAAGCCAAATCGACGACTATACTTGTGGGCTAGCTAGGCCAGTAATTCGTTGGACTGTTAAGAATTCAGTTCTCATGTAGAAGGTTCAATACCGGATTTGATTGTGTCTGACCCACGTCTCACACTTAAGCATAGTAAGCATAGTATTAAACCGTAGAAGCGCCCCATGTATATCATCGAGACATGTACAGGATATCGAGATATCGTGTCTCTAAACACCCACATCTCGAATTTGATCACGAGCCCGACTACTGCGCCTGGATGCTTTTAAACCTCCGCGAGGGATCACCGCAGCTTAGCATGCCTGCAGACACTTGTCACTGCTCGATACCTCTCCGTACGTGACTTTCAGGGGGCAGATATTGGGTTCGCTGTGGGCGACGAGAACGCCTTGTTCCTACAATGAACACGTTTGAATGGCGGTCATAGTGACAGCATTGTAGTACTTACATTGTAATCACAATCTTGGGGCTCATCATCGTAGTCATACCTGAATCGAATATCAGATATCAAACAGAGCGTAAGGATAATAGACTACATACTCGCAGCGATGTATATCTGTCTTTGCATCGTAGCACCTGAATATCAAGCCCCATTGAGCCTGGCCCATGGAGTTATATAACTCATGTGGGCAGCGAGGGCATTCAGAGGATGTAGCAGAAGCATATGCGACGAATGACAACAGAAGTTGGAAGGTAAATGTGAGGCGCATGGTGTGCGTGCTGCGTAGGTTTCCTGACTCGCAACAAATTCTAGAGCGGGACGAAGTTTAGAGCGATCGAGAATTCTGCCAACTCCTTTTATGCTTGGGGAGCGAAGATCCGGGAGCCGCATTTCGGTTCTTTGAACATTATTTTGGAAACACGGTTAGACTGACTGGATGACATACGGTATGGTGGTGCCGCAGTTCGGTTCTGAATCTCTGTCCGAAGGTTCGAACCCAAACTTTCTCGAGGTGCGGGCGGGTATGCATCTTTATGAATCCGTTCGAACAGGTTCGAACACCTGCGAACCGGTAAGAAAATTGTTAGTGTTGCCAGTGGGTCTAGGTAATCAGAAATATGCCTTGCTTTTAGTCACTCGCATGATCTGAGTCGGGTACAATCCTTGCTCAGAACCGAGGCGAAATGTACATGACGTCACACACCTCGTACTATACTTGCGTTCTTCTTGCACGCTAGCCTTAAAGCTAGCTGAAAGGAGCTTGAATATGACGAGATACTTGCGAGTAACGTGAAAGGCTCGGTAGGTCTTAGTTCATGAGGCTATATTTGAAGTCTAAACTGGAAACTATGTCAAATGGTCCGGGGATCGGGAGTCACTGAGACTTGCCACTCAAATCGAACCAATGAACGTCGACAGGAGTTCCGAGAACATCCGTGTGAGTCCTTGTGGTCAAAACGACTTGTCCACCGCGTGTATGAGGAACTTCTTACCGTCGGGAACCCAAATGATCCCTCTGGCCAAGGCAAGACCTATGCGTGGCAAAACTGATGGGGGTTATCGATGCGGACAATTGGAGTGATGACTATAATACTCGGTGACAACCAAGGTTTGGATGTTCCTCAGTGAGATGCATGTGTCCAGGCTATTATGATGTAGTCTTACCCCTCTGCAACAAGACCAGAGGTGCTCGTCAGAGATGTGTAACCCGACTGCTGCACCTGAATATCGATGCTGCCAAACCTTTGTAACTCTTCAGGCCGCTCGTAAATCCTAGCAAGAATGGATGAAACCCGATTGGAGTAAATCGAGTCATTAACTCATGGACGGACGCAGCACGGACGAAATATGGTGACTTCCGCAGCTCGTGAAGGAAGCTTACTGTGGCAACGCCTATCAAAATACAGCAAGATAATAGAGGTACACGGTCATGCGGAGGTGAGAGCCATTGCTACTAGCAGATGAACGGGTTGAGGGGCGAATATACTGCGGAATAGGTCCCAGGGATCAGACAGTTAGCATGCGCGGGGAGGCAGCGGAAACTTGCTCCTCGACCCTTTTCAGCCTAAGGGTCCTGAGTCAAAGCATGTATGGCGAATTTCGAAAAACTCAACCGTAACCTTCGAGAGCGGTCTGATTACTGCGACGGTCACGTGAATCATCTCAAACCCAAGTCTTGCATTGAAATTTGAAACGATCGTCTATCATCTCATCTATCATATTGGGTGCGAGTCACTTCAGCACCTACGGCCTTTTACTCTGCCTTGTCCATCAATTGAGATTCAGACCCTACGACACTGATGACCTTTGCCGAAGATTTTGCACATGGCCCAGGACGCGTTCAATTCAGATCTTTCAGACTTTGGGCGACAATTTTAAATCCTACTCATTGCTCAACCTAACGGTCCCCATTCCGAAGACTGTACTGGGCCATGCTACATATGTAGGGGCCCAGGGCGTATAACGCTATCCATAATCCCATATAAGTAATCCCTCGGATGCCACCTCGTGGAATTTCAACGTAGAATCCCCACGTCAGCGGCTAAGCCTTGAGACGCGCCACAAAGTTTCGGGGCCATGCTTTAAAAACTAGACATATTCCAAGCTCTCCAACCCCCCCCACTGTAAAACATTGACCATGGTTCTTGACACTTTTCTGTCTGACCCAAGGTTTTCATTGCTCTCCATCCCAACAGTTTGGGCCCTGAACCTGGCACCTGCTCTTCTCAAGGTGCGCTTACTGTACAACAAGTCTCCTAATGTGTTATGCTCACTCAGGTACTTTTTATCAGAATGCGACCATTGGGATGTCCATAGGCTGGGATAAGTAGGGATCGTATATCTACTTTTCGCGCCGTTGTATTGATGGTTATATGTGCTCCCGCCAGTGTCAACCCCCGAGGAAACATAGGACGCATACGCGATGCAGGGTTGGCTGCAAGAGTGGACAGAATGGATGGCGCTCACAAAGTGAGCCGTTTCTTGTGTCGCCGTTGTATTTGCTGAACATTAATCATCAGAACGCTATGGAATTGTTCCCATTATGGATCGCTGCTGTGGTTCAGTGTCTCGCCCTACTTCAGCCTTAACTGACTTCATTGATTGTCATGATGGTTCTCAGTTGGCAGCAACTATCACGAAAGTTGATACCCATACGGTCAATACCGCTGCTATTGCCTTGTAGGTCACGCAATTTCGCAGCTGCTACCATATATCTCACCCGGACAATTTGCGTAGCATCACTCTGCGAGCCCTGTATACGTTGGTCTACATCACTCAGAAGACCAATGCACAAGGCTTTTTGCGAACTGCAGTTTGGTTGGCTGCGTGCAGTACGTGATCGATTGATTCGTGAACTTGATAATACTTAATCCCGTCTGGTTTTTGATAGCGGTCCCACTACATCTATTGTTCCAAGCTGCGAACGTGGCAGCACACCACTGATTGTGTATTTTAGGAGGGGCTATCTATCATAAATCGTGATAACATCCCGTCGAAAGAGAGGCTTGGAACATTCTGATGATAAGTTGCATATAATTGAGCTGGCCTCAACACCCTGCAGCGTGTCCATGTGGGCTTTTGTTTTTGTTGGTGATCCTGCCCGAAACTAGCCGCTGCGTCAGTTCATAGCTGATAGACTCCGCGCTCCATGAATAAAAATAAGTATATCGGACTTCTTTGAAAATGGGAAGAACCTACAGGCACGTAAAATTTCTGTCCATCGACCCATATCTTGACTACATCATGTGCACCAGCAATGAATTTTCAGTCCGACAACACCTCGACGTAAGCCAGCGACGTTGTTATTAACTTGCCCTGCGACGCTACCGTAGAAGGCTCTTTCACCACCCGTCCTAGACCCTGCCGGCGCTGAACAGCTAAGGGACTGAAATCCATCAACTGCAGGGACGGCATGAAAAAATAGATTCCCGCTAACACCGATGCTGTAGTACCGCAGGGGAAGTTGGAATATACGGGTATTTAAGGGGCCCCAATGTTTCCACGGTATTGCCGCTGCCATACCTTCAAATAGATCAAGATTGAAGAAAATCTTGGTGGACACGACAAAGGCAAGATCCAGATTGCGCGCGACAAGGGATAGTAGTCGATGTTCAGGGTCTGAGGTCTACACTGTTTGTTGAGCTTCCATCTGCGATTGTGAACTATGCGCAATATCGTTTGTACTAGGAAGGAGACACTTTATGCTCATCATCCATACAGGCAACAAGAAGTATGCCAGCAATTGTGGTGCGTGGGACATCTTCGGTTGAATACAGCTTCAAATTGTCTCAGGACCGGCGATCTATCATTTCCGAGCAAACAGAAGTTGTTGTCTTCAAACCCGGAGCTTGATGTGTCACAGACAACGCTCTAGACGAGTGTCAACTGACAAGCCTTTCAACTATTTCTGGTCAAGACTCATGTCTGACGTCGTTGAGTGTTGCCAGTCCCAAATCTACAACCACCTTATGGATTTGTAGCACCGAAGAATGCAGTTCTTCAGCAAGAGACAGGAACTCTGTGTTGGAATTCATTTGCTTCTCACTGTGCAGCTTGAGTTGGTTCACTGTCGGGTTACTAAGTCAAGATGCCCCTATTCGGCCCCTGATGTCCTGGGAGGTAGGAGTACACTATACGCAGTACATACTCACAAAGATAAATCACAATAGATACCGTACTCCCATAGATGGTCGGAATTCTACTCATCCGAACCCAGTATATCATTAGCCACTTCGTCTTCCTCCACTTCGTCTTCCTCGCTATCTATGATGGAATCGAAGGTGCTATTCCCTGCAGAAGGCGGCTGAGTGTCATCCTTCGCTTTGCTTGCACTGCATACAACCAAATGAGCGTGCATTGTTATGCGAACACAGGTAACTTACGGCTTGGGCCTTCGCCTGTGCCGGGAGGTAGGAGGGGGTGTAGCTTCCTCCTCTTCCTCCTCTTCATCGTTATCCTCTATTACCTGCACTACCTGAGGTTTTTTGACCGATCTGAAAGCAAAAGTTAACATTGCAATACACGGGGAAAAGTGACATAATGACGCACGCTGCCCGCTTTGGCAATGTTCGTGTAGGTGCTGGGGTAACATGGTCGTCCGACAGGTCATCGTCCGAGCCGTCGGAACCAGAGACACGTCTCCGCCTAAGTAACGGTCAGTCAATCCAAAGTCAACAATGAACGAATAACTATCACTTCGTTTGTTTCCCTCTGCCCTTGCCCTTTGTGCGTGATGATGAAGCAGCAGAAGCGACACTTTCATCTGGCGCGATACTATCAGTGATGTCTGTGGCAATGCTTTCTGAGCGCCTACGCAGCTCGGTTAGTTTCAATGCGCATAATGGCAGCTCAGGGGAATCGCACCTCTTCC
Source organism: Suillus paluster (assembly GCF_016628075.1). Taxonomy (NCBI): domain Eukaryota; kingdom Fungi; phylum Basidiomycota; class Agaricomycetes; order Boletales; family Suillaceae; genus Suillus; species Suillus paluster. Next base: position 499,922 of record NW_024537569.1, read on the forward strand.
GAGCACGAGTGCGAGGCACGTCGATTTCCTCACCATCGTCCAAGGGAATGATGTCATCGAGAAACTCGAACAAATCTCTCAGGTATTCCAGTTGCCTGTAGTCTTCCTCAGTTGAAGCTTTCTAGTTGCTCGGCATATCTTTTCGAGATCGCAGCATCAAACTTCGCAAGCGCATTCTTGGATGCTGTGTCACGGATCGGTCGACGCTGTACGCAGATAATTTTAAAATTATTACGAATTTCAGAGCAACTCACAGAAGTTGAGATTGTGAAGCAGTAATTTGAGTGTGCGGATCTTGTTGTCATCAACATTGTCCGGTAAGTATAGCCGCCCAAGAACCTGATACAAAACTTTCTTGTCTTCCTCTGCAAATTCGACGTCGGTAATGGTTCACTCCGGAAAAGTTATAGACATACTTATCATCTTGTCGTCGAACAGCGCTCTTGCGATATCGCATGCTAGATCGATATGAATTGTCTCGTCGGTTGGCTGATCTTGCACCTCGCTGCACCATATCAACTAATGCTCTCAAGATAGACATCAATGCCTCACATAGCTTTCTGCGGATCGGTCCAATCCACAAACATCGCTGCTATTTGAGCGGAACTGACCATCTCCTGATTTTCGTCGACATCTCGGGTTGCTGGGGCAAGCGTCTCGAACAATCCAATGAACAGACGTTGCATTCGCCGCTGATTGACTGCGGAGGAGTAGCAAAAGACGGGGAAGAAATAGGCAAGGCATTGGCGAACTTCTTGATTGTCAATCGTGTCAGGGGCAAGGTATGCAGCAACTAGGCTTTTCAGTACCTGAAGATGTGTTATATCCTGACATTGCACGACAATCCATCAACACTGACCTGGTCATCACAGATCATTCCGGCAAGAACGAGCTTCGCAAGGCCGATACATAGTAGGGCTTGCACCTTGTCCGATTCCTCGTTGTTCAAGACAATCAACAAGAATTCCACGATGCGGTCACTCTGTAGAAGTATGAGCATAGCAATAAGGCTCATGCTATTTTTACCTACTCCACCCTCTTTGCCTAAGAAGTCATTTTCATGCACCATGAGAATGTCAAAGACGATTTGCAGCACACGAATCTTCAGGACCTCTGGGGCGGTTTGGATTTGACCCAAAAAAAGCTGGAAAGAGTTGAGAGCCATGCGCTGTGACACTGATTAGCCTCTCCGTTACATGACGGGTAACGTGAGCATACACGAGCAATAAGACAGCAAAGACCCAAACAAATAAGACCCTTTTCACGAAGTGCCAACTCCTTACGCTTGACGGCGGGAATGATCAGCTCGCCAAGGATACCTTCGAGCGTCGAATTTTCCTCGAATGTCTGAGAACCATGAGTGATTAGGAAACTGAACACGAGCCAACGACGTACTCCGTTAACACGCTCAAGCATGCCTATACAAAGCGACAGACAACGCAGATCAATGGCGTCCATACGGGCTTGTTCTTCGGGAGACATATCCTCTGATGGCTTCGACCCTTTAGGTGCCACACGAGTTAGCACGGGCGTTTCACCAAAATTAGTCTCTCCGTCGTCTGCAGGCTCCTTCTAGTAAAGAGACGATCATCATGAGAATGATATGTGAACAAAGATGCGACCATCTTACTAGAGCTTCTTCCTCGTCACTGACATCCCTAAGCTCGTGGACTACTTCCACGACTACCCGGATTAGATCCCTCTCATTTGGTGAAAGCATCCGCAATACGTCTAAACATCTGGAGACAAGCGATTCGGGTAGTGCCTCCTGAGAGATCATGTCTCTCACGAGCTGGAACATTTTTCGGCGCCCAATCTCATCAGCGTAGTCCAAATTCACGGCAACCTTGAGCATCTCGCCTATGACAAATTCCTTGTCAATGCGAGCCTCTTCTTCTTCCTCAGTTGGTTCACCGCGAATGACTCTTTCCTGCTCGGCGACCTCCAAGTCTTCCTGGTATGCATTGTAGGCAGCTTGGATGTGGTAGGCAAGGGCAGTGACGACTGGAAGAGAAGCGTCGAGTTTTTCCGCCTCTTTAACGGCAATACAATGCTCAACGAAAACGCGAGCGAGAAAAGCTCGCTCTGGGGTCAGGTTGTCCCAGTAGGCATCTGTGGTCGTACAAATTAGCTCTGCCTACCGAAAATATGCAATCAAACACACCCTTGAACTCGAGGGGGTCAGACATATCACGGCGTTTGTCCAAAATGCTCAGTAGTGCATCCTCTGCAACCGTGCTCTCCGTGAGATCAAAGAGGCCCAAAAGTGCGAGAACGTCATCTTTGAAGCTCTTGCTTTCTTCATTCTTAACGTCCCCACGCGCAACGTCCACCCACTTGCCGAGTAATAAAGCTGCAGCCTGGCGAACAGCAGGCTCCCGATCACCTAAACCATTGCGGATGATGAACTCTCTTTGGGCAATGGTAAGCACACGCGGATGAACAAGGCCCATGACCGAGCTATCAGAAACGAAGCAGTGTTGGGTTAGGATAACCGAATAAACAAGCTTGCGCATGATTGTGTCAGTGTCGCGAGTTCGAGCAAGGACAGCATCTAGGGTGACTTTGGACAGAGGAATGTTGAGCAACGCGGCTCTACGGACGTCTCTATAAGACAAGTAATGAGAACACTGTCAGACGGTCTATGGCAGATGAACGAACGCGGCAGGATCACAACTAAGAATCTCGAGCAAGACCTCAAGAGCAGTGGGTTCTCCTTCTTCCACATCGGATGGATCTTCTGAGCCACATAGCTTCGACAGTGCGATAACAGCCTGAACTCGAACAAATGTTTCTTTGTCATGAACGCGCTCGAATAGAGCCGTGCGGAGCAACGTATACAGCTGTTCACTGTGCCTAGTCAGCTTGATTATCGCACAACAAGAATTTCCTACCTAATTTCACCCAAGTGCGCGACCATCTCCGCTAAAAAGTGGACACTGCGGTAGCGTGCAATTTTGTCCTTAGCTTCAAAGCCGATTAGGAGGAAGGCAAGCACTTTCTCAACAAACCGAGAGGCCGTGGTCTCGTCATCGTCATCGTCCTCATCGACATCCTCCTTCTTGATCTCAGAGGCTATGATAAGATGAGATTCAATACCAGTGAAACAAACAGGCATCATACCTTTCTCATTGATGTACTTTGTATACGCTCCAACGAACTTGACTATCCGGTCGCCCTGCGACGTTCCTTTCTTCACAGCAGCTGCTCTGCATAGCATATCTTTGAACTTCTCCTCGAACACACGCTCACCGGTGAGCTTGATGCTTCTGCCATTGTGTATGGATTCGGTGAAACTAGCAGCATCTAGGTGGAGCTTGTGGAGCGCAACAATATTCTTCTGGTGATTTGCAGTCGAGTTCTGAGCTTGGTCAAAAATCTTGGGGATACTGGCGGAGAGGGTCTCCTCGACAGAAGATATGCGCCCAGGCATTGGTGTACAAAGTTAGAAGTTCGAAGATCTACAACACGCGTTAAGTGTCACGTGCGTCGTGATGATTATGTCATAAATTGGGTGTGATGCTTATGTCAGTTACTAAGTATGGCATGTGTAGTATTTCTACTAAAAACGTTCTCTGCAACGTTGCAGGGATTCTGGGTATTCTATCGTATTCCCTGCAGGCGATATGAATGGCTCGTGTCCGTCCCTGGTCCGCGCAAGGATCATGCCACTCGTGCCGCGAGGACAGGGCGCTATACCTCTTTGGTAAACTGCCAAAGAAATATAAACACTTATACCAGAGCGAGTCAGCTCGCCTGCAGGTGAAGGCGTGTCGCCCATCTTCGCCCTTGTCTGCCATCTCAGGCTGTTCCATCCTCCCTTAGTGCTTCACAATGACCTCAAGCAAACGGGCCACAGAGCCCGCTCAGGTTGACCCGTATCAGCCTCTGGATACCGCTCAGCCCAGTCGACAAGCTACGACTGGTACTAAGATCCGTAAAGCGAAGCAGCCGAAGAAAGTGGACAGAGACGAACGCCAGCGCGAAGAAATTCGCTTTAACCTTGGCTACTCTTTTAGAGATACCCGCAGCGGCGCCAGCGCCCGTCGTAGACAAGCAAGAGTGCGGGAAGATGGGGGTGAGATTAAATCAAACGTCTCGAGGTTACAGACCTAAATGTCTTAACTGATCGGCTAGATACTTCAGATTATCCACCGCCTCCGACTTACGAGGTAGCGACCAGTCCTACTCTGTCCAGTCTTGCTTCATCTGCGCTTGCTTCATCTACTTTTGTGGCTGGGGTTCATATGCATCCAGAACATTTGCCTGTCGCAAATCGCACCTCCTCTTCGGGCTCTACACAGCCTGCAGCTGCGCATGATAACGTCATTACACACACAGATTCAATGACATCCGCAGTTCCAGCGACTCCTGTATCAATGTCAATACCTGCGCTTGCGTTGTCACCTTTGACGATGCCCTTACCAACGTCGAGTCCCACGCTTAGGCCTGCGCAGAACCTTGCATCAGGGTCTTGCACCTTCCCGGTGCCAGTACGCCAGAAGGCGCTACTTGATGACGACGAGTCAAGTATAGAGCTTGTGGACGTAGATCCATCTCAGAGATGGGAAATAGATCGACAACGTGGGGTTCCTCTCGAGGAAAGGGCGACGAGGCACCATCAGCGGATGGTGGAATCACATGTTCCAGGCGTGTCGCAGCGGGCTCGATTGTTTAGTCAGGCTCCAAAACGAAGCCCTACTTCTCAGTCTCGTTTCGCGAACTCTCGATTGTCACTCAGGATTCCTGAGGATCAAGATCCGTATTCCGACGACCGCAGCGTGCAGGCAGCATCTGATATATCTTCCCCAGTTACGCCCAAACACAAGCTGCCTCTACCGCACATTCCCCTTTCTCCATCGAGGATATTCCATAGATCTCAGTCACCACAGCCCTCATCGTCTGTCATCTCACTATTGCGTAATCCCAGTCCATTCTTCAAGAGTACACCTTCACTCCTCAATCTCTCTTCGCCTTCCACACTTCACAGTGGTCACGGTGATCACCACTTTTCTCGAAAGCTCTTCCACCGGAAGCAGAAAGAGCGTGCAAGTAGTGAACCCTTGGAGGACTGGGAAGTCTTGGATCGTACCGACTCCTCTCATTCGTCATTGGACGACTCTCCAGCTCACCATAGCCCTCCAAGCCCGGCTCCTGCATCAAGTTCAGGCTTCGCTGAGACGTGGCATTATCCCGATGTCTTCACAGAAGATACGCGCATCTCAGCTGCGAATCGACATCCATACCGCCCTAGCGTTCGGACTGTACCACCAGCTGAAGAGCGTCCTCAACGTCCAGCTTCCCCTCCATTTGTTAACCGACATGTTCGGAGGCGCACTAGTTCTAGTTTGCGTAGCGATCACATGAGCGCATCAAGCGCTCCGGTATCCCCAATTTCTTCGTCTTCCGCTTCCCTCTTTAGCTCTTCGAGCTTGTCATTGGCCACTGTTGGAAGGACACTTCCATCCTTCTCTCAACAGGATCTTGGGGTCTGTGAGGAATCGGAGGGCGAGGAACCAGAGAGATCTCGCCCCCCTACCCGTGGGATAACGTTGAGGGACTCACCAACCCTGTCATCCCTATCCTTGTCCCAACCTTCCGTAGGAAGGGCGCTCACTTCCTTCTCGCAGATGGACTTGGGAGCTCATCAAGCTCAGCATGACCATGTTCGTTCACATTCGACGCCTCGTGCTGTTGTTCAGCTTGAGCTTCCGAAGACTACCCGCACACAGGCCAGAGGTTCTCCGGTATCGGCTTCAGAAGTGACCTACGTTGACTACAGTGGGACGCCCGTTACGCCCACCCCAGCGCACAACAACTCCTTACCCACCAGGTCTGCAACTGAGCGAGTCACACGTCGTCGGACTACAGCCCGCCGTGAGGAGATCCTCATTCATCGTGGACGGTCCTTATCGCGTGAGTTGGAGACGCGAAGTGCACCTGCGTATAGCGCGATCTTCCCCTCGGGACCGCCTACCCCACCCCCAGAGTTAGAGATACATACCCCTCCGTATAGTCCTGCTCCTGCATCGCCTCGACGTCACTATGCAGGCCGTCCGCTACCCCAGACACCATCTACATCACCTTCTCTTACGTGGCTTGTAGGCCGGGCACCAGACACGACGACTTCCACCACTACCACAGTATTGCACCACCCCAGGGCTATTCCCAAACACCTAGATGTCCCCGAGGGCCTGTTGATCAATTTGGACGACGACAGCTTGGATAGCCCCTCCAACCCCAGTCATACCCCTCCCCTCCCCATTCGTACACCCCCGTTGCCAAATCGCACGCCTCCTCTCCCGGATAACACGCCCATGATACCTGATCGTACTCCACCCGCGCGTACTCCACCGCCTCTCCCCATCGACTACCTCGAGGATGATATTGACAGTGACAGCGTTACTGTGGGAAGCTCCAGTCCTCGTGGGCCACTCACGCCAACATCAACCACGTTGACATCTTCGTCGGGCTTTCCCTTCTCGCCCTCCACGTGCACAGTCACACCACCTGCAACCGAATACATCACGGGCCTCGTTGGCAGCCTCGGAGATGATCCTCCCCACGGTGACGGTTCAAATTATGACGTGAGTATTCGGGATGCACAGTTCTCGGGCCCCTACTTTAAATCACCTACATGCGCAGGCCCTTCTCCTCATCTCCGATTTCATCGGGCCTGCCATATTACGTCCCAATCCTGACAGTTTGGATAACTGCCCTGTTGGATTGGTGGAATTGGAGAGGCGAAGGGTGACAAGTGATGGGCGTGTAAAACTGAAGTTGTCGCTGTTGGGTGTGAACGTACAGAAGTGCTCTATATGCTTATCGCAATTCAAAAGTGGGGACCATGGCGTGTTGGGGGGAAAGTGTCGCCATGCGTAGGTTGTTCTTGTTCTTGTAGTGGAATGCCTACTTATATTGTTCCGAAAGGTTCCACAAGAGATGTCTGATTCCATGGCTGGCGAGGAATCAGACTTGTCCGTTGTGCAGGGAACATTTGGACGTTCAGAATTGAATCCTTCCTTTTTTCGAAGAACGATCATGTCGAACTTTTTTCTCTCAGAGTTTTGCTGGTTCAATCTCTTCTAACCTTCATTTGAATTCATACTCATGCCTTACGTTGTACTTCGACGTTACACATGTACCACCGCCCGATCATGTTCCACAATGCGGTCGGGCTTAGATGTACTGCTTGTTACCAATATGTAGCCTTAATTTTCAGCAATTCATTGTCGCGCTTCTTCAATCCGACAATGAGGAGTCGACAGCACAAGATTACTGCAGGACCACTGACACTTTAATACTTTAATACTTAGGCAAGATTGCCGTCTCGCCGAGACGCTCGAGGCTCATTGCAAAATTAAGTATATGATAACTAAATGTATGTAGACATAAATACAAGTCGTCTATGAATACAACCACTCCAGCGAGGGTTACGGACGGCGTCCTTGCGCAGCTCTAAGATGCCACTGCAAGCGTGAAACTACGTAAGGGGCCCGTGTTGTGAGTATCTGATACAACACGCGGTCGTCTCGCCGCTATGAGCATGTCTCGAAGCAGGATTGCTCGTAGCATAGCGGGCACGCCGCGTTACATCCTCCTTGCCCGTACGCACTTGCACACCGCCGTTAGTGGGATGATGGACCCAGTGCTGACGACCCGCGCTCCCATACCCAGTAATCCGACGCAGGGTCGCCGGTCTCCTTCTATCTGATGTTGGGTTTGCTGGCGGTGGTGAGGGTTGCGCAGACTCTCTGATCTGTTCGACACAGCTTTTGAATCGAGTCTGTTTCACGATTCTCTCCCTGTCGGGAAGCTCTTTGGAGGTCTTAGAATGAGAATCGTTGTCTCGCAACTGACGTCGTGAGGGTGTGGGGGATGTGGGAATACTAGTGTGACGCTGGATGCCCCGAGCTGGGGTGGTCCTATCTAGACCGTGCAAATTGGATGAGTTACGGATCGATGGATCGAATGGAGACCGCGACTGGGAATTGTCGGCTGGCTCAACTCCTGATGTTTGGACTATTGCACCAGACGGAACACTGGCCTCCGAATGAGGGCCGCCCAAAGGATTGTCGCCCCATTTCTCAAATGTCTTTACGTGACCTTTGCGCCGCCGCCCCATCGAACCGTAAGGTGACGGTCTGGATAAATGATTAAATCGCGTCCGCTGTGCACGAATGCCGCCATTCCCATCTTCCTCGTTCTCGTCAGTATTCATCTGCCTTCTCTTTGCGCGCATGCGGGTGATGCCTGCACTGCAACACGAGTTCCTGCGTTTTCGTTGACCGAGGAGTTGTACGCTTGCGACTACTGCTGGCGGGAGTGGGATGTCGAGGATAGCGTGAGCAAGTATTTCAGCGTTCACATCCTTCTCATCGATCCCGTCGTCCGGCTCGGTCTTGGCGTCATCGTCTGGCTCAGTTTTGGTATCGTCGTCTGGTTCAGTTTTAGCATCGTCATCTGGCTGGGTTTCTTTACTATCACGGGCTGACGGGGCGATGTACTGAGGTTGACGGTGGACTGGGGCAGTGGCGCCGTTATCGTGACCGACTGACTGCACGACGGTCTCTTGGTGGATCACTTCCTTGGAGACGGAAACAGACAGAGAGGCAGCGGGTTCGTGGACGTCGACCTTGGGTTGTGCAGTTGCGTTTTCTTTAGAATACGAAATCTGTTGGTCCATATTTTTGTAAGAAAATTATTCACTTACGAGCGTACTCCTCGTTCTCAAAGATAGTGTGAAGATTGTTGGCCTTCCAGGAGGTCCTTTGTATGTCTCGTTCACGAGTATCATTCTCGTAAACGTGTTGCTCCGCTGAGGGTATCTCACAACGATTAGAATAGGAGTATGTGGATCCAGAACCAGAAGTAAATTGTTCTGGAATGGACGTTGAAAACGTAGCCGAATGTGGTTCAAAAATGCTGGAAGACCATCGCGAGCTAGGATCAAACACAGACTGGATAGCTGATCCGGCATCTCCAGGGAAATGACATGCGGTAGAGTCAAATGCAGACTGAGAATCGATAGATTCGATGGCAATCGTGGAGAATCCATCAGAGCTAGGGCCAACTGCGGGCAAAGCTGTTGAAACTCCGCTAAATGCGGAAATTGCAGCTGGAGGCTCATAGGTACAGGCATATTGTGCCGCAGTGGTGGCAGGGACCTGAGTAGGAAAGCCAGGGAAGGGCCCAGACGCAGAAGGATTCCCGAAGCATTGGTCCGGTATCATTGTGAACTCCACCACGGCTTCAACATCTGCCATTTCTACGTCAATGCGATCGGAATGGCTAATCCATTGCGGTTGCGGAAGGTGACCCTCGCCATCACGGATGGCATCGTTGGTGACGAAAGATGCGTAGTCAGATGGTATGCTAAGCGGCTCCCAGTTGAAAGGTCCAGACCATAATGGTTCCGCGGCAAACCCACAGTACGTAGTGGTACTGAGGGATGGTCCTGAGAACGTGGAGACCGGCTGCTCAGCACAAGGCACCTGCTCAGGTAAGCTGGGGAATGCCAAAGGATGTGCATTGAGGGCGACTCCGTACGATGGGGGGGTCATAGAAGGAGTATTTGAAATCAAGAAGGGAGTGGGAAATATAGATGTGAGAGATGAAATGCTGTTGTTCGCAGGTAAGTTGGTTCCATCCGTTGCTGAGTGACAATCGTATAGCAGTTTTGAGTGCAAGAAGGGAAGCGATGGAACCAGACTGGACGACAGGGACACGTGTCTGCCATCAATCTCGCATGCGGTAAAGGGGCTGTCGAGTGCAATGCATTCTGTGGATGGTTCAACATGCTCGATTGGGAGGGCAGGCAGCCCAGTGGAATCGACTACGGGAAGGAGTGGAAATGGGGTTGAGTTTGGTGACACATTGGCATCAGTGGCAGTAGCGCGAACTGGGGTCTGGGAGAGACAGGAGGCCATGTGAATATCGGTGCCTTCCTCGACATCAACCGTCGATTCTGTGCGTTTGGGTTCTCCGTTCGAAGGTGAGGGTGTCTTGACACTGCTAGAAGAAGCGGATGTAGAGTATGTAAGACTGTGAAGATCGTCATGGGCTTCATTGGGTACATGGACCTTGTGCTTCGTGGGGTGACCAGATGGTGGGGATAATGCGGTCGGAAGATCATCATTGGTGATGTTGAGTTGAGTCTTGATCTTTGTCGAAAGCGTATGATCGATAGAAGGTCCTGGCAGGCCGCACGAGCCCCGTAGAATCATTGGGCGTCATTGACGCAGCTGAGAGCAGTTTGGAGGTCTTGGTGGGGATGTAAGCCTGGGTAAAGTGGTGCTGCATCTTGCGAGATTGTAGTCTTTCCATATTTCTAGGAAGAGCTTCAGGCTTTCGCTTGATGAGAGTGTAGCTTTTCAAGGCCATCATGTAACCTAGTGAAAGAATGACGAGATAACGATTTGCTGTCTGAGGCGGTGTCATTGAAGGAGCAATCGCTTGAGTCCGATGTAGCGTGCATAGATGTATCGTCCTGAGTCCTGTGGACTGTCCATCGCTGTCCGACTCGTCGATGTATGTACGGGGAGGGTGGACAGCAATTTCCTGCATCAGATCTTGTTCTTCTTTCCTGTAGGAAGATCCTCAGCAAAATGAAGGTCACCCATGGATAATAGCAGCGGACCGATTCAAACTCCTGATTTTCTTCAATGTCGACCTTCCCCTTTCCTACAAAAGGTAGGTGTTTAAGATTAAGGAAGTGCAACATGGTGCCTTAGGGCTATGTGTCCTGTGGACGCTGTCAGTGCCATGGTCAACAGTAGGGTACTAGAAATGAGCTCACACTGGTTCGCCACAGCAAAATGCCACAGTTATGTAGGTCTGGTCAGTGAATAATTTGGGGGGATGAGGAAGGTCATCGCCGCCGCCAGCTCTTTTATCGGCAGCATACCCTTCTGCTTTGACAATAGACTAGACATGTCATGCTCGTTGCTTTGACCGTCCACTGTGGCGGTGGATAGTGGAACCCCAGACTAAGGTTAGGGTTTGTATTGTGGTCACGTGGATGTTGAATTTCCACGTGACGTGTTACATAATAAACACGCGAAACACGCGGTGGCCACGCCTCGATTTGTTGTCAGCCAAAAAGCAGTTCAATTGGCCTTGTTTTGGCGCTGTTCATCTTCTGAGCATTCTTCTCTCCTCTCTCAAGACATCCATCAGACTTTCAAGGTGTTAGGCCATTGAAATGTCTGCCTACACTCATGCCCGTATGCCAGCCCCGTCCGCTCAGCAGCCCGTTCACCGTCGTCATCCGTTCACGAACGCAAACGTTCTCAACCAGCCTCACCCGGCACCGTCTCCCGTAAAGCTACAAGAGAAACCCAAGGCAACTCCAGCCGACCCGCCTCTGCCCAGGCAGAACAGCAAGACTACCCCTCCCTCGCCCCCCAGACTAATCGTCGACCAGAATCGACAAGTTCAATACTACCGCGTGGGGTTCCTCGGAGAAGTAGGATTTGTCTCGATTGCCCATTTTTTCCACTGACGCTTCATGTTTTCAACAGGGAGGATTCGCACGAGTTTATGAGGTGGCAGACGGTCGTCACGCTGCCGCACAACACCTTGCTTGCAAGGTCGTTACCAAATCATCTTTGAAAACGAAGAAAGCCAAGACCAAGGCAAGTCTGACACAACACATGCACTGTCGCTTGCATCTTGACCTTTGCATTTTCTCAGCTCTATGCAGAAATTAAGATCCATCGTTCACTCGCTCATCCTAACATTGTGCGTTTCCAGGAATGTTTTGAGGATGACGAGAACGTCTACATGACACTTGAGCTTTGCACCAGCGGATCATTGATGGACATGCTCCGTCGCCGTCGCCGTTTCAGCGAGTGTGAGGCCCGATTCTTCCTCGTACAACTCATCGGTGCATGCCACTACATGCACTCCCACCAGGTCATACATCGTGACCTTAAGCTCGGGAATTTATTCCTCGACGCAAACATGAACATCAAGGTCGGCGACTTTGGTCTTGCTGCCTTGATTGAGAACCCCGGCGAACGGAAGAAAACTATTTGTGGAACCCCAAACTACATCGCCCCTGAAGTGTTGTTTGACACTGCGAATGGGCACAGCTTCGAGGTTGACACTTGGTCGATCGGCGTTATCTTGTATACGCTTGTTATTGGACGTCCTCCCTTCCAAACCAAGGACGTCAAGGAGATTTATACGTAAGGCATACCGCCCCTGCTTCTTGATTTTTTCTAACTATTCATACAGACGAATCCGCGACAACGTCTACGAGTTCCCGCCCGAACGTCGGCATCGCACCTGACACTCAGGACTGCATCACGTCTATTTTAACACCCGACCCGTCAAAACGTCCCTCTCTACTTGAAATCCTTAAATCACCCTTCATCGACTATGGTATTGTCCCACCATTTATTCCCGTCTCCGCACACGACGCGCCCCCTGACTTCCGATACCTCACGCGCCCAATGTCGTTGGTTAATCCTCGCAAATCTCAAGAAAGCTGTGTGGCTGGATGACGACCATATTTCGACCATAGCTGTTCCGTCTGCTCCAGAAGAGAAGGCGAAGAATCCGATTACGTCGACCATCGCTCAGCAAGAGAAGGAGTTCCAGAAGGCTGTTCAGCCTGGCAGTCCTATCTCTGCATTGCTTAGCTCTGCCCGGCAACCGTTGGTTATGTCCACAAACGGAGCCAAGGAGTCACCTCTATTCAGGAAGCTGCAGGCAGTGAAGGACGCGAAATCGCCTCTACGGAACGTGCGCACAGCACAGGGGTTACAAAACATAGAAGAAGAGGACTGATGCACCTCGAGGAACTCGGGAGAAACATCACGATCAGCAGAGACAGAAGGAGCTCGAATCGCAGAAGGCGAGGATTGTAGCCCAGATGGCTCCGGTTGCTGGACTTGGCGTACCCCGCCCCGATGAAGACCAAGAGAATCTGCCTCCTACTCGCAAGGAACCGAAGGGCAAGGAGCCGATGCGCGGAGAGCGCAAGGAAACTCTGGTACATCACGATGTGCACGTGGAATCTCCTCAAGTAAAGCTCAATGGATTTGATGCTGCTGCGCAGACACTGACGCAGGCCTTTGACGCGAAAGGCTGCGGGCAAGCTGTTCCGCGATCCCCGTGATGATACTACCGTTCCCGATGAGCGCGTTTTCATAGTGTCTTGGGTGGATTACTGCAATAAGTACGGGATGGGTTACGCCCTGACTGATGGGTCTGTTGGCGTACACTTCAATGACAGCACGACCCTTATCCTCTCGGCGGATAAGCAGTGAGTTCGCGCTTACCTCTGATTTTACATGTCTTGACAAACGTCCCAGTCACTTCGACTACATCTCATCTCGACGCCAGGGAACTGTCTACGTTAGGAAGAACTATTCTGTGACCGAGTTTCCTGAAGACCTGAAGAACAAGGTGTACCTCCTCAAACATTTTGAGCGCTACATCATGGATCGCCTGTACGGCGACTACGAGTACACCTTCGAAGACCATGACCGTACCAAGGGAATGGATTTCGTACAGAAGTATCTGCGTATGAAGCACGTTATCGTGTTCAAGATGAGTCATGACGTCCTTCAGGTCATTCATCTTTACTTCCCGTTATATACATAACAACTGACGTTGGTATTCTATAGTTCAACTTTTACGATCACTCAAAAGTCATCCTCTCCTCTCATGGTTTACTAGTGACGCACATCGATAAGAACTACAAGATCGCGCGATTCACGCTCAGCGAGATCATGGCAATATCTTTACGACCTCCCGTTGCAGATCCCGAGCAGGCCAAGTTCAACCAGCGGCTCGTGGATAAACTCAAGTACTGCAAGGAGGTACTCACGTCCATCCGTAACGCGAGCGCCAACCAAGCTGCGACTGATGATGACGCGGGGATGGGTGGAGGGCTGGTTAGCACGAAGACGTCCAAGGCATCGCTACGTTGATTCGTGTGATGATGTACGTGTACACTGTTGCATAGACTGCTGTCGGTGGCGTTAGGCCTCCGTAGTTGTTTCTTTTTTTCATTTCTTTGTTCGGATTCTGTGTCTGCTCACTATAACCATACCAACCAAATTTTCGCTCTCGTAGGCATCAGTACCATGTTATGAGTTCTCTTTAGTTCTCGTGAGAGCATAGGCTCTCTCTGTTCAGGCATATGCGCCTTTTGCATATTTTCCGCTCTCGTAACTTGTCGTTCTCGATATCAAGCATTTTGCATATATATGCGGCTCGTATGGCATTATGTATTTCCACCAGTCTATATCGGACAAGCAAGATAATGCATGAATCATAATGGGATGGCTGCACCCAGGGGCTGTCCAATTTTAGACGCCGTTACTCAAATAATGCGTCTCAAAGACTCAAATCACGACAGGAACCGAGCGAGAAGGAAATGCAGCCCAGAGCAGAGTTCTTGTTCCTTGCTGAAGAACTCCGGTCTTATATTCTAAGCTTCCTTCCTTACAAAGATATTCTGCGTTGTACATCCGTGAGTGTTGATCGTTTGTTGATCGTTTGTCCTGAAGATCGTCTTGCAGGTATGCAAGGCACTCCGACAGACGTACATCTCCTCATCAAATCTTCAGTACATCACTGAGCTCGGTGGCCAGCAATTGATCCCTGTCTCAAACACGAATCTCGACGACCACACTTCTATTTCCAAGCGCCTAGCCTTACAGCTCTTGACGGACAAAGCCCACGCATGGTTTAAATTTGACATCCGTTCATTTGAAACAGTCTCCGTACCAGAACAATTCCACGATGCGAAGACTTCCCTCGCCGATGGGCATCTCTACCTGTTCGACCAAACTGAACAGTCGGCCAAGATTTTTCCAATACTGCCAAGGCCCTCACAACAAACGATCAACCGCGATTGGTCTCCAGGATCGCTGTGTTTAATTCCCAACTCGGAATGCATCGACCTATTCATGGACCCAGCGCAGAACCTAATTGCAATTGCGTATATGGCGGTTGATAACTCCATCCAGTCAGAGGACGAAAAGTTCCATATTGACCTTGGAGCCCTGGATGTAGATGGTGTCCACCCCGAAGCTGCCGGAAGGACGCTGTTTCTGTCGGGACTTCCCAGTTGCCCGGAGGACCACTATGCAATAGAGAGTTGGAAGCTCGAGGGTTTGGGGAGGCATATCGCTTTCCGGCGCTCCCTGCTGGTTCATGATGAAGGCAATTATATATCTGGCGAGGAGATATGGTGTTTGCAAATTTGGGACTGGCAACACTCCACAATGCCCGGTGTGAGCTTTGGTCAGAATTGGCCAACAATTGACAGTTGACACTCGTTTTAGTGGGTCCTCAGTGACACAACAATACACCCGGAGGGTGGGGAGTCAATTGATTTTTGTTTCCTCGGAAACGATAGACTGCTGATTGTCAGCAAGAACCTGAAGCTCTATTCAATCGAGGATGCGTCCCAGACGCCACAATTGCTGGCGTGCTTCCTGATGCCTGTATCACTGACGGGCATACAGTGCCTCCTTCCGATGGACGACATTGCACACGGCTCACAACTGCAGATGCAAGCCAAGAAAACAATGTGGACCTCAGACCCCAAAAATCGAATACTATGCATTGTCACACACATTCCAAGTAATCCGAGCGCATGCACATTCGTCATTTCCACCAGGATATTCTTCGACCTTCAAGCTGGCGTTGTTGATGGTTTGGCAGAAATACCTTGGGAATGTTGGGGCGCTCTACATGCTCGTATTTTCTTGCACCACTGGCAATGCAGAGTTGGCGTTAGCGGGAATCGAGTTTTGCAGGCATTTCCTGCAACAACCGCGACAGTGGATGACGAAGATAACACGGATTATAGGTTACACATGATGGACTTCAGCCCGTTAGCTGTTGAGCGTCGGCAGGGTCTAGGAAGAGTGGTGACAGAGCCATCTACGATGGAAATCACTGACTCGGGAGAGAAGTTAACGACGTCCCTTCCTTACGTCGAGGTCGTGTCGGATAGAGTCTTTAATGCTGACCAGTTGATGGAAATTTGGGTTGATAAGGACAGGATTTATTTGCCTAGGCTGAAGATAGACGACCCGTACAGCGTAGGTTCCTTCCGTTTTCAACTAACGAGATCATACTGATTTTTATTCAGGAAGGTATAGACCAGCTTGAGGTCATTGAAATTTAGAGCGGAGTTGGTACATCCTTAAAAGCTATATCCGGATCATCATCCAAACCCACGATGATAGTATGTCGCAGGAATGTGGAGGTGCTCACGTCCATCCATAACGCGAATGAAGTGGCGATAGGGGATAGGTGGAGAGCTAGTCGGCGTGAATACGTCCAAGGCATTCCTGCATTGATGAGGGACTTATTTGTTACTATGTAGTGGTGTCAGGCTTCCGTAGTCGTTTTTCATCTTTGCAAAACATACCAAGCAAGTTTTTCGCTCGTAGGCATCAGTGCCATGTCATGCATTCCTTCCCTTTAGCTCTCGTAGTCTTATGGAGGTCACATATGTTAGAACCGGGTTCCATCCAAAACGTATGGACAAAAAGTCGAGGTATTTCTATGAAAGCACTCAAAGTGACTACCCAATGAGAACCGCCAAAAGGTACAGTAGTGAAGAATGTGGATGCGGCATAACTTACTTGTGGAGGACTGTGCGGCTCTTGGTCGAGTAGAAACGAGGAACAGAATATGTAGGAGAGATGGTGATGACAGCAAGAAATAGCAGTATTCACAACCACTTCCACCTATTCTGCCTGAGCTGGGCGACACAAATATTCGTAACTTATGAAAGTGAAGCAAAGAGCGAGTACATGTATAAGACACGCTGCACAGAAGGCGTCAATAATTCTTATCCTTCGAGCGCTCCATAGCTGGAAGAAACAATGAGCCATCGTGTTATTTGCTGTATGCAGTGATCCACTTACGATTGTAATGCAGGAGCTTTTCAATGAGGTCTACATGTGTGAGCACCATTCGCCGACAGCAGTAGCGCTTCAGCTGCAGCTCATCAAGAGCGTCTCTGGAATCTTGTCAGGGATGTCACAGCTGGGAGGTTCACAGAGAGTTACCCTTCGCTCATATCATTGGCTAATAACTCGAGGTATGCGTTCCATTTGTCCCCGATGACTTTCCCGCACGAAAAGCATCTCACTGGGATAATCTGCGAACATGAAGTTAGCCTATCTGTCACTGATAGATAGAGGGTGCACTTGCCATGGTGGTGGTTTGGGAGACTAAGAAATTTCGAAAACCAGCTCGCAATGCTTACGTGATAAACACGAAGCACGTGCTCACAGAGAACCGTGTTACCGCGTTTTATTCACCTTTGACCATCAACTTGACAAATATCAGCAGCGTACAGATCGGGAGTGTCCGCCATGAGTGTATCCTTCGAGCTTCAAGACGAGCTACAAGCACTAGCAGGACATTGCGAACTACGACATCCCAAATGAACATGATCCCAACAGTATAGATCCAGGCCCCTTATTGCAGCGTACGCTGTTCTTAGGTGTTGATGCTCGATGTTCACTGACACAGGAACTTAGAGGCCGTCGGAGCAATCTCTCATTCATCCGAAGAAATAACCGATCCAGAGATATTCGATATATTCCGAAGTCTTCTCAAGCATTCTGATGCAGTCGCTGGTGCTTATATGAGCAAGATTCTCGACGCTCTTCTCTCTGCGTTTGGAGCCCAAATTGATGCTGCCATGCGCGACTCAAAGGAAGAAGACCAGCAGATTGTTATGGCTCATAAGCTGCCCTTGGAAATGTATGCCTTCTTGGTTAATTGGTTCGTAAATGCCGCAGAGAAAGTGAAGGCAACGGGGGAGGAGGAAACTCCCACAGCGCCTGTGAAGGTGCGTCGCGGGAAGGGTGGTAAGGCTGGTACCTCGAGGGCGGCGGCGGCGAAGAAGGCGGAACAATGGACATGGATCGACCAGATCCCTGGCACGCTGGAACACATTTGCAAGGCGTTAAAACTGAAGACGCACCGCATCTGGGTAACTAGCCCGGAGAGAGATGCATTCATAACGTGAGTACAGCTTATACTCTATCTCATGGTTTGGCGGCGCATGCACAGCTTGGACGTGCCAAGTCAGTTGTCTAGACTTCTATTGACCTCACTTCAGGTGCCTCACCCACCCTGCTTACCACATTGCCGAGTCTGAACAATACATGAAGGTCCAGAACATCCGTATGCATGTCTACAAAGTCATTTGCATTGCTGTGAAACATCATGGGCACACCCTCGCTGCGCAAATCAACATCATGCAATCCCTGCAGTACTATGAGCACCTTTCCGAACCCATGGCGGAGTGCCTTTCCATCCTCGCAAAGGAATTTGATCATGCGCAACTTGGCGACGAGATACTCCGCGAAATCGCTGGCAAGTCGTTCAATGCGCAGGACACCAAGGGTCCAAGGGCGTTCTCCCGATTCTTGGTCAGGTTCAGCGAGGAGTCGCCGCGATCGGTGCTCAAGCAAATCAGTCTCTTGATTGGTCATCTCGACTCAGAGGTACGCTCTCCAGAATCAGTGCTTCTTCCTATCTGATAACCACGTAGTCCTATCCTATGCGCATGGCAATAGTCGAAGTTATTGGCTCACTCATTCGCGAGCTCGCCTCGTCAGGGGACGAGGACGAGGCGAATGGCTCCGCCCAGAGGGACAACAAGCAGCTTGATGGGTTGTTTGAGTTCCTCATTTCGCGGACGCTTGACCAATCCTCTTATGTACGCTCCAAGGTCTTCGCCACGCTCTCGAAGATGCTTGAGCTGCCTTTGCATCTTAGAGAGCAAAGGCTCCGAATCACGCGCGCTGCCGTCGACACGCTGGAAGATAAGGCGAGCACAGTGCGCAAGGCTGCTGTTTCGATACTCGTCAAGCTGATTTTGACCCATCCGTATGGAAAAATGTATGGAGGCGACTTGAGCTTGGAAAAGTGGGAGGAGCGATATAAGACTGCATGTGAAAAGTTGCAGGGAGAAGGAAGGTTGCGTGGGGAAGGCAGTTGAGAGGGATGAGGGTGAAGATGAAGAGGTAGAGAGAGATGGCAAAGAGGAAAATACTGGTGGTGATGATGCTGATGAAGACGCTGAAATGGAGAGCGCCGATGCAGACGATGACGGAGACGCAGAAAACCCAAAGCCTAAGAAGAAAAAAGCTCTTCGCAAATCTATCAACATCGCAGCGATTGCCTCGGAACAAGAAGCACTTGCTGCCCTGGAGAGCAACGAACTTCATGCCCTGGGTTTGCGCAAGAGGTATTGCTTAGAGGCACTTGACTTCGTGCGTACCCTGGAAGGTGGTATGGAATTGATCACGCAGTTGTTGGGGAGCACGAACAAGGCAGAAGTACTGGAGAGTATGGAGTTTTTCAGAGTCGCATTTGAATACAAGTTTGGCGGTGCTGAGGTGACACATATGATTTTCCTTCTTACGGCCATCTAACCTTATTATCAGAAAGGACTCAAACGGATGCTACACATCATATGGCACAAGGACAACAGCTCAACATCGGAGGACGGGAAGGAGCTGAAGGGTGTGCGCTCGAGGCTCCTCGAATGCTACCGTATGTTGTACTTTGACCCCCTACCCGACATGCAGCCCAAGCAGCAAGTCAATCGTATCGCCAAAAACATGATTGAGTGAGTTCAATTCGCTTTCTCAGATTTAAAGCCGCTTGACATTTGTAAAAGATTGACATACGACACGACGCTTGCAGAGCTCACCAGCTTAGAAGAGATGATGCGTATCATGATGGAAGATGGCCAGATCCATTACGATGTGATCAATAAGTTGTGGCAAGTTTACAGTGGGAAATGGTCCATTGCAGCCACGAGCACGAGTTTAAGTTCATTTGTAGGTGCTCCTCAAGCTCTGCCCTGTTCTCAACGTCGCGGTGCAATCATCATCCTTGGAATGCTGGCACTTTCGAAACGCACCATTGTTTCCGAGAAGGTGGACACATTGCTGAAGATTGGTCTTGGACCATTTGGCAAAGTGAGTGCGGATAAATACTGGCGTCCCATCGATGTCAAGCGCTCACGCTACGACAGGCCGATCTCACCCTTGCACGATATACTTGCCTTGCTCTACGGCGCTTGAACGGCAGCGCGAAGAAGGTCAAAGGTACAAGCAGTACCGTACATCATCAATGATTTTCTTACACACTGCAGGATCTCTTCTCGACAAGACTCTTCGCATGGAGATGGAAAACCCAATTTTTCGCAAGTTGCAAGACGCTATAGTGCACCCCTGTCGATCGAAAGATTGGTTTGGTATGGCCGAACAAGCGATCAACACTATCTATGCCTTAGGCGAGCATCCCTGATGAGCTTTGCAACAACCTCATCAAGAACCTCACTCGGAGGGCGTTTGCCAAGCGGCAGAAACTGGAGGAGCCGCCGTCCGAGCTAGATGCAGAGGCGATGGAGGTAGATCAAGAGATGATACCCCCGGAACCAGCCTCGCATGCACCGTCCAGTTTGCAGATTTCGAGCCAACAGTCCAGCTCGAGCGAGGAGAAAGATCTCGGAGACGCCTTCCATCTCAGTCAGCTGCTTTTCGTTGTAGGTCATGTAGCTATCAAGCATATCGTATTTTTGGAGCTTGTAGAAAGGGAGTGGAAGCGGCAAAAGGATGAAAAACAGCTGGGTATGTTCACTCGCGGATACCTTGAGACTGTCGAATGACGTTTTACATAGGGGAAAAACTTGCAGCTGGAGGCTCACCCAACAGGGCCAGCAAGGAAACCGAAGAGCTTGACCAAGTTGCTGGCAACGCCGAAGACGAGATTGGTGAACGGATAGCTGCCGTTCGCGAAACTGAGCTACTCTATGGAGAGCAGTCATTGCTGAAGTTGTATGGTCCATTGCTGGTCCATGTGTGCGGTAGTCCACATAAATTCAAGGCAAGCACTGAGTTGTTTTTCTCTGTCTTACCATTGACAGAGACACCAGAATCGCACACTCCGTGCTGCTGCCACCCTCTCGTTTAGCAAGTTCCTTTGCGTCAGTTCACAATTTTGCGACCAACACCACCATCTTCTCTTCAAGATCCTTGAGACCTCTAAAGACCCCAATATCCGTAGTAATATCGTCATTGCTCTGGGCGACGTGGCAGTCTCGTTCAGCAATATTATCGACGAGAACAGCAATGAGTTATATAAGGGCCTTTCCGACGGTGACCTTGTCGTTAAGAAGAACACGCTGATGGTGCTCACGCACTTGATCCTCAACGGGATGATCAAAGTCAAGGGTCAGCTAGGCGAGATGGCCAAGTGCCTAGAAGACGAAGAGCCACGGATATCTGACCTTGCGAAGCTGTTTTTCACGGAGCTGTCGACGAAAGGACAACGCAATTTACAATAACTTGCCCGATGGTATGTCTCGATTCATTATTAATATCATCAACGTTCCTCACATTATCCCAGTCATCAGTCACCTGTCCACAGGTGACCACGCCGTGGAGGAGGAAATTTTCAAAAGCA
Organism: Suillus paluster; assembly: GCF_016628075.1. Lineage (NCBI taxonomy): Eukaryota > Fungi > Basidiomycota > Agaricomycetes > Boletales > Suillaceae > Suillus > Suillus paluster. The sequence continues at coordinate 521,396 of NW_024537569.1, forward strand.
CAATGCGCTACATCTTCTCCTTCATCGAGAAGGTCAGGCTCATCCCTTCCCATCGTCGTGCTCCCAATTCATTAAATTTTAAACAGGAAAAGCAAGCTGAAAATATCGTCGAGAAGCTCTGCCAGCGTTTCCGGCTCTCTGAGGACCCCCGTCAGTGGCGCGACATTGCGTTCTGCTTGTCTCTCCTCCCATTCAAGTCGGAGCGATCAGTCAAAAAGCTCATCGAAGGCTTGCAGTTCTACCGCGATAAGCTGCACGAGGAGGGGGTGTTCGACAGGTTTAGTGACATACTTACCAAGGCACGCTCCAATAAATCAGCGAACAAGCCAGACACAGAACTCAACGAGTTTGAATCGGTACGGCCATTCTGACCAGGATTTCTGTACATGATTCACAAAGTCCTCCAGATACTCGACGAACACCGACGCCAAGGCGCAGAAGACCAAGCCTTTGAAAAGCGCGTCGAAGGCAAGAAAGCAGCTGCGAAACGGAAAGCCACGCGACGATGTAGGTATCTATATGTATCCTTGATTTCTTACTGACCTCCTTTGCAGCCGCACGCAAGAAAGTTACCGAAACTGAGCCTGAGCCAACATCACAAGCCCCGACCACACGGGATGAAGACGACATGTATGTTTAAACCAGACTTCGTTCCCATTGGCCGTTGGAGTAGGGTTCCAAGGGCAGACTACGCATTCCGGGTCTCTCGGCCGCTTCCTACGGTAACCTAGTCAGCACGTAGACTAAGATTCTCTAATATTCCGCATGTTCGTCGTGTACCACGTTATCATTTGGTTTGAATGCAAGATGCCTTGCAATTGTAGCATAGTTGTCCCGTTGGAAACCGGCATTGTCACCAATGACAGATACATAATCTCGGAGCGCTGTCTACAATCAAGCACTCTGGGTCGGCAGGCGCGTGATCTTCGTGTCACCTGTGATTGCGACCATAGGCAATTGCTGACTGCTTTTCCGTATCATAGGGACAAGCATGCTGTAGGTGTTGAGTTCACGAATCACCAGTGGTCGTCGAGCACTGTGCGAGCATCAAAATTTATTGTTGTGTTCGCTAGGGTGTCCGGTCCCCCAACTATCCTCGAGAGGTCTAGGATCAATGCTGTGGCAGTCCTTAAGCGGCGCTCCCTCGAGCAACAACTGAGCTTGCAAGATGTTGGAGCGTTTCCTAGGGTTATCAGATCACTTTGTTAAAATCGTTGAACCATATATTGATCCTTCTATGAAACAAGAATTAAACGGTGTCACCGTACATAAATTGAAATTTATTGCACACATCCTGTAGCTCGCTCATATTTTCGAAGTCCGCTCGTCACGCAGCTGCAAGTCTGTACCGTATTACTCTATTTCATCAAAGCTTCAAGAGTTGCTATGCATGAGCTCAGCGGCTAGTGATCTACTTCCTCTCCCTCATGCATGAAGTTATAAGGGACATATTTCTTTCCTCGTTGTACAACTGGGATACAAATATGTCTGCTAAGATTTACGCTCTCACCGCCTTCCATTATCTCAGGCTCAAAGATTCAGGTGCGTCCCACCGTGACTCAGGCTTCCGAAGTTCCATATTCACCTTTCCATGTTTGGTCGATGCCCAGAATAATGTTATCAACGATTCAAGAGTGGAGTCTCAAGCCACCGCGTACCATATATGATGAAGAGTGTCTCAAAGACGGACGTCGGACTAGTCACTACTTAGTATAAGGATGCTTCTCAGTACTGCCTGGAGCGCGTGTCAAGTACATGCTCGAATGCAAGGGATCATGTTGGTGTGTATTGTTGGATTAATGGTATCGGTGACCATCTGAGTGCTGTCCGCGAAGTAGCAAAAGTGAGCGTAAAGAACAAGGATTTGATATTGTGAAGATGAATACTACTGGTGAGCTCTATAGCCTTACGATATAACGAGTCTAACGAAATACGGTACTGCGCAGCACGCTCTCTACTTGCTTGTGTCATGCATCTGAGCAGTATAAGTAACGCGCTAATCGTCTTTTCAAGCAAAACGCACCAAATGACGTTTGCGGTGCAACAAATCAGACCAGTAGCTATCTCGGAGAAATCGCGCGACAAAATGAACAGACTTACGTGGTAGGTCCTCGTCCTCTTCCGAAGTTTGAGGAGAGTGTTGTGCAGGGTAAGTACGTTCTCGCCATGTTCTCAGCGCCTTTCGATTACCCAAATGAAGAACGCCTTGCGCAACGGAACGTTAATGTCGCTCACTGCGCAAAAATTGGCATAAGTCATCGCTGCTTGTAACATGCTGACTGGTATGTCAGTGCTCGCAATGCAAAAAAAGTGGTGTCCTCATGATGACGAGCCATGGTTCGGCTTTTCAATCATGATGGAAGGAGTTCTTCCAAAACCAAGCCCTTTGCAATATTCGCCCTGTAGGCTCGCCCGCAGCACTGTCACTGCGGAACGCGCTCCACTTGAGGACGAGTATAGCGCTAGAACCAGAACCGACTTTTGTGACGCCTAGATCGAGGTGACCGGTACTGAAGAGTCAAGACGCACCGTACCAATCTTGCATGTCTATCCGTATATCTATCGCGCTGTCTTTGCATGTGTACACGGGGGGTTGTTTGCAATTGGCCGATACTTCCGCCGTAGTACTTGTGGCTGTGCCCGATGAGGTCATCTCGGGACACTTTTGAATCTTCCGCTTATCCGTCATCCGAACATTAGAGCATCTATACCTGCCCGCAGTTATGTCTTTTTCTATTATTCTCGGATATTTTAACCAACCTCGACACTTTCGTCCATACTTAATCACTTTAATATGATCTGCAACTTCATCAGGAAGGTCGTTAGCCCATTATTCAAGTTGGGTTGCTCAGAAGAGCTGCAAAAGGTGGGTCCTCAAACGTTTGGCGACAGCACCCTCCCTTCTCATTCTCTTTGGTGGTTTAGGCTAAAATCGGGTCTGGTGTTCATGGCGATCACCATAGTCGTCGGTTCGAGGTGCCCCCTCCTACCTCACCTGCACCATCATATCACTTATCCGATAATGATATTCGTCTTTCCTCGACGATGGACCAACACGCTTCTGTTTGTTGCGGACAAATGCTCTCTCGTTTTGGAAGGGCTACCCTAGAAGATATCCCAGAGGAGGTACGCTGCCATATCCTCAGCTTTCTTTCATGTAATGAAATTATCCGCTGCGCATTGGTGAGTCATACACTCGTCCCTGTCTTTCTAGTCATGGGACTAATCATGATGCATTTATCTGCCTTGTTCCAGACTTGCCAAACAATGTACACTACAGTCAAATCCTCTATCGAGCTCCAATATACCATCGAACTCGGTGCCCAAAAGTTAATTCAGGTTCATCCGCGGCCACCTACTGTTTCTACAGCAGAGTGCTTGTGCATCCTCAGAGACAAGGCAAACGCATGGAATTCTTTCGAGATCAATACCACGAAAACGCTTTGCTCCACGAGGTTGTTCGAATCCAACTCCGTTGCCCATCAACAACTTATTTGTTCTGATTCAACCATCGTTGAGGATGCTTCGTCCGACACCGTGGATATTCAGACCTACACGACATGTATAGCTCAAGTTGGGGTGAATCGTCTGAATCCAGGTCTTCGCACATTCAGGTACATAGATGACATGCAAGACCTTGAGATTACTATCAAATTTCCAATCGACGTCGACGTCGACACGTACGAACTCAAGTACCAAATACTCTTCCACACGCTATCCACGGGGGAGGAACATCCTTTGTCCCATGGATCCCGTGTAATCACTGGTGGAGCTGCTTGCAGTGAAGCCTTGGAAATCCAACTTATTGTCTCTGTCCACGGAGATCGCCTCGCAGTCTATATTGCTGAGCTCGACGAAAATTGCGATTCATACTGGTCACTTCATGTGTGGAGTTGGCATCAGGGTGCTCAAGCTGATGTGGGTGTCTCATTTCATATTCCATTGAAATGTCTAATTTCAGCATCGAACAGGATGTATGTGTGGTTGGTAAAGGCAACGAGTTGTCCGACGTCAATTTTTTCACCAAGGAGAAAGTTTTAGCTCTCTCATCAGATGGTCACATAGAGCTTTACGATGTCGAGGACCTGTCAAAAGCACCGCAGCTTCAGGCAAGATTTATCCTGCCTGTTCATACAGAGTTGGGCGTCTTCCATCATCCGTCGGTTTTTCATAGTGCTGCGAGTTGTGCACACCTCGCGATCCCAGATGACAATTGGATATGGACGACAAACCCTGCAGACCGAGTCATATCAGTGGTGTGGGCTTTTCCTTCGTCAGTTTTTGTGATATCCGCTCGCATCTTTTTCATGGATATCCATCCGACATGGTTTGATGCAACATCAAAAGACGGTCGATCAATTCCATGGTCATCATGGGGTCCACAGAATTCTCGGTACTTCCCTGAAGAGATGCTCGGCAGGGAAGGCCTGCGCTCACTTGGAATGGGAGGATCTCGTGTTATATGGGCAGTTCCCGTCGCAGGCAATGATTCGTTCTCCCAGTTCCATGTGGCCGACTTCAATCCCTCCGCTGTGGCGCGTGGCATGGGCAACGTAGTCCGCGAACCTACGATATCAACAGGTCTCAAGCCGGACATCCAGGTAACAACATACCTTCCTTTTGTGGAGGTGGTCCGCAAGTGCGTTATCCATGGTTCCCTTTGGGATATCGTACTAGATGAGGAGGGGATGGTGGTTCTCACTCGGCCGGAAATCGAGTCTGTGAGTGCATCCAGCTCATGATGTTAGCCATCTCGCTGAATACATTAGGAGTGGAAAATGCAGGCCAACTTTTTTGACATGTAGTCTTATATCTCAGTGGAATTGTAAAGCCTCTACGCAGATCTTAGGGAGTGTTATCCAAGCCTTCCTGGATATACTATTAAACTTTAACGTCTGCACGCTGATGCATGCTATGGATTCTACCCAACTGCGCAATCATGTTTAGCGGTAGGTCCTCTTCCAAAGTTTGAGGAGAGTGCTGTGTAGGGTAAACACGCTCTCGCCATGCTCTCAGCATCCTGAAGATGACGAGTTGAAAGCCGTGGTTTGGCTTTTCAATCATGATGCAAGGGGTTCTTCCAAGACCACCCTCACAATACTTTTGCAATATTCGCCCTATATGTGGGGTATGGTCATATTTTTATGCTTTGACGCGGCAAATATTCACGATAGCCTGCAGAAATTTCAAGTTGGGCCTGCCCTTCTGTTGGAGTCCGAACGATCCGAGCGATCAGAGACGGAGAAGACCGACCGATCCGAAATGGTTGAGGAGGGAGAGTGACAGGTGGTCCGAGCCCAAGCCTAAAAGGACATTGACGAGCGACATGTTGATGTCGGCTCGTGTCCTGCAATAACGTTTGATCTATTTTTCATTTCTATCCAGTTTAGTATAAGAACGCCAGCAGTAGCACGAGCGCATCTCAGCTTCTTTCAAGAGACTGAGATGTGAGTTAATAGTCTCTACGTATCAATTAGAACGCAACTAACGAGTCCCTAGTATACTTGTCTATTAGATCGTCCCTGAAGGCCCGCGACTTATTACTCACCACACCTTCATCTCCGTCATCCTTCCTCGCAGTTACATCAATGCCGAGCCACAGCTATTACCTTTATAGAACAAGTGAGTGTCTTCCTTCTATTGGCCTGCCTAGGGGAGACTAGGCTATACGGCAGAGTCGGCGTTCGGCATTTGCAGATGCCCTCGCCTCTTTCCCTCCCTACATAACTTTGGCTCTTACGGCAATGGAAAGCTTGTCAAACTTTCACAACGCCAATATCGCCCCTATTGCATGCGGTGAATTCCAAGGTGTGTATTGTTGCTCGATTCAAGTCCGATCTTCTAGTTACATGGCTGTTGAAGATCAGTGACTCTACAGATCTAGCGTCATTCACAACTTCGTCAGTCATCAGATGCAGCTTACTTATGGCTATTACATTATTCTTTGTATTACAACCCCCAAATGTACTTACACATCAAGCAGCAAACACCTATCCGGCACCTTCAAAGCTGCGCGGGCAACACTTAAGACGTTAATCCCCCTCAAATTCCCAGAACTGCACTTTACGCCCAGAACCCTTGGGGCCACATGAGTGGTTCTAAAGTATGTTACATACATACTTGCGATAACAGCAAGAATGGTAACATCACCTGGTGCTACTGATTTCAAATCTGGTCCATGTTATCCCCTTCAGGATTCCAAAGTATGTTACATACATACTCAGTGGGTGACTGTCCGTAGGCCCAAATATTGCGGAATAGAATAAAATAGAATAAAAAATACCATTTAAGGAAGTCGTGCCGCGATGCCGCTGTTCATTTGGGTCGAATTTGCAAAACATTATTTTCTTGACCCTCTTACAAACTCTAAATCTGTAAGGGCCCCCCCTTACAGATTAATCCGATTAGAATTGACGGATTATATCCGTTTTGGGCCACTACACCTGATCTATCCGCTGACTAATCTACCATTGAAGGTCCCCGCCTTACTCATCTTCAGCATAGCGATAGTCGCTGCCTCGTCCCAACCTCTTGCAATATACAATGGAGCTGAATATTACTTAGCACTGATCAACAAAAGAGCCCGAAGCATGCAAGGCCTTGTGAAGCTAAGTTACATGAGCATGCATGCTGTGATTTAGCTTTTAAGACATACACAAGTTGTACACAAGGTCTTACATTGCGACATATATGCTTCGGGCAGCATATATTCACATATACGGTTCAGGCTCTTTTGTTGACGCTGCGGCGCCCGCCAGGTGGCGCTTCGATTTTAGCGCAGACTGAGATGTTTGAGGGTGTTTGTCGGTTGTTATCATGATGAAGTCAGGTGTCTGCGACTGCTTTGGCCCACCCCACCGACACACGGTAGTTCACTTGGGTTACTAGTTTTTGAAAGATGTTCGAAAGTCTATACAAAAGTGTACGTCATGGTGAAAGAGAGAGCGGACACGTTGTTGATATTCGTAACTTATTGTAGCATCCGTGCGCGCGTGCGGAATCGACTGTCCTTTGACAATTCAAATTTTCTCGACGCCAGGAATCGACGATAGGTACAGTCGGATAATATTATACGGACTGCAGAAGACAACAGAAGATGCAGAGGTACGTGAACAGATAGCACCTGATGAAATTGTGACACCATGTTCAACGTTGATCACAGTAGAATCGAAAATCCCTGCAACGCAATCGATACGGGCTACCCCCCGACGCAACCAGTGAGTACCATCCCCCAAGTTCTAATGCAGACGCTAGTCGAATAATGCTCAGATTCCCCACTCAAGACGTGCAAAGCCAAAGAACGCCATATGCATACCACGATAAAATTATACCTAGGCCTATCATAAATAACGCTATCTACCCAAGCAAAGCATAGTCCAGGATGACAAGACATGAAAATCGGAATAAACGAGGGTGTATGTACGTAATGAAACAAATGAGGGTGGATGCGTGCGTCAAAGAGGATTACAGTACGTGTCTGAACGAGATTGGATGCATTGTACGAACGAGGGCGTATGCGTATCTGAACGAGGTTGTATGCATGTCCGAAAGTGACGGGCGTGACGAGTTGAATAAATGAAACGTAAATGTTGGGAAGCGGAGCATGATGTGTTCGAAAAGCGTACTCGTGTGCCGTGGGTGGCAGTAAAGGCGTACTCGGAGTCATGGCAGCTAAATACGACGTGCCCTCTCTCAACCTCTAAGCCAATAACAAAAACCCATACACAGCAGAGGCAGAGGCAAGGCAGGAGGAGACAGGGCACGCACTAGATTAAGCATATAGCGGTATTAAAGTCGCGTGAAAAAGTAAAACAGACGATCAAACAATAAAACAATAAAGAATGGTTGGATGCCTGAATGGATGACGAATGAGAAGAAAAATAAAGAGGAAAGAGGGAAGATGGAAGGGAGAAGGAGAATGTGATATGCGCAAATAAAGAATATGTATTAGGATGGGAGTGATGCAAGAGTCGTTCGTGGTCGTGGGATGTGATGGAAAGCATGCGGAAATGAACGAGGTCATGAGGATGAGGGAAACATGAGGACGAATAAAGAGTAGTCAAAAATGCTAGAGCAACTATGAAGGAAAGAAATAGAAACATAAAACGGAGGAGAAACAGGGGCCGAAAGACAAAATCGTACAAACTCCAATGCATCGCGAATGTCCACAGATTTCCCAGATGAAGCAAATGCAGAGAAACGAGTTTGAGCAGTTGACGTGTGATGTGACGTGATGTGACAACGATTGAGTGCCTACACGCAGCACCCATCTACACGCGGGATTCAGCCGTCACCTACGCACAAGATTAAGCATCGCACGCAAAATTCTTCTGCCACACACGCACATGAAGGACATCACTCAGGCTTGAACCGCGCCCCACCGCCTCCTCCCCGCATGATAGCTTTCATAAACCCAAAGAAGCGGTCTGCATATTCAGCAGGCGGTACCGGGCTGATTTTGTGCTGTAGACAAATGGGAGTCAGCGTCAGCATTGAGAAACGAACGAGAGTTCGGGTTCGAAATAATAAAGGTCAAGTTCGAAACAAAATTTCTCAAACCAAAAACCAAAACTCACCCGATCAGCTTTCAATCCCTTCCAAAAATGCTCACACTTCTTCACCCCTCCATACGGCGTCAAAATATCGATAATCCCCAGATAATAAATCACGTCCATCTCTGCGTTCCCCTCGTCTGTTGCTTGTAACCCTCCTTCGTCTTGATAGAAAAGAAAGTGTTCGCGGTCTTGCGTGGGGTGGACAGGTTCGGGTTGTAATTGAGGTTGTATGACGTGGGGTTGTTGGGTGGGGTGAAGCTGTTGTGCGTTTGTGCTAGCGGTGACCGTTGCGTTGCTTGCACCGGAACGAGGGCGCGCACGGGGGGTGTTGGGCGTAGAAGGCGGGATGGTGTGCATCGAGGGTGAAGGTGAAGTTGGGAGATCCAGCGTATTCCCTAAATCATGTGGATCAGACGCGCGCATGATTCGGCGCATAGCTATCGCTTCAGGCGACCGTCCGTCTTTTCTTGTCGTTTTTCGGCGGATGGGTGGGACTGGGGGCTGTGCTCTCATCAGCATAGGAAGCAGAGAAGTAAAAGTAAAAGGGCTGGACGTACTTCAAACACCTTCAACGTAGTCCCTCTAACATTCTCCTTATTCCCCCTATTCCCCCAATGAAGCCCAACAAGCAGACTATAATCCATCACCCCAAGATCTCTCAACATCTCGCTATCCCTCCTCAACTGCTCTGTCAACAGCGCCCTCTTCTCCGGGCCAAGCTCCAACACCCTATCACTATCAATCCAATTCAGATCCTTTTGGACAGCACGTGGATTCTGCTCCAGTTTCGGTTGGGGGAGCAGACGCCCGACAGTACTCCCCTTGAGATCATACGTCTCATGAATATCTTTATGAGGCGGAAACAAATTATTCATGATCACGAAATGGATCTTTCGTCCCCTAGGGAGCTTCACACGATGAAGACCATAAAACCGACTGAGTAGCGTATGCGGGTTCGCTTTTACGTGTTCCCAGTATTTCGGAAGAATGCGGAGGAGGAACTTGTGCTCTGCGTGTCGGATGGTCTTGATGATGAATCGGTAATCACGGGAGAAATAGAAGAAGGAGCCGCTCTTTCCTGGGGAGGTTAGTTCAGAGAGGATGTATTTGGAGGTTAGGGAGAGGAGGTAGTCTGCGGGGTCTAGAGAGAAGTGGTCTTCGCGCAGCTCGCGGAAGACCCATGGGGCATAATCCTTGAATTTAAAATCGTATTTCGCAGAGGGAGTCAGTTCGTTCCCGACGCTGGGAGGATGTGAGTTGGGAGTAAAGAAAAGTGGGGAGTACGTACATATCGAAAGAGTATTTATGCCTCGCGGTGAAATCCTGGTCGGTCAGGGGTCGTTTGATCTTTGCCTGGCATCGTGAGACCTGTGTGGAGTCAGAGGCTGCGGCACATAAAGAGAGAATTGCTATGCACAGCTATTCTAATGCCGGTGAGCATGTTGTACATAAGGACGTAGTTTGCGTGGTCCTCCCCTATCAAGTTGCCCACCAAGGGATGCTCGTCTTGTTTCTGAGACACTTGAACAGCTGCTGCTGCTGCAACTTCTGCAGCTTGTTTTCGCTTTCTTTCGCGGCGAATTTGCTCTGCTTGTATCTGGATGTCATCCTCCAATTCGCCTGTTGCTACGTAAATGGATGGAGGAGGAACACGGCGAGCAGAGCCTGTTGTGTTGCGGCGTGTGAGACGGGGAGCTGGTGGGTGGAGGAGACCGTCTGGATGTTGGGTCTTGGAGGAGCTTGCGGTGGGTGCGTTGCTGCTAGTCTGGGAGATTCTAGTGACCCTGGCTGAGAATTTTGTCTCTGTGGATGCGCGTTGGAGGCTGTCGTGAAATGTGCGTGTGCGTTGACTGTTTATGGTTGCTGTATCTAGCTCTACATCGACGTCAGTCTCCTCGGTTGTAATGCCTTTCGGGAGCGGTTCTGATTTGGAAAAGCGGATTGAACCTGGGGAGTGGGACGGCTCGTCTACGCTTGCTGGGGGTGAAGGCGGGGGTGGACCGACTGTCTGAATTGAGTCCTCGCGGGGGATGACAGGCAAAGGCTTGGGCGGGCGGAGGTGCACAGCGTCCCGGGTTAGTTCCACTATATGAATCTGTGTGTGAGTATGATCCATGTCTGTCAGAATCGGAGTCGGGCAGATTGTAGACGTCGGGGAAGTCTGGGAAGTCTGGGCGGTTACGAAAGATGCGGCTGAAGACGAGACCAAGCTAGAATGTCTGTCTAGCTCGCTCGTAGTCAGAATGGAAACCCGGGTAGCCATATTATTGACCTGGCTTGGTCGCTGTCGCACACGATGAACTTGCAAGTGAGAGAGAACGTCCTCGTTGCTTGTCCAACTGCCTCAAACTTACAGGTGGCTGTGCTGCTTTCTGCCCTAAATCACATCATCAGTCTAAAACTATACCGACAATTTTAGCATAGGTCCACTGCATGCAAAAACCACGGCCTCCGATTCCTCGGGCAAGATAAGCAAAGGCGGCCTTTAATAGAGCTCCACTTAGAACAACGATTCCGATTTTCACTGGGCTGTCATTGGTCAAGCTTCCAGTTCTGTCGATCCAACATTGATACATAGCCCACATAGTTTCTATCATTGCGCATTCTATTCTAGTTAATTAAGGGAGAGTCACACAGAATTTATTGGCATGTTGGAAGGAGGGCGGAGGAGGGACGGAGTAGGAAGAAGCATACATATCCAGTCAATCCATTTATCTCCCATACAGATGTTGCTCGTAGAAGGTTGCCAATTACTCTCCCCGAGCCACGTCCGCAGTTGGCCTGATAACAAGCACATATCCTTCGCGAAAAGACAACACTCCACAAAGGAAAAAAATTGCAAGAACCAGTCTAAGAGTAGTCTGAATCGAGTTTCACGATCCACAAAAGATACGCGAGCCACGAAGTGAACTCAAAGACGAACCTGCACCATCGCATAGCAACAATCAGTCGCGCCTCATACGCAACGAAGTGTTAGCCTCTTGCAACTGATATGCAGGGAGACCTTAGACCTCCGAACATACTAAACGATACCGCATGATTACTCGGGTTTTATACGCGAGGAGACGAACATACTCAACAGTAGTGCATGATTACCCTGGCAGCGGTCTAGCATTGACGCTCAACGGAGGTGGCAGCTCACCGAGGTCAGGTGAGTCCACCACTACCTTCAACTTCAACAGTCGTGGGTACCTAGTAAAACATGGCGCCCGCATAACAGGCACACGCGCGTGATGAGCAGCCGTGGCTTTTGAACTGGTTGAGGAGAAGAATAGTTTCAAAGTCCGCTCTTTATTCATGTAAACCGTAAGCGGCAGGTCCCCGGACCCCCAGAGTCAAAATCATTCATGAACTCTGATCAGCAGCTGTTATGCACACGAAGTTATAAGGGACATATTGTCTCTCATAGTGAAGCACTTGGACCCTACGCGTTCCACTATTAGACACAATTTGTCTCTGAAAATTTGCGCTTCCACCGCTTTCCATCATCTCAAAGATTGAGGTGCGTACCGCGGTGACTCGTGCTTCCGAAGCTCCCTGTTCACTTTTATGATGGCTGATGTTCAATCGATGTCCAGAATGACGTTCTCTACCTGCTCAGGACACGATTTAAGGGTGGAGTCTCAAATCGCTACGTGCCCCATCTGAAGAATAGTGTCGGCGTCTCGGTCTCAGCGGTCGCTCGACCAAGCACATGCCACGCAGCATATTCCCTACTTTCTCGTGCAACTTGTGAGCAGTGCATCACTGCGGGCAAATTTCGTCATTTACACGCGGCTGAACGACGTTTGAAATCAGCAAAGCTGATCGACTTTGAACAGCGGTCATTCGGGTCAATCGCTATTTCTCGGAGATGTCAGACGTATCTATCTCCTATTTTTAACGAGAGTAAGATGAGATTGGATAGCAAGGTACAAAGTTTCTACTGTTGTGAGCATAGGCAGCTGCCTGGTCGGACCCGAACAGCCTCAATGATTGAATAATTCCAATCCAAGTCCCAATACTTGAGTGTCACTGTCAGTGAGCTCGCGTTCTGGTAACAGGTTCGTGATTCCGTTAAAATCTATCCATTTGTTGATACCAGCCGTCTTCCCCTCAGAGTTATTCGAGAACCTGTCCGACAGATCCTTTATCATGTCGTCCGACCAATGCGTTTCTTCTTCCTCGCAGTCGCAGCTGCTTTGACAGCATCGACGTCTGTCAGTGCTCCTGCCAGTCACGGAGCCGACGAACAATCATAATCACGCCATTCCTAGAATGATCAACGAGGTTTTCAGGACTTAAAAGCCAGCCGTCTTCCCTACCATACACCATCTCAGATTTATTCGAGAACCTGTCCCACAGATCCCATATCACTTCATACATCTAATGCGTTTCTTCTTCCTTGCTGTCGTGGCTATTTTGACAGCATCCATGTTTGTCAGTGCAATACTAGCTGTTTTGAGCAGGCACTTGCAATGTGCTAGCGCTCACCAAGAATGCAGTAATAGCCTACAGTGTTGCCCTGGATTTTTGTGTGACGTGAGTATCAGTTCGTATTGCATCCCCTTGACTCATCCCTTTGTGCCTTCTAATAGGACGGTGATAATGGCGGAATGTATTGCGTGACCGACGACGTGACAAACTTGTTGGTAGACTTGTTGGCCCCCTTAACCGACGGGAACTGAAATTCCGAGAAGCTCACGTCACAAGAGTGAGTCAGGTCCCTGCCTTTACATTAATGATGTCGTTCATGGAACAATTCTTACCTAGTTGATTGCTGGATTGCTGCCCTTGGACAAATTCCACTGTCGCTTGAGCAGTGGAAATTCTTGAATAGAACATCTCGAAGACTTGATATGATATCGACTTGAAAACATGGCATATGAGTGACCGAATCTTTGGAATAAAGGAGCCTCGCAAGTCGGACATAATGCCAGCACGTCAGCTGAAAGGATAAGTACAAGAAGCAGCCCGGTGTTCAATACAACACGGTCTCCTTGGATCGGCTTATCGTGATCGCGCGGAGCAATGCTGTCCGGACGAACTGCCTCATCACATCTTTTAAATCGAGAATTTTCGTGAGTACATACACTCGCCTCAATTTGGTTTGAAGAAAGTGGTTCAATCGTAGGAGGGGCATGTTCCCTGCAAAACGGTTTCCCCTCACGTCCTGACGATGATAAGCCAGGGGACAGTCCGGTCGTATGTTGGCTTCGCAATGAAGATGACCTCAAAAGACATTGATCGGAAATTAATACCGCGCTTCGTACTAGTGGCATTTGGTATGCTTAACAACTGTATCCGGCCTCCCGATTCGTGCATTAATATTGTCTAATCATGCCTAGACACTACTGGATGGATTTGATCGTGTTTCGGTGGACGCTGCACCTGAAGAGTCCTCTAAATTTTCAGTCATAGATCAAGAAGACGATTTTGAATGGCATCCTGCGCAACTTGAAGGACTCCTTTCCTTGAACAACATCCACATGCTGATCCATGTATATCAACCACCAATCCTTTGCAAAAAGACAAAGGAGTTCGAGAAGAAAAAAGTTCAAAAGAACCAGTCCCACAGAAGTCCGCATGGCCTAGCCGCTCATCTTCATGTTCAAGAGCCAGAATCTTTCGTGAACCCTTTTTCTTCGTAGTATTTGCGTAGTTGGGTGACAGCCTAGACAAAGACGCCGACGCTCTTCGTCGGATGTGGTACGCGCCGTGCGGCGGCTTGAGACCTCGCCGGAAAATCATGTCCTGACAGGTAAAGGACGTGACTATGGGCATCGACCGAACATCGACTGTCGGAAAGGTGAATATTGCCATTCAGAAGCACGAGTGACGGCGCAACGCACCTCGATATTTGAGATGATGGAAGGTGGTGGAAGCGCAAAGTTTACAAGAGACAAATTGTCTCCAGTTATAGAGGAGGCGCATAACTGGAGGCATCATGCATCATGTCCCGTATAAATTCACGCGCATAAGAAAGCAGCCACTCGTGTAATATGTGAACAACATCATTTGCGTATCGCTGTGAGCCGATTTCGTTCATTTAATTTCAAGCGGACACGGCCGAAATGACGTTCGCAATGCATCAAAGCTGCTCAACTGTCAATAGCTGTGGCCATTCCAGGGAAATCGCGATCTCGTCTCGGAGATGTCAGACGTACCTACGTTCTCTTCCGAGAGTAAGATAAAATTGAGTATTGAGGGTCCGACAGATCCCATCTCCGTCCAACTAATGCGTTTCATCGTCCTCGCCGTCGTAACTGCTTTGACAGCACCTATGTCTGTCAGTGCCATATCAGCAGGGACTTGCAATGCCTTGACGTGGGACAAACCATGTGGTAGCTTTTACAAAAAAATGTGCTGCCCTGGATATGTTTGTTCCGATGTATCAGTAGTTTACTTTGCATCCCATCGACACACCCTTTGCGCCTTGTAATAGGTTGACGATGTTGGCGGCCAGACCTACCCGTTTTGCGCCGACCCGGCAACCTTGAATGGAGAAGACCCCTCACGGTAGCGAGGAGCTCGCACGTCGCGAGAGTAAGTCATGTCCCTGGCTTCGCATTGGTGATGTCATTCATAGAGCATTTTTTACATAGTCGGTTGCTGGGCTATTGCCCTTGGAAAATTTCACGCGCCACAGCGGGCAGATTTCTCATTTGATCACGGAACGACGTTTGCAATGCACGCATTATAAAGCTGCTCAACCAATGCTCAACAGTCATTTTGGGGGAATCGCGATCTCTCGGAGATGGCAGACATACCTACGTTCTCTTTCTAGCGAGATGGAGACAAAATTAGATATTGAGGCAACAAAGTTTCAACCTTTGTGAGACAGGCAGCTGCCCATCCGGACCCGAACAGCCCCACAGTATGTATGACTGTCACTGAGCTTGCACTTTTGTAACATGATGCCGTTTAAATCTATCCACTTGCTGATGCCAGCCGTTTTCCCCTCAGAGTTATTCAAGAACCTGTCCGACGTCGTAGCTACTTTGACAGCTTCGATATCTGTCTAGTGCTGCCGAAGTCCGGTTCGGTCCAGTTCTTAGGCCTCTAAATGCGAACCCCGAACCGGACCCATGGTCCGGTTCAGGCAAGGAGGGCGAACGCTGGACCGGACCCTTGTGAACGCGTTCACAAGCGTTCGGTTCGAGTTCAGAACGCGTTCGAACGCTTGAACGCAACATATCAATTTCAAAAAAAACTGCAACAATTACATCAAAAATTTGACACAAATGAGTAACTACACAATATCCATGGCAGGGTATTCACGAGCAGCAGCAAACTCGGCTTGTGCCGTTGCAGATATGTGACCTTGACAATACGCACTCTTTAACAGTTGTAGGGCCTCAAATGTCGTTGGCAACAAGCAGTTTCGGCGTGTGGTTCCAGTGATGCCACCACTTGAAAAGGCTCGTTCAGATGCAACGACCGAGCCCTGAACGGCAAGATAGTCTTTTGCGATGCGGGAAATGGTGGGATATTGAACTGAATGATGCTAGGAATATTGTCAACTGAGAAATAGCAATAAAAATAACTAAACTTACACCCCACCACGCCACTACATTATCAACGTCCTCTAGCGGTGCAGCAAGATAATCATCGAGCTCTTGGCGAGGCCTTCGACTCGCAGTATCATCGACAACACGAGATTTGACGGCATCACGCATCCAACTGTGGCCATATGACCCTTGACAAGCAAGCAATGAAGGAACAGCAACTGCTTGCCCTGTATCAGGTGAGGAACTGGAAGTACGGTGATAATATTTGTCAAACTATGTAAAATTAGCGCACTTGCAACTGAACACGAGACAGACATGGACTTACAACTTTTTGCAGGCATTTCATACCTGCGTCAAAGTCACGACGCTCCCATTTACTCTTCGCGTACGCAACCTTATAGTTGGGGTCAAGTGCTAGGATGATGGGGTACATTAGAAGGGACATTATATATAGTAAATGTAACACACACCGAGGCAAATAAAGTAGACGTCGCTTTCGTCGATCTTGTGGTACCATTTGCGAAGATTATCGAGGCCTGAGTTGATGGCAATTGAGAAGTCATCAAACTTTGAACAATTGGCCATGTTTTGCCAAGTCTCTTGAAGAAATTCGAGGACCGGAATAGTATGCCATATGGTAGGCTCACGAGTTGCAGAAAAAGATTGTTGGGCATTTGCAGGCTCCTTGTTAAGTAGTAGAACAGTTAGCACAAAAACAAAGACAGAAACTCGCACGCACCTGAAGCACGTCACGCATTAATTGCAACTTCGTCCACTCATCCACCGAGAGCTTGAATGCTCATCATCATCATCATCATCATTGTGATGATGGACCAGACGGCCAGCTTGCACTCGCTTGGGTGCAGGCTGGCCTTGAGGAGCGGCTGGAGCTGTGTTGATGGCCTCATGGATTTTCTCCGTTGGCTTAACAGCCCGACCTGAGTGATGAGAGACAAAGGCAGTTAGCTTGCCATTAGATGCAGGAGGTGGAGGTGGAGCGAGCATAGGTGAGTCATCGTCGGGATCATTGTACCAATCAATGGCACTAGCATCTTTCAGTTGCCCATCGGATCCAAGTGCGCACAACATTCTCACAGTGGGAAGGGTGAATATTGTACCTAGAGTAGATTAGATCATTTATACGAAAATTTGTGATATGAGATCAATAGATCGTTTATACGAAAATTTGTGATATAAGATATAAGATCAAATATATGGCGCACCTTGAACATACCGTTGCCATGCAATTAGGATGATGGATGAGAATCTCGAAGATATATTCTAGACATAAAATACATTACAATGGGAATCACGATGAACGTTGAGCTTACCAAAACATTGAGTAGATTACTGACGAAGACCGAAACATTGAAGACCGAAACATTGAGTAGATTACTGACTAAGTCGGATGTGGCATTGGTCGTGAAGTAAGAGGCGCTATTGATCATCCCGAGATCAATGTACCCAGGGCCAGGACTGACAATGGCCATGCTTGTTGCCAGAAGTTGCCAGAAGATCAGAGGAAATAATCAAAAGCTTATCAGTAGTAATAAGGACGTCGAGGATCATATACAGAAGTAATAATATCCTCACTCAGTTTGGACGGGTTCGAACGAGTTCGAATGGGTCAGAACGCGTTCGCAATTCGCCGGCAGCGGCTGAACCCCGAACCTAACAATGGGTTCGGTCCTGCCAAAATGCCAAACCCCGGACTGAACCCATGGTCCGGTTCGGAAGTGTTCAGGTCCGAACTGAAGTTCAGAACCGGACTGCGGCAGCACTATATCTGTCAGTGCTCCTACCCGTGACAGAGCTGACGAACAATCATTGTCATACCATTCTCTGAATGGTCAATGAGGCTTTCAGGACATAAAAGCCAGCCACCTTCACCTCAGAATTATTCAAGAACCTGTCTGACAGATCCCGTATTACCTCGTACAAGCAATGCATTTCTTCCTCGCCGTTGTGTCTGCTTTGACGGCATCCATGTTTGTCAGTGTGACGCCAGCTGTTTTCAGCACGGACTCGCAATGTCTTGGTATTGGCAAAATGTGCGACGCCAGCAATGAGTGCTGCTCTGGATATGATTGTATCACGGTATGGGTATTTTATTTTGCATCCCCTTGACTAACCCTCTGCCTTGTGATAGATGCCCAATGTTTTGACCAGTGCTTGCACAGTACCCCTGAAAAACACCGATTGAGAAGGACCCTCAAGATACCGATGAGCTCGCATGTAAGTCCTGCCTTCACTTTTGGTAATGTCATTCATGGAGCAATTCCCACATAGTTGATTGCTGGGTTCTCGCCCTTGGACAAATTTTACTGCCACTGGAGCAATGTGAATTCTTAAATAGAACATCTTTCGAGGACTCGATATGGTATTGACCAGAAAACATGACTTATGATTGACCGAAGTAATGCAACCCCAGTGGTCTGAGCCATAAGCTTGTAAATCAGAAAAAAAACTTCGCAAGTTGAACATAATACCATCACGATGGCTGAAAGGATTAGTATGTATGTTAGAGGAGTACTAGTTCACAACCCTTACAATGACGTGTCTGGGTCTCAATTATGGTCGAGCCCCAAGGTGATCTCTGAGGACGGAGACAACATGTCTGATTTCTATGCAAGGGGCTCTACCAGTGACTACACACGGTTCATGGGTCAAAGGTCCCCTATTGATATTGCCCGGAATAGCATTGATACTTGAAGCTATAAGCGGCCAGTCTTGGATAAACTTTGCAATCATCAATTGATCAATCTCCGTACGACTGAAGCAAGCAAAAGTGATACCGCTCAGGTACTGTGCTCAATGCATCCGATTAATAAGAGAGTACTCAAGGGCAAATCATACCGGACGATATATGGCGCGTCATTCCAAACGGAAGCACAGGAACTTTTTATAGTCGATGCATAATTTGCTATTGAACCCATGTGAGCCCAGTCAAATGTATTGTCGACGTCAGATATAGTCGGATGTTCATGCGCACCGGAGTTTACAGGCCATCAGTAAAACCTCAACTTACTTAATCAGACTTTTTTGGACTTTTCGATGGTTTTTACTTCTTTTCAAAATTGAGCGGCCTTTTTTTCACTTGTTTTTCTTAATTCACTGTCTGGTCCCAGCTTGAGTGGATGACTTGCCGTGGGCTTGAGAAATGTAGAATAGAATATCACAAATCGCATTAGGAAGACAGCTGCGATGCCAGTCTTCATTTACGCTTGATTTGCAACACAACATCATTGTGATTTGCGGCTAGTGGGCGCTACCTGCGTTCCACCAACTACGTGTGTAATGGCAAGCATCACATTAGTTGTCTACCCATATGCTGTTAGGCTCCATTTCTCCTCACCAGCTAGAACCGCTGGACGTTGCGAGCTAATAATCGGATCCGAATTGTCTCAATGAATGACGCCAATCCAGTCCTAGTCCACTGTTAGTGAGTTTCCACTTTAATCACAGGTTCGTAATACCCATCCATTTGTTGATGTCTCCTGCAGGCTGCCTGGTCATCGAGTCAATGGACGATCACTATTACCACCATTACCCCACTATTGTTCATTCCCAGAACGGTTAATGAGGTTTTCAAGACATAAAAGCCAGCCGTCTTCCCGAGCATGCACTACGTCAGACTGAGAATCATTCAAGAACCTGTCTGACAGATCCCCTATATCACTTCATACAACTAATGTGTTTCCTCTTCCTCGCTGTCGTGGCTGCGTTGACAGCATCTCTGTCTGTCAGTGCAACACCAGCTGTTTTCAGCAGAGACTCTCAATGCGTTGGGAGAGGCGGCGATTGCGGCTCGATTGACCAGGAGTGCTGTGATGGATATTTTTGTGACGTGGGTATGACTAGTTTGCTTTGCATACCTTTGACTCACCCTTTGTTCCATATAATAGGAAGACAAATCTGGCTCAATGTCTTGCCGCGCCTATTGAATCTCCAGTTGAGAAGGACCCTCGAGCTCGCACGTGTGAGTCATGTCCTTACCTTCATATTGGCAATGTCGTTCATGGAGCAATTCTGACATAGTTGATTGCTGGGCTGTAACCCTTGGACAAATTTCACTGCCGCTTGAGCAATGGAGACCCTCGAATAGAATACCTCGAAGACTCGATATGATATTGACTATATTGACTTGAGAACATGACATGGGTGTGACTGAAGTACTGCAGCCCTAGTGGTTCGAGTCATAAACTTGAAAATCAAAAAGTATCATAAGTCGAGCACCTGAGCTAGAGGGATGAGTATGAGGAGGGTATCCAGCGCAGTCTACAGACGCACACGTCCAAATCGTAGTTTATCGCTGAAGTGTTCGTGCAGTTAATGGGTGACTATCCGTAGGCCCAAATATTGCGGGATAGAATAAAATAGAATTAAAAATACCATTTAAGGAAGTCGTGCCGCGATGCCGCTGTTCATTTGGGTCGAATTTGGGGGGGGGGGCCCTTACAGATTAATCCGATTAGAATTGACAGATTATATCCGTTTTGGGCCACTACGCCTGAGCTATCCGCTGACTAATCTACCATTGAAGGTCCCCGCCTTACTCATCTTCAGCATAGCGATAGTCGCTGCCTCGTCCCAACCTCTTGCAATATACAGGAACAACTAGGCGGTCCAATCCCTGAGCTCCCTGGTAAAAAATTCAGCTGAAATTTTAAAATTTGTATCAGCAGACTGCACAGTCACGTATAGCTGCGACCGGCCAGAGCACGAGTTGAGCAGTGCCGACACCAGTCCGTCATAATCTATTCTGCATTATTTAGCCTACGGATAGTCACCCAATAGTCAATAACATCCGTCTCGTAGTCCAAGTCTTAAAAAAGATATATATCATATTCATCAAGACGGGAAACGCGCGAGGTCTCGTTCAATGTCCGATCGCAAGGGCCTAGCGGCATAGATAGGTACTTTTCATTCATCTCTGGCGCCAGATGGATGATCCGTTGGAACTGAATCTGCCAGCAATGCACAATTGAAATCGGGATGCGAACGCGACGCGTCGGCAGAGCTTGCGATATTCCTAGTCTTCCAGTCTCTCTCTTTAACCTACTTAGTTGAATCCCAAGCAGTAGCTTCTAGTATTGTCAAAGATATAGTTCATGAATAAATATAAGTACCGACAACTAACGGACAAAGTGGGCACTGCATATGAACAGAACGAAAACTGCGAACGAGAAGGACGGACAGAACTGTACAACTTCTACATAGATTCACGATCAAACAATGTCCGAGGTTAATTCGGAGGTGCTGCCTTGTGCTTCTAACGCACTGTAGAGGACCAGCAGATCTCTAGGTGTCGATGTCTTCTCCCGCGACATCAGAAGAAGCCCGCAGCATGCGCTTAATCTCTGCGTCTGGAAACTTCGCCTTAAAGTCAATAATACCCGGATGGGATTCTCCCCTCATGAACCCCATGTCATCCAGTGGTTTTTTAGGATTCAGAGTCAGCTCAAAGGCCCACAAAATAAGGAGCAAGTTTATGAACACCGATCTGTGGCAGCCGAAATGAACTCGGAGGATCATGTGCGTAGAAGGAAACCGTTACCTGTTCGCAATATGTTGACCGGGGCATACACTTGGAACACAGTCAGTTAAAAGAATATCATGAAGGACGGTTGCTTACCGCCGACCAAACCCGTAGGTAAAGAATTGTTTGATATCGTCCCTCATCAGACCTTGGATCGGTAATCCAGCGCTCAGGATTGAACGATTCCGGCTCGGGGAAGACGTCTGGGTCTCGAGAGATGGACCTGAGGCAGTAACCGTCAGTCCCTCGTTATTCTCTTGAAGGACGATTCTTACCAATGATTACCAAAAACAATAGTCCCAGCTGGAATACAATAGTCTCCCTGATGCCAAATTATCATCTGCACAAAAAGTAGTTCAAAAGTACTTGCCCAAATCACATCCTCAGTTGCTCGGTGGGCCACTCCTAACGTTGAACATTGTGAACTTCAAGCACAGAATTGACAATGGAGATACCTACCACTGGGAATTAGCGGCCTCCATCTTAAAGCCTCAATGACGAAGGCATGCAGATGAGGAAGGGATTCAAAGTCAGTGAAGGTCGGTGCTGTAAGTGGGGACATCCTTCAAATGTATAAACTTGCGATATGAAGAAAGCTACCTCGCTCCCTTCCTACAACCGCATCAATCTCGGCCTGTACTTTAGCTTGCTCGTCGGGGAAACGTGCGGCTGCCATGAGCGCCGTGCATATTGCCAAAGTAGTCTAATGTCTTGTGTCAGCCACATATCTTCGGAATCAACCACACAAGACACCTCACCGTATCAGATCCAGCTGCGAAGAAAGATCCAGCAAGAAAAGCCATATCCATCTCTGGCAAACCGTGGTCTTGAGCATTTTCTAGCATATGTCTTCCGAACGAAGGGCCAGCGTCCACATTGCTCTGCCGTAGAACAATTCAGATATCACGTTGAAGATTGGCAAGGTAATGCGTACTATTTGCTGCTTCACGCGGTTCAGCTGACTGGTGTAAAGCTGCTTGTTCCTCATGAACCTCTGTTTCAACTCTCGGCCGTACGAAGGAATGTATTGAAGCCACGGTATGAAGTCTGCCCAGTAAGAACCAGGGCGGCGCAAGAGGCTACCAAGGAATTGTATGTGCTCGCGAATCTGTTCGATTTCGGGATCGCTTGCAGCCGTGGGCGTGTTCTTCCCATACGCAACTTTCATAATGACTGTGGCAGCATAACTTCAAAGTACCTGTAAGTAATGTACCATGATAACCCGAATCTAGAGCAGCGCTTACGTTCCGGCATGCTGCTGGAAATTGTAATGGATCTTTAAGAATGTTGAGGACAGTAGATTTTGCGTGTAACATCTGCAGGGGCTGATATTCTGCAGCTGCTCTAGGCTGGAGATGCGAATGAAGTACTCTGCAACATTGCACAGTAAGAGAAGGCCCATTCGTAGAGTATCGCGGGCTACAAACGAACCTACGCATCCGACGCAACCTGTTCCCGACATGTGTCAATATGATAGACATCCCACCAGTAAGGATGTCTCCAGCAGCAACGAGGCGAGGGCGATCAGCTAGCGAGCTGCCATGCTTCTCCATGATATCCACCGCGGCCTGCAACACGATTTAGAGTCGGATACGATAACTCAGTTTGCAGGGACTAACATTGTAACGGCCGATGATGACCATTTTATGAGGTCCTACGCGAATGGTGACTAGAGGACCGTACTCGTCAATCCATTTTCCTACAGTAAGACATGGGCTTATCGGAGGCAATTAGCATTGAAAGTAACGACTGCAATGGTGAAACTTTACTTCTCAATGGGTACGTCGTGCCCCCAAAATCTCCGAGTGGGAGGGGAAGGTGGAAGAGGAAGACGGCTCCCTGACTTAGAAAGGTAAGCCTTAAGGATCACTCCTACTACCCCAAGACAAGCTGCAGCACCAAGGATGAGCTGGGTGTTGTCAAAAATGCGCAGGTCAGGCAATTGTAGCATGATTATACGGGAGGATTGGAGGGAACTGATGACATTCAAGAGCTGAATGGCATGTTATATAAGTACATACCGCACACTAAGTTATCGTATGATCGTGCTCATACCTGCCTCACCGAAAATAAGAACATGTTTTTGCCGTCGGCCACAAGATTTCAGTAGCCGAGGGTGCTCAGTGCCTTCAAAGAGCCTTACACGCTGCTAGATCTCATAAGATGAGTCCGCAGTAGGCCATATTCAACGCCGATAATCATAATAGGAGTCCGCAGTTCAATGCAACACAACAGTAGGCAAGATTCCATGCAAACCATCATAAGAGTCCGCAGTATTCGTTGCAAGCCATCGTGAGATGAGGTCGCAGTAGGCCAGATTCAATGGAGCCATCATAATGCTGAGGTCGCGCTAGGCTAGATTCGATGTAGGGCACCATAAGATGAAGGTGTAGTGGGCAACGCATCGCATCATAAGAAGAAAGCGCTGTTACTATGCCAGATTTGATGTAAGGCGGTGTGAGATAAGGTCGCAGTGCGCCAAAATCGATGCAAGGCGCTCGTGAAAGTCCGTGACTCCCACATAAGTCCTGTAATTAGTGCTGATAGACTGGTCTCCCGCACCAATAAGTTGTGTGGGATGTACTGATCCAGGGCTTGGTTAAACGGAGGGATGGCGTTGACTAAAGGGGGGCCGTCGACGAGAGTAACAAGCCACGACACTGAGTAATGCCTGCAACGATAAGCACAACGTGGAATAGGCGAGTCTGTTGGCTATTTTTGGTGGCTGTATCTCTGCTTCGACTCCTCAGGTGCGATGCCTTTCGGCAACGAGTCAGAATCGAGTTCCATGAACCAAAAATATACGGGCCTTGGAGAAGTTAGGAGGGGTGCTTGCGCAATGGAGACCATCACGGAATGCGCTGGCTGTCTATTGTGGCTGTATGGTGTCACGGGACGTTCCGGCGGGACGTTCCAGCGGGACGTTCCAGCAGGTCAGATCAGGCAGGAGTAGACAGGAGCAGGAGCGGGGAGCAGAGTGAGAGGTGTCAGAAGCCCGGCGGTGTCAAGGGTCACGGCTGCAGACACACGCACAGTACATTGTATCAAAGCAGAACCACCAGTACTGCGAGCAACCCAGTCCTCCTTCTCCTCGAGAGCGCAGTGTTGGCCGATCCAATGGAGCTCTGCATTGATGTCTGTCTCCTCAGATACGGTGGCTTTCGGTAGCGGGTCTGACTCGCTTGGAGAGATAACTTGGGCGGGGGGAGTGTCAGCGTGCTCGTCTACGCTGGCTGGGGGGAAGACGGGGGTGGACAGATGATCTGGGTAGACTCCTCGCGAGGGATGACAGGCAAAAATTGGACCTGTTTGCCTATGAGGATTGGCTTATTTTCACTGGGCTCTCGACGACGCATACGTGTAAGGTAGAGGATTTGTGGATTCGACGAACGTCACGTGACAAAGCGTTACATTGAGTGACAAAACACAAAACAGAAGTTAACTATTCAACAAGGAAACAAGGACAAAATCTGTAATATCAGAGCATAGAAAACGCCTTCGCGCAGACGTTGATATTTTCCGAATCAGCAGAAGTGAAGATATGAGTGAGTTAACTGTGATTCTGTAAATTTGCCTTCCTAGCAGTCTGTCGACTCCGAATGCAAGAGGTGCCGTGATGCCGAGAGCATCACCTGTAGAGCTCATGGTAGACCAGCCGCGCTCGCGAAAGCGTCGTGGTGCAGGCCTCAAGGCATGGTGGGCATCAATATTTTGATCGTCGATCGTCCAATTTTCAGCTTCGCCATGCGGTTTGCAAGATTTATTGATTAATAGTACACAGGCTGCATGGGCAGTAAGAAATTTCGCGACCATCGTGTTCTCCCGCGATCCATTATGGACGAGTTTGATCATTGCAATGCACCCTCACCAACAAATTAATGCGCTACATAGCTTCCACTGTTGATACAACTCATCTAACTTTACTCGTTGTCGTGCATACACTACCTTACAACCACATCTGAGAGACGGCCTAGTTTACGTTCACATTTGAAGTTTTCTTCAGCCATAAACGTGCGCTCTCATTGGTGGGGAGGTACTTAGGGGACAGTGTCCCTGAACTATCCCAAAAGTATCGCTCTGATTTCAAGTGTCTCTCAAGATGAGTCCAAACATAGATGCATTTGCACATCAGCAAATCAAATATTTAAAATAAGCCCCCCCGAGATGAAACATTGTGCGAGTGTACCCAAAATGAGTGATTTTTGGACACTAAATCCAAGATCCACCCAGATCCCATTAACCTATAAACATAGGAACTTCAACATATATGAAATACACCATTCTGAATCTACTCCAGGTGTTTCTATGTCCACCACAATGACGGTCAGGCTAGATTGGGAAATCATACTCTCGGCTTGGTTGAGTCTCCGCTTTGTTTGCATTCGGCAACACTGATGCTGAGCCTGTCACACCTTCTGGGGTTCGAATACCGCAACCATGGAGAAAAATAGTTTCAAAGTCCGATTGCAATGCTCATAGTGCATCCAATCGAGAGTCCATGAACTACGCAGCAACTGGGGCGCTGAAGCGTTGGTGGAGTATTATTACTTCATGAAGTTGTAAAGGACATATTGTCTCCTGGTCAAGTAGTCCTCTCTACTAGCTATAGTGGACTGTGGGATACAATATGTCTTTTAAAATTTGCATCTCCAACGTTTTCCATCATCTCAAAAATCGGGGTGGGTCCCACTGACGGTACCGTGCTTGCGCAATTCTATATCCACCTTTCTGATACAGAAAAACAGTATCGGCCTTCCATCATGGGTCGATGTTTGATCAACGGATGTCCAGAATAACGTTGTCTGCTGAGGACACGATTCAAGGCACCACGTACCACATCTGACGAAGAGCGTCAGCATCCTTGGTCTCAGCGGTTGCTTGACCACCTAAATACTACGCAGCATGTTCCCTACTTGCTCGTGTGTGCAACATGCTATCAGTATCATCCGTTCGTCTGTGGGTACTTCAACCACTTCATTTCAAGCACATGCGGTCGAATGACGTTTGCACTGTACCAAAGCTGCCCGACTTTGAACAGCGGCGATCTCTCGTAGATGTCAGATGTACCTACATTCTCTTCCTAGCAAGAGTAAGATACGATATTGAGGTGACGTTTCAACCATGTCGCACGATGCGAATATCGAGGAACTTGGCGGTCGGTTGACCAGGCGACAGCGTCTTAACGAATCATATCGCATTACTATTTTGCAAAGTTCTTACTCATCTGAAGTAAGCGATTTGGGATATCTTTGCATTAAGACGTCAGCGTCTCAACTGATGCCATTTGCAGCTAGCCAAGTTGAACCGCAGGGACCATTTGTAACGCTACTCCATCGTGCAAACAACGGCATCGGGGGGACGTCATGCAGTATTGCAGGTCAGTTATATTTGTTACTGTATCAGTTTCTTGCGCAGATTTATTGTGGTTTGCGGCTAGCAAAACATTCGACATCGTAAGTTGGACCAAGTATGTCATTGATTATTGTATTGTTAGGTTCCATTTCTCTTCACTAGATGGAGCCGAACGTTGCATAGGCTGTCTAATCGGACCCGACCAGTCACCGAGCCGATGAAGAATAACTATTACGCCATCCATGGTTCATTCCCAGCATGTTTTCAGAACATAAAAAGCCAGCCGTCAGACTGCCGTCTTCCCTACCACGCACTACCTCAGAGTTAATCGAGAACCTGTCTAATAGATCCCACATCTCCTCGTACATCTAATGCGTTTCTCCTTTCTCGCCGTCGTGGCTGCTTTGACAGCATCTATGTCTGTCAGTGCGACACCAGCTGTTTTCAGCAGGGATTCACAATGCGCCGAGGTTGGCGGCGTTTGCGGCTTCGGTTTGCCAGGCTGCTGCTCTGGATATATGTGTGCCGTGAGTATGAGTAGTTTGCTTTGCATCCCCTTCTGAGCCTTGCGCCTTGTGATAGATTGACAATGATGGCTATACGTCTTGCGTTGCCTCTCCCTTTTCTAATGTAGAAGGACCCTCAAGATAGCAGGGAGCTCGCATGTCACAAGGGTGAGTCGATGTCCTGCCTTCGCATTGGCGGGCATTCATGGAGCAACCTTTACATAGTTGATTGCTGGGTTGTTGCACTTGGTCAAATTTCCCTGCCGCTGGAGTAATGGGCCCCTTGCATCTCGAAGACCTAGATATGATGTTGATTTGAAAATATAAACAGTACTGCAGCCCCAGTAGTCCGAGTCGTAAGCTTAAGCCTCGTAAGTTGGATATAATGCCAGTATGTGGGCTGAAAAATCAGTAAGGAGTACCGGTTCACAACACTTGCAATAACATATATGGGTCGCGATTTCCGTCGAGCCCAGCAACATAGACGGAGATGGTATGTCTAATAACCGACAGTGGGACGCCATATATTATTGGAATGCTAGCAGGAGGGAGACGGAGCGAACTTATCCCGCAAACAGCGCGGATTACAGCGCGTAGCATGCACATTGTCTATCTCAACCTGAATCAACACATTTATCACCAATATTTACTGACTAGGACACTACCTTCTTTAAGCAATGCCCACATATCGATACACAGATAACAAGCACAAATGAAAACTTCGCGAAAAGACGACACTCCACAAAGGAGTTCAGCAAGGAAAAAATTCAAGAGAACCAGTCCGAGAGTAGTCTGAATCGAGTTTCACGATCCACGAAGGATACGCGAGCCACGAAGCGAGCTCAAGGGCAAACCAGTCCCATCGCATAATGATGCAACCAACCGCGCCTCATACGCAGAGGTAGTTAGCCTCTCGCCCCTTACGCAAGGAGGTATTGGCCTCCGAGTCATAGAGGCAGTTCATGATTACTCTGACCGTGGGACAGAATATATGCTCGCCACAGCTCGTCAGTGCCCCGCAACTGAGCCAGACTACCAACAGTGGCAACATAAGCAGCACTCGTCAGATTGTTACCCGCAGTGGCAGGCTATCAATACTGGTAACCACATATTCACGCCATAGTTTTATGGTGGCCTGCACTCAGTCAAGCTACTAACGCAATAGCGAACTTGAATTATTCCTCGTCACGTACTGTGTAATCATCTTAAGCGCCTTCTTCACAGGCGCACACGCGATAGCGATGACTGGCTGCTAAACAACAGACACAAGTTCGCCCGATCCCCGCGACGTTTTCAAAGCCTTCATTCTCGCCCTCCTCTGCCATAAGCAGAATCTTCGGGATAGGAGAAACGAAAGCTGTTTTGCTGGAACGTCGTACAGCTGATTACAGCTGGGCTCTGCTAGAGCCTATCGGGGGGGATTGGAATACTCAGACCTTAACCCGCTCAGAAATTTGGGTGCATGGAGCAACCCTGTGCGTGACGAGCATTCGTGGCTTTCGAGCTGGTTGATGAGAGAAATAGTTTGAAAGTCCGCTTGATGCTTTATTTTATGCTGAAGTAAGCTCCGCGTAGACACAACCATAATAGGACGCTTCACGCCGCCCGAGGGTCGAGGGGCGCATATTGACCGCGTGCTCAACCAATGCAAGAATTCATGGATGTTGTTCGCTCATGGTCAGTCGGTTCTATGTGTACCACTAGGCGTCTTCATCTGATCACCTTCGAAAATTTCCATAAATCATGCAACTCGGAAGGACAACTTCCTTTCCCATGTGAAGTTATAAGGGACATATTATTTATCTGTGGCGTCCTATAATACGCTAACGAGGCTCAATACGTCCGACAAATTTTACCCTCTGGAATCTGGCAGGTTCGTCTCAAAGATCAAGGTGCGTAGCTGCACTATCATGATGGTCACAGTTGTACCGCAGTTTCATATTCACCTTCAGGTATAGACCTCCCGTGTTCCTCTGTGCTTGCTTCTCGTGCACCCGGGGAGCTTGTTAGCTGGGGAGAACCCACCCTCGATAGATATGTTTATGCAATTGAGTGCGTTTTGGCTGACCTTGTCTGGTGTTTCCTTGGTTGAGATGCGCCGATGCAGAAGGTACAAGGGTATCAAAAATGTCTGGTTAGTTGCATAGCATGCTATGTTTTATTGTGTTTGACCTGTCTTGATGACGCGCGTGTCTACCAGCTCACTCGCCCCCTATTCGAAAAAAGTTAGTATGACTCGACCAGGCGGCCCTGTCTGGTCTTCATATTGCATTCCAGGATATCACATCCAAGAAGTTTCGAGTGTCCAGGTGGTAGAATCAGGGATCGTGGTAGATCGGTTGCTACCATCTGAGTGCTGTCTGTGAAGCAGGAAGTGAACGCAAAGAGAAAGATTTGCTGTTGTAAAGATGAATACCACTGGTGAGTTCTATAACCTCACGATATTACGAGTCTGAGGAAATACTATGTAGCGCCTGTAACGGTGACCGGCAGAACAACTGGGTCCGACCTCGGCACGACTAACCATTTCTGGCATAGGTCAGGTAATCTTACAATAGGCATCAAGCTAGCGAAAATCTTACACCCCTACCAGGAAACGACCATGCGTGTCGCATCGTGTCCTAGATGAGTACCCCATGTACTTCCTGGTTTTATTTTAGTGCCAAGCGCTGCTATAACTTCATTTCTTCGCGTGCTTGGCCTCTGCAAGGGGATAATGGTCCTTGCGGCCTTGCCCCACGACTCAAGCTATCCACCTTGACGGCATGATGTTGATGCAGCGTTGTCACTCATCAGTTCCTCACCCCGAAGTCTTGGGTTACATATTTTGCTGATCATGTCGTCTCCCTGTGGCACAACGATACATAGAGAGGGAGGGAATACATGATGTCAGAATTCTAACGATTCCATATATTCTATCATTCATGGTGGTAATTATTAGGAGGCGCTGGAGCGAGGTCATGAGTATATGTGAGAGGCAGTAGGAAGGGTTGTGCAGCGGATGTTCGTGGTTAGTTCTTTTGCCGATGAGCGCTGAGATCAAAAATCGGGGTGAGTGACCAGTGTTGTTACTAACCCGGGTCATAACTAAACAGGTTATAACTGGTGAGTCCTGGATTGAATTAACTACGAAATAACTGGGGTTAATGGGGTTAAATAGCAGTTAATTACTTCAAGGTAGCTAGTCGTCGATAACAATTGAAATATTCGAGCTCGACGGACCATTTCCCATGCTCGATGACTCCCCTGCATTCCCGCCACTGTGCGACTCTTCATCCTCAGGCAGGCGTGACATTAGCGCTAATTCCTTCTATTCAAATTGTAGCTCTAGATATCTAATTAATCCACTCTTCTGAGGACTAGCCCCTTCTATGCACGGGAGAAGACTAAAACTATTTTCCATCGAGGATGCGAAGTTCTCCGATAGACTGGGTGACGTAGTCGGGTACTATTGGTGAAGCATGTGGGCCGGTGATATCTTGCTTCGATGTGATGCCTGAGGACACAATGTTCATGCCAAGTATTGATTATTGACTTTGAATACGCACCCGTCAGAACAAGGAGCGTCGCAAGACCTCCAGCTTGTCCGAATAAAATATCAGTGTTCAAGCGATCTCCGACCATTATCGTGCGTTTCGGATCGAATTTCACCCTGTCAAAAAGCGCATTGATGAAAAGCACCACAAGCTAGATGGGGTGACCACTTACTTGGCTTGAATACAATCCAACATCGTCTTTGCGGGTTTTCCGATACTTATCGGATCCTTCTCCAGCACAAGCGTAATGGAGCGCTGATGGCTCCAGCTCCAGGCAAGCGATCATCCGCGCTCGGGAATGTGCTGTCTTCATTTGTGACCGAGAATTGGCAGCCGGGGTTTCGTGTGAGGTATTGGAAAGTTTTTGATAGCTTGGTATACTTTACGCTGAGGTCTGAGCCACAAAGTACGGCTTGAACATCTGGGTCAAGTGTGAAGTTTGATGATGAGAATGGATCGAGGGTGCAGTCTGCTAGGTCCTGGTTGTCTATGGATGGATGAGTGGTGGGCGGGGTGCACGAAGGACTATTTGCATACTGTTCCCCCGATGAAAGAGATACCTTCTTCCTCAATCCCTGCCATCCCGATCACATACACATTCTTCAAGTTTAATGACAGAGGATATGTAAACAGCAGTCGGAGTATTGGTGGGGGAGACAAATACGCGGATAAATAGACTGATTGATTTGTGGAACCGATGTTGTATGTGATTGGTGACATAGCAAAAGACGGCTCGCAATTCCAGTTGTGCAGGATTGGATGTAGTATTTGGTGCGCCGCTGATGGGAAATGGCGGAAGTAGGTGAGGCCGAGGATGCCAAACTGGATGTATCTAGACTTGGCGTAGTAGCGGTTCGCCCGGGTTAATTAATAGGTTGGGTCATGGGATAAGGGGTTGTGGAAGAAGTCAGTGTATTCGGCGCACGTCTAACCAGGCATGCACATTGCACGCTGGCAAACAAAGGCAGGCAATCCGTGGACCTCGCTACCGGGCAGCCTGTGATATGCAGAACACCAGTACTGACCAATCTGTCTTCAATGTTTCAACCATGCCAATCGATGAAGCTTGAAGTTCGGCCCCCAATAATTGCATGATAAGTGATAAGCGCTTCCATCATTACTTATGTAAATATCTTCTGCGGGTGGGCGCTTGTCGACCTTACGTCCCATCCACGTCCTCTTTCACCTAGAAACCTCTTTAGACTCAGTCTCAGTTATGAAGAAACGGCTTTCGCGATTGCTGGGCCCGCGAAGCCACTCAAACCCTCATTTGCCAGCGCAGAGTGGAGACAGCGAATTTGAGGTATTCAATATTGAGCTTACGTCTATTCGTTGTGTTTAATCATGACTTTCTAGGTCTCCTCTCTCCCCCCTTCAGGGGATGAATCTCGCACAAAACCTCCAGGATCGGTACGCAATTTATTGGGCAAGGTGACCAACCGTTCCACTCGAAGCGCTCGACAGTCTCCGATCCCTGAACCCGCGGCTGCAAGTTCCGGGGCACAGGATCCCATAACCACTCAGACAACTCAGGTAGGTGCAATATCGACTCTGGGCATATCCTGTATCCGATCATCATTGCTTACTGCTGGGGCAGGATCATTCAACGCTCACCGTGGCACCCACTCCCGAACAGGCTTCTGATGCCCGCGCTGCGAACGTAAGTTCCACTGTTGTAGATCGGACGCTCTTATCTATCTTTCGATAATGTACTAAGTTCCGTCATCAGGCCGAACAACTTAACCCGAAGTTTGTAGATGAAAAAATCGCTGATGCCTCCAAAAATATGGAAGGCATGAAAAATGTCCCAGGAATGGCCCAAAATATAGCTTCACCATCCGACAACCTACAATCCATCCCAAATACCATTGACACGTTCTCCGTGATTCTTGGACCACTGAAGTTGTTCAACTCCGTCGCTGATGGGCTTGCAGATGTACGAGCGTCTATCTCGATTTTGTAACCGACTGACCTTGTTACTTAGGTCCATCCCTATGCAAAGGTGGCGTTGAGCATATTCACCTTCGCGTCGAAGGTGCTCTTGCTTCCATATTCTCACCTTCGCAGGTTATTGATATCTAGTGACAGATGATCATCGCTCAGGCAGACCGCGATGCTGCTGTGTCTAGTCTGCTCCAGAAGATGTCAGAGATCTATGCTTTCATGACGCAAGATGAAGCATTGGCCAAAATTGAATCGATGGTAGCGATATACGGAAAGATAGCGCGACAGACGCTGGAATGCGCCGATTTCATCACCCATTACTCTGAGACAAAGAGCGCCTGTGAGTCGATCGCACTACTGCATCGCCTGTCACTCAACATTGTCTCTTCGCGCAGGGGTAAGACTTGGCAAAAACATCGTCAGCGAAACAGATGCCAAGATTCAGAGCTTCAGCGAGGCTCTGGATAGTCTCATGCAGCAGTTCAGAGATCAAGCGATTCGTGACGCTGTGACAATCATTCACCGTGCCGGTAAGAGTTGACTCCAATTCACTCTGAATGTTCGCTGACGTTCGACGACGCGTTGCCTAGGGGAGGATCTGGACCTCAGCGGGATGATGTGTGCTGATGGTGCTGGTTTCAATACTTCCAAACGTTGTCTCCCAGGCACTCGGGAGGACATTCTGTCCGAGATCAAGTCCTGGATCTGTAGCACGGAGAAGGACGTGCCGTCCATCTTCTGGTTGTCCGGCACTGCAGGGAAAGGCAAATCAGCTATCGCTCATACAATAGCCAACTGGTCTAGTGAGCAGGGGGGTCTAGGAGCCTTCTTCTGCTTCGATCGCACACGAGGAGCTGACTTTCGCCACGAGAAAATATTCACCACGATCGCTCGCGATTTGGCCAGATGTGATCCTACCGTGCGGCGAACGCTGGCGCGTGCGATTCACGATCGCAACGAACTCAAGGATACCACAGACATCGCAAGGCAATGGCAGGAGCTAGTCATTGGACCAGTCGGGAAGGCCTCCAAAGCCATCACTACTCCCGTGCTGATAGTCATCGAGGCATTGGACGAGAGTGGCAAGAAGGCCTCCCGAGAACAAATTCTTCGTCTGCTCGCTGGCAAACTGAACACCTCTTCCAAACTCCCTGACAACTTCCGTATTCTCGTCACGTCCCGCCCACTGGA
The DNA here is from genome assembly GCF_016628075.1 of Suillus paluster. Taxonomy (NCBI): domain Eukaryota; kingdom Fungi; phylum Basidiomycota; class Agaricomycetes; order Boletales; family Suillaceae; genus Suillus; species Suillus paluster. Next base: position 555,509 of record NW_024537569.1, read on the forward strand.
AGATATCAATAACGTCCTGCACACCGCATCGCATGTTCGCCATAGTCTCCTTGGACGATATCTCGCCCGTGACGACAGAGCAAGATATCCAGTTGTATATCTCAAACAGACTGGAAGATCTGCGTCATATATTTAATGATGCGCACTTCAAGACGCTCGCCGAGAAATCTGATGGCCTGTTCGAATGGGCTCGTCTTGCCTGCGAGTATATAAGTGACACGAACACAGTGGGCCCAGATCTGATGGACCTTTTCGAAGCTGTAATCGGAACTGCATCTGAAAAAGGAACACCTCTGTTGGATGCCATGTATAGACTGATCTTGGCAGACACCATGCCAGAGGGTCAGCGCGAGAAAGCCATCCCCATATTTCGGTCTGTTATGGGGCAAATCCTCGCATCATTGGAACCGCTTCCCGTCGCTGCGTTGAACGCGATTCGTCGGGATTTTCCTGATGGGCGCGGCCGTTACAAATTGGAGCGGGTTATTCGGCCACTGAGCTCGCTTCTCACCGGGACCACAGATTCTCAAACTTCCATACGCCCCCTCCACGCATCTTTCTATGACTTCCTCACAGATGAGTCACGGAGCCACGACTTTTTCGTCGACATCTCATCGGTACAGAGCGATCTTGCCTTGGCCTCGCTCCGGGTCATGGAGCGCGGGCTTCGATTCAACATCTGCTCCTTGGAAAGTTCTTACCTGGCCAATTCCGCTGTCGCTGACTTGGAGAGACGAGTGAAGGTGTCCATATCGGCCGAGCTATCATACTCGTGTCGATTCTGGGGGACGCATGTGGCAGCCACATCTTTTGAACCATCACTCGCTAAGGAAATCGAAGCTCTCTTCGACGGAGAGCGCCTCCTTTGGTGGTTGGAGGCACTGTCTCTGATGAAAAGTGTCGGCGGCTCGGTGGTGTGCCTCTTGTCCATCGCAGACTGGTTTGTGGTGCGTAGTTCGAGCTCATTCTTAGACTCACTAGATTCTTACGCGTAGTAATTATAGGGCCATACCCAGTATACCCATACCGGCGAGGCTGCCAGGGACACCCTGCGTTTCGTTCGAACATTCGCACCCACCATTCTACACAGCACTCCACATTTATATTTGTCCGCTCTGCCATTCGCTCCAACGCAGTCGATGATATTTCGCAAGTTCGCCGCAAAGTTCCCTTGCACGCCCCGCATCGTTGCTGGCCATGTCGTAAAGTGGCCTCAGATGGAAAAGATACTCCATGGGCGTGGCATGGTTTTCTCGGTTGCAATGTCGCCAGACGGAAAACGCATCGTCGGTGGTTTAAGTGACAGAACGATCCAGGTGTGGGACACGGAGACTGGAGAGGCATTGAGCTTCGCTCTCAAAGGCCACACTGGATGTGTTACATCTGTTGCATTCTCCCCGGATGGAAATCGCATCGTGTCAGGTTCATATGACATGACAGTTCGGGTGTGGGATGCAGCGACTGGCAAGGCATTGGGTGCCCCTCTCCGAGGGCATACTGGCCGGGTTCAGTCTGTCGCAGTCTCACGCGATGCGAAACACATCGTGTCTGGTTCATATGACGGGACGGTTCGGGTGTGGGATGCAGAGGCTGGCGAGCCAATGGGTGCACCCCTAGAAGGGCACACTGAGTCTGTTGAGTGTGTCGCAATCTCGCTGGATGGAAAGCGCATCGTGTCTGATTCATGGGACAAGACAATCCGGGTGTGGGATATGGGGACTCGCGAGGCGTCGGGTCCCCCTCTCCAAGGCCACACTGAGTATGTCAACTCTGTCGCAATCTCACCTGATGGTACTCGCATTATATCTGGCTCTCATGATAAGACCATCCGAGTGTGGGATATGGAGACTGGCACGGCATTAGGTGCCCCTTTCCAAGGCCACACTGACTCCATTTCATCTATCGCAATCTCATCGGATGGCGATCGCATCGTGTCTGGTTCATGGGACCAGACAATCCGCGTGTGGCATGGGGAGACTGGCGAGGCGTTAGGTGCCCCTCTCCAAGGACACACTAGCTCTGTTACGTCAGTCGCAATCTCCCCGGATGGAAATCGCATAGTGTCCGGCTCACACGACAAGAGAATTCGGGTGTGGAATGCGGACACAAGTACTGGCGGAGCATTGGGTGCCGCTCTCCAAGGCCACACTAACTCCATCAACTCTGTTTCAATCTCGCCGGATGGACATCGAATCGTGTCTGGCTCATCCGACAAGAATGTTCGGGTGTGGGATTTGCGAACTGGCGAGGCATTGGGTACCCCTCTCCAAGGGCACACTGGCTCTGTTCAGTCAGTTGCAATCTCGTCGGATGGGCATCACATTGTATCTGGTTCAGAAGACACGACAATCCGGGTGTGGGAGTTAGAAACTGGAGAGGCATCAGGCGCCCCTCTGCAAGGCCACACTGACTGGGTTCAGTCTGTCATGATCTCGCGGGATGGGAAACACATCATATCTGGTTCAGATGATTGCACAGTTCGGGTATGGAATATAGAAACTGGAGAGCCATCAGGTGCCCCTCTCCGAGGTCACACTTCCTATATCACGTCTGTCGCAATCTCACCCATTGGAAATTGCATTGTGTCTAGTTCATGCGACAGGTCAATCCGGGTATGGGATATAGAGACTGGCGAGGCATCCGGTGCCCCTCTCCAAGAGGCTGACAGGGTTTGGTCTGTTGCAATCTCGTTGAATGGGCAACACATTGTGTCTGGGTCAGATGACACGACCATCCGAGTGTGGGATATCAAGACTCGCGAAACATTCGGTGGCTCGCTCCGAGGCCACACTGGAGCTGTTCGGTCTATCGCAATCTCGCAGGATGGGAAACACATTTTCTCTGGTTCAGATGACAAGACCATCCGAGTCTGGGATATGGAGACTGCAAAGCCATTGAGTGCCCCTCTGGGAGGACACACCGATTCTGTTATGTCTGTCGCAATTTCTCCCGATGGCAACTGCATCGTGTCTGGTTCATATGACCGGACCATTCGGGTGTGGGATCTAAAATTTCTCAACCGGGACCAACCCTTGAAAGCGCCACCAATTTGTTTTTCCCCCAACCCAACATATGCTCTTCATTCCGCCTCATCCTTCCTCCCATGTTCCTCCACCCCACTAGCAGCTTCTCTTGCTCCAAACGGTGAAGGCTGGGTTGTAGGCCCTGACGGACGGCTTCTCCTCGGGATCCCACTCAACTTTCACCCAGTGATGTATACCCCAGGCAACACGCTGGTGATACCCTTGAATCATGCCTCGCAGTTTGATTTAAGTAGTCTCGCGCATGGCACGTCATGGCACAAGTGCCGGGAACCGCAGGCTGTCCTGTTTTCACGATAATGCTCTCTTAGGGCGCGTCTTGGAAACATCTACGGACATTCTACACAGAACTCGTACAATATATGGTTGCTATTTTCGTGCCCTTCACTTATGCTTCTTCCGCTGTCTCCCACCACAATGAATCCCCGGTCTTACTGCTATAGTGCAATCCAATTATTGCTATACTGTCTATAGACTGTCTACAGTGCAGGTTAGAATTCAAACAAGCCTCATGCCATTTTGCGGTTGGGGGCACAATGTCTCAGTAGGTGTTGAGGAGGGGCATCAGTGAGTGCACTGGTAACATCGGAATGTCAACCGGACTTGATGTGGACGGCAACACATTGGTAGGATATGGTCGAGATGGTTTGAACGTGAAATCGTCGTTTTCATCCCCATCCACATCCTTCTGGTTGGAGTTTGATCACTAGATATGATGAACACCTGCGGCGGGACCCATATCGACATGCTGTTGTCAGACACTCATCTAGATGATCAAAAATTGTGCGATTGTGTACATGTTATACTCGCGCGTCGCGCGTATGTATGACGCTCCAAACCCCACTTTAATAAACTGCGCGACACACAACATCGAGTGCGCGATACACAACCGAATGCGCGATACGATATCGAGTGCGCGATACACAACATCGATTGCGCGATACACAACGACCGAATGCGCGATACAGGGCACCAAAGTGCCACACAGCCTACAAGTGTCGTGTTTATGACATCAAGGACATTGTGAGATACTAACAGTCACGGTGTATAATGGGTGTAAGATTAAGGTAGTGTATCATAGCGGGAGGATTTTGGTCAGGTAGCAGGTCAGGGTAGCAAGGTATAGATAGACAAGGGAAGCTTCGAGATTAAAAGGATACTAAGTAGATAGCAGTAGGGCACAGAGTGTTAGACGGCAATATTCACATCACCTATAAATAATCTTCAGACCAAGGATTAATACGAGGAGGGGCAGATGGACTATCAGGGTCGAGGACACCACGCAAGAAGATATCAGATGGTCGGGGCTCTACAAAGTCAAGTGGCTTGGAGACATGACGAAGAAGGAATTGTCTAGATAGTAAATCAGCGGTGCCGAAATTTGATGCCTGATGGCTTGACCCAGCCTGCGCGCTGAAAAAAGAGCCGGAGGGGAGGGTGTCCTTTCGCACCGGGGTCTCTGGCACTAGAGACAACTGTCGAATAACATTGGGAAGTTCATCGATGTCTGCATTGGAGCTTTCTAGAAAAACTAAATTGTGAGTGAGTGAGCGAGAGAGAAAAAGTTTAAAGATGAACGAACGTTTGTTAGGCTGTGAGGCTGCGTAAAAAACACTCCGTGCTCGGAAATCTGACACTAGTAAGTCCTCCTGCTTCACCGTGATGCCTGCTAGAACAATGAGTGAGTGACAGGACAACTTGTGAAATATTACACACCTTTCATTTTTTTGGCGGAAGGTTTGGATTCCGTGTCGGAGACAATCTCAACAGATGATTCTCGTCCACGTTTGAGCTTCGCAGCGGCTAGCAAACGAGAGATAGATATGAACCAAATAATTGACTGATATTAGATAAACTTACCTGCACGTTGTAGGGAGTATCCCTATGCTAGGCTTGTATCCACCACTTTTCCGATGCATCAGGCATCCATCCGACGTCCATCCGACACCTATCCATTCCATCCGATACCCATCTGCTTTGCGGACGACATGCGGATACCTTCGGATCTCCCCCTATAGCTCACGCATCCGCCGCATCCGTCCTGTCCACGTCCATTCTACCTCATTGGTACGTACTCACACGCATTTTCTTGTTACTGACTGAACACAGACATATCCTCTCACACTCCAGTATTTTTCGGATAGCTTATGGCACGGTCTAGACTCGCTACCTATGTATCTATGTTCCTTGAAAATACTGTACCCTATAAGCATGGAGGATTTTGAAAAATACTTACTTCATGTAACTTCCTCCCACTTTTCCTGCACCTTACCAGAAGGTCACTTTGACTTATACCCACTATCCATCTAACCTTTAATGAACTTCCTTTGACTTTGATTCGCATCCTGTCCGATCTGCAAGTGCCATCCGCTCCATCTGACGAATCAGTATGTTTCGCATCCTATCCGTTTCATCCGCTTTTGCGGATCTTTCATCCTATAGGGTCGCTTTAGACAGAGACTAGTATTCCCCAGTAGCAATCCCCTTAAGGGTCGAACGCACTTATTCCCAAGCGAGGCAGCAGGCAGCAAAGACCCAACTGTGTAGTCGATTGACTTCTATCTGCTGCACTTGTTGTACCCACAATGTGTTAATATTGTTGGTTTTGGCTCCTTGAAACTTAAAGCACCGTCGGAATCAAAAAATATCCCATCATCCCCCGTCTCTTGATATTCAGGATCCCACGATGCATAAATATGTTCTGGAATTCCTCTCCGCAATGCTGAAGACACGGAAATTAGCCTATCAAGAAATTGTAGGACATAGAGCTTCTTACCTATGATGATGTTGGCATCTTTCACAGGGCACTTGGGTCTGCCTCGGAATCGTGCAAGATCACTGCCGGTGGGCTTGTCGACATTTACGACCTCATATCGAAGCCTCTCCTCACATAATGCAGTAACATATACCCGTCTCAGACGGGCAGCCGGGTGTGACAATGTGCCGATAGAGACGGGCCACCTGGTGCCGGCCCATGGCAATAATTGTACCATGTTAGACGAGTGGGCCGAGGGGGTGGAGTGTCCAAGGCAAACGGATGGGCCGGGTGTATATAGTATAGATGGTAGTATAGCAATGTACTATATAGGAAATTATGAATAGTAGTAGTGAATCCAGTGTGTGATAGATGAGTGGGCCGGAGGAATGGAGTGCAATATAGACAAGTGGGCCGGGGAACTGGGGTGTGATGGAGATGAGTGGGCCGGTAAATGAGGTGCAATGGAGACGAGTGGGCCGGTACATAAGGTGCAATGAAGACGAGGGGGCCGGAGAATAGGGTGCAATTGAGACGAGTGGGCCGGTATAGCAGGTGCAATGGAGATGGGTGGGCTGGTAAATAAGGTGCAATTAAGACGAGTGGGCCGGTATAGCAGGTGCAATGGAGACGGGTGGGCCAGTATAGCAGGTGCAATAGAGACGGGTGGGCCGGTAAAGGAGGTGCAATGAGGACGAGTCGGCCGGTGTTATTGGGTGCAATGAAGACGAGTGGGCTGGTGATATGGGGTGCAATGAAGACGGGTGGGCCGGCATGATAGGGTGCAATGGAGACAGGTGGGCCGGTATTATGGGGTGCAACAACGACCGGTATTTATGTAACCGGTTGCTTGTGGTAACATAGCACTCAATCCGGCGATTCCACCGGTGGTCTGATCATGTAAAATGGTTAAGATTTGACAAAGTTATGAGCCCTACAAGGGAAAGCCATAAATTTAGAGGATATTATGATATATTGTATCTAGACCATTGCAACCGGTATTTTTTGACCGGTATTTACATGACCGGTTGCTTGTGGTAACATAGCACTCAATCCGGTGATTCCACCGGTGGTCTGACCATGTAACATAGTTAAGATTTGACAAAGTTAGGAGCCTTACAAGAGAAAGTCACAAAGTCAGAGGATATATCATATCTAGACCATTGTGACCGGGATTTTTCAACCGGTAGTTATGTGACCGGTTGCTTGTGGTGACATAGCACTCAGTCCGGTGATTCCACCGGTGGCCTGACCATGTAAAATGGTTAAGATTTGACAAAGTTATGAGTCTTACAACAAGAGAAAGTGACAATTTCAGAGGATATATCATGTCTAGACCATTGTGTCCGGTATTTATGTGACCGGTTGTTTATAGTAAAACATAGCACTCAATCTGGTGATTCCACTGGTGGTCTGACCATGTAAAATGGTTAAGATTTGACAAAGTTATGAGCCCTACAAGAGAAAGCCATAAATTTAGAGGATATTATGATGTATTGTATCTAGACCATTGCAACCGGTATTTTTTGACCGGTATTTACGTGACCGGTTGCTTGTGGTAATGTAGCACTCAATCCGGTGATTTCACCGGTGGTCCGATCATGTAAAATGGTTAATATTTGACAAAGTTATGAGTGCTACAAGAAAAAGTCACAAATTCACTGGCAGAGGATATATGATATCTAGACCATTGTGACCGGGATTTTTCAACCGGAAGTTATGTGACCGGTTGCTTGTGGTAACATAGCACTCAATCCAGCGATTTTACCGGTGGTCTGATCATGTAAAATGGTCAAGATTTGACAAAGTCATGAGCCCTGCAAGAGAAAGTCATGAATTTAGAGGATATATGATATCTAGACCATTGTGACCGGTATTTTTTGACCGGTAGTTATGTGACCGGTTGCTTGTGGTAACATAGCACTCAATCCGGTGATTTTACCGGTGGTCTGATCATGTAAAATGGTCAAGATTTGACAAAGTTATGAGCCTTACAAGAGAAAGCCACACATTCAGAGGATATTATGATATATTGTATCTAGACCATTGTAACTGGTATTTTTTGACCGGTATTTATGTGACCGGTTGCTTGTGGTAACATAGCACTCAATCCGGTGATTCCACCGGTGGTCTGACCATGCAAAATCATTAAGATCTGACAAACTTATGAGCCTTACAAGATAAAGCCACAGATTTAGAGGATGTTATATCTAGACCATTGTGACCGGTATTTTTGTGAACAGTTGCTTGCAGTAATATAGTACTCAATCTGGTGATTCCACCGGTAGTCTGATCATGTGAAATGGTTAAGATTTGACAAAGTTCTGAGCCTTATAAGACCAAGTCATAAATTCAAAGGATACAGTGTTGTATCAGCTTATATCTGGACCATTGTAATCAGTATTTTTGCAACCGGTTGCTTGTGGTAATGTAGCACTCAATCAGGGGATTCCATTTTGCCCCTTTGATAGGAGAGTGTTCTAGCACTGTCAAAACATATTTAGGAGTATATATTAACATATTCCACCACTTAGTTGACCCCCTGAAGGGCTACATCAAACAATATAGCATATATACATGAAAACATAACTGATAAGAACCCTCCAACACTATCAAGGATGTTATTGGTAATCAGACACTTGGGATATGTCCCATGTATATCCCTAGTCATGGTCCTAAAATTCTGGAAAGATCCCTCAAGTATTGACGGTAAGATAAGTAAAACAACATAGGCTTGACATATGACAATTTACCCCTGTCACTGAAAGTCACTGACACATATCACACACACCAAAGATTTTATTAAAAATGCAGTAGTATGTATAGTAGACTACATAATGAACCTAAAATACACATTGCCCTGAAGGTAAAGTCTTTGTAGAAGAGTGTGGTGAGGAAATATTAGGATTGGTAAGTAAAAGTCCAACCACTACATATACACCAAACTGGTGAGTTTCGATGTTTTGGGCTTTTGGACTTTCCCACACTCTATTTCAGAGATATTTCACTGCCCTAGCTCTCAACTGTTAGTGGATCCTTTTATAAATCTGAGACCATGATATTGACCATGCTTAGAATATATTGCAAGCATCTGATTACTAGATTGTGTCCATTGGAGAATGTAGGCCCCTTATCAGTACACATACCCCCTTTCCCTTAGATAACAATATTATACCATATTTCTAACTGATCCTTGGGATGAGAAGTAGGTATATATGTAGTAAGGATAATATATGAGTAGTCTGGATCATTTATGCAATGGTAAAGTAGGGGAAAACACCAAAAATGTGACAACTGCAATCTTAGAAGTTTTAGCCTGTATAGAAGGATTCTGTAGGTATCCTGATGTACCAACCTGGTGTACATACTCTAAATCTGTCTAGGAATGGTCCCCATATCATTCTGCAGCTGTGTTCCTGTAGGAAAACCTTTCCCAGAGGATGGACCACCAGGAGAGGGTGAGTACACAGCATCACAAGGTTTGGTCTGTGGATGTTAAGGTCATGCTCAAAGGAAGGAGAACTCAAAGGGCTTGACTTCAGCTTGTGTGCTGCACCCCTTACCTGAGTATGTGCCCTTAATTTATGAGAGGCAGGAGGGAAGTCCAACAAAGTCCAGAGGTTTCCGGAGGTCAGACACTAGGGGAGTTCGGCGGAACTCCAGAGGTTCAAGGAAACCCAGAGTAAGACTGCTGTGGACAAGTCTGGAGTAGAAATGGAACAGAGGTAAACTACCCTAAGGTAGAGCTGGAGACACACTGGTCTAGATATAACATATCCTCTGAATGTGTGGCTTTCTCTTGTAAGGCTCATAACTTTGTCAAATCTTGACCATTTTACATGATCAGACCACCGGTAAAATCGCCGGATTGAGTTCTATGTTACCACAAGCAACCGGTCACATAACTACCGGTCAAAAAATACCGGTCACAATGGTCTAGATATCATATATCCTCTAAATTCATGACTTTCTCTTGTAGGGCTCATGACTTTGTCAAATCTTGACCATTTTACATGATCAGACCACCGGTAAAATCACCGGATTGAATGCTATGTTACCACAAGCAACCGGTCACATAACTACCGGTTGAAAAATCCCGGTCACAATGGTCTAGATATCACATATGCTCTGACTTTGTGACTTTCTCTTGTAAGGCTCCTAACATTGTCAAATATCAACCATTTTACATGGTCAGACCACTGGTGGAATCACCGGATTGAGTGCTATGCTACCACAAGCAACTGGTCACATAACTACCAGTTGAAAAATCCCGGTCACAATACTGTAGATATCATATATCCTCTAAATTCATGACTTTCTCTTGTAGGGCTCATGACTTTGTCAAATCTTGACCATTTTACATGATCAGACCACCGGTAAAATCACCGGATTGAGTGCTATGTTACCACAAGCAACCGGTCACATAACTTCCGGTTGAAAAATCCCGGTCACAATGGTCTAGATATCATATATCCTCTGCCAGTGAATTTGTGACTTTTTCTTGTAGCACTCATAACTTTGTCAAATATTAACCATTTTACATGATCAGACCACCGGTGAAATCACCGGATTGAGTACTGTTACTAGAAACAACCGGTCACATAAATACCGGTCACAATGGTCTAGACATGATATATATCCTCTGAAATTGTCACTTTCTCTTGTTATAAGGCTCATAACTTTGTCAAATCTTAACCATTTTACATGGTCAGACCACCGGTGGAATCACCGGATTGAGTGCTACATTACCACAAGCAACCGGTCACGTAAATACCGGTCAAAAAATACCGGTTGCAATGGTCTAGATACAATACATCATAATATCCTCTAAATTTATGGCTTTCTCTTGTAGGGCTCATAACTTTGTCAAATCTTAACCATTTTACATGGTCAGACCACCAGTGGAATCACCAGATTGAGTGCTATGTTTTACTATAAACAACCGGTCACATAAATACCGGACACAATGGTCTAGACATGATATATCCTCTGAAATTGTCACTTTCTCTTGTTGTAAGACTCATAACTTTGTCAAATCTTAACCATTTTACATGGTCAGGCCACCGGTGGAATCACCGGACTGAGTGCTATGTCACCACAAGCAACCGGTCACATAACTACCGGTTGAAAAATCCCGGTCACAATGGTCTAGATATGATATATCCTCTGACTTTGTGACTTTCTCTTGTAAGGCTCCTAACTTTGTCAAATCTTAACTATGTTACATGGTCAGACCACCGGTGGAATCACCGGATTGAGTGCTATGTTACCACAAGCAACCGGTCATGTAAATACCGGTCAAAAAATACCGGTTGCAATGGTCTAGATACAATATATCATAATATCCTCTAAATTTATGGCTTTCCCTTGTAGGGCTCATAACTTTGTCAAATCTTAACCATTTTACATGATCAGACCACCGGTGGAATCGCCGGATTGAGTGCTATGTTACCACAAGCAACCGGTTACATAAATACCGGTCGTTGTTGCACCCCATAATACCGGCCCACCTGTCTCCATTGCACCCTATCATGCCGGCCCACCCGTCTTCATTGCACCCCATATCACCAGCCCACTCGTCTTCATTGCACCCAATAACACCGGCCGACTCGTCCTCATTGCACCTCCTTTACCGGCCCACCCGTCTCTATTGCACCTGCTATACTGGCCCACCCGTCTCCATTGCACCTGCTATACCGGCCCACTCGTCTTAATTGCACCTTATTTACCAGCCCACCCATCTCCATTGCACCTGCTATACCGGCCCACTCGTCTCAATTGCACCCTATTCTCCGGCCCCCTCGTCTTCATTGCACCTTATGTACCGGCCCACTCGTCTCCATTGCACCTCATTTACCGGCCCACTCATCTCCATCACACCCCAGTTCCCCGGCCCACTTGTCTATATTGCACTCCATTCCTCCGGCCCACTCATCTATCACACACTGGATTCACTACTACTATTCATAATTTCCTATATAGTACATTGCTATACTACCATCTATACTATATACACCCGGCCCATCCGTTTGCCTTGGACACTCCACCCCCTCGGCCCACTCGTCTAACACGGTACAATTATTGCCATGGGCCGGCACCAGGTGGCCCGTCTCTATTGGTACATTGTCACGCCCGGCTGCCCGTCTGAGACGGGTGAATTCACTGAAGGGGCTCCTCTCCTTGCTTATTAAAACCCATGGGCAAGAAGGTATGCCAATTCCTTTCCCCTTTTCTTTTGAATTGACATATTCAAATGCCAATGGAAACACTTCATTTTGCAGGTACTGATGAACCTCATCATGAGTCCATGTTCGATTGAACGAAAATTTGTTAGCGGTCTTGATATGTGCACATCGACGATGTTCCATGTTGTGCAACTGTGTCCGTGATGGTGGACTCGTGCTCTTGAGATTACCATCGTCCTTCAACATATTCTGTTAGTTTTTTCTTGTGTAAAAAAAGAGAGAGATATTCACATCAAGGCAATTCACCAAAAGAAGCCATGATGCAACCTTTGCGATTTTATCCCCATCTACATCAAATTGACTTGATGATGCAGCCCTTGCCCTACTACTAGGAACCCGACGAGATTGCAACTGCTCCGAGTCTGACTTGTAAGTATCACGATCATGTATAATGTGCTTCGCACCTTATTGACCTTGCTGTTTTGTAAGTGTACACCAGCCCTGAAGCCTTTCATGACTTCATCTCTGACTACCGAGGCTTGCTCAACATCCATTGCCTGGTCAAGTACGTTTTTGGATGAGGTAGCAGTTGGCAAGGATCTCGCTGCAGACCCCAAGCTGGTTTTTTGCTTGAATATGTTGACCAGCCTGTTTTTTCCGGACAGTTCTGTGCCATCTTGCCTTCGAGGTGCACCTTGCGAAGTGGAATTTAGTGCCTCGGGATGTTTGCTAAACCCGTGCTGGCATTCTCGGCAGTAGTAAGGAGCATTGGGGTTGGAGGGTGGGGTGAAGCACTCGCAGGTGCAGGCTTGCCCTCCTTCACGAAAGTCTTGGCAGTACTTTTCGTGGCGGTCGGACATAGCAATGTATGAGATGAAGTGGAGATGGCTCGGAAGAACAAATAGATGTGCTTTATGGAAGAATTTTGTCTTGGTTATTGACTGTAAGTCTCTAGCCAAATTTTAAGCATATTTTTGAGCATATTTCATGTACTACGTTTAGCTAAAAGTATCTTTCAGTTTCGAACAAAGATAATGCTGACAATCCTTGACACCAGAGTGTTGCACGAGCTTCCCAGACAGAGTCACTTAATGATACTATGATAGACTTTGTTCCACGTCTCCCAAATTGTAAGACTTCAACCATGGCTGCATCCTCATCACCTTGCTCATCAGGTAATAAGCCATAACCTTCAGGTATGATGCCCTCGTCAAATATTTGCTCGACTGTTGAAAAAAAAGGTTCTCATCATCCTGGGTCACGAAGGGACTTTTCTTTCCGGGCACTTCAATCACAGCATGGCGAACATTCTGTTCCTGATCTTCTTCTATCTGTGAGACAAGCTGATCCTCCGAATTAGTGTCTTCATTGTCAGGATGGCCAGCACCAGTCTGTCCATGACAATGAGTCTGTTCTTGCCCATGAGTGCCATAGTATCATTCAATTGTGTTTGGGTGAACTCCTTCACAATTGTCTTGGTAAATGCCAAGTGTTGCCTGGCTTATCAGTCGCAGATCCTGTGATAAATGCTGTGTCAGTGTTCACAATTTTGACTCGATCACTACCTACTTGTGGGCTCTTATTGTTCGTTGATGGGCCAGCGATCGGATGAAGATTCCATTCTTCTCGAAAGCTCTTACAGTCATCATTGATAGCATCCAAGAATAGACCTTGGAGGAGCCACAAATGACCCGTTTTCTCAATATCAAGGCCATGCAATCTCTCCAAGCGACTGAAGAATGCCCTCCAACATCTCACGAACTGGGTTCCTACTTCAACCCAGAGGCGCTCTATCCTTGAGTTTCGAGTAGACCTGCAGTACTTGTGTGAGCACGACACCCAATCAGTCATTTGACAATATGAAGGCTTACGATCCCCACATAAAAGAGCCACGATTTGGGCCATTTCGCATGACCATATAAGTAGCAACATCAATATTTTCACCACCACGATCACCTCGCATACGTGATGGCATACCATACTCCTCTTGAGCTTCAAGAAATAAATCGAGAACTGTTGCGGCACGATTATTTGTGCTTGCTCGCAGTGCAACTACCTGGACAGGCATTAGTTGGCAACAATTTCTGAATGACAGTTACATACTGTTCTGCAGTAGCCGTCAATGAATCCATGAACAACAACCCCCCACTGGATCAGTTTATGGTGCCCGTCCAAATGCCAGAGAGCATTGGAACATTTTACTCTATATTTCCGTCTTCAAATAATTTGTTGGTGTTGGAAGTGGTGTCCAATTCTGTCAACTCGTCGTAGCGATTGCCATATTCGCCTATGCTGCACAAGAACACCTTGTTGGCGAAGAAAGCCAACAAGGTACCGAAAACTGGACTCTGGTCTACAACACTTGAATAACTTCACCAGGGCATCAAGGTCACAGTCGCGAAGGTTGGAATAGCACCTTTCAATGCTGTGTTGACGCATGTAGCGCCGTAGTGTTTCCGGATGAACATCAAGGATATTCGCGAGCTCGACATGACTGATTTGATGTTGAGAAGAGGTGGCCTCCCTCAAGAATTCAAGATCTATGATTTTTTTAGGCCGTCCTCATTTCCCAGTGATTTCGATTCTGGTTAATTCCGGTATATCAACATTATGCTCTTCTCTGTAAATATCCCGTCTTAGTATCTATACATCTATCAAAAATTTGACTCACTGTTCATTTACAGTTTTTCCTAGGTGTTCCAGATTTGAAACTGCACAACCAAGTAGTGTGGCTACATTAGCTAGCCATTCGACAGGGAGAGACTCCAGATTGTCATCTGAGTCAATGTCTGGTACAAGTGCTTCGAGGATTGGAAGTGCATTTGACAAGATAGCATCCACGTGGAATGCAATACGGGTAGGGTCAGCTCCATCTGCTCGAAGAACTCGGATGGCATGATCATAAGTGCGTTGGACACTCTCATAGGCAGCTTGGATTTCTGCAGACCAATTTTTTGTTTCAGGGAGAAGTGGGAGTGACAATGGCACTGAAGGACCGGCATCCATTATTTGACGTTTGTTAGAAAGCTATAGATTGTTCAAAAGTTCTGCTGGCATAATTCTCACTGGTGATGTGTTTTGGGTCCAATGCATTACTTTCTGTGACCGGTTTTATTACTAACACCTCACTCTTCCTCTAAGCCATTCTTCGTGTTCATGCAATATTCTACTCAAAAATTGACTTGTCCGACCGGCCATTCAAGTTCAATGCCTGCTCAACGCCATCAAATGTTCTACTTCTCAGATGGCACCCACATCTTCCGGGTTTGTGCATCACTTGATGGATCATAGCCTTATGGTGGACTAACCTGAATGTACTAATAGGCAGGAGACTTGCTCT
Source organism: Suillus paluster (assembly GCF_016628075.1). Classification (NCBI taxonomy): domain Eukaryota; kingdom Fungi; phylum Basidiomycota; class Agaricomycetes; order Boletales; family Suillaceae; genus Suillus; species Suillus paluster. The sequence goes on from NW_024537569.1 coordinate 570,830, forward strand.
TCAAGGTGCATGCAAGCATCCTCGGGGATAAATCACTTGGGTTTAGGGATATGTTTGCTGCAAGCCAGGACACCCAATTTGAAGAGGTCGACGGTAGCACTGACGACAAACCCATATTTGTACCGTCGCAAGTAAGTGAAAATGCTTTCAAATTGTTTCTTTCTATCTGTTACAATAAGTGAGCCTGAGTTTGTTTCATAATGAGCTCACATCTGATACCATGCAGATGGAGGCCTGATGCCCTCAAGATACCTAACGACACTGTCATTCAACTACTGGAGCTGAGCGACATGTATCTTTGCAAAGATGCTCGTGACTATGCTGTTCGCAATCTCCAGCACAACTGCTACTCACTTGAATCGACACGACTTATTTCACTCGCTTTGAAGTACAACATCAAAGACTTCTTGCTGCATGCTTTCGAGCGCCTCGTTTCAGCTTGCATCAATGACATATCCGATGATGAATGTCACGCTGTTGGGCCCGTTGTGTGGAACACAATGTTCAAGGTCAAGGAACGTCTGGATGTACACCGTCGGATTATTGCATGTGAAGCCCCACCTATGGTACATACAGGAACTTGCACGAAGCAAAAGAGATGCGAGGAGGACTGGAAGCAGTTGTGGTGGAATAGAATGGGTTGGTTTCTGCTGGATGGGCGAAATCCACAACCTTACAAGGATGCCGTCGAACGGTTTGAGAAACTTGACATTGGCGAGATAAACCTGGATTGCTGGAAAGCTGTATTATTCATTGTGAAAGGTCAAAGTGCCTTCGATCACAAGCGAAAACTTATCACTTGCACAGCTGACAATCTTGCAAAATACCTGATTGTCGAGCCCAAATTCGAAGATTTTGGCTGTGCAGTTTACTAGAAATAGCTACATTTCTTTCCGCTGTTGTATTGCACACTTGGTCGTTGTGTATTGTGCAATCGATGTTGTGTATTGCGCACTCAATGTTGTGTATCGTGCAGTTTATTAAAGTGGGGTTTGGAGCGTCATATGTATGAAGACTACCAGAATGTATACAAAGGTCGTCCCTAGGCTGCTCCTATAGCTGCGGTCCAAGAGCAATGATACACTCAGAAAATCGGTAACGTTCAAGTGCCTTTGTGACATCTGCTAAACCAAAGAAGTATTAGTCAAGGTGTTCAAACGACACCACACACCATGCATGACACTTCTCGCCATACAAACGAATGTCCATATCTCCTAAGCTTTGTTCGATTCCTACCAACGTATGAGAACCCAGCATCTCTGATGCGACTGAGGGGACGCGTTTGTTGGTACCCACGACCCACCCACTCAGCACATCAGTCAAAGACTTTTGGAGCTATACCCCTCGTCTTCAACATGAAGCGGGGTAAGACTCGAGCTGCGGGCGGTCGGAGGGGTCGAAGATCTCCCAGCAGAATATGGACTCGAGCTCCTCCTTGTAACAAGACTCAACATCCACATGCGCGGCGAGTGAGATGCGCTGCATGCGACTGCATATCATCCTAGTCTGGGGCTGGAGGAGGTGTTGTAGGGCTGGCGTTTGTCCTCCCATATAGAGTAGAGTACTCCATCACCAAAAGTCCCAAACCTAGATCTACTTAGATATGGAAAGTGCTAGTTGCAGCACCAAGGAACAGGTGCATCCGGTTGGTCAGGTACCAACAGCTCAAAATCATCCAGATATTGACATCTCCGAAAGATCACTTGTTTTAATGCTCAATACCAGTTATCTGCCAGACATCCTGTCATATGCTGGCTGCATCTAAGTCCTGGACTCCTGCCATACTGCCTTCATTCAGATATTGTGACATCATACAAGTAGTTTGCTGCTCAGTGCTCAACTACTACAGTCAGACCGCTGAATGTGTGATCATATGCTGGTTATGCTCTGATATCCTGCTGATGCATGATCAGACCAATCATAAAATATAAACACATATCATTCTGATAGTACAGTTTCTGAGTGTGGATACATGGCAGCCGAAAGTATGAAATAAAGAATCAAGATGTGGGCTGAACGTATGAATGATACAAAAACTTCAAATGAGGAGATCAAAGGCATATACCATACAGCACTGCCTAGGAAAAAATGGTGCACATGAACCCTACTAAGGAGTGCATCAGTCTAAAGCAGAAATGTTGTTTAATCAGACTCAGAGAACGCACCCATGAATGAGAATTACTTTCTGCCCTTCAAGCTGCGAGTCTTCTTGGAGGCAGCAGTAGTCTTACCAACATTCCTGGCACATTTGGGTGGACTCAGAGCAGGCACCTCTGTCTCATCTTCAGTGAGAGGACTGTCATCTTCAATTCTGTCCAGCCTTCGCTTGCTGAACCCCATTTCTGAGGCTGTAGATGGGAAGTTGGGTGTTGTTACGAACTCAGTTGGTTCCGCACTAGATACCCGCAAGGAGTACTGATCTAGTGTTGCGACGAGTTTCGAGAGAAGACTACTAGACGGAAAGTCTAGTAGAAGATAGTGTAATAGTGATAGAAGCGATGAGGCTTGCTATCTAGCTTTCGTGCTATCCCTCTGTCCTGAGGCTTTAGGCGTGATACTGAGTAGATTCAAGTTAAGGACTACTACAGTGTACGGAGTCCTTTATATACAAAAAGCAGAAGATACCGGTTGAACGGTAAGGGTCAAGGGTAATACTGACAATGCGGTAAGGGCATAGGGTATGAGTCAGAGATAACGGATAAGCCAGATAGGCAGTGCGAGAATGATCAGCCAGTATGGATAAGCCAAGCAAACGGTAAGATGGAAGTCGCTTTAGCAACGGATAGTGGTAATGAAAGATAGGCAAAAGAGAATAAGCTAGTCCGAGGGGCTTACGTAACGTCCCTGTAACATCACCTCCCATTCTACGGATGAAGTCACCTGGCTTCATGCGTCAAGGCGGGCATCGTCCAAGAAAACATTGTCGACGTCTAAACCTTCGATCTCGTTAACTTCAAGCCTGCGGTCGTCTTCGTCGTCGCGGTCAGGGATAATACCCTGGTGGGTGTCATAAAAGCATTCAAGACGTGTGAGTTGTGCGTGGAAGTTAGGGTTGGAACGACTGCGGCGAAGAATAGTGCGTCCGTTAAGACGTGGGCAGTATGAAGTAAAATGTCCAGGGGCAAAGACCCTGCAAATACGACAGAAGTACTGATGGCAATGATGATGCTTATGGCCATATCGTTTGCAGCAGCAGCAGATGAAGTTGGCGGGGTGGGTCTGCTCTGTTTCAGTGGCTTCGAATTTGGCATGATGGATGTGATCTGTGGTAGTAGTCATGACCCGTTCTGGTTCTCCTGTTTCGATGTTGGGCGCTATGCCATGAAAGATGGGGGGGTATTTGACTGACAATGGTAAACCGAGCGAAAGGAGCATGGTGGTTCCGTGGTTATGGCGATTTTGTTTGCTAGGGGAAGTGGCACGGCCAGTTGGTTCGGGGACGTGTAATGGTTTTTGTTCAGGAGTTTTCAGAGTAGGGGGTGGGGAGTAATGCATGATGGATGGTGTGGCAGTTCCGTCTGCTTCTAAAAAGTCTCCTTCAAATTCACTTTCTTCAGCGATAAGATGCGGTAAGTCTTCTTCTTCGGCAGGGGGTTCTGGGGTTTCAGCGCGGGGTTCAGCAGGGATGAATGGTACTAGTTCGATGTTTTCTTCATCGAGGGTGCTCGGTTGGATGGGGGATGGGGTAGGTTGCGCTACAAACTCGCCATTGTTGATCTGGTCAACAAGCTTGCCGAACTTCTTCATGGCTAGGAGTGTCATGACGACCTTTTTAATTTTGCTTTGTGCGTAGCATAGGGATACCGTCCCAAATGTTCCGTATTTACATTCCTGCATGTCGACGATGCAGGCAGTGAGGGTATCTGCGGTTCTGAATGCTGCAATGAGTTCAAAGAGGATGGGGTCATTATGGGTGGTGATGAGGTTATCGATTTCTATAGCATAGTGGCTGTCTAGGATGAGTGCCTCCCAGAGGGCTTTGTCTTCATTTACAGGTGTCAGATGGGGGTGGGAGGCGAAGAAGTTGGAGTCATTTGATGAGTTGTACATGATGTTGGTTTACAGAGTTGTTTTCTTCGCTCCTTTGTTAGCGAGTTTTCTTTTATACATTGTCAGGATGTCAGATGAATTAGTCAAATCTGACTCGGTTTGCCAGGAGTTATCCAATTCGGGATATCCTTTCCACGATACAAGGTATCGGCGGTGATTACCCATTCCTTTATGGGCAAGTATTGCTTCTATCTCGTATTCTTCTTCGCCGTTGATTACATCAGGTAGTGGTTCTTCGTAGTTCGGGCTGTGAACTTTGGTTTCGTGATAGGAGGATAGTTCGGAAGTGTGGAATGTGGAGTGAACTCTCCAGGTTTCTGGGAGCTTGATCTTGAATGTGATTGGTGATAAAACTTCTTCGACGGTGAATGGTCCGTATCTTTTCGGTGCAAGTTTCTTTGATGGGAGTTTTGTTAATAAATGAGCCACGGATAGCCAGACCTTGTCCCCTTTCTTCCATGGGGTATACTTTCTTCCCTGCGTCCTTTCTCCCATTCACTGTTGAGCAAGGGCGTGGCATGCCAGTGCTTCTTCTCGGATCTTTCCGAGATATTTCAGTCGTTCTTCTACTGCTGGTACCGAAGCTTTGGGGAATGCTTGGGGTAAGCTTTTCGGTTCATACCCCATCATCAGGGCGAAGGGTGATGTATTTCTGGCAGAATGTTTCCTTGAGTTGTGGACGAATTCGGCCATTGGCAGATGTTGCAACCATTCGGCTGGGGTGGTGCGGCAATAGATTCTGAGGTAAGTTTCCAGTTCTTGGTTGAGTCGTTCTGTTTGTCCGTCCGTCTGTGGATGGTAGGCTGTGGAGAGGGCTACTTGGTAATCTAGAATCCATCCTAATTCTTTGGCAAATTTGGAGGCAAATTGTGGTCCCCTATCGGAGATGATTTTGTCATAGAGGCCGAAGCGTGTGAACACCTTTTTAAAGAAGAGGTTGGCAACGCCTTCTGCGGTGATGGATTTCTTGCATGGACATAGAATTGCCCCCTTCATTAGGCCATGGTCGACCACGACCATAACAGAATCAAAGCCGTGGGATGGGGGAAGGTCAGTGATAAGGTCAATGGAGACTTGCTCGAAAGGGCGGGTGGCAAGCAAGGGGATAGGCATCAGGGGTGGTGTGACGGGGTGAGTATCGGATTTCATTTGTTGGCAGACGGCGCATCCAGCGACATAGTTTCGGATGTAGGTGCCCATACCGGGCCACCAGTAGGATTTCTTCACATTCCATTCAGTGATAGTGCAGCCGGGATGGCCCGCAGTAAGGTGATCATGGTGGAGGGTGAGGACCTTCCAGTGAAGATCGACCGGGACGTAGGCCCGGTCTTTATAAAATAACACTCCATCGGTGAATGCCCAATCAGAAAGGGCAGATTTGATGGGCAGGGCACAGATACCGCTCAAAGCTTGGAGGGCAGTTTGGATAGTAGAGTCGGGCGCTGACTCGGTCAGGGTTTTAAACTGGTGTGCAAGTACACCATCGACCAGGCGGACGAAGAGAGAGTCGGGGAGTAAGGTAACATCGGTGTTATTGGGATCGCCGACAACATGGTCTGGTCGTCATGAAAGAGCATCCGGGGCGGCAAGCTTTGCGCCAGGGACGTGGTAGAATGCGAGGTCAAATTCACTAAGAGTGAGTTGCCATCGGGCTTGGCGACATGTTAATTGCTGTGCCGAGCGGAAGTAGAGGAGGTTCTTATGGTCGGTGAAGACAATAACCAGGTGGGGGTTTCCTTCCAAGAAATGCCTCCAAATTTTGAGCGCGCGTATTACGGCTAAGAGCTCTCGGTCGTAAATCTGGTAATTTCGTTCGGCGGCATTGAATGATTGGGATAAATACCCGCAAGGGTGGTAGGCGCCATTTTCATCGGTTTGTAACAATACAGCACCGGTGGCGAAGAGTGATGCATCAGTAGCAAGGGCAAATTGTCTAGTTGCGTCAGGATTGCGAAGCACAGGTTCTGTGAGGAAACTGTGTTTAAGTTTGTCAAAGGCATTTTGGCACTGATCCGTCCAGTGAAAGGGTTGATCTTTCTTTGTTAGATCGATCATTGGTTGTGCGATATCCAAGTAATGGGTGATGAAGTGTCAGTAGAAGTTGCAAAATCCAAGGAATGATTGTATGTCTTTGACGGTGGTTGGCGTCTGCCATTGGCTGATTCCTTCCAATTTGGCAGTATCCATGGCGACTTTGCCTGGGCGGATGATCATTCCGAGGTATTCTACTTCTTGGGCGTCAAATGTACATTTCTCTGGTTTGAGGAATAATGTTTCGGTGTGTAGTTTTTGCAGGATGATTTTCGTTCGGTTTTGGTTTTCTTCCAGTGTGTCTGAGAAGATGAGGATGTCATCCATATAGACAATCAACCATCCAGCGTCGATTTCCTGTTTGAACGTTTCATTCATATAGGCTTGAAATGTTGCAGGCGAGTTGCATAAGCCAAAGAACATGACTTTTGGCTTGAATAGACTGAATGACATGGAGAAGGCGGCCTTCCATCGATCGTCAGGGTGAATCAGGATGTTGTTGTATCCAGACCGAATGTCCATTTTGGTGAAGTATTTGGTGTCTTTAAGCTTTGCGATCAACGGGGGAATCAGTGGAAGCGGATAAGCATTCTTGATCGTCCAGTCATTGAGATAGTGGTAATCTTGGCAGGGGCGGAGGGTACCCCCTTTCTTTCCTACAAAGAAGAATCCACTTGATTGTGGCAATGTTGACGGTTGGATGAAGTCTTTTGCGAGATGTTCATCGAGAAAGGTTTTTACGGCTTCGGTTTCTTTCGGGGAGAGGGGGTACATTCGGGTGGATTTCGGTATGAATCCGGGTTTGGTTTCGATTCGATGATCTATGAGGTGTCGACTTGGGGGAAGTTGGTTTAATCCGTCTTTGGCGAAGATATCCCGAAATTCGTGGAGGTACTCGGGGACGAGTTCTTCGAAAGTTTTCTTGACTTTTTCCTGGACGTCCTTCATAGCGAATTCTTGTGCTTTGTTACTGGTTTTCTGAGTTTCCTCGAGCTGTTCATGTAGGGATTGGGCGAGGACCCAGGTGTTTCGTAATGGTACTGGTCTGCTGAGTTTTCTGATTTCTTGTTCGGATGTTCCATCCCATACCAGCGGGGAATCAGTGTCTAGGTTTTCTATCATTCGGATGGTTGTACCATCGAATGAATATTCAACTAGAACTTCATCATCTTCCAGCTGGTAGGTGGAAACATCGGTGACTGGTTCAGCAAGATCAATTCGTCCAAGCCAGGTATCCTCAAAATTGTCGAATATAGGGTCTGCCGGTTTGTTCTTTTCTGTGGTTGTCTTTTTCTTTCGTCGCCGTTTTTCTGCAATTTCTTCTAAAGCGTATTTTGAACCTTTGGGTAATTTCTTTAGGGGAGAGAAATCTTCAGGGGGTTCGTCAGTTACGGTTGCTTTTCGAATCGGGGAAAATCTGTAAGGTTCTGCCCTGTTTGCCTGTCGTTCGTCATTGATCATTTGTTCGATTTCTGTCGATCGTTTTGTCTGTGTTAAAGAGATGGTATCGTTCTTCCAATCGATCTCTGGTTGCATGGCAGAAAGCCATGGCTTACCGAGAAGGATGTCGTCATTCCTGGATAGTTTTGTGATGTTGAACTTCCCAAGCATGCATCACTGGTCGATTCTGACTGCAAGGGTGCAGTAATGTGTTACCCTCCCCGCAGTAGAGTTGCTTCCATCAACTGTTCGTATGTGGAAGGGGTCGGTGAGAGGGTAGGTGCTGATTTTATTTTTTCGGATGAAGAGGTGATCGATGAACGATCCTCCTGCTCTGGAGTCGATTATGGCGGTGGTGGCAATGGTTTTTGCGTACTTGGTAGAGAAAAGCATGATGGGAACACGGAATTCATTGGATTTTCCAACGGCTTTAGTATACAGTACACAAGTGGAAGGTGCTGACATTGTGGCAGCCCTTCAGTTCAAAAATCCATTCCTTTAGCCACTGCGATCTTCTGGGCTCGTATCTTGGCTACGGGCATTTCTTCGTCGTCATCTTCATCATCGAGCTGGGTAATCCCAGACTGTCCCTTTTCCTCCTTCTCAGGCATAGTCTGCCTGCTTTTCAACGCTCCTCATTTTGGATGGAATCTAGGGTCATTGGCCCTATGTCCTGCTTTCTTGCAAGTGAAGCAAAGTCCTTCCCTGAAGCATTTCTGCCTCTCTTCTTCATCCATACGATCAACGTCCATTGCATTTGGGTCTCTGGCTTATCTTTTGGGAGGGGTGTATCGGGGATTCCCATTTCTCTTTTGGAATCCTCCGTTGTTTCGTCCTTCCCTTGTGGTGATAGCCAACAGTTGTTGGTGGTTGTTGTCTAGGTCAACCGCTTTCTTTGAGAGCTTTTCGAATGTTTCAATGTCGTTATTGTTGATCAGGAGTCTCCAGCGGAGTTTCTTTTCTAGCCCATCTAAAAAGAATTCGCGGAGTGCTCCGTTATCGGTGATACCTCCTCTCGTAGTGAGTTGCCTGAATGAGGCGAGGTATTCTCCTAGAGAGTGGGTTTGTCGGAGGTTTCTTAACTCCGTAAGGGCTGTTCCTACGGAGTCTACTTCCTCGAATGCCTTTTTGAAGTCTTTAAGGAAGTCCTCGAGCTTGCCGTATTTTGCCGTATTGGTTGTGTCTTGGGCGTGTTCCATGAAGTCGTCTGCCCAGGTGGCAGCTGCCCCTTTTGTCATATATGACAGGTAGAGGACGATTTTTTTCTTATTGTTGTCGTAGATTTTCTCATTGACATCAATGTAGGCGGTGATGGATCTCATCCATCGTCCGGCATCTTTTCTATTTCCTGAGAATTTGGTGGGTGTGCCGATCCGTATTTCTGCCGGTTTGGCAGTGGTTCCTGATCCAGACATTGCTGGGTGGACGAGCGGGGGAATGGGTGGTCTGGGTGGGGGGTTCGTTCTTTGTGGAGAAGGAAGCAGACGAAAGTCTTCATATTCTGATTCGACGTCTTCTGATGCGGATGATGGGTCTGATGGTGTGGGTGCTCTTTCCCAAGTGTGACGAGGTCTTCTCGACGCTATCTTTTCTGGTCAATAGTACGCTCCCGCGATGGAGAGGCGTTCGGGGTAGAAACTTGAATCTTATGTTACGAACTCAGTTGGTTCCGCACTAGATACCCGCAAGGAGTACTGATCTAGTGTTGCGACGAGTTTCGAGAGAAGACTACTAGACGGAAAGTCTAGTAGAAGATAGTGTAATAGTGATAGAAGCGATGAGGCTTGCTATCTAGCTTTCGTGCTATCCCTCTGTCCTGAGGCTTTAGGCGTGATACTGAGTAGATTCAAGTTAAGGACTACTACAGTGTACGGAGTCCTTTATATACGAAAAGCAGAAGATACCGGTTGAACGGTAAGGGTCAAGGGTAATACTGACAATGCGGTAAGGGCATAGGGTATGAGTCAGAGATAACGGATAAGCCAGATAGGCAGTGCGAGAATGATCAGCCAGTATGGATAAGCCAAGCAAACGGTAAGATGGAAGTCGCTTTAGCAACGGATAGTGGTAATGAAAGATAGGCAAAAGAGAATAAGCTAGTCCGAGGGGCTTATGTAACGTCCCTGTAACAGGTGTTATACTAGGAACAGGTGATGGCAGAGACCCAGCAGGTGAGACTGGTGTGCTGGCAGCCTGGGGTTGTTGTGTAGTGGGGTCAGTTAGGGCCTCAGCAGCAGCTGCAGCCTCAGCCGATATTGTCTGGGCATTGAAGCTAGTTAGTTAAGAATGTTGTAGAGTAATTGTCATGAATGTTACCAACTGCATCTAAATTTCGATTATCGAACCCTAAGTCACCTTATCCGATAAGATTAGATTAGATAGATCCCTGATAAGATAAGATGGATAACCGATTAACGATCACTATCTTACATCACATCTATACTATATCGACGTCATCCATCCTTATCTGTAACCCTAGACATACGAACTCATCACATCCTTAGAAGTCCTACGATTAGGCAATGGGTTACATCATAAGCATCTACGTGCCTCTATGATCAAACCATAACCGAGAGTCCCTTACGAGTTATCTCTCGAAGAAGTCATCATCCCTTCATATCGCACACCTTCACTTTTCATGACATGTTAAGAGTTACCTCTGTCATTCACCAAACCCCTTACATAAGAACCTGTTGCACAGTCACAGCTAACCCTGAAACCTTATCACAGAAGCATCGCTCATAGAGAAGCATGTTCATTACCAAAGACCCTGGAGAACCCTTAGATCCGATCATACCCGATACATCTCCAGATCCAGATCCTATCTAGATCCTTAGATCTAGATCCTCAGATTCCATCTCTAATCGAGATCCTTAATTACCGCTCAAGACTTCTTGTCACAGAACTCTCTCACACCCTTCTTAATCTCCGTTCACCCTGAATAGAAGCAGTCCCTGAGAACCCTGCTTAATCACCGATACCCTTGGCCCTATGAACCCTTTACCCTTCTCTTCTTGTAGTTGATTGGTTGATAAGACGCCCTATACCCTAGGTGCAATGTTATGACCGTATATAGTTATATCACATACCTTTCATACTCAGATAGCTCCGTCCCAATAAGTAGTATATAATCTAGGTAGTAGTCAGTAGTACTCCTTAGACTTAACCTCCTCGTTTCTACATCATTGTAGGGCCTAGACGTTCCCTCTCAATCCATCTCGCTTTATCTTCTTCAGACTGAGTCCTGTGGTGTGATTCCAACTCCAGACACCTACTAGTTAGGTTAAGGGACGTGGGTCATAACAGCAATGTATTCAACACACCTTACAATGTGCAGTTGCCATACGCATGTTGTGTTGTTTCCTCATCAAGGCAAGGTCGTTGTTGTTGTCAACATCATCATCACTCAAATCAACAGCGACAAGGCCCCTCTTGTGACCAAAAACCACCCTTGATAGAATCAGCACACCAGATCAATGTAAGACAGAGCAAGGATACTCAACTTGTTCCACCATTCAAGCAGCGATGCTGCCCACATTTGATCTGGTGCATCTCGCATTGCTTTGATGAGTCGGGTATATGCCTCAGGATAGTAATACATGCCGTCAGTCTCTACCCATTTATCATGCATGGCAATACTGAAGCGACTCTACAACATCTCTTAGATAGTGGTATAAATAAATTCTATTGCAGCACACACCTGGATGGATGCATATGCAATATGCTCAGTCATGACCTTCTCCATGCCATGTAATTTGGCATTACCTGAGTGGATCATGTTTGCATCTCCATCAGGGAGGAGTGCAGATGATGGGGAAGTGAATATGTGACAGAAAACATAGATACATGAGACTTTACTGACAAGAGAAGAGGAGATACTCACGCGCTTCAAATAATAACCTTGTAAAAATCCTTCTTGAACACTGTCTGGGTCAAATCTGTGCTGGGTGGATCACCTGCATATGCAAATGTAGGCCATGCGGCCATCTGCATCTTGATCACTGCGTTCTGTAGTTGGGCTTGTACTCTAAAAGTCACTGATGAGATGGTTGGGTATTTTGAAGAATGTGTACGTACTTTTTTGGATCTTCATGAAATGCTTTGACATGCTTGATAGGACACAGCAGCACTGCAAGTTGGGGGTGATTAACACCAAGTTTAGCACAAAATTTGTTGTCAGTAAAAATTGTAGGGCTCAGCCCCTCATCTGTAGGCCTTGGGGTGGCATACTGTCCAATGCAAGTTTTCAGGTGACTGGTATCATCTGACCGTACCTGACTCATAATGCCCTGCATCTTTAAGTTCTTGGAGCTCAAACATAAGGTGAAGTGCATTTATGTAAAGGCTAACCTTGGTCAGGACATCCAGTAGCTTGGACTGTTGTTTGATGCTTCTGTATGCAAGTTTGCGCAGATATGGTGCTCCTGCTAAGATCTTTGTAAAGTTCCTCATATGCTGTTCTTGGGAATCTTTACTTCTGTAAAGGAAATGTTATCTAGCAGCTGAAGACAACAAAACAAAATGAAGCACTTACATCAGAGACAAGACTTCCTTCCTCTGTGCCTTGACCAATTCATCATCTGGTTTATCTGACACCTGGGCAGCCTGGTCCTCTTCCATCAACATGGCAATGTGGAACATATCATTCAGGATGCAGAACATGTCAACAGCCCGAGGAATCCAACGTGCAAAATGCAAGCACTGTTCCCATGGAGCAATATTGCCTTTTCTATTGTATAAGGTGAGCTATAATGCGGCATTGCACTATTGAGTATCAAGTTGGCATGCCTTTTATTATTTACCACCACCCTATCAGTTCAATGGATCAGGTCAGTTTCCTCATGTTATTGTAAAGCCTAAGCATCACAGTATGCTTACTTGATGTGCTTCTTGGTGCCCTTTTTGAACGTAGCCTTAGGGTTTGGAATTGGAGATGATAAGGCGGTTCCATCTGATATACTAGAGGCTGACTGGGATGTGGAATCACTGTCTGACTCCAATGGCATTGCTGGTGATTTGGCTGGCAGGCCAGAAACTTTGTGATGTGGTGTAGGGAGTATCCCTATGCTAGGCTCGTATCCACCACTTTTCCGATGCATCAGGCGTCCATCCAACATCCATCCAACACCTATCCATTCCATCCAATACACATCCGCTTTTCGGATGACATGCGGATACCTTCGGATCTCCCCCTATAGCTCGCGCATCCACCGCATCTGTCCTGTCCACGTCCATTCTACCTCATTGGTACGTACTCACACACATTTTCTTGTTACTGACTGAACACAGACATATCCTCTCACACTCCAGTATTTTTCGGATAGCTTATGGCACGGTCTAGACTCGCTACCTATATATCTATGTTCCTTGAAAATACTGTACCCTATAAGCATGGAGGGTTTCGAAAAATACTTACTTCATGTAACTTCCTCCCACTTTTCCTACACCTTACCAGAAGGTCACTTTGACTTATACCCACTATTCATCCAACCTTTAATGAACTTCCTTTGACCTTGATTCGCATCCGGTCCAATCTGCACGTGCCATCCGCTCCATCCGACGAATCCATACGTTTCGCATCCTATCCATTTCATCCGCTTTTGCGGATCTTTCATCCTATAGGGTCGCTTTAGACAGAGACTAGTATTCCCCAGTAGCAATCCCCTTAAGGGTCGAACGCACTTGTTCCCAAGCGAGGCAGCAGGCAGCAAAGACCCAACTGTGTAGTAGATAGATTTCACTCCGCTGCACTTGTTGTACCCACAGCGGTATGAATGGAAGGGGAAGAAACTCAAACTCAAATGTGTGGCTCACTCATTGTGCAAGGCAAGATTGCCGTTCCTTCAATGGCGTCATATAGCTCAGGAAAGGGATAGCTTGGATTATAGAGCATCCAAGACATACATCCAACTACTATGGGAGTATAGCCTGACTCAAAGTGCCTGTAAATAGTAATACTTTGGGGGAAACTTGGCCCAGGCCAGTACCCCCAACAGTGTTCCTGAAGCTAGGTTAGAACTAGAGTAATAAAATAATTTGGATCATTATCTTGACATACAAAAGTGTGGAGTAACCAGTCACTAGTTATAAGTCTGGTCCTGAAGTTTAGTCAACAGGCCCATATGGACAATGCCCGCAGAGCTTGGTTGATCAGGAGACTTCAGATTTATGAGATCTGCCCAGGGTTCAACATTATACAATTCAACATCAAGAAGATAAATACCCATAATCCACCGCTGCTAGTACAGTTGAACTTTGGAGGACCCAAGAAACATGTCATTCAACCATCCCTCTGCTCAGTTCAAGTTTGAGGCTCTCAGCAGTGTCAGCACAAGCCAAGACTTGGAGGACGATGGCTCGAGGAGCGCCACTCCAGAAAGCCACAAAGCCGAGTGCATTGGATATCAATCACATGGGCAAGGTGCCCCCTCATATTCCTGTGGACATTATAAGTACAGCAGAAGTGAAGGGTTCAAATGCTCCCAACCTTCACAGCCAGACCTAGAGACTTCAGACAAACTACTGGAGCAGGTAAGTCATCTGCTGCTGATTATGCCTAGTTATTCTGATGGTCCAAACTGTATGAATTGGAAGCCAGTCAGGGCCAGAGAAAAGGCTCTGAAAATGCTGATAAGTTACCATCTCATCCAAAGCGAAAGAGATCTGACTCAAATGATGTGCGTGAGCCCAGTTTCAGTTAGTTTTGTCAATGTCAGTCTTTTGAATTTCATGCTCACGCTTCATGTAGACACTGAGCAACTTTAGCAAGGACCTGACCAATGTACAGGCAGCATCAATGCCAGCTATGGAAGTACTGTGGAAGCGCAGGAAGCTAGGACAAGAATCCAAGTTTGACTGTCGGGAATCACTGGCATTGGCTAAGGTTGCAGGCGATATAGCAGTCATGATTGAAGCTGTGAATGTGATTCGAGAGGCTGTTGATAAGCAGAGCAGAATTCTTTTGGAGGTCTGCAACGCTATTGAGAACCATGGGATGTGAATGTTGTATTGTACTTGATACAACAGTGTAATAGTAACAATAGGTGCCAGCCCTTTCAGATAGTATGTATGCCGAGACAGGGAGATGTGAATGAAATGTATACAAAGGGAGAACAACGATACCTTTGAGATTCTAGTCTGAGTCTGAGTCCCAGTCACTAGAATCCGACTCTGTGTCAGTTCCTCTCAAACCTCTGGCGAACTTGAGCACCCAACCAGGCTCTTTGTTTTCCAAGACTTGGAATGAGGAGTGAGGGAAGAACCAAATATTAGATACTTGTCCTGGTGTAATGCCGTCTTCAGTAATACCAGGGAGTGGCTTCCATGGTCCTATCCCATGGTAGAGGGCTCCACCCATGAAGATTATGACATCCCCAGGATGGTATCTAGAAAGAATGAGCCCAATAAGCTGTGCAAAGTGAAAGGCTTACTTGAGTTTGAGCTTGAGATCGGTGATGTAACATTCTCCGCCTGTAAATTTACCCATGTTGAAGATGATAGATGGACCCGCATCTAAGCTGTCCTGATGGGGCATGACTTGTAGTTTCCACACCAGGACTCTTCCAAGGAGGGGCCCTGGATCAGTTTTTTTTTTTTTTTTGATTCCATTTATGTCCATTGAGAGATGACTCTATGTAGGACAATATGTGCTAGTCTAGGGACATCCATGTCCCGTCGCACCTCTGTAGTTGCGAATGCCGCAATGTGAGATGTGCCCCATCGGTCCGCCGTTCCTGCCAGCCGTTTTAGATGCGCACTACTTTGAAGATGAGATGACTTATAACTATGCGATAATATGTATGGTAGCTGGTGAGTAACTGAATGCGTTTCTCGTCTGCAAACACAGAATGATACAGGAAGCTGTGAGGGGGCAGATGGGGTAAAAGTGGGTTAGTGGATTTGATGAGAACCTGGTTTATGCCCTGAATATGACTGATGCCTCGTCGATCTAAGTGTTTCCAGTGTAAGCGAGGTGGGAGTGGAGGTGGTGATGGGGTGATTATGATTGGATTAGTGGTACAGGGTGTAGTGTAGGACAGGGTCTTGTTGATGGTGTTTCGATCTATGTGTGCAGTGCGTCAATTCTTGTGTTTCCCAGATGTGGGTACCTCACCGAAGATAACTTTCAGGTGTTTCGTAGAGTTGACGAAACGAACCATGTGTTCTACAGCTTCCGAGTCGGTCAGGAGATGGGGGATGGAAGGACGTGTCCCTCCCTAGATTGCATTGCAGGATATGGGCACTCTCTGCGATATTGCTGTGCATTCTAATAGGAAGTGATGTACCATGTTCCTCTGTTTCCAGGCAGTGAGGGCACATAGGGCTAGCGGCTTTGTGGATGCGGTGCAGGTGTTTGTTGAGGGGGATGTGTTTTGATCGGAGGTTCATAAGGAGGCCGGTGAGGTGTTTGGGGAGCAGAGCGTTGAGTTTGATGAATGATCTTCGAATGACCTGCGGGTCGAGGCATTGCATGTAAGCATGACGGGGTGATTTGGTCCATAGTCGCGTCCAGCGGGCGTGCGTTAGCTGAGAGTGAGCTTGTTTGATGGCGGATATGCTGAGAGGGAGGATTCCTTGGCGTAGATAATGGGGTAGTTGACTTTTCTTGCTGTTGTTCCGTTTGCCTGTGGCTGCTAATTTGGCTTCCTTGTCAGCATGTTTGTTGCCGTGAATTCCTTCATGTCCTGGTGACCAATGTATGGTGACGTCAAAACCTGGATCAGTTACCATCCAATGGCCAGTGAGAAAGGCAGCTTCATACTTGGCATAGAATGCTGGAAATGATACATGGAACATTTCTCCCAACAGAATGGCCAACTCTTGGGTGTCCTCAAAATATGCATGGACATGTAGGGCTCCATGAGCGTTAGAGACCATGTCAGCCAAGGGATGAAGGCCGTGCTAGAAAATGCATAAGTAACATAGAGGCAGGATAGATTACACTCACAATGATAGGATCATGGGCCTGATCTGGCCATGTGTGTACTAGGTGTCTGGCACCAGTACGCTCAGATGCAACAGTATGGTCTTCGTAGATGTATTCAGTACCTGCATGGATAAAGCTCCTACGTATGCCATCTTCATGTGGGTCTTCCAAGTCCTGAGTGCCATCAACCTTAACGTATTGCAGGAGATGGTATTTCTGGCCATGGTGTCCATCCCAGGGGCTTTTATGGATGTCTATGTGGTGGAGGAGGGTTTGTACAGCCACCATGGCCTTGGCAAGCACACTATCCTATCCTCTGCAGTAAGTTGCCTGTTATCTAACAGAATTACTGAAAACTCACCTGGATACCATCAAAGTATGCCTTTTCGCCCTCTTCGGCTGCCCAATATAAATTGTCAGAGGATCTCCCCATAGACGAGGGAGTGTTGGGCCCAGGAACAGTAGTAATTGTAAGCAAAGGGGCCCTGTAAGATTGGTGATTAAATCTATAAGTCATACCAATATTTCTTGCCTGACAGTCGACTCACCAATTTTGGAGCAGGCCCAGCACTGCCTTCGAGTAAAATAAGCCACCAAGGGCTGATCATGTTCATCAAGGAACATTCCCAAAGCTCCATTACTTTCCCAGGTAGACATCTCTCGCATAGTATGTTGAGCCGCGTCCTTGGCCCGGGCCATATTCTTGGGGCCCTCTATGAAGTCTTGGAGCCAGACACCCTTCATACGGTAGGTGGGAGTTTTGTCTTTCAAACGTTTTGCATCATGTGCAGCGTCTCGGCAGAACCACTTGGCCCATTGATTGTTGGAGAGAGTTTGGCGACAGACAGCTGGGTCTAGGAGGTGGGGATTTGGGTAAGGGATGCCAGTAGTTTTATTCAATAAGGTCTTGTCTTTGCCGGTAAGCTTGGAGGCTGCCTGTGACACCAATATGGGGTCCATTACAACTGTGGTGGACATGGTAGGGTGTAGGGAGGAGAAATGATCAGCAATGTGAATGTCTCCATGCTGTAATATAAACTTATGGAGTGAAACAGCAGGTACTTGATCCACAAGGCAGCAAATGAAAATGCCAGGTGCCAATAACTTGGCTACAGCACTACACACTGTTACATATCAGACACACTGCTGCTCATCAGTCGTCACATTGCACTGCAATTTGCAACTAGTCAAGGAAATGAAGATGTATTGGGAATATAAGATATTATTGCGCTATCATCAACAGAAAAGTGCAGGAATAAGATTACTGCCACACATCATCAAGGGCTGTGGTACCAGACATAGGCATCCCTGCATTAAATGCAGTCACAGATACATAGCTCTGCCGTGGCATTAAGTCAACAGTGCCAGTCAGGCATTCCTGTCATTACATGAGGCCATGTGCTTTGTAGCCATAGTGACAAAACTGTCTCCAAAATTCTTGATCGCTGTTGTGAGGGTACCTGTAAGTTGGAGTCGAGGAGCTGTAGGTCCCTGGCACAATGCTCGAGTCTAATGGCTGGAAGAAAGGGACAGAGACATCAGGTAACTGACTGTCGGGGAGCCTGTGGGTAAACCCGCAGGAACCTGAGAACTCTACTTGTACCTGCAGTATACCCAGTACCCAGTATACCCAAGGGTACCAGCAGGTACAGGTCTTTTGACAGGTGTTGTGATAGGTAAAGGCCAAGGTAACAACTGCTAAGTAGTGCGAGAGTGCAGGGGAAAGTGCCAGGAAGGTACAGGAGATCAGCATGCACAGCAGGAGGCCAAGGTTGAGCATGGTGGGAAGAGGGAAGAGGGAAGAGGGAAGAGGGAAGAGGGAAGAGGGAAGAGGGAAGAGGGAAGAGGGAAGAGGAAGAGAGAGACTGCAACAAGTCATGGCAGCAGTGCCCATGTCAGCAGGAGCTTGAGAAAGGTTGTGGCCAGGCATGCGGGGCAGAACCAGGTTAGCAAAAGGGTGCTGAATGGTTGCACAGTTGGATTTGACTGGGCAGCAGGAGGTTACAGGAGGTTGCCCTTTTGTGTGGGGGCTTGAACGTGCAGAGACAAGCTAGACTGAGCAGAAACAAGCAAAAACAACCAAGAATAGCTGAAAATGAGCAAAAACGAGCAAGAACAAGTGGAAAAGTACGCACCTAGATCAGAGACGCAGATGCAGATGCACTACCCTGTGACCTGCAGCGGGTTACCCGTACCCATGCCAACGCCTACCTGCTGTAGGTTTGCTTTGGCAGCAATGAAGTCAGGTGATATGGGTATGTGAAGTGGTGTCTTGCCTGGAGGTGTACTGATCAACAGCACAGCAGGATTGAATGCAAATGATGGAACATGCCTTGAAGGGTGATGAGCTGTGGGCACACCAGATCTCACACAGATCTCAATTTGCACCACAGCTCAAGCACTTGTCCTCAAGGACTTGAAGTGATGAAGACAGTTGCAGGTTGCGGACCATTGTAGTGTAATGTTCAAGTTCAAAGACAAAAGAGTGGGAACAACACCAACCATCACGTGATCATGTGACCTTTCAATGTTCAAGTTCTCACTTGAACTTGAACATTACACTACAACAGTCTGCAACCTGCAACCGTCTTCATCACTTCAAGTCCTTGAGGACAAGCGCTTGAGCTGTGGTGCAAATTGAGATCTGTGTGAGATCTGGTGTGCCCACAGCTCATTGCCCTTCAAGGTGTGTTCCATCATTCACATTCAATCCTGCTGCACTTGTTGATCAGTACACCTCCAGGCAACTGGGGAGCTCTGGCATCACCTCCTGCAGGGAGCTCTGATGGCCACCTTCCATTAGGTCCAGTTTTTTCTCCTTCTCTCTTTGTCTATCTACATGCTTCTCACTCACACCAGTTTTTCCTGCACTCGTGCTGCATGTCAACAACGTCTTGCATTTGCTGCAGCGCCTAACTCTACACCTCAACACTACAGTACTCTTGTCCCACCCATTGTACCTACTCGCTCTGCACTCTCCCCATGTCCCACCAGCACTCAGTACCTCTTGCCACCATTGCACACAGACTGCGTGTTTTTCATGCTAGCGCCTGTACTTAGTGCCAGCCACATCAGCACCTTGGCACCCACGCTGCAACTTGCATGCACCACACGTGTTTAGCTGCCCGTAACCCACACCTTACAGCACCCCACACCTTCACACACCGCTGCACCTTTGCACCAACATATGCCACCATACGCTGATACTCCCTCACCTGTGCCCCCTGCTTTTCACCACCGTTCAAACACTTTGCCAGGCCACATCACCAGTGCCAATACCAACACTTACTCCATCTGCAGCCCAACCTCATACCTATGCTGTATCGCTCTCACACACCTTGTACCATCTGCAACCCGGCCTCTACCCACTTGTCCCAATAATGCAATCACCCTCAAATGTCCACCACAACGACAACTGAATGCAAGGAAGGTAGACAATTAGAGGCTTAGGGCAGAAAGGTTTTCCTTGGTTTGTCTATCCTTGACCTTTGCCTATCACCCCATCTCCTTTCTCATTGTATGCTACCCATTTTGTTTCACCCTGTTCCACATTTCCCATCTACATTTCTACATTCCACCTCATGACACACTATTTGACACATTTTTCACCTACTGCACACTACACCCTCTATATACCCCGTGAGCCATGAAAAAAAATGCATAAAATACATTTGAAGGACACATTTATTGATGTCATCTGTTTTGATCTGGCCCAAAATAGATGCTTGAATCATGACTCTTCTGCCTGAGTTGTTGTCCCACCTCTTCAATTGTATTGCTCCTGTACTTCTCCAATCAAGATGGAGCATCTTTGCCTTGCATGTAGAAGGACCTTCCCCATGCAGAGATCAGCTCTCTGGGCATATTGCCCACTGCTTGCAGCCTAATCAAGCTCTCAAGCTCTCTGACATTTTACATTGCACCAGAAAACGGCACACATCTGAAAATGGAGCTAAGGAATCAAAATGGGCTTGGGTTAATGAGGAGGTAGAGAGGGATGATGAAGCGTGGGCAACAGATCATGGTGGGATGGAGGCAGATGGTGATATAGACATTAACCAGGTATGTTTTTTCTGGATTGTTTGAGCAGCAAATTACAGTACATTTCAACCAGTTTGAGGATGTTGCAGGTCTGCCAAACATTTCATGGCCACATTCCCCTCTGCCTCCAGCTCCTACTGTCACTTCAAAATGTTCTGGACGCACTATCCACATGCCGCATCGATTCATTGACTATCTTCCAGGCACAGCTACGCACCTCGCACACATGCCTCCAACCATCCAACAGCAACGTGCAGGCATTTTGAGTGACAGGAATACAGCCTCAGGTCACAGTGCTATGGCACCATCATCCCAACCCTCACCACTGCCCCCTAATCTACCTGATCCTCCACCCCTGCTCACCCCCTTTGAAACACAACCAGATACATTCGGTCTGTATAGCATATACCCAACTCGTCCCACTCTAGCCCCAGAGGTTGATCACACACTGGACGGTGTGACAGATGCTCCCACACTAGAGGGGTTACATGCTACCCTTCGCGAAGTACGCCTGGAAGTCTCTGCAGTAAATCAGTGATGATGATCTGTTTGGAGCATTCACAAACCCATCGTCAGCCCTACTGATGACCTGGCACTATTCTGGCAGTAATGCTAGTTCGGCAGCTGGACTCAATCGTCTGGCTGAGTTTCTTTGCAACCCTCGTTTCAACTCAGCTGACTTAGTTGGGTTCAGTCATGCACGAGAGATCAAACTGACTTGATGACTACCTCGAGCGTAAATCAAATCCCTTCTGCAAAGAGTATGGGTGGCAGCAGTCAACTGTCAAAATTCGCTTATCCAATGAGAGGGCCAAGTTTCCCTCAGAGAATGATGCCTCCCAACTTGAGATCCCTGGCATTTACCATCACTCTCTCACAGATATAATCACTCAAACATTTGAGGATGACATATCCACTAGCTTCAATATGACTCCATTCTGCCAGTACTGGAACACACCAGATAATTGAACTCTGGAAGTCTTCTCTGAATCCTACACCTCTCCTGAAATGATAAAAGCTTATGAAGAAGTGAATTCCATCCCACGAGATCCTGGTGATGACCTCAAGCACATTGTTGCCTCACTAATGGTCTGGTCTGATGCCACTCACTTGGCAAGCTTTGGCGATGCATCCCTTTGGCCCTTCTATCTATTCTTCAGCAATCAGTCCAAATATACATGAGGAAAGCCTACTGCTCATGCATGTCATCACTTGGTGTACATTCCCAATGTATGTACACATTACTTTATAAACTCACATTACTAATTATTTGCAGCTTCCAGATGATTTACAGGAGATCTATATTGATATATTCGGTGAACCAACCTCAAGCAGCACCTATACACACCTCAAATGTGAATTGATTCATGCCATCTGGGAGTTAATTCTTGATGGAAAGTTCATGGAAGCATACAAGCATGGCATTGTAATTTGCTGCAGTGATGGGATTACTGCTGAAGAGTATTCCCCTGGTTTTTCTCATATTCTGCAGATTATCCTGAAAAGTTAGTCCATCCCAACACACTGGTCAACTGAAATTGATGAATTACTCAGGATACTGCTAGCCAGCATCAAATTCTTGGGGCAGTGTCCATGCCCCTGCTGTCTTGTTAAGAAGTCAGACATTCACATGATGGGAATGACACTAGACATGAGGCTGGTGGGTCACACGGGAGCATATTGATGACCTGCGACATCAACAGCGAGTGGAAGATGCTCACAAATTGATCTTCCAACTTGGAGCTCCAGTAGATGGCAGTTAGCATCAAGGCAATTCTCAATGAGGAATCATATGTGCCAATTCGTGTAAGCATTGTTCCACAACCATCTATTTTACACTCACACTGACCTTGAACATTAGAACACATTTTCTCAATGATTACTCAACTACGGTATCAACATGTTTGCTGCTGTTTGTGGTTGATCAACTACATGAATTTGAGATTGGTGCTTGGAAAGCTATTTTCACTGCATCTGATGCGAATCTTGCATGCAGCTGGGGGAACTGCAGTACAGAGGCTGAATGAGTGGTAAGTCATGTATTTTGATATGCTGCATCTGTTTCCCTGCATCCATTATTCATATACTAACAACCTAATCAGATACAGAATGGTCGCTACCTTTGGTAGAGGCACAATTTGCTGTTTTCACTATAACACTTCATCCATGAAAAAATTGGCTGCCTGTGATTTTGAGGATCTCCTACAGGTAAGCACTAGGCTATATGATCTGTATCACATATTATTTAAATTTTTGTGTCAGTGCACTATTCCAGCATTTGAGAACTTATTGCCTGAGCCTCACAATGCCATCATTCTGGACCTCCTTTTCAACTTAGCATCATGGCATGGGTATGCAAAGCTTCGAATGCATACCACTGACATGCTAGCTCTGTTCAACACTGCCACTGCTGTCCTTGGTCAATTGGTTTGAAAATTCTACAAGACAACATGTGATCACTATCACACAACAGAGCTCCCTCACAAGCATGCAGCATGAGGACGTTGAGAGGTTGCATTAGCTGCAAAACAACAAGGAACATCTACAACTCCAAGTCAGAAGAGTTCAGCTGGACCCAAGCGCAAGTCCCTTAACCTCTCAACTTACAAGTTTCATGCGCTTGGCGACTATGCTGACACAATCAAGCGGATGGGCACAACAGATAATTATTCTACACAGCTGGTACATTTCATTTTGATATTGATAGCGCTATTGCTCACCTACAATTATATCTCTCCTTAGGGAGAACTTGAACATCAGCATGTCAAACAATGGTATCCAAGAACACCAAAAAACAAGAAGACAATGGTTGCAATGATGACTCACATTGAAGCCCGTGAGCGACTCATCGCAAAGGTACTTGAACAATGTAAAAAGAGCCATGGGTCCTTGATACAGCAAGAGGGGCATGAGCAGCGTACATCACCCTCAGTGCACTACCACATATCAAAATATGCCAAGTGCTCATATGATATATTTGCATGGCTTGGCAAGCTTGACAATGATGTGGCAATTGACATGAGTATTTCACCTATCACACCCTTACTTTGTATCCATTGATGTGATGTCACAGAACTTCATTCCACGCCTTAAAGATCACTTGCTGGCACGGCTCCACAGCTTGGATTACTCTGGTGATGAGCACAGTTTCTCTGATGATGACAGGAATCAGGTCACCTTCACCAATAACCAACTCCACAAGCACAGCATACTACATGTCAACTACACAACATATGATTTGTGAAGAGAACAGGACTCAATCAACTGTCATATACCTGATCTGATTGCTCCAATATTGATATCCGCTCTGCTTTCTGACCCCTCCGCCCCATTCATCCTCTGCTCCGTCCTATCACAAGTCCGCATTCCGCCCTACGCTTCCGCTCAACCACTCAACCGGTCCCCTTCCATAACCTCTCCATTCAACTGGGGCTCTTTCCCCTTTTAGATATATGCCTTCCCTATTGGAACATAGACCCTTACTTCCAGATGACTGGTAATTCATATTACCGCTTGATCGCTGATCCGACACGTACATATTGATATCTACCCCGACTTATGTCTTCGCCTATGTAAAATACTTACAAACTATATCCTTGGTACATAGCCTTACTGCATAGTGATTCTGATCACTGCCTCATACATATTAGTATATAACATATCATGTACTTAGATATTTTTCCTCAGTCTTAATATTACTTGTCTTCTCACAGTTATACAGTGGCTCAAAAAAGTGTCTGAATGTTTATGCATTTTCAAGTAATTGAACAATAGCAAGGCAGAACCAAACAATGACCAATGGGTATAGGGACATGTCTGGAAGCCCTATATCATGGCTCAAATCTGGGATATATAGCGTGGGAACTCGACCATATATGGGCAAGCTATGGTAATTCTAAATACATGACTCATTTGGACACTTTTTTGACTTTTTATTGAAATCACAAAATCAGACCATTCATACATTACACTCTTAATTAAAGCGGTGTCATAATGATAATATGGTCTGATTGCAATATTATTTGAATATATAAACCCACATAAGATCATGAAATTCAACATAATCATCATGAAGCCCATCTCCTCTGCTCACAAGGATAATATCCTTGTTCTCTGTACCTCTGGTTTATCTACTAGGCAAATTGCCTCAAAAACTGGTCTCAGCAAGTCTACTATTACTACAGTCATAAAGCAGCACATGCCAGAGAAGGAAAATCATCAAATGGGATGTCCTCCCAAGCTTACTCCACAGAACAAAAGAGCTATTGTTCACCAAATTCTATCTGGCAAGGCTTCAAATGCTACCCAAGCTACCAAGTTCATCAATTCCATCATCTCCACTCCTGTCTCCACCCAAACTGTTAGAAACACCCTCAAGGCAGCCAATCTTAAGGCTGTAAAAAAGAAGAAAAGACCTCTTCTCTCTGTAGCTCATAGGAAGAGAAGACTGGCCTTTGCTTTAAAGCACCAACATTGGACTGTGGAAGACTGGAAGAAGGTTATTTGGTCAGATGAAATAAAAATCAATAGAATGGGGTCATATGGCCAGGAATATGTGTGGAAAAAGGCAGGAGAACCATTAGGAGAAAGAGAAGTCAAGGGTACACTGAAGTTTGGAGGAGGAAGTATGATGGTATGGGGTTGTATGGCATGGAGATTCTTTGTGAGGTGGAAGGATGGATGAATGCAGATCAGTACATCTTTATTCTAGAGGAGTGTCTACTCAAAAGCATGCAGAAGTCAGGAATTGATGAAGAAGACATTATCTTTCAACAAGATAATGACCCCAAGTACACCTCAAAACTGGCTACAACATGGTTTGAAGATCATGATATCAATGTTCTATCATGGCCAGAACAGTCTCCAGACCTCAATCTCATTGAACATCTCTGTGGATTACTCAAAAGACTACTTGCTGCCTATCAAGATCCTCCACAGGGGCTATTTGAACTATGGGAGAGAGTTGCAGCAGAGTGGAAAAAGATTGCTGAAGAGAAGTATCAAAAATTGATAGAAAGTATGCCTAGGAGAATTGCAGCAGTTATTAAAGCCAAGGGGGGTAGCACCAAGTACTAAAATCATAGAATAGTCTTGGTTAAATACAAAGTCAAAAAGTGTCCGAATGAGTCATGTATTTAGAATTACCATAGCTTGCCCATATATGGTCGGGTTCCCACGCTATATATCTCAGATTTGAGCCATGATATAGGGCTTTCAGACATGTCCCTATACCCTTTGGTTATTGTTTGGTTCTGCCTTGCTATTGTTCAATTACTTGAAAATGCATAAACATTCGGACACTTTTTTGAGCCACTGTATCCTGTGAGAATTCTCAGTAGAACCTTACCTCCTCTAGACACAAGTCTCAACTTGTTGTCACCTCCGACCCTCCGCTCCGACTTAGAGCCATGCTCTAAGTCTTCCCCTTATTACTCTGCCCCTATCAAATATCCTCCTTCGCTCCTCTGCATTATCCTCCGCCTTTCCCGCCCCTACCAACATTCCCCTACTCCTATCCCCTCTCCGCATCACTCCCCGCCTTCTCCACTCTGCTCCTAGTTGGCCCACCGCTAGTAGCTCTTACTCCCCAACCCTCAGAGCAGACCAAAGTGGTCCAATCGTCCTACTGTCGGACAACGTCGGACCCACTCCAAATTCGGGGCATGTACTCGGCTAAGGGCGCAGCGCAAGAGCTGAAGCCAAGCCCCGACCCTTCTGCTTCCTGAGTCGGCACAGGTATCTAACATCAACCCTCAAACACATGCTGACATCATGATGCTGTCACACGAGGACAATGACGGTCGACATCCTTACTGGTATGCCCATGTAATCAAGATTTTCCACCTTGATGTTTGGTATGATGGCCAGGGTGCTATGCAGGCACCAACCCGTATGCATGTGCTTTTTGTACGCTGGTTCGGATGCAACATTGATTTCAAAGCTGGGTGGTCAGCAAAGTGACTCCACTGCATTGGTTTTTTCAAGCAGGATGACCCCAGTGAAGGTTTTGGTTTCATAGATCCTGACCATGTCATTCGTGGTGTACATTTAATTCCTGGATATCAACATGGACACACTGACACTCGACTTGGGCCTTCATTTGTGTGTCCTGCAGAAGATGACAATAAAGATTTCTCATGTTTTTATGTGAATCAGTATGTGTTTACTATCTATTAGGTATTGCTATTCTAATCTATCTATGTACTAGTTTTGTAGATTGTGATATGTTCATGCACTTTCGAGGTGGTGGTGTTGGCCACAAAGTAACACAGGAGTGGGATGAATTTTTGAGGAATGACAGCACTGCAGCATCACAGGATGAAGAAGTCATTGAGCTCAGAGAGGTTGTGGATGAAGTTGTGGATGACAATGACAACAAGGGGAGTGCTTCTGAAGATCTGGGTGATGAGGGGAATCCTGTTCAAGTTGGGGCTGATGGGGAGGACAATGAATTTCTTGCACAAGAGGGGTACGGTGCCTTATAATTGAGTGATGGTTGTCTATACTTTTGTTTTCTCATTGTAGATGTACTATCCTTGACACAAACTACCCAGCAGACCTATCCAACAGTGGAGTTCAGGCCCAGGAACTTGAAGCAGGGGAGGAGAGTAGTGAGAAAAGTTCATTGGTTTTCCAGAATCAAAAAACAATGTACTGCACCATTGTACTATATGTAATACAAATCAACTATCATTCAGTACATGCAATCATGAATCATGAATCATTCTGCAAACTCGAGAAAATGAAACCAAAAAAACATATTGCTATCACATGAAGTGCATCTTTTTGGCCAGGTTCCCATGCTTATCCTTGAAATTCTTCAACTCCATCAGGTCAAGGTCAAAAGTGTCATCATTGCTGGAGATACTAGTGGCAGCGTCAAAACCCATGGCAGGATTGAAGTGGAACACGCCACACACACAGACAAGCTAGTAGTAGTTAAAATTGCATGTGTGTGTAGTAGAAGATGGAATGAACTCACGTAAACCAATGAGCACAACTTGTCGATTTTTTCTTGACATGGGTGCTGGACCGACATCATCGCCTCATACCATGCAGCATACCGATCAAACAAATAGATGAGAGAAGCCACAGAGGGCTGGTTGACCATGATGCGCAATGAGTCCACCCTCCAGCACTCCCCCAAGTGCCAAATACCACCACTTCTCTAACACTGGAAGGAAGTGGGCACAGGGCTCCTCAGATCAGAGTGATTTTGGAGGGTCTCACTAGTATGACAGTCTACTACTATTGCTGGCACTGAGTCACTGCTGAATCAGTGCTGAGCTTACACTAGCTAGCTCATGGTACTGTATCAGGTACTGGCCCCACTGCCAGTGGGGTATCATAGAATATCATTTGAATGTTGCTATTACCACTGAATGTCAGCCTGATCACTCCAGCTATTGCATGATTCAGCCTCATCATAAATATGAACATCATTTTTGATGAACTACGCTTGTCATCTAAGAGCTACAAAATCACATAACCAGAATCCTAATCAGGCAGTGTCAGGTTTTTGGACTTTTGGTGATGTCAAACATCACAAAATTTGCAGAAGTGAGATATTACCTGATTTAGACTGTTGTGTGCCACAACAATTGACACATCACTGTCAGACCATCTCGGCAACAGCCAGGACGTGATAGAAAACATCTCGCAATGACATTGAACCTATCTGCATGCTATCAAGATGGGGTTACTATGTAGTACATTGTATCTACATGACATATACAATGTATTGCCCACATTAACTGGCAAAATTAAGTGAGTGCAAACAAAATGTTAAGCTAAAGTGCGCCATAGCCCTCCTCTGCAAGCAGGTCACGTCATATTCAGCAGCCTGACAGAACATTGCGATTGGTTTCAATAACGAGTGGCACAAAGTCAATGCACTATAGTTTCACAGATGTAACTGATAGCCTGCAGGGTGGTGATCTTCAAATTGGTGTCATCAAACATGTTGATAAAACCAAGGAGAATTTCAATGAGATCCAGCCATTGGCTGATGGGCAATTCTACTGCTGTGATCGCAGAAACAACTATTAATATATGATGTACAAGCATATATGTAACACGCCAATTGGTGAAACTCACCTTCCTGTGTCAAAATCATGGAAGATCTGATGGCCTGCAATATTCCATGTGCAACAGCCAGCTGATTGGCATTCTTGAGCTCCTTGGCCCGCACCTTGACACAGTATTTACAGTGTGCATGCCAGTGCACCTTATCGACCTTTGCAGTCCCCTGATGAAAATGTCCCCATAGCCAGGACTTCCCCCTAGCCATCAGAGCAGCAAAGGAAGGCAATACAATCCCAGAAGAATTAAACAGAGGATCAATGATTGCAATTAAAAATTGGCCAACCCCCAATTAACTCAAATAACTCCTGGTACATTAACCCTACTAACCCTACCTAAAAAACAGATCCATTTAACAAACCTCTTAATGGGGATGGGCAACACTCATAAACAAAGTGTGACATTATGTAAGCACAATGCTAAAGAACATGAGGGCAAATATCAATAGTGTATCAAGAGTATGACTAGTGCATGCCAATTACAACTACACATGTGAAGAAATTATACTATGAGCTGTGTAAGTTAACATCAAAAATTTTGAGCAAGACTGCACCTCAGCTGCCTGAGCTCTTGCTGCAATCTCTGAGCTTGAAGCTTGCAG